>NW_026294573.1:168129034-168729034 GCF_007827085.1 Peromyscus californicus insignis | reverse complement strand
TGGCGGTGATTTCCCTGGGTAATATAAACTTTGGAGCTCACCTTTGCATCTGTACACCACTCTTAGTCAAGACACTGTTATATGGTACATGGTTGTATGTAATCAATAGAAATACCCATAGTTCCACAATTAGGAAATCTACATGACCTTCTGGGTAAAGGGACAATATGCTAATATCTCACAGCTCCCTCCCATATACCCATTAGAGAGAATGTTTGGGCAAGAGGTCAGCCCCTAGCAAGGGCCCCTAGTACAGAGGTTATTTGGGTCACACGATGGTGGGCTCTATAAGGAGTCACTCTTTTCATGGGAAATAAACAAGTATTATTAAACCCTGGTTGGATTCTGACGCTGCTAAAACTCAAACCATGATTTTGGCATCTTGAAGTCACTTTTAGTCCAGGAAAAGAACACAGGAGTCAAGACACTATATAGAGATAGACTTTTTGAAAGTGTTCCAATGAGTGATGTTTAAGTGTCTATATAACAGAACTGAACTATGTAGAGGCAAGTCTGATAATTCCCAGTTCCCACAAGACTCAACACCTGTAGCCGAGGTAATAAATTAGTCCGTGAGTCTAATTGCTCTTCTGTGCATGCTTCCATGAGCCCGCAGAGCCATGCTAGCCCCATTGTCATCGTGTGGATCACAGCCAGGCTTGTTTTTGTTGGCAGCCTTACACAAAACATTGTATTATGGGTCTTTGCACTGAAATCACTCAGCTTATATCCTGATACTGCAAAAAGGTTAAGAAACAGGAAGGGATCTCTGAATTGTTTAATTAAATATTTATATTTATAATTTCTATTTATATCTAACTGAACTATTACAGCACCATGTTAAATATTCATAGCAAAGCAGATCATTCTGTTTCTAATTTACAATACTTGAGTTTGCTAGGATTTAGAACTTATAGTCATCTAGAAAGAAAATTCATCAGCATTTTTCAGTGTTTCAAGCCAGTTTCTCTTATTCTGTGAATTAATCTCTGGAGTTAAAATAAATCTATTTATTACCTGGTATCTTGATTGCCTAAAACTTCAAAATGGATTCAACTTTTGTATTTAAACCTATTATTGCTGTCTTCAGAGGTGAATATTTCACCACACACTCTTTTCTTTTACCACAGGAAAACCAATTGTCCCAGTCAATTTCTGCCAATTATGGTGGCTGATTAAATTTCCTAGAGCCAGAAAAGAAAAACAAACAAACAACAACAAAAAGAAAAAACACCTCCCACACTCCTAATCCACATTTTAAAGCAACCTCACCTTTTCTAATAAGGTAAACTGCCTAGAAAAGGGGTAGATAGGAAAGACACCAATTAAAATTCAACCACACAACTCCAGAAGCACGGTAATAAAAGCCACAAAAAACAGATGGGATTATATCAAACTATAAGGGAACTATCAACAGAGTGAAGAATCAGCTCATTGCACAGAAAAAAATATTTGTACATTGTATATCTGTAAAGGGGTTAGTATCTAAAATATATGAATGACACAAATAATTCAATAGTAAGAAAACAAGTAGCCCAATTTTAAAAATAGGCAAAGGACCTGACCAGACATCTATCACCAGAAGACATACATGTAATACAACAATCAACATCATTAATCATAGGCAGATGCAAATTAAAACCACAAGGAAATACTCTGTGTTTCTTCAAATGGTTTACCAAAAGACAAAGGATAGCGTCAGGTGTGGTGGCGCACATCTTTAGTCCCAGCACCAGAGAGGCAAGGGAAAGTGGATCTCTGAATGTGAAGCCAGCCTGTTCTTCAGAGAGAGTTCCAGAACAGTCAGACCCTGTCTCAAACAAATGAAAAGACAAAGAATGCAGTGTGTTGATCAGGATGTAAAGGAAGGGGAATGCTTAACCAACTGTCAGTGGTAATGCAAACTAATAAATCCATTTGGGGAAGACAGCATGCAAATATCTCAAAAATTAAAAGTAGAACTGCCATATAATCCAGCAAGCCCACTACTGAAAACATAAACAAAGGAGATTAAATCAGAATGTCAAAACAGTAGTTGTACTCTTATGATCATTCCAGTACACATCACAATAGCCGAGAAGTACAATCAGCATCACTGTGAAACGGATAAAAAAAAATGGGGCATATACAGACATAGAATACTATTCAACCATCAAAAGGAAGGAATCCATGTCAGTTTGATACTACAGATTAACCATGATGGTAATATGTTAAGTGAAATAAGCTAGACCTAAAAGCATTAAAAACTTGATGATCTTATATGTATGTAGAATCTAAAAGTTCAGTTTCACATGAGTACAGGAAGAGGTTGAGTAATTGAGAAGGGGGTTGAAGTGATGTGTGGCAAATGAACAAAACTGTATCAAATAGAAAGAATTAATTGAAGAGACGAGATGTATTATACAATATGGTGATAATTAATGTATTGTAGTCTTGAAAAGTGCTAAGTATCCTAAACAGTGCTATATACTGCTACGTACTATTGTATATTATGAATACATATAATTTTATTTTCAAATTTAAAATCTATAAATAAGTACTGTTTAAAAAAATCTAACCACCTTGCCCATGAGAGGACCACTACACATCAGCTTCAAAATATCCCAAAGTTTACAGCGAGCTCCTTTCAGATCAAGGCAGAGTACCCTGGCCAGCTTTGTAGGAGGGAGCAGCTGTGATGTAGCACAGAACAACCTCGAAGGCATGGCACCTAAATCAAAGGGTATGACTATGAATGCAGGGCTGGAGGCCCTGGACTTAGTGTTTCCTTCACATTATAAAACCTTCCAGGAGGCACATATGGACATGCTCAGGTTCCCAATGAAAAACAAACTCAAACTTGTTCTCACCACTAGAGCCAGAGCCTCACCAAACTCAACTGTAGGGATAACACCTCAGCTCTGTCAGACACAGAACACACTCTCCATGGTGGGGTCTAACAATGGGCTTCTTGGTCTGTGTCACATGGTGTCTTCCATGCCTAGATTATTAGGTACTGCTATGACTTTGTAAATGCAAATCTAAAGCATGGTATAGTAGCTTGGTAGTTTGAATGTAATTGGCCCTATGAGCTCATTGAAAGTAGGACTATTAAGAGGTGGGCCTTTCTTGGAGTAGGTGTGGCTTTGTTGGAGAAAGTGTGTCACTGTGGATGTGGGCTTTGAGGTCTCCCATGCTCAAGATATGCCCAGTGTCTCAGTTCGCTTCCTGTTGCCTGTGGATCAAGATGTATTAACTTTCAGCTCCTTCTCTAGTACCATGTCTGCCTGTATGTCATCATGTCCTGGTCATGATGATAAGAGACTAAACCTCTGAAACTATAAACCACCAATTAAATGTTTTTCTTTATAAAAGTTGCTGTGGTCAAAGTGTCTCTTCCTGGCAGTTTGAAACCCTAACGAAGACAGAATGGAATGCTTAGAATCTTAATAGAGAGGCTCACTCCCTAAACAGTGAATAGGATCCCAGGCCCCATATAACAACCATAATGCTCTGCTAAGCAAACAAAAATAAGCAAAATTCCATCCCTGCCCAATGAGAGCCCAGAGATTTTTGGCTTGCTCGATTGCTTATTTGTGAGTATAAGATGCATTGAAAGCTACTGGAAAGGTCAGTAACATGTCCAAATATACTGTGGCATGAGTACAGAGGATTCAGGAATGGAACATACAAATAGATCAAGGATATAAAGTGCAACATCAGAAAGGTTGGGAGGCTGTAGCAGAGGGTGAGAATCTTCTCAGCCATGGACCTTTCAGCTTCACAGAGGTCTCCTTTCTCATTTATCCTTACACGTGCACGTTGGCCTCACCTTGCTGTCCAGTCACAGTCTTCATCATCAAAGTGGAAATACGTCACCTAGACTAGTAATTCATCCTGCTGTTGAACATTAGTGACATGCAGGAATAAATTTATTGTATTAATGTTATCTCATGAATCACTTGATTTGATTGTAGGGCAACACTTTGGTGTATTGATCTTGGGTAATGGTGCAAGGCAGAAACAGAATTGTCCAGAATATGAGTCAAGGCCTGGGGTAAAAGGAGGTATCAATCCTTTGGGGTGAAAAGCAGAAGGTCCCTCTGGGGTTAAAGCAGGAGGAGGAAGCTGAGCTGGCTAGAGCAACCTCCCATAGCTGAGGAACACGTGTTTCCCCTTCTGATTCTGTGCTTCTGAGCTGATGTAAAACATGGCCATTATTTGTCTTCGATGCTGTGGGAAACTTAATTCTATATGTGCATCTTGGACTAGTTATCCTAAAAACATTATTGAGCTGCAATTATTTCAGCGAAGTTCTACCTACCAAGGGAAAATTATATGGCATCCTCTATTGTGCCCAGACAGATGTAGATGATTGAATGCATAAAATGGGCCAGATTTTATACACATCCATGCAAAGAGAAGAAAAAACCCTCAGTTCATGCAGTTGGATACTGAAGCAACTTCAGGATGTTATAGGAGTATGGTGATATTTTATTTGTATTAAAATGTTATTTGAATGTTAATAAATAAAGTTGCCTGGGGGTCAGAGCTATTAGTAAGCCATAGGAAAGCAGGGCAGTGGTGGTGTATGCTTGTAATCCCAGCACTTGGTAGGCAGAGCTGGGTAAGTCTCTGTGTGTTCAGGGATACAGCCATTATTGGATACACATGCCTTTAATCTCAATACCAATCATAGAAAACCTGGAGGTCTATACAGAGAGGCCATGACGAGGCGGTCATGTGGTTGGGTTTGCAACCAATGAGAAGGCAGAACAGGAACTCTATATAATGACTTTAACACAGGGGTAGCTCTGGTTCGGAGAGGTAGGACCACCGCAGGAGGAAGGGTAAGGTTTTTAGCTCTTAGCTCTGACCTCTTAGCTTTCTTCTTTGCATTGGTTCGGTGTTTCTTATTTAATAAGAAGGTTGGTTACAGCTACAAATGGCGTCCAACGTGGTGGCAAGAGTTTCCACCTAAAAACTGAGAAAAAAAATTCTAAAATGGAGCTAAAAACAGTTCCTAATTGTCTCTCTCAAATGAGCGGCAGCTGCAGGTTTGAGCTACTGGTGGGTTCCTAGCATGTGCGTGCTCGACCTGCCATATGGCGGGAATGAGGCAAGTGGCACATTAAGCTGTATGGTGGATTTAGACTTTGCTAGTACAAAACAAAAAAAGAGGTTTCTGGGCTACACGCTGCTTGGATAAAAGCATAGACCCACAATAGCTCCCAGAGCTGGCGGTAAACGTACTGCTGCCATGTTGGGAAGCTGAGGTGGGTGGAGCCAGCAGCCACAGCTGCTGCAGTTTAAAGCAATAGATTCACAATAAGACAGATTCAGATGTAATAGTTTACAATGTGTGTAAAATATACGTAGGCTTGAAAGAGACAAAAAAGGTGATATATACAGTTATATAAACAAACGCATAGTTTTAAAAAATAAAGTCTTTAAAGAGACAGTAAAATTAATAGAAAAAATAAGCCATGTAAAGATGAATATTACACAGAGAATCTGGATTGTGTTGTCTTTGGGATTCTTAACTGCAGAGAGATATTTGATTGTAAAGGAAGCTGAGTTAAACCAATATGTATATTTTAAAGATACCTTGACTTCAAAATTTGGATGTAAGGATATGTTGCTTTGGAAAGGAGACTCTGCTTTTGTTCCCACAGAAAGCCAGAGGCTATGGATTTGTTCCAGATTAAGATACATCAGGTTTGACCAGCCAACACCCCCTGAAAGGTCTCCGATGACACCATGGCCCAGATGATCCAACATCCAGAGCAGTTTGAAGGCAACTAGCTCAGACAATACAGCCTCACAGACTATTCCATAATCCTAAAATTTTCTTTGTGTCCCCATAAGATACAGCGCCCCCCTCCAGCAGGAAGTAGTAAGAGAAGCTATGCTCAAATTCCCAAATTATATGTAATTTTACTTTGTTAAGGTTAAAACCTTCCTTTTTGAAAAAAAAAAGGGGGAAGTGCTGTGGAATGTTCTGTATGGCAAATGTGTTGCTCTGATTGGTTGGCAAATAAATCACTGATTGACCAGTGGCCAGGCAGGAAGTATAGGCAGGACAAGGAGGAGAATAAAGCTGGGAAGTGGAAGGCTGAGTCAGAGAGACACTGCCAGCCGCCAAGATGACAAACAGCATGTGAAGATGCCGGTAAGCCACGAGTCATGTGGCAAGCTATAGATTTATAGAAATGGATTAATTTAAGCTGTAAGAACAGTTAGCAAGAAGCCTGCCACGGCCATCCAGTTTGTAATCAATATAAGTCTCTGTGTTTACTTGGTCGGGTCTGAGCGGCTGTGGGACTGGCAGGTGAGAGAGATTTGTCCTGACTGTGGGCCAGGCAGGAAAACTCTAGCTACATAGGAGAACTAATATGTTCCTCTTGTACCATGGACACTAAACAGCAGGGTGACCCTGCCTCAGACACTTAATTAAGGTTACAGCACATTGAAAAAGTAAATTTCATGTGGCTTAAAAAAAGTCCAGCCTGAAACACTTTCTCTGAAAGAGGCAAATATTGTCTGTTTAACTATTTTAATTGAAAAAATGTCTTGTACAAATTTCAGACTTAATTTCTGGTGAACTGTGGACTTAAGTTATGGGTATCTGCACTCAGACAAAGCAAGCACTTCATTTGGCTCTCTTTTTTAAAAATAATGTAATTTATTTTATTGTGGCAGGATTTCACTACATAATCCTGGCTGGCCTACAACTCACTGTGTAAACTAGGTTTCCCTCAAATTCGCAGAGAACTCCCTTTCTCTGGCTCCTGAGTGCTGGAATGAAAGGCCTGTGCCGCCATGCCTAGCTCTCTGTCTTTTCTCTTAAGACTATGCATTTGTAGGTCCATCAGGTCTCTCAATTCCAGGACCTTCTGGCAGCAGCTTACATTTTAAGATATGCCGAAGTCTCTATTATGGTACCTGCTACATACTAATCTCTCATTAAGTGTTTCCTAAATCTAAGTCTGTGAAAACAAAATCTGTTTAAAATATATTCCTCAGAAAAATATATAATCATTTATATCTTCAAAAATGCAAAATTAAATAGTTTCTGTCTTCTCCAGCATTCTATTTGACTAAAGATACAAAGGGGACTTGAACTTTGCACGGTAGGTCTGTGAACTCTTCAGATTTTCCTCTTTTGGGTATGTCTTACTTCACAGTGGTCTTCCAAATAATTTTCTTTCACACTTTTTAGTGTTGTCCCACCAAATAATTTTGCAAGGAAACATACTAATGGGTTGTGCAGGTAGTCTGAGAAATTGAATGATGGAAGGAAGGAGGAAGACAGAAGCTCAGAGCAAAAGGCAAGGACAGGCATGGCTAAATTTCATTTATTCTATTCAGAGAGAGAGAGAGAGAGAGAGAGAGAGAGAGAGAGAGAGAGAGAGAGAGAGAGAGAGAGAGAGGTAGATAGATAGATAGATAGATAGATAGATAGATAGATAGATAGATAGGGAATTTATTAGAATGACTTATAGACTGTGGTCCAGCTAACTCAACAATAGTTGGCTGTGAATAGGAAGTCCCAGAATACAGAAATTGCTCATTCCATGAGGCTAGATGTCTCAGCTGGTCTTCAGTATATGCTGGAATCCCAAAGAAGTTAGTTTTAATGCCAGTGAAGGAATGGACTTGCTAGCAAAGGCTTTCTTCTTCCATGTCCTTGTATTGGCTTCCAGAAGAAGGTGTGACCCAGATTAAAGATATATCTTCCTACCTCAAGATCCAGATTAAAGGCATGTCTTCCTGCCTCAAGATCCAGATCAAAGGCATGTGTCTTCCTACCTCAAAAGTTCAGCCTAGAAGTGGATTCACCCACTTAAAACAAAGCAAAAAATCTCACAGGTGTGCCCTCCATTTCTGGATTGTAGTTCATTCCAGATGTAGTCAAGATGACAACCAAGAATAGCCCTCACATTTGGGTCATGTGTACAGTTGCCAGACAAAGATATAGGTCTTTCAATAAAATTTGAGTTTTACTACAAATAGGCTCTTTGTAACATCACTGACCACTATGTAGGTTCCCAAACTCTTTATCAATAGCTACAATCCTGCCTGTTTATAAAAGTGTTGCGTTAAATCTGTTTGCTTGCCTTCATTTGGCTGAGTCTGTTCCATCACTGGTTCCCCGGGAACAAAGCATCTTTATTATAACTAAATGGGTGGCTCTGAATTGGCTCTCCCAACACACACATCTGATTATGAAAAGTTACTTTTGTAACAAGTCTGCTAATAGATTCACTATTGCCTTTGAAGAATCATTGGTGATATTAACTTGTAATTACTACTATATACACATTTCCCTCCAAAAGGAGTGAAGTTTGCATGAGGCCAAGAGCTAGATTCTTCTCCATCCTCTGTCAAAGACAGGCTCAAGGTCCTGGCTCACAGCAGTCTAATAAATCCTTAAAAATTGCAAAGACCTTTAAAAAAAGAAGTGAGATTCAAAATTAAAGAGGCTGCCCCCAGATTAAAGATAAAGGGCGGCTTGAAATCTACATACATGCTTGGGTAATAGGAACATACTCTTAGAGCCAATAATCCCTGATGTCATTGTCAAAATAAATATGTACATGTTCATTTTTAGCTTTTGTGCTAATCTGATACTAGGGACATTTACAGAAAGTCCTCAATGTGAATTTGTCTCACCCAGGTTTGGGGGCTTTACAAAAGAGCCAAGGTGATGCACATTCAGTAGACACTGCACTTCATATTCTAAACTCCGCTCCTTCTCCAAGCGGGTACTGTGCTGCATGACACTCTCTGTGACAAAGGTGTCAGCTGTGAGTCACAGTTTGCAGTCAGTCCCACAATTATGAGACACAACCATATTCTCCAGTGTACAGTGTACCATGATGTACAGTCCACAGTAAAACATGGACTTGAGGCCAATGTCCCCACTCCAAGCCATGTGCTTAGCTATACCCTGTAGAGAACCCACTGGTGTTTCACAGTTCATTGTAGTATTCAGGTAGCAGGTCCTCACATCTTAGAATTACAGGCAGCCCATGTCGTGTGGATCATTTCCACCAATAGCCACCATCAGTTCTTTGTTGTGGGATGTCTTTCTGTATGCAGTGAATATGTGTTGCTCTGATTAGTTGATAAATAAAGCTGCATTGGCCTATGGCAGGGCAGGATGGAGCCAGGTGGGAAAATCCAAGAGAGATAGGGGGAGGAGAAAGGAGAGGCAGGGAAGACGCCATCCTGCTATCCAGGGAGCAACATGTAATGACATACAGGTAATGCCACAGAACTTGTGACAAAACATAGATTACTAGAAATGGGTTAATTTAAGTTCTAAGAGCTAGCTAGTAAGAAACTTGAGCCATAGGCTATATAATTTAGAGTTAATATTAAGCCTCTGAATGATTATTTTATAAGCGGCTGCAGGATCACAGGTGAGAGAGATTTGTCTGGACCTTGCAGGACTGGCCGGGACACAGAAAACTTCTGACTACAGTTCTTCACTGGATAATTTTTTCTTTGTTTCATTTAATGACAGTATCTCTCAGAAGTGAATGTACTAATGTGTTTGCTTTACCCGTGTCTCATTCTAGGTGGGAGAGAAAGAGTCCATATCATGTTTTCAATCACTCTTGCTATTATGAACTTGAATTTATGCTAGGAAGATGGTTTGTTTGATGAAGTATTTGTCATGTAGTCCTAAGGATCTGAGTCCAGTATCCAGCACTCACATAAAAAGCTATGCATAACAACATCTATAACCCCAGTACAGGGTGCAAGGTGGGAGGAAAGTGAAGGAATGGGCAGATTCCTGGAGCTCATTGGCCAGTTAGCTTAGAGAAACAGCAAGCTCCAAGTTCAGTGAGAGACTCTTTCTCAAAATCCCAGATGGCTAGTGATTGAAGGTCACACCTAATGCTGACTTCTGCTCTCCACACACATACATATGCACATTCAACTAAATATATATATTTACACTAGTACCACCATGCACATAACACATGCATGTATACACGTGCACACATGCAAAATAATTTAAAATTAATGAGAAGTATGGTAGCTCTTAATCCTCTCATGCTAGAAATTGAAGCAGAAGAGAGTTCATGAGTCTTGGCTAGCCTGGGCTAGATGGGGAATTCAAACATACCCTGAGATTCACAGAAAATCCCTGTTTCAAAAAGCAAAATGAAAAACACAACAGAAGGTTTATGACTGCCTTAGCTGTCTGCATAAACCTTGTGCCATTTGTTCTATGAAAACTCTCCTAGGGAAGCTGGAGTCTATGGAAATTCATGAAAATATTTAATGAGAAAGAAACTACAGATTCAAATATGGCACAAGGAAACTTGTAGTGTTTTTTTCTGATATATATATATATATTTATATTTATATTGATATGTATATACTCATTGTATTCCAGTTATATTTTGTGGTGTGTATGACTTCATCAAAACTTATTAATTTACAACTATAAAAATAGATTCATTAGGGCTGGACATGATGGCACACACCTTTAATCCCAGTTTCTGAGAGGAAAAGGCAGGTGGATCTCTGTGAGTTCAAGGCCAGCCTGGTCTACAAAAAGAGTTCCAGGACAACCAGAGCTACATAGTGAGATTCTGTCTCAAATAAACAAACAAAAAATAGATACATTAAATGAATTTTTGACTTGTGGAAGATTCTCAGGGGAACTTAAAATTTTTCATATAATTGAAAGCAAACTTTGCCCAAGTCATAAAATCCTCTCAAATCTGTAATTAATTAGATTTTAAAATATGCATCACATAAATATACTAGTTAGGCTCCCCCGCAAGTCCCATATGGATACCAATTTTATAAAACACCTATCCAACCATCTTTCCTCATCTTCTTGCCATATATTTTTTCCATTGAAAATCGTAGATACATTTTTTTTTGCTGTTTTAAATCTCCAGCAAAGCTGATTTTCTAAAGCACATGTAGAAATCTAATGGGAAGGTGGGGGCTGAACATTGTCTTAGTCACTGTTCTATTGCTGAAAGGAGACACCGTGACTACGGTGGTTCTTATAAAGGAAGCATTTAATTGGGTCTTGCTTACAGTTTCAGAGGGTTAGTCCATTAGCATCAAGGCAGGGAGCATGGCTGTACTAAGGCAGGTAAGGTGCTCAAGCAGTAGCTGGGAGTTTTATATCTGATCCATCTGCAGGCAGCATGCAGAGAAAGAGAAACACCGGACCTGTGTGAGCTTTTGAAATCTCAAAGCCCACCCCTAGTGACAAAGGCCAACAAGGCCATACCTATGCCAACAGGGCCACACCTACTCTAACAAGGCCATGCCTCCTAATCATTACCTGAACAAACCACCAACTAGGGACTAGGCATTCAAATATATGAGCTTATTTGGGGCATTTTCATTCAAAGCACCACAAATACGGTCAAAGTATATTGTACACTTATGCATGAAACTGTCTTTATCAATCTCATCACCAAGTACTATGAAGCTATTCCAATAAAATAAATACACTTAAAAGAGAACAAAATACAAACTATGACAAAGCTTTTTGTGTTTACCTTGGTTTGCATATTTCAGATTTGCTGTCGGCTCGTGTGTTAATGTATGTCCATATCACCTGGAGCACTCACCAATACAGCCAGCTCCAGACCCTGCTTTGTTAAATATTAATGAGACCGTTATTTTGACACCTGTGGCCCAGGGGGGTCTCCTTTTAAGAAATCCCGAGTTTTGTCCTTCAGTACAGCACTGCCTTTAAAATAAAACAGGAGACATGAGCGCAACGGTTCTCAACCTGGCAGGACATCAGAGGCCCCGTCCGGGGCTCAGCCATCTGCTCCAGGTGATTCTGGTTGACACTCAAGGGGGCAAGCAACTGGTTCAGTAAACAGAAGGGCTGGCTAGACAGTTCTGTGACACATTTCCTCATGGTGCTTGTACAGTGGCCTAATTAGTAACCCATGTCTAGGTAGACGCAACACCAACAAAAACACATCTATTAAATGTCTTCATCTTTTGTTGCTTGGCTCACTGAGACCAGAATGGGTGACTCTCAGGAATGACCACCCACACGAGAAAAGCGTGGTCGCTCCCAGTACCCCTAAGACCATGGAATGCAGGAAGGCGTCCACCACAGCAGTGCTAGCCATCATCCACATTCCTTCCCTTTTTGATCTAACAGCTATTTGTGGGTGTTGGAAAACCTGGTGGAATAAGTCTTGAAATATCCATCCCTCAAACATGTCAGAAACCAGAAAGCAGGGCTCCCTCGCACAGTCAGATTTACCACCTCTTCCTGCCTCCCCTCTTCTCTTACGGACCAAAGTACAGGGAGTGGAGGAGAAGAACCTTCAACCACTACTGCGTAGAGCACAGAAAGCCCACTTCCGTGGTGGGATGTGCACAAAGAAGCCCCAGAGAACACACAGAGGTTTGTGAAGGAGGCCAGCCTTTAGGATGGGCTCAGGGTTCCATCTCATTTGGGACTCAAACTACATAGGGTGACTGTGGTTTATTCTTTGCTCTGTTTACCGTGGTATGCCGGGTATCGTTTTCCTGGCTGTGAAACAGGATGTATATCCTGACCCTTCACAGCCAATCAGGCAGCTAACACACTGTGTCCATCTAAACTCTGTGCACAACCACACCTGTCGCTGCCACTTTGCAATGCAACTGTATTACAGGAGATGCACTCTGAGTGTGCAAAGGATCAGCTGCTGCTCTAAAAATGAACTGAGATGTTCTGCAAAGATTATTTCACAAGGGCAAGCTAAGCTAGTGTCTCCAACCACATGTCTAAGTTCCAAATGGATCTAGAAATCACATATAAAAGATAAGCCTGTGAAAGTGCCAAAGAAAACCACTGTGGAGAATCACTTTATAACCTTCTAGTGCTTCTCTGTGATTGAAAGTCCCAAAATAATATAAGAAAAAATGGATAAATCCAGCTACATAAATGGTCAGAAATGCATGTCATAAGACATGGTCAACAATGAAAGGCAGGCAACAGACTGTGCCCAAATACTACCAGATCATATAACAAGGCTAATACGAACATATTAAGGCTAATAAAAACCCATAAGAGAAAAGCCAACAAATGATTAAATGAGGCAGAAAAAAAAGACAGAATTTGGAAGAAAAGGAATAAAACATACAAGCTCACTAACAACAGTCAACGTAAGTGGATGTACTATGTCCTGGGCTCCAGGTGAGCCTCTGCACATATTTCATTACATATAATTCTTGAAGCAGAGGTAGTTGCTGTGGTCTGAAGTACACAAGGGTACAGAGGCATGAAAAATGAAATCATTGGCTGGAGGTGTCAGAGCTGGTGAGTGATGGAGTTGGAATCTCCCTTTGAGTGCTGGATTCTCTTAACTGCTCAGCATACTTCCTTTCCTCCCAGGATAAAGGCACATTCCACCACACCAAACTTCAACCTTTCCCATCTCAGACAAAAAGGGAAAATGTTTGAAGCTACATCTTACGTGGTTACCCTGACATACTGCTGGTGAAGTATACACAGTCACACCCTACTGAGGCAAGCCAACAATTCTATTTCTGGTCATTTGTCACACACATGTAGCTGGACATATGCAAGTCTGCTGACTTATGAGGTTAGTATTCCTGCAGGACTTCTTTACAAACCCAAAACACTGGAAAATATCCACGTGCCCATCATAATGCTGCTGTTAAAGAAAATGTTCTGACTACTGGTACAGAACAAGCACTGATATATAGAAAACCCAAGAAGCAAACACAGACATATATGGTTAGTGTGTTGTCTTTTCTGAAGAAAAAAGAATGGATATATATTTGTCATGTGGTCTAGGGAGAAGATGTGGTTTGAAAGAAAATGGCCCCCAAAGGGATTGGCACTATTAAGAGGTGTGGCTTTGTTAGAGTAGGTTTGGCCTTGTTGGAGGAAGTGTGCCACTGTGGGGGTGGGCTTTGAGTTCTCCTATGCTCAAGCTACTGCCTGTTGCCTGCACATCAGCATATAGCAGCTCCTTCTCCTGTGCCCTGTCTTCCTGCATGCCACCATGGCCCACCATGAAGATAATGGACTAAACCTCCAAACTGTAAGCCCCCACCTCAAATAAGTGTTTTCCTTTATAAGAGTTGCCGTGGTCATGGTGTCTCTTCACAGTAATAGAAACCCTAACTAAGTCAGAAGATAAAGAAGATTCTAATTCTAAATCCAACTGAAAGTTGCCACTTTACACAAAACATTAACAAGTGAGTATATCCCCTTTTTTTAAGTTAAAGTAAGATGGGAGAGCATAGAGGCAGGATCACAAGTCTCTGCTCTGCCTAGCTTCGTCAGTTATATGGTCACAGTACAGACGGCAGGATTCATGAGCTCCAGTGATGCTCTAGAATATAGCTTTTGGCCCAAGAGACCTACTCAGTAGTTCCCACAACTGCACACAGGTGGATGATCTGCTTTTGATGCCTTCCTAATTCTGTTTTGTTTTCTGTTTGTTTGTTTTGTTAACATTTTTCCCTTTATTTTACATACCGACCACAGTTTCCCCTCCCTTTCTTTTCCCTCCCCTGATTCCCATCCACCCACTCCTCCTCCATCTCCATTCAGAAAGGGGCAGGCCTCCCATGGGCTTGAACATAGCATGGCACATCAAGTTGAGCTCCTCCCCCTGTATGAAGGCTAGGCAGGGTAATCCAGCATGGGGAACAGGTTCCCAAAAGCCAGCTAAACACCAGGGACAGGTCTTGATATCACTACTAGGAGTCTTACAAACAGACCAAGCTACACAACTGTCACACACATGCAGAGGGCTTAGGTCAGTCCCATGCAGGATCCCTAGCTGTCTGTCCAGAGTCCATGTGCTCCCACGAGCTCAGGTCAGCTGTCTCTGGGGGTTCCTCCATCATGACCTTGACACCCCCACCCCCCCACCCCACCCCCGATCATACAATCCCTCCTCTCTTTCTTCAGGAGGACTCCCAGAGCTCAGCCTAGTGCTTGGCTGAGGATCTCAGCACAGCAAGCCAACAGCCAACATCAAAATTCCACTAGCATCAGGAATAAGACAAAGCTGTCCACTCTCTCCATATCTATTCAATATAGCACTTCGAGTTCTACACAATAAGACAACAAAAGGTGATCAAGGGGATACAAATTGGAAAGGAAAAAGTCAAACTTTCACTATTTACAGATGATATGATTGTATGCATAGTGACCCCAAAAATTCTACCAGGGAACTCCTGCTGCTGATAAACTCCTTCAGTAATGTGACACGATACAAGAATAACTAAGAAAAATCAGTAGCCCTCCTGTATACAAATGATAAATGGGCTGAGAAAGAAATTAGAGAAACATCACCCTTTACAATAGCCACAAATAGTATAAAGTATCTTGGGGTAACTCTAACCAAACCAGTGAAAGATCTGTATGACAAGAACTTTAAGTCTTTGAAGAAAGAAATTGAAGAGATATCAGAAAATGGAAAGATCTCCCATTTTCACAGATAAGTAGGATCAACATAGTAAAAATGGCAATCTTACCAAAAGCAATCTATAGATTCAATGCAATCCCCATCAAAATCCCAACACAATTCTTCACAGACCTTGAAAGAACAATACTCAACTTCATATGGAAAAACAAAAAACCCAGAATAGCTAAAAGAATCCTGTACAATAAAGGAACTGTAGTGGGTGGCTGTTTGAGCCACACCCTGAAGCACGGCCCCTAGTGAGGTAGCAGATAACTGATACACCTGCCTATGACCTTGAGGTACATGCCCCTGGGGCATGGCCACTGGGGACCCTTAAGACCTGGGATACACATACACTCTCTCTCTTTGCTACCTTGTGGTTTTAGATACCAGAACAGATCAGGGCAGAGCTCACCAGAGAACCACATTGGACCGTGCCTCACCTTTCCAGGATCCTGCCACAGACAAATTCCTTTATTCTATCTTGTGAGTAAACCTCCAAATAAATTCCTTTGATCATTAAGCAGGCTCCATGGATTGCTAGCAATATAATCCCATTAAGGAACCCCAGAAGTATCACCATCCCTGATTTCAAACTCTACAATAGAGCTATAGTAATAAAAACAGCTTGGTATTGGCATAAAAGCAGATCTGTGGATTAATGGAATTGAATCGAAGAACCTGATATAAATCCACACATCTACGAACACCTGATTTTTGATAAAGAAGTCAAAATTATACAATGGAAAAAAAGAAATCATCTTCAACAAATGGTGCTGGCATAACTGGATGTCAACATGTAGAAGAATGCAAATAGATCCATATCTGTCACCGTGCACAAAACTCAAGTCCAAGTGGATCAAAGGTCTCAATATAAATCCAGTTACACTGAACCTGACAGAAGAGAAAGTGGGAACTAGCCTTGAATGCATTGGCACAGGAGACTACTTCCTGAATATAACACCAGTAGCACAAACATCAAGAGCAACAATTAATAAATGGGACCTCTTGAAACTGAGAAGCTTCTGTAAGTCTAAGGACACTGTCAATAAGACAAAATGGCAGCCTAGAGAATGGGAAAAGATCTTCATAAACTCCACATCTGACAGAGGGTTGATCTCCAAAATATATAAAAAACTCAAAAAACTAGACATCAGAATACCAAACAATCCAATTAAAAAATGGAGACTTCTCAACAGAAGAATCCCAATGGCCTTCTACTTTTGTACTTCAACTTCTGCATCGTTCCCTCTGATTCCATTGCTCTCCACTATTCAGAAATGATTTTCCCTTCAACGCTGTCCCTCAGGCCTTCAGCGGCCTTTGTAAGTATACGGAACTCATGAGAACAATGAGTCTTTTTAAAGGGCACTGTCTAAGGGTACTGTAGCCAGAAGGTTTACAATCCCCCAAATTTATAATAAAACTTAATCATCAGTATAATAGTATTGGGATGAATCTTTGCAGAAGATGATTGAGTAACAAGGGTGAACCCTCAGGAATGGGATTTAGTGACCTTTTACAAAGGGCTCAAGGTAGCTCTACCATCTCTTCCATCGTGTGAAGACAGAGCAGGAGCTCACAATACATGATTGTGAAAAGGAGTCCTCATCGGCATGAAATCTGCTGGCACCTTGGCCTGAGATGTCCTAGCCTCAAGGAATGAGAGAGAAGAATTTCCATGGTCTATATGCTTATAATGTAAGTTTGCAGTGTTTTGTCTTAGCAGCCAAAACCAAGAGAAGAACCATATAGAGAAGTGGATTTTTTTTTTGTTATCCTTCTTTTACCCTACTAAGTAATGCTGGCAAAATACATTTTACATAGTATATGTCACATGCTACATCTTCTCTCAACAGTTGCTTTCTGTTTCTTAAAAGTATGCCACTTATATGAAAGTAACCTCAATCAAGCATCCTCAGAAATACTTTGTTTAAAAGCTCACCTATGTTTGAGACAATTATTCCTTCATATAAGGTCAACTTTTTATAACCCATGAAAGAAATTACTTATTTTAGAAACTACCTTTATACAAAAATGAGTTGATGGCTCCTTGGCTTTAGAAAACATGCTTAAGTAGGAAGCAAGAAAATCTCTAAAATATCTTAATTACCTCTCTAAAAGACCATTGGAATCTTCTTAATTAAAAAAAAATTATTTATTCTTTGGTGTCAGGGTAGACACATTCATTTCTGAATGAATTACAAGTGTTTTGACTTTAGTACCTTAAATACAAAGTTCTAACAATTTCCCATCCAATGTAAGTAAAATATAACTCAAAATTATGTTTGTGTGCTTCAACAAGGGAATGTCTACAAATATGTTATAGTTGCGCACGTGGATAAGGATGCATATTCACTGCAAGAGCAGATTTCAAGGTTGGAGTGGATGGTACTCTTAGTGTATGCTTGATTCCACCCACCACCACTCTTCAAGACCTGCCATTCATTTGTGGTTAACACTTCTCATTTCTGGTCCTTTCTTTCCATTCTAACTACACCAAACCCAGGTAAACTTACCTTTATATCACACCCATCGTTACAAGCCTCCATCAGTTTCTTCACATTGCTCTACAGATTCTATCTCAATTAATACAGATGAAGCTGATGTTGTAGGGTTAAGTGCCCCCAGCACACTCCACTGCAAACCAACACACAGGTGTCCGGCTACGTCTTCATTAGTAACTATCTCGTAAAAACATACTGCATTCCAGCCTTGTCTCCAGATATATATAACAGTGTTGGACCCCAAAGTTTAGGGTCTCGAGTGGGTGCCCCAAGAACCCAGACTTCAGTCCAGTTGATGCAACAGCAAGAGGTGTTTATTGATGTGGCTGTACAGTCAGGCTAACTCTGCTCCAGAGAGCAAGAGTCGCATCGCACTACAGTCACATGGGTACTTTTACAGGAAAAACCCACAAAAGCCATAAGATTACAATTCCCATACAATTTCGTTTCAATTGATTTATGTCTAGAGGCTAATTTCATAAGATCATGGTCTGGTCACAGAGTGATCACAGAGGGGGTACAGTTACGTCAGTGTGCACATTTTTCCTGAAACCTCAAGGGGGGTATCAGGGCGGGAGTGGAGTTTACACAAAGGTCACAGTGGTCCTTCCTGGAACACTTGTAACTATCCCAGTCACAGTTGAGCACATCTCTTAACAGAGATCTCTTTACATTGTTACATTGTGGCAGGGGTGGTTGAATAATGATTGAGTCAGCTTGCCCTTGGAACTAGTTTTCTTTTTAGTTCCTTATTCTCCTGGGGCTTGGGCGTGTAAGCCTGAAGGGTTAGGGTCTTTCAACAGAAAGCCAGACCCAGAAAGCCTAAAAGCTCAGAAGAGGTAAGCTGCAAAATCAACTGCTATATGTCAGTGTGACAGAGCTGTGACAGGAATGCACAGGCAGCTAGCAAACCTCTGGGGCTGAGACCAAACACCTTCTCAAAAGAGAGAAGTAAGATGGAAGGGTTTGTTCCTGTTGCCTCCTTGGATATTAATCAACTCCAGGAAGATGGTCTAAGGGTAGCTGAGCCGAGCAAGGCCTTTGGACAACAAAGAGTGGCTACATACATGGTAGACAGCATAGTGGGATGAGTCTAGAATCAAAGGTCCCTGTGGAGAGAATGGAGAGGATGGCTGCCTACCATGACACCATCACATCTGTGAACCCCGGGACATTAACTTTCCTGACAACATGCCACCACTGTTGTCTGTTGTCTTTGGCTAGATCAGCCCTTGGGACTGAACGGGGTACAAGGAAAATAGCTTGAGCAGCCTTTCCTAACCAGACAGGAGCAAAGCAGAGGCGGGAAATGTGGGGTAGGAGGTTGAGAGACTGGCGAGGGAGCACCAGTAAGCAAAGAGCCACTGGCTCTGCCTGGCCCTGGCGGCTCTGCTCATCCCAGACTTACCAGCCTGCTGACTGTGACCAGAACACACACAGGCTGAAAACCAGTCCCCAGTAGTGAAAAGCAGGTCACATTTCCTGGCTATTCCTGTTTTGCTACCATGATCAAATGACATTCACGACAGCACTCCCATCTGGGGAGGCCCTCATGAACTCTGAGCATTCTGAATCAGTATGAGAGACTGCATTTTGTACAATGCCAAGCCCAATTTATCAGCAGTAATCACTGGCTTCCTTAGGACTCCTTCAGAGCGGTTTCATGAATGAATGATAATATCTTCTAAGATCATGGGAGTTCAAAGCTGAGTTTCAGAAACATGCCCAGTAGCCCAGAGCTACAAACATCACAGAAGGCATCAGGAAGAAGGGGAAAGGTTAGAAAACAGTTTAATTTTTTCATAAAAGAAGTTATGTATGGATGATCTCTTTATTTAAAAAAACTGAAACAAGATAACACAAATCAACAAAAATGAACATGTAGAATTTCAGAGAGAAACAAAAGGGAAAACTAGAAATGTTACAAAATAATAACTACAGGGAAGCAAAAAACACTAAAATAATTAGAACCTAAACAATTAGGAACACCACTGATAAGCTGGAGGAAATAATGCAGAAGAAAATGAAAACAGATTTTATAGATGATAGAGGAACTGCAGATTTAAAATTTTTGCACAATTCATACCCAGAAGGACTCACTACCTGGAGGAAAGAGAAAATTTAAAATACAACAAAACCAAAGTCTCTCTTGATATTGATGCTTGAACTTTCCAATCAAAAGTGCCCACTGATTCACAGAATATTGATAAAATTTCCTAGGAAGTATGTCTCTTAAAAAATACACACTATTCCCCACAAAGAAAAATAGGAATAAGGAAAACTCAGTTTGAATACACATGTTGTTACTAAACCTCAAGAATATTAAAACAAAACAAAAACATGTAATTGTATGCACGGTGGAAAGAGTCTTTTGCTCTCTTTTACCTCACTGGTGAGCACCACCAGCAGAGGACATCAGTGTGGACCCCGAAATGTCATAGGGAGAAGACTGCGATCTGGGAACCTAGCCCCCTCCAAAGTTTCCTTTGGGGCAGGACACCAATGAACAGGTATCCTTCAACTTGGACAAAATCAAGGGACACAGTCTTCTTGAAAATTCATTTAAAACTTCAAAGCCAACAGAAGAATGGTGACAAAAAACCAAGTTCAATAAAATAGTAAAGAATATTTAGAACCTAATATCAAACAAGCTCTAATTCTCATAATAGAATGTCACAAAACCTGTTTGTGCCAAAGGATTTTAGAAAGAAAGAAAAAAAAAAGGCCAAGTGGAAAAGATAAAGTTAGAAATGGGCTGGTTTCTTCAGCTTTTCCATCAGAAAGCCCAACTTTCTGTCTAAAATGGACATGCATTGTTTAAAAAGTGCCCTTTGCAAACTTCTTTTCTTTCTTGAGATTTTTTTCCTTTCCAGAATGCTACTTTTTGTAATAGCACTCACCTAGAGTTTAATAAATTCTTTGGGAACCATGTTTTTGTCTTTTAAAATAAAATAACAGGAATTATTTTAATTAAAACATAGACACAATTCAATTATTGGATATTTATTTTTCATATATACATATACATCTAGAAATATCTAGAAAGAGACATACCCAATATAATCTATAGTTATTTTCTGGTAATAGGATTAGAGGTGGGTTTTACTTTTGCTTATCTTTGTGTGGGTTTGTAGGGTTTTCTTTTTAAATAGTTTGTTATATCTCTTTAAGTTTATTTTCAGTGTCTTATATTTATAGAAATAGCACAGTCTCTTAAGCAAAACTGAAATACAAGAACAAGTAGTAAAGACCAATAGAAAGAGAATTATACTGATATCTGAAAGAGAACAAAGTCTCTGTGCATAGTAACCAGCACCCAACCTTGTCTAGTGGTCAAAGCAAGAAGGAGAGGACATCAAGGTACATGTTTTTATTGTGTACACAAATATGAAGAAGTCACCTTGAAGGAAAAAGACACTAGTGTTAGTTGAGAAGTTGACCCCTGTTGCCCAATGTACCATGCATTCCTTGCAACTCCATTTTAGCTCATTCTTCAAGTGAGGTCAGTTAGCTAGTCAGTGATGATGCACAAAATGGGCAGCAAAGTCACGTGATCTCAACGGATGCTCTGTCCTCTTCAATCCTCTGCCTCCTAACTTCTCAATTATAAGAGAAATTCTGCCCTATTATCCTCTTAGTGGCAAGAAGGTGTTCAGTCCCAGTTGTGTGAAAGTTTGCAGCCAGCCAGGGCTTGGAATCCTCCAGGGCCACAGCAGAGCTCTTAAACTCTGTAGAGGACAGGCTAAGCCCGAGTATCACAAGATTGAGCCTCTAATGACATGGGAGCTGATTTCCAGTCCTGATAGACTTCACACCAGGGTACCACCCTGGCCAAAAGTGCTAAGTCTGAAGGAAATCATGGGAAACAGAAAACTGTGGAAAAAGGTTCCTAACCCAAGCTTTTCATCTTTACACTCATTTGCATTCTACTTACTCTGAAGGTTTTGATGTAATTCTACATGGGAACAACCATTGTAAAGGAAATAAGAGCTGGAAACCAATAAAAACCTCTAAACTACAGTCCATTTAACATTACAGCCTCTATTAAAACTACCATTGTCTACTTAAATACCCCCAGTAAGTCATTTTACAATTCAGACTTTCTTTGAAATTTGTATTCATTTTCTCTGCCCACAAGTAATAACGAGCCCAATAAAATATCCCTTCTTTGGATAAAAAGAGATTAACAAGTGTGTAAGTATAACTTCCATTAATTATAATAATTATCCTTCTTTATATAAATATCAAATAGATGGTTACATGTAGATATGTATAATGATGTCCATAATTCTAGTCACTAAGACAGAGTTTTTGGTACCTTCTCCAATATTAAGTTTTTTCTAAAGTATTATGCTAATTCATTGTTAATTGAGTCATTACTAAAACCTAGACAAGGTGAGAGCTGGTGGTTTAAATAGAAAATGGTAATCCTTTAAGAACTCAAAGTTTATTAGACAAAAAAACGTGTAATAGTTGGTCTTACATCCCTAATTCTTAAGCTCTACAAAGACAAAGTAATTGTAATTATCAGGGTAGACCTCACACATGTGGATTGATTTTTCACTTCAAAATAGGAAGTGGCTACTGGCAGGAGAAGATGGGAAGCCAAGGAGAAAGGTTTGGCTTAGCACTAAAGAGTTAAGGCGAAAGGCCCTCACTTCGTAACAACCCTGTTTGTCACTTTTATGTCGCTGTGAAAAACTACCTGACTCATGCTCTCAGAGATTTCGGTCAATCCTGGCAGAGGAGGCACGGCAGAGTGGTTCCAGCCATAGGAGGAGGAGTGTGTGGTGGAAGCTTGCTCACATCGTAGTGGACCAGGAAACAGAGTCCTTAACTGGTTCTGCTGCAAAATATAACTTTCAAATGCCTGTCCCTAGTTGTCTACTCTGCCAGCCAGGCCTTTCCTCTTAAAGGCTCCACAGCCTATAAAACAGCCCCGAGAGATAAAGGACAGAATATTCACAAGATGAGCCCATGGGGGCCATTCCAGATCCAAACAACAGTACATAATGCTTACTTGCTGCTGTGTAGATATAAGTATGCGGAGTGTGGCCAAAAATAATCTCTAGTGCTTCTCCCATTTCCCACTGCTGGGCCCTCTGAAGAGAAGGACTGCTTAGAAAGATCAGCATTAGAGAGGAGAGGGCCCGGGATGAAGCAAAGACCTTCCTGTGCCTGCTTCTGCATATGATTGTTTTTTTCTTCTGTAAACCTTTATTCAGCCATTCATGCCCCTCTGAGTCTGACTCCTACTCCATGGAATTTGTAGAAAGCCTTGCTGAATCTCAGGCTTGTGTGCCTAATGTCTTAGTTCCTTGAGATTTGTCAGGACAAGCAGTTGGATTTCCCCATCACTATCCAACAAGGACTGCTAGGATCCATGGTATCCCATCTTTTGTACCTTTCATTTGTCTCTGTCATTTCCAGAATTTTGGAAGTTGCTTACAATGAATTTCCTGTTTACTTAGGTAATATTATATCCTTCTGAGGTCTTTGATGTAGTTGAAGACTAAACAGTTATAATTATAATTTTCCTTGGTTATAATAAAAGATAAATTAGATATAAAACTTTAGACTCACAAATATAGGATAGATGATAGACTATTTTCTTTAATTTTACAAAATACAAATAGGTTAGATATTGTAACTGTAATTCTTGCTTGATAACTGTTCTATTATATGTAATTTTACTATGTTAAAGTTAAAACCTTCCTTTTTGATTAAAAAGAAAAGGGGAAGTGCTGTGGGATGTCTTTATGTATGCTGTAAATATATGTTGCTTT
Source organism: Peromyscus californicus insignis (assembly GCF_007827085.1). NCBI lineage: Eukaryota > Metazoa > Chordata > Mammalia > Rodentia > Cricetidae > Peromyscus > Peromyscus californicus. The sequence continues at coordinate 168,705,316 of NW_026294573.1, read as the reverse complement.
GATTGGTTGATAAATAGAGCTGTTTGGCCTATGGCAAGGCAGCATAGAGGCAGGCATCAAATCAACAAGAGAGACAAGAAGAAGAAAGGCAGAGACAGAAGAGACACCAGCCACTGCCAGGAGAAGTAAGTTGTGAAAATACCAGTAAGCCACAGCCACCTGGCAACTTACAGATTAATAAAAATGAGTTAAGTTATAAGAGCTAGTTACCAAGAAAATTGAGCCATAGGCCATGGCCATGCAATTTGTATTTGATATGAGCCACTGTGTGTTTACTTGGGTCTGAGCAGCTGCAGGACTGGGCGGGACACAGGAAAACTTCCAGCTACATTCATTGATTGATTTATTCTTTGTCTTAGCTTCCTTTCCTGTTGCCATGATAAAATACCCTGACAAAGTTACTTAAGGAAGAAGGGTTTATTCTGGCTCGTAGTTCAAAGGTCCAGTCATCACAGCAGGGAAATCAAGGCAGCAGGGACAACTGGATGCAGCCGGTTACATCACACCCATTATCAAGAAGCAGACAACAGCAGATATATGTCTGTGTTCTACTCACTTTCCCCTTTTTATGCAGTATGGGATCCCCATCCAGATAATGCTACACCCCATAGAGAGTGGGTCTTCCTACTTCAATGACCTCATGGAGATAACCTCTCACAGGCAGTCCTAGACTCTTCTCCCAGGTGCTTCTACATGTCATTGGGTTGACAATGAAGAGTAATCATCACACTCCCTCAGAGGAAGCTGACACCAAGTAGACTGTCCTCTGTCTGGAGGGATTACACCATCTCTGGTTCATCCATTTTGAAAATGTTTCTAATTCCTGGACTTTTCTCTTCTGCCTGGCCCCATACCTTCCCTTTCATTCTCAACATGACTCCTAGGCCACCTGGTGTATTGATTTCTGCATCATCCATTTGCTGATGATTATCAAATCTATGTTTCAGGTCACCTGAGAAATTTACAGCAGGCTTTTATCTGTCTATAAAAGTCATCTAGGTAGCTTCAAATTCAAAGGACCCAACACTGAATGTGTGGTCCTGTCTTCTACGTAAAGTATATTAAGATGAATTTTCTATCTTCTCAGAAATCTTTTGAAGATTTGGGAAAGGCATCCTCTCTCACTAAACTTCCTGCTACCCAGTAACCACATAGTGGTTGCTTATAGTAAGTTTTGAATATTTTCAAAGAAAAGATCAGATACCTTCTACTCAGTGTCCTTTCTTAAGTTGTGTAAACATAAGGTGCTGTTTAAAAAACAATATGCATTCACTGTACTGTGATTTTAGGCAAAGAACTAATATTTTTTTTATTTTCACTTATTTCTTTGTTATTATGGTGAGGGTCGAGTTATTACAAGACATATTACATCATAGCAGGAGGGAATGGGAGAGGGAACGGTCACATGTTGAGACTGAAAGGAAGAATGAGGTTCAGACTTACTCCTATGTCCAGTGTGTCACAAGACCTGTTCACACCAAGTGTTAGACCTTCACCAGGCCTCAGAGTACTGATCAATGCAATCAAAAATCAAGAACAAAATCTTAGACAAGAAAGATTATAAGTAAGTATCTGCATTTTCCGATGGTCTTAGGCGACTCCTGTGAAAAGGTCATTTGATCCCCATCAAAGGGGTCTTGACCCACAGGTTGAGAACCACTGGTTTAAACATTATCTTCCTTTTCCTGTGACAATGCATATTCATCTGTACTGTAAGAAAGGAATCTCTTTAATTGACCTCTTCTGAGTTGGTAGTCTAAAAACATTAGTTACTCTTGGTAACTAATTAGTTACTCCTTGGCTCAATTTACTTTAAATATATAACAGTCTTAAAATCTTTTCAGTAAATATATAATAAGCTATTTTAAATGATAACCTCCTATTGGTTGAATAAAATTAAAACTAAAATACAGCACTGTTTTGTAGATGGTACCGAATCAAAGTAATTAATGTTTTCTTTCATAAATAATAGAAAATAAATTCCGATACAGGTACTGACAGCACAGATACGCCAACTAAGCACATCCACTCCAGGGTTTTCTTTTCCTGAGGGTCATGGTTGTGACTTCCCAGAAGTCCCTGACTAGTAAATAACCTTCTGCTTGCTCTAAATGGGGAATTTTCTTAGTCTGTTTGGCTTCCTGATTACTAAGTCTTTCTAAATTAGAGCAAGCAATTTCTCTTTGTTTTACCTAATATTTGAAAATGGAAAGAGAGGGACAGAGGAAGAGAGAGGGAGGGAAGAAGGGAAGGAGGGAGGGAGAGAGGGAGGGAGGGAGGGAGAGAAAAATCCCCTGGGCCACTGAAAATTATGCTTTCATTCCAGCCGCCTGCTTCAAGTCAGTCAAAACATCGCAGACTTCAAAAGGGGCATTCGGCCTTCTTAGGGCATTTTGGTGTCCTTCTCTGGTTGGCCTAGGAGGGATCAGTTATTTGGATAACTTAGTTTCTGGAGCCTGCTGGTCTTGTAGAAGACCTCAGTGTCTGCCTGCAAATTAGTTCTATTGAGCACGAAGAAATCCCTGGACAGGCTAGAAGAAATAAATGGTGATAAAATCTAATACTACAATGTTTGTAATGTGATTTTATTCTGCTGCGTAGCTTGCAAGCACGGCTAATGCTGAATTAAATATTTTAAATTTTTTGAAAAAAAGGGGGCATGAAAAGCAGCAAATCAGATCAGTATACAAGTCACAGCAGATTTAAAGTGAGACTTCCCCAGGATCCTTGTATGAGAACAAACGAAAATATCCCAGTTTCCCCCCAAAATCAGCTATATAAATAATGTTACAGATGCAAACCCACTCTTTGGCACCCCTCCTCCACCCCGGGCAGGAAGTCAGGCAGTTGTTCAGGTTTTCATGGGGCCAGGCCAGCTCTGTGAGGCGCCCCTCAGCCCTGTGCTCTAAGGGTGCCTGAGGAGAGAGATGCTAGAGGAAGAGGAACTTGCAGCCAAAACTAACAAACAGGGCCCCTCAAGCGGAACAATGGTCCAGAAAACTCAGCAAAAAAGAAAATAAACTTCATTGGCAGTTTGTTTTTTGACTGTTAAGGGCTTAGCTACAACTCTATCAAGACTTTTAAGAAGGTAAGAAAGTTCACACATGCTGCCTGCTCACAGCTGCTCGAGAGTTTATAGTGGGAATTTATCATCTTGTCTTGCCGTGCCTAATCCACTTTAGGACATACTTGTGTCTTTTCTTTCCAGGGTAAACAGAAGAACCACACCTCTGAGAAAGAGAAGCACTACTTCCGCTCCCACCTTCAGCGCCTGGGGCCGGAGTTCAGCCTGGGTGAGAAGAGCCAGCTCTCAGGCCAAAGGCCTAATTCTTTCAAAGGGCTAAACCCAGCTGAGGTAAGGAGGATCAGCAATACAGACCGAAGCTGTGAACGTTTGTCTAGGTCCCATAATAGATGCCTGGAGAACAAGCCAGCCCAGGAAGCAGTAGGTGAGGGAACATTTAAGAGGCGCGCGTTCTGAAACTTACCTAAGCACCTGTGGTTCCCACCTCTGTCCTTAGCTGTAAATAATATTCTGGGTCCCAGTGGTCCGTGAATTTCAACTTGTAACTGTTTGAACAAGTTTTTAAAATAATAGTCATCATAGGCTGTTCCTGGTCAGGAAGATAATAACCGTTCCTCTGGTGTTACAGTTGCATAATCATTCTTTAAAAGGAAAAAAAAATCTTTATCCTCAGGCTGGATGGCTTTTAGATGGCTTGAAGGTTAAGAGGGCATGCTGCCCTTGCAAAGGACCTACGTTTTGTTCCCAGCACGCACATCAGGCAGCTAACTCCAGTTCCAGAGAATCCAAAGTCCTCTATCCTCCACAAGTACTAACCTGCACACATGTGGTGTGCATAAACTCATGCATGCATATGTGCATATACATAAAGTAAAAAAAAAATCCTTTTTTTAGGTATTTAAGAAATACTTATTGAAGATGACTATGATCAAAATACATTGTATGCATATATGAAATCCTCAAAATATCAAAAGTATATTATAAAAATCCATATTTTTTTAAACTCTAAGCCAATATTACTTAGAATTGAACTAAAGAGAATGTGATATAGCTAATTATGGGTTCAAGTGAATAATAAAAGTGAACATGTGTAGTATTATAATTAGTTGGTAATAGCACCCATAAACAAGAAAAACCATAAAATTGGCTAACTACATATAATTCTTTCAATACATCTCAGATTTAGCCTTCATAGCAATTATATTCCTATCACATGAAACCAAAACTGAGATTATGTCTAATTTGTCCAGATGTTGTAGCACACGCCTTTGATTCCAGCACTGGGAGACAGAGGCAGGTGGATTTCTCTAAGTTTGAGCCTGGTCTACATAGCTAGTTCCAGGCTAGCCAGGGTTACACAGTGAGACCCTGTCTCCAAAAACAAAACAAAAATGTGTCCAATTTCTAACAGTGCTGATAGGCAGGTTTTTTAAAGTTGGAACGTGAATGGCAATGTTCCATGAATATGTAAAGAATTAAGTTAAACAAAATATATTCAAAGCAAGATGCAGCTTAGTTTGTTCTACAGAAATTTCTCAGTAGAATGCATGGGAAAGTGCCTAGAGTCTGGAGACACCACCTAGAATCTCATTACTTATAGAGATCCTTAAAGGAAGCGATATGGAAGGCTTCTTAGCACATTTTTCAAACCACAAAAATCTATATATATTTATCCCCTCCCCAATTAAAATAAAGTAGAGGAATTGCTTTTTGAACTATAGATTAATAGTTTCTAAATAATTCACAAGCAAGACCATGTTTTGCTTTCTCCCAAAGCTGCACGTATTTCCCAAAGATTTTTTTTAACTCTTATTATTTGTTGACCAAGTAATGACTGAGGAGTTCCCATTCTAAGACTCTTTAGATCCAAGATATCCTCCTGAACACCCCTAAACAAGAAAACAAAGGAAAAGAGGCAAGATAAGCAACAAGCTCATCCCCAAGTTAATTTATAACCAGCAAAGTTTACCCAACTTAATTACAAATCAGTAAGTAGTTTTTAGACCTTAAAAAGAATTAAGGATTTTTACTCTACTTGAGTGCTGACTGAGGGTTTGAAAGAATGCAAGAAATATTTAAAGTATTTCTAATTTGTATGTGTGTTATGTGAACCTTTCTGGAAAAACATAGGGAGTTTTCTTGAAACGTCTACGTGAAACCCACAGGGAAGGCAGAGAGTGTTATGCATTTTTACTCCTTGGTTACGGAAAAGCCACCTTGATCCTTACAGTCTCCCTTCCTCTCTTTCATCAAATAGGATGTAATAAATCCTGAGGTCATGAAATCTCAGCCTTGGGAAGGATTTTAGAGGCAATCCCCTCTCACCTTATCCTCTACCCAGGAGTCCCCAGAAGATTATCACCAGATAGTAATGAGTGAGTACAGTCTAGACAGCGTATGTGAAGTCCTCAGGGCAGCCCCCACCTCCGTGTGTCACACTTATTATGTATTCTTTGTCGTAATAGGCCCAACCTAGGACAGGAAACCAGTGCCTCCAAGAAAATCAGATCTGTTTCTTTAAGGTATAATATTTAAGGACTGACGATTGGTTCAATGTCTTAAAGATATACAATGTATGGAGAACTCAACTATCAATTCCATTTACTACTGGCATACACCTAAAAGCATTCTTGGAACAATGTCTCCAACAAGCTAATACCTAATGATAGAATAAATGATGGATTTGTAAACTTTATATATATATATATGTCTTTAGTATTTATGATCTTCTTTTAAAATGAATTGAGAACATTATAAGAATTTCAGACCTGGCCTTCCAAAGTAATATCAAAATTTAAACAACTGTTACAGGAAGTATAGACAAGGGCCATTCACCTGAACAACCACTATAGCAGAAATGAATAAAATTAATGCAGCTTTCAAAATCATTAATGCACTTTTATCCCCGAACTACTTACAACTCACAAAGGACCCACAGTAATGCATTCCTCTCAGAATTTCAGCACACACTGTGTACATGAGACTGGTGATGTCTCTTACTCCCACTGCTGATAATTTGGTAGAATCATCACCTTCATTTAATGTCACAAATAGATCAAATGATCATTTGACACTTTTGTTGGCAACTGTTTTGTGTTAAGATGGCATCCTGGCTGACAGTTTGAATTCCATATTTCGAAGTGAAAAAAAATGTTATTTGTCAGCAATTAAAAAATACATTTCTTACCCAGGATCCTGTAAGAAAGCCTAGTAATGAGTCACCAAGTAGTAATAACAAGCACAACAATCATAGTTCTCTATTTTCCTTTACAAAAAGAAAAGAAAACTTTGAAGAGAACCAAAGGACTCTGGGGGTTTCATTTTAGCTGTACTGCCTGGGAGAAGAGGCGTGCATTTCTGTGTCATATGTGTGTCTATTTTGCTACAGTGCTCAGTAAAGGCCCCCATGAGCTTCTCCTGATGTGAGTGAGCTACAGTTATCTCTCTGTATCTAAGGATGCTGTACCCATGAATTCAACCAATGTTGGACAGAAAATACTTAGGAAATCATTGCATCTGTACTGAACATGCGTATGCTATCTCCCTTGCCGTCGCTCTCCAAATAATACATCGTTTACATAGAATTTTTATTGTCTGTGTATAAAGATTATATTAGATACAAGGCCTTGATATACTGACTGGGCTGCTCTTGAGCTCATGGGCTCAAGTGGCTCATCTCACCTCAGCCTCCAAGCAGCTTGGGACTGCAAGCATGGCTACACCAGGTCCTGGAGATGACTCACAGCACACAGAAGGATGTGCATACATACATAGGGTTTGCAAATGCTTGCCATTTTGTAGAAGACCAGACTAAGTCCAGGCCGTACAACTGAGCTACACCCCTTGACCCAATGTCTGCCAAAGGGCAAAATTTTGGAATCATTGGTTACACAGCAGTAGACTACTATTACAATGTTTTCCCGATAAAATTAGTAAAATACTCAATATCTTTGAACTAAATCTGAAGGCTTTAGTATTGGTAGGACCCCTCCCTCCCAGAACCAATCCTCTATAGAAGATCACATGGTATCCCTATTTTGGAGGTAAGGACACTGGCTCAGGGAAAACCAGAGACTGGCACACAGCTAAGCTGCAGCTGTTTGGGGACTTGCAGCACGAAACCCCGCTGATTGCCACCCCAGCAGGCTCCCTCCACTGCTCTCATGGGTATTTTCTTATTCACACTGAATAAGAACCTATTTCAGTCATTGCTTTAATATGAGATGGGAGTACATGTACAAAGTTGCATCAACCAATATGTTTTTTATTTAAAACATTTTTTTAAAGATTTGTTTACTTACTATGTACACAGTGTTCTGCCTGCACGTATGCTTGCAGGCCAGAAGAGGGCACCAGATCTCATTACAGATGGTTGTGAGCCACCATGTGGTTGCTGGAAATTGAACTCAGGACCTCTGGAAGAGCAGCCAGTGCTCTTAACCTCTGAGCCATCCCTCCAGCCCCAAACAATAAATTTAAAAAAAAAACAAAATTCTAGTGTTTGATGTATCTTGTTTGAAACTGAAAGAACTCTTAAGAAAATACCGAGACTCCCTCTGAGGCTAAGATGGCAGAACATGCATGTAATTCCAGCACTGGGGTGTGGAGGCCAGGGAGGTTGAGAAAGGAAGATCAGGAGTTCAAGGCCTTGGCTGCATACTGAGATGGAAGTCAGCCTTAAGACCCTGTCGATAAAACAAACAAACAAAAAAAGCCTAAATATAAAAATTCTTTTGCATTACAGTCACCTAGTTTAACTTAAGGCCACCATGGAAAAACTTCTTCAATAAATATGGCTCATTTGTGGGGGAAATATGATTAAGGTATTTGGTATATGATTATTAACTGATTTTAACCATTTAGTTTCACTAATCTGTATACGTTGAATTAATCTCTACTATTAATTTCTCTTATACAAGCATATATTCAAAATTCCTTTCTTCCTCTGATCAATTTGGCAGAAATGTTGGAATCCTCGTTCATGGGGCTTCTTTCCTAGCAATGGTGTTTGTCGTCAGATCCAGATCGCTTCCACTATCATGAAAGGCAGCAGCACCCAGCAGCTCTGGGCTGGATTCTGGTCTGTTTCCAGGGATGCCTGGCTCCCTGGAGCCGGGAGGGATGAAAGCTGCCAAGCCAGAGCCTGTGAAGGTTTCCCTCTGTTTACAAAACCTCCACTCCAGGCAATTGTATTTACTCATTCATTCATTCAACCAAAACATTTGCCCATCTATGACAGCGCAAAACAGAGAAAACAGAGCTCCTCAGCACCAGAGGCAGCCGGGGCTGGGAAGAGTCCTCCCAGCCTGCTGTCTGTCCTTAAAGAGATCAAGATCTAAGGCAAACAGACTTTCAAATTAGGACTGACAACACAGAATAGAAAAAAAAAATCTATGCTAATTAGCAGTTCAAAGCACTTACTGTTTGGAAAAAAAGGGTTCTTTGGGGGAAGGGAAGAAAATATAAATAAATTGACTTCTGACTGTATTCAGTTGACAAAAAAAAGAGAAAAATAAATGAGAAGAGATAATAAAGAAATAGATATCATAGGTACAAAGTTATAATAACTACTAATTCTACCTATGGAATTTCATGTATATAATTATTTAAACTTCTTTACGTCATTGTTATCAAGCTTTGCTTCTTTCGTTCAAAATTCCTGAGTATTTTGAGCCGGTGAGGCAGCTCAGCAGTCAAGAACTTACACTGCTCTCACAAAGGACCTGAGTTCAATTCCTGGCACCCGAATTAGTAGCTCACAACTGTTTATAACTGTAGTTCTAGGGGATCTGACATCTCTGGCCTCCAAGGGCACTGAGTGCACATAGCCACACACACAATTAAAAATAAAATACTTCTCTCAAAAACCAGAATATTTTACTGATTTTAATTGAAAGATAGGTTGGTGAGTTCGGTCCATTAGTTGTCTATCACTGTGTAGCAAATTATCCCAGAATTTAGCACATTATCAGACACTGGGATAAGGAATACAGCTCAGCAATACAGTCTGCATTGAGCTTGCACAAAGCTCTAGGTTCATCCCTAGCACCACAAATGTGTGTGTGTGTGTGTGTGTGTGTGTGTGTGTGTGTGTGTGTGTGTGTGTAAATGTAGACAGAGGGTAGACAAATGAACATTTAAAAATACATTTTTATTATCATATACAGTTTTATGAGAGCTACAGTCATTCCAGGATCTATTCTCAGTTTGGCTCACTCTTATGGTTGCTGCAGAAGGTTGCAGGTCCTGATCATGTTGCCCCGGCTGCTGAGGATAATCCAAGCCACAGTGGCTTTCATGACCTAGTATCCACAGTGACATGCCATCACTTCTCCCTTTTTCCTGCTTAGAAATGTGTCACTGGGTCCAGACGACACTCAAGGGGACAGATCCAAAAGGACCTTCCCAAGGAGTTCTGTCAACAAGCTCCCTGTCTTAAAGAGGGGAATATCCAGGAACTTGTGAACATGGCTCCCCAGTGTAATGGGCTGTGGCTCAGGCACAGGATGGACAGCTTTTTCTTGACAATATTCTACATATTTAAACATCCTTTAAAGTTAATCCTAGGAACCCTGGAGAGGATGTCACAGAAAGGCTCCGGACAAACAAAACTGAGGAACCAAAGCTCCCTCATCATCATGTCAGTGCTGATGCAAATGTGGAAGCTCCGGGAACAACATCAGTCATTGACTGCAAGATGAGGAAGGATTCAGAAAAGGGCGGGGGAGGGGAGTGAAGGAAAGAAAAGCAAAATAGAATTTAGAACACAGAGATTCACCTCAGTGGGGTTCGAATGCTCTCCTGGAACTGTGTGTGAGGAAGCACTTAAGCTCATGCGGATCCAAATGTGGGCCTGATTCTGTGCACTCCTTGACGACACACAGATTCATTGGTGATATAAACCATTTATGAACTTCTATTACCCAGTAGAATGTGAACACCCAAAGAATGACACAGAGTTCAAATTGGAATAGACTGTCTCCCAAATTCTCCATGTTAAAAATGAGGACAGTGCAGCCCAGCAAGAGAAGTCACCGCAGACACGACAGGCTAGCCTGAGAGGAAGACAGTGAGAAATCTTGGAAGGGGAAACTGAGCAACTGTAGAGCCATTCCCCAGTAACGGCCTGGAAGAGGACAACCTAGAGATCCTCACTGTGTCTGCATACAGGCATGCTATCTCCAGACTCTGTTCTGTGGAACCATGTGGCTTTCATGCCACAGTGTCAGGGTTCAGCAGAGGTGACTGATAGACCACACAACACTGGGAAGCACCATCATCTCTCACAGTAGCAAAGCTGTGCACCAACTTTTGTTTTTATTCTTCTAGTTTTGAATTTTGTTTTGGGGCACTCACCATGCAGTTCAGGCTGACTTCAAGGCTGTAATCCTTCTGCCTCAACACATGAAAGCTGAGATTACAGGTGTGCATCATTGTGTCTGGCTGGGTATTTTTTATTTTAAGAATTCAAACTAATCACCCCAGATTGTACTATTAAAAAAAAAAAATCAAGTCTCAAGATCTGTGTGTTTACTCAGAGAAAGAGCCTCCCATGCATCATTGCTGTGGAAGTGTGCTGACCGGAGGCAGCCAAAGGACAGCTCGTCTCAGTGGTTAGATCTCTCTCTTTCCTTTCTTTCCAATACCAGTCACAAACAATTTCCATCTCTGTCACAATCCATTTATTTAGTGTGTGTAGACCAAGTGAGCCACACCAGAACACAAGATGTTGGCCAGCTCAGATAAACAAACGTTTACTGAGTGCTCATGGACAGCTTGTCATTGGGCTTGGCCTTGGAAATATAAACATGTCACTGTCCTGCCCCTGGAGTAATTTTCCTGTCTAGGTTTTAGCTTTTACCTAAAGTCATCCAACTTCTCTTACAACCTGGTGCCCAGTTTGAACTTTGCTGGCCCGTCTCTTCCAAGCTCTAATGGCATACTTTCTTAATGTGCCTGACCGTACTGACCTAGTCACATGACAACCCACCCTCCTGATTCCTTCTAGCATAACCTGACCCTCCCAGATGACAACTTAATCCTAATCCTGTGAATAAGCACCTACTGTACCTCAGCTGAGAAATGGTAACTTAATCCTCCCCTAGTCAAATACATTTTAATTTAATAAGAAATACTGTTAAGTACTTACTGAACATTTGGGATAGTATTAGCAATAACAGAAAACACTGAGACAGCATGTATTCCATGTCATTCTTAGCAGCATACTGTGGGATGGTCTGTATGTCAAATATGTTGCTGATTGGTCAATAAATAAATCATTGATTGGCCATTGGCTAGGCAGGAAGTATAGGCGGGACAAGGAGGAGAATAGAGTTGGGAAGTGAAAGGCTGAGTGAGAGACATTGCCAGCCGCCATCAGGATAAGGAAGATGTAAAGTACCGGTAAGCCACAAGCCACGTGGCAAGATATAGATTAATAAAAATGGATTAATTTAAGCTGTAAGAACAGTTAGCAAGAAGCCTGCCACAGCCATACAGTTTGAAACCAATATAAGTCTCTGTGTTTACTTGGTCGGGTTTGAGCGGCTGTGGGACTGGCAGGTGATAGAGATTTGTCCTGACTGTGGGCCAGGCAGGAAAACTCTAGCTACAGATGGTGCCCAACGTGGGGCAAGATTTTCCACCTAAAACCTGAAAAAAAAGATTCTAAAACGGAGCTAAAAACAGCTTCCTAATTGTCTCTCTCAAATGAGCGGCAGCTGCCGGTTTGAGCTACTGGCGGGTTGCTGGCGTGCGCGCTCGACCTGCCGTATGGCGGGAATGAGGCCTCTACAAGTGACACATTAAGCTACATTGTAGATTTAGCCTTTGCTAGTACAAAACAAAAAAAGAGGTTTCTGAGCTACACGCTGCTTAGATAAAAACATAGACCCACGATAGCTCCCAGAGCTGATGGTAAAGTACCACACCATGTTAGGAAGCTGAGATGGGCGGAGCCAGCAGCCACAGCTGCTGCAGCTTAAAACAATAGATTCACAATAAAACAGATTCAGATATAATAGTTTAAAATATATGTAAAATATACATAGGCTTAAAAAGACAAAAAAAAGGTGATATATACAGTATAAAAACAAATACATGGTTTTAAAAAATAAAGTCTTTAAAGAGACAATAAAATTAATATAAAAAATAAGCCACATAGAGATGACTATTACACAGAGAGTCTGAATTGTGTTGTCTTTGGGATTCTTAACTACAGAGAGATATTTGATTATAAAGAAAGCTGAGTTAAACCAGTATATATATTTTAAAGATACTTTGACTTCAAAATTTGGATGTAAGGATATGTTGCTTTGAAAAAGAGTCTCTTTTGTTTCCACAGAAAGCAAGAGACTATAGATTTGTTCCAGAGTAAGATACATCAAGTTTGACCAGCCAAGACCCCCTAAAAGGTCTCCGATGACACCATGGCCCAGATGATCCAACATCCAAAACCGTTTCAAGACAACTGGCTCAGATGATACAGCCTCACGGACTACTCCATGATCCTAAAATTTTCTTTGTTTCCCCAAAAGATACAGCGCCCCCCTCCAGCAGGAAATAGTAAGAGAAGCTACGCCCAAATTCCCAAATATACCAAGCTGACTTTAAAGATATGTAAAGGTTAAAACCTTCCTTTTTAAGAAAAGAAAAGGGGAAGTACTGTGGGATGGTCTGTATGTCAAATATGTTGCTTGGTCGGGTTTGAGCGGCTGTGGGACTGGCAGGTGATAGAGATTTGTCCTGACTGTGGGCCAGGCAGGAAAACTCTAGCTACAGCAGCACACATAGAACCCACTTTAGACTTCACAGTACCCCTGTGAACATCATCAGTTCGTTGGCAGACGTGGAAATTGGCCCTGAGGAGGCATGTCTACTTGTTTGGGGTAGAGTGAGCATCCCAGCTCAAGTTTATGCTCAGAATCTAGCTGTAGAATTTAAACCTACTCTCTGCACACCACTGATAGGTTATGATATTTCTATTCACACAATCATTATTCTCCATTTCGCAAATGAGAAGGAACTACGGCTTAGGGATGTTAAGAAACCTGCCTAAGAGCAGAATGAAAACTGAGCAGATCTGTCTGACTTTAAATAATCCTGCTCTTGCCAAAAGTTGCCTCAGGGTTTAATCCTAGGTGTTGCCTACATCACTTACAGAGCACTCTGGCATATATGACCTTATTTTCTCATTGCATGGACCCAGCAATATATGTCTTATGATTTCTTTCTAAAAACAAATGGAAGCTCAGAAATAAATTTCTTGATGTTATTTGTTAAAATGTTCCATAGTTAAATCATCTCTTACCTGATCCTCATCCCAGTATAGGGGAATGAACCTAGTTCTTTGTGCTTGCCTACTGAGCAAAATTTCCAGTCCTGATCCACAGTTAATAATCTGGGCTGTCTTTGTCATGCCCCACCTTCCTATGTTCAAGTTGGCATTTGTTTAGTGTGGTGTACCCAGTGCAATTGGGTAAAACTACCTCAGTTCCAGACCTGACAACCTGGTACTAAAAACACACACCCCTACACTCTCAGACAAAGGGAGAGAAGAAATCTAGTGTGCTAAACCAATAGCCTACAGCTAATGGTGATAGAAAAGCCCTTAAGTGCTAGAAAACAGTTACATGTGTTCATTATTAATCTTCCATCAAGACACTGAGTATGTGGATGATGGTACATCAAGAGTTAAGCTCCTGTAATAGTCAGAGTTCTCTAGAGGAATAAAACAGATAGAATGAATATATATTCATATATATATATATATATATATATATATATATATATATATATATATGGGATTTATTAGCGTGGTTCAGAGGCTTGTGGTCCCGCTAGTCCAACAATGTCTGTCTACCAGTCTGGGCTCTCATAATATGCTCAAACTAGCCTAGGTTCTTAACATAAAGACCTGTGTCATCAGATGGGGCCATCTCTCCATTCCCTAGTTTGACTTGCAATGTGGATGGTATTTATATCATAACTTCCAATGAGTGCCATTACGGGCCACTGTGTTTCTATTAATAAGATATTCATCAAATTTTTTCAGTGTGTTTAAGAGTCACCTTTTATTTCTAGAATCCCCAAGTATAAGAATACAGCATGTGGCCGGGCGGTGGGTGGCGCACGCCTTTAATCCCAGCACTCGGGAGGCAGAGCCAGGCGGATCTCTGTGAGTTCGAGGCCAGCCTGGACTACCAAGTGAGTTCCAGGAAAGGCGCAAAGCTACACAGAGAAACCCTGTCTCGAAAAACCAAAAAAAAAAAAAGAATACAGCATGTACATGTTCTGTTTAATGACTTTTTTTTCTTGGAAAACTCAATAGCCAAGACCTGTCATTAGCAAAGCAAATTTTCCTTAATTTAAAGGAGCCAAATTTAAGTTTCAGGAATTACAATGGAACTCTAAAGTGTCCTTATTCCCAAGAGATCTAGCAGATCATCATCTGAAATTTACTAGATTGAAGTAAGTAGTTATTTGACTTTTATAATGAAGAGCCTCAGGCCTAGTCTCTGCTAGCCACCAACACTATAACCAAGCATATGTATGTAGTGATGTCTGTACCACCAGGCATGGATATGAAAGTTGTGTTTTTAAGTTTTGGGTCATTTTGTTTTGTTTTGTACAGTGGAGGGTGATCAGATAACGTTTTATACCAGTCTACATTTTTCTAGAGATTTAAAAATTTTAAAGTTATTTTATTTAATGTTTGTGAGTACTATACCTGCGTGTATGTGTGTGCTTGCCTGGTACACACAGAGGCCAGAAGAGAACAGGCATTGGGCCCCCTGGGAGTGAAGTCACAGATGGTTGTGAGCTCCCATGTGGATGCCGGGAATCAAACCTGGTTCCTCTAAAGAGTAGTCATCGATCTTAACCACTAGGCATCACATCCTCACTTTCTAGAGGCTGTTTCTAGTAAAAAGCACATTCAAGTTATATTGCACTTTTTAGTTTTCAAAGAACTTTTGAATTCTGATTCCAATTGAACTGCAAAATTGTGATTTTTAAGTAAGAAAAGAAATATTACCATTTCTATCCATATAGCTGCTGAGTCTGATGCTGAGACATCTACCCCCAGGCTGGAGGAGTGGGTGAAGTGTTGAACTTCTGAAGTTCTTCCAGTTCTGACATGGCCCTTGTACTCAAGAACTCCTAGCAGCTGTGCTTACCTTCACAAGACTGTGCCTGTCAACATCCTGCCATGGAAGTGGGAGGGGCTCATGAGGCCCTATCAGAACCCAAGGTTGTATAGTCAGTTATGGTGGTTGGGGGGCAGGAGAGATTTTCTTTGGTGGTGTAGCCACTGGTAAGTTGCTGGGCACAGTGGTTTAGAAGCTTCACAAACACAATCATCACACCCACTGAAAGTGACAAGGACACATGTCTCAGTCTCCCCCACAGAGAGACCGCCTGTGCTTACCAGCTGTCAGGGGCTAGAAGAGCAGAACTGGCACTTCTGTCCACTCTACACCCAGCCTGAATCTCTGGAATAACTGGGAGACAGCTACCAGCTCTTCCCCATCTCATCACAGTTCTCTACCCACAGAGCAAAGAACCCAGGAATGGAGTCACAGGAGCTTCCGAATCCTCAACTGGTCATTGCGTGGGTGAAACATCACACATTTGTTTTGATACCTAGCTTTGTATATGAACCCACTCAAAAGACTTCTTTTAAAAAATACCTAACAATGGCTGGAGAGAGGCTCAGCCGTTAAGAGCACTGGCTGCTCTTACAGAGGACACAGGTTCACATGGAAGCACCCACATGGAAGCTCACAACTGTCTATAACTCCAGTTCCAGGGGATCTGACACCCTCACACAGACATACATGTAGGCAAAACACCACTGCATATAAAATACGTTTAAAAAAAAAATCTAATGAGAAAAACCAAAGGCCTGACTTCTGTTTTTAGGGAACAAGAGTTGAATAATTCTAGATATAGTAGGCACAACTACAAAGAGCCCACTAGTAAGTATAATTCTGTGAGCAAAGGCCTATAGACTGGAAGAAAGCTGTATAACAATAATGATACAAAAAGGATTGATCACCCTGTATGGCTTTCATTCTCTTCATTTTACTGATGCCACAATAAAAGTTCTCAAAGAAATACTTTAGAAATAGTATTTAATATTTTTCAAAAAAGGTACATGCAGTGTTCACTAGCTATGGGTAAAAAGAACAATCTACTGCCTAACGGCCACCATAGTGAGGTACCTTGCAGGTCCACTGGGAAACAAAAGCAGAAGCAAGGGACTTGGTGTAAGTGTATATGAGGTTCTGGAACAACGGGCAGAACTAACTGAAGGGAAAGCAGTCATGAGCACCGCTCGTCTACGGCGTCAGAAGATGGCCACCAGAGTGTGCTGAGCAAGACAGGAAGTGAGAGGATTGTCAGGGAGAGGGGAGCTCTGCTTGGTGACAGGATGAGAGTTGCATGGCCATGTTCATGTGTTAGGATTGGGCTATGATGATTTGTCTCTTTCAGCACATGGGACAGAAGTACAAGGGTCCAACATATTTTTTTGTTGGCCTCAAATACAGTTGACTTGCTCTAAGACAGACCTTAAGAAAAGAACAGGACGAGCAAGGGAAATGTCAGCCCTGCTAGCAAGTGTGAAGGCACTTGTCATTAGTTCAAGGCGCCTTCCACTCTTTCATCCTGAGTAATGGCAGTGCTATCAGTCCAATCTAGGTCCTCTTTCCATCCTGAGGCTGGTTTTTAGGGGAAGGGGGCACTTGAGAGCTGATGGAAGGGAGCCTGGAGGAGTCTACCCCAAGCCCCTACACAGCAGCCTCTGGTGGAAAGAAGGCCATCCCTGATTGAGCACACAGGAGCCAGATTGCCAGGAAAGGCTTCTCCAATCAGTACCACATGGCATTTGTCTTTGAGACGTGGCCCTGCCTGCTCTTGTACTTCTGTGTTAGTCAACTGCTGCTCCAGAGCAAAACTGCTTCCCGTTGATGTAATCAAAAAACAAAACAAAACAAAAACAAAGTGACGTGTAATTATCTTGCCCACTAAACATGTTATTTTGATCCGAAAGAGATGAACAGGAGGAAGAGGGAGAAAAAGAGATAAAGGACTCAGGGGCCAATACACTTATTACATAATGTGTACTTGCATGAAATGCCCTTATGTAGCACAGTACCATGAATATACACAACAAATAATTCAAAATTTAAGCCACATGGTATTTTTGTTGAAGGCCAAAGCAGATCTATGAATCATTTTTTACATATTATTTATTTTAATTTTGAATCTTATTTTCTTCATTCTTAAACTAGGATTGACAAAATATAATACACGGTTACTAAGCCAACACATCTCTACAAACAAAAGTAGTTAAACTTGTCAAATTCCCCAACATGTTAACTTGCCTCTATAACAAGGGTGACAGTATTAAGCTATTGGTGATCTTATTTTTCACTGATATTATATGAATTATTCAAGTGCTTTAATAAAATAAAATCAAACATCACTGACTCATAGTAGGAGTTTAAATAAAATAAATAACTAAATAGGTTACAGATGCCTGTTTCCTGCTTAGGGTAAAAGCTAGACCATACAAAGTGATCTTGAAGTGCTTTGTCTGAATTATCTCAGAGGATGACTTAGAGGATCCATATATTCCACTCCGTAATTGCATACAGTACAGCTAAAACTACCATGCTAGCACTTGACCACTGCTTATTAAAATCCTTATCCATTAGCAGTTGGTACTTATTACATAACACCGAAAGGGCTTGTAAAACACACACTTACAGGAACCACAACAGCATTACTAAAGATCACACTCTAGGTTTGTGATAATTCCATTGCGAACAAAGCTGGGCCATGAAACCATATGTCTGAAAGCCTTTGATCTGAGCAAGGCACCTAAAATACAATGTCGTGTGTCCTACCCCAAATACTGCTAGAGAAATTTTCTAAGGAAGCAACTTTCACCCACTGAAACACCTCAGAAGTTAGATACCATGACTTCAAGTAATAAACAGTCATTTGCAAGCTTCACTAAATTTTTCTCTTGAGATGGACTTGAGCAAAATTTCTGAGCCCTTTCTCCTCTGCTCACAAGATAAACAAAGTACAGCTGAAGGATTCCTTTATTTGAAATCCGTGTGAGAGCACATCAGACTGTGAAACTTGCATACCAAACATACATTTTCAACACACGCTGATACATGATAAAGAAAATACATAGGAAGCGATCGAAAACAGGAATTAATTTCAAGTTTTGTGAGACAATATGCTTTCCCTGAGGCTAAGGAAAATGTAATAAGCATTAAAATTATGCTGTACATATTGGTGTAATTACATAATACTAAAGGTTGGCTTTTTCCTCTCTGACTTTACTTTTGATAACTGATACCTCTAAGAAGAGACATAAATTAGGTTAGGCTGATGAAATAGTGCACTACTCAATTCATAAGGTTCAAAATCATTAAAAATTGGTGCAGAGACTGAGAAATTTCCAGGCACTCAGGTTACAACAAAAATAGGCATTACAATTTTAAAAGCCATAACTCTTTGCTTAAGACTGACATTGTGTTTACTTACAGACTGTCCATTTATCTCACGAGGGGCTTCCATTGAAGACTTCTTCGCAATTATATATAGGCTATTAGCCACACACTTCTTCAAAGGGTTTCAACGCCCCACACCTGTGCGGAGCAGAAATCATACAGCCATGTTAATTGTGTGGCATACATCTGCAGCCTTCCATTCACAGCATGTATACACAAGTCAAGAATGCTTACTTCACTGAATGAATCTCTAAAATAAATATTATGGGCTCCCTGTTTATCACAATTTACATGAGCCAAATGTGGCCAAATTATAGCTCAGAGGTGCCTGCTGTCAGCAGCTGCGGCTCAAGACGGAAGGTGAGGAGCGGGCTCCCGGAGAGCTTTTCACAAACGTTATTTTTTGAGCCAACAGTACAGAACATGTTTCCTCCTTTTTTTTTTTTTTTTTTTTGAATTCAGTTTCTCCCCTGCTATCTATCAATGTCAGCAGCCCCACAATGCAAAGAGGAAATACTAACAAAGAAATATGATTGTACTGTGAGCAAGGATGAAAGAGCCCACACTGGGGGCTGAGTGCTTTACCCTTAGGGCATGGATATTATTATACTAATTCTTAGCAAGTTGACATTAGGTCACCGTTTCATGGTTGATCAATTCTGCACCTTTAGACACTCAACACCTTCAAGAGGGATAGGTTTGAGAGAGGTTTCAAACATAGTCAATAAATGTAGTTATTTACATCTAACTGTCTTTAAAAAAAAATAGTAATGTGGCCATCTAGCTTTCTGCTCTCACTTCCTAACTTTCAGAGTTACTTTTCAAAGTCATGCTCAAATGAAGAGCTCAGGGGTACTGTCTTGTTTTTGTATTTGGACTTGGTAGCCCAGGAATTGTTCTTTATGCCTCACAGTAATTCAAAATGGAGATTTGTAAATAAGTAATAGGTAAAAGGAAAAGTTTTAGTACTAAGATACAATTTCAAGACTAAGAACATGTGGTCCTTTAATTTTAGGCTCATTGTTTCTGAAGCACTAGAATTTCTGGATGTTAAGATGTTAGGAAAACCATCAACGTAAAAAGTCAGCATCTTGGTGTTCTGGTTTTGATGGACACTAACAGGTCAGGCAAATAACGGAGGCAGCGTGGGCCTCTGTTTCTCATCCGTGAAATGGAAGATTCCAGCTGGATGATAGCTTCCACCTTTATATTCTACATAAATATTCCAGTTTGCTTTCTGTTGCTGTGATAAATACCATGATCAAACGCAATTTGAAAGGTAGGAAAGGGTTTAGTTCACCTTGAGTCCATCACTTAGGGAGGTTAGGACAGGAAATCAAGCAAAGGCCAATTAGGAATGCTGCTTACTAGCTTGCTTTTCCTGGATAATGCTTGGCTCTCTTTCTAACACAGTCAAGGTGGCATGGTGTCACACTGAGGGCTGGGCCCTCCTCTATCAGTTAGCAATCAAGAAAATACCCCACAGACACACCTACAGCTCAATCTGATAGAGGCAAGTTTCTCTCTTCCCAGGTGTGCCAAGTTGACCACCAAGATTAGCCAACACTATCTCAGATTTTATTATTTGATGAGCACATGCATTTGCACACTTAATTTCCCAGTAAAATAGTCTAAGCGTCCCTCATCTGAAAAGTCATTTTGGAACATTGCAATAATTCTCCTGTTTAGTTTGTTCATAATTATGAAGGCTGTAAAACACACGACTGATCCACTGCCAACAAAAAGGTGAGTCTCCTTGGATGATGTAAGACTTGTGGATTATGTTAGAAATTAGAGAGTGCTTTTTAAAGTGCTGTGATTTGTAATTTTACCAAGAAATCAATTTCATGAGTCCAAGTCATGATTTCAACTTCAGCGTAAATAAAAATTGCACGGTGCATTCACATCCGTTAAGCAGGAAAACATAATGCAGCACTCTATTTTGACTGTGCACAAAATTCCCAAAGTGAATGTCACAATTCACCAGCACTGTTTAAAAAGATTCCTTGCCAAATTAGGGAAAAGATATTACAAAATAAAAGGGACATTTTTTTCATGGCTTAAGTTCCTCTCAGGAGGGGTGTTGACTTTTCTAGAGACTAAGGTGGTGGTTGAAAGTCAGGGTAATAATCCTTCCTACACATTGGCAAGACATGCCCCAGTTTACAAAGCACATTCACATAAACTGCCCACAGTGCATCTCCATCCAGGAGTAAACTCCAGTCTCATTGCTCACAGAGCAGGCTCTGACAAAAGCCCTCTGACTTCCCACAAATTCCCATCCTCCATCCCATACCTGTCCCGAGAACATGTTTCAGTCAGAATCTGTATATCTGATACCCAGGGTTGTTGGCCATGTGTTTCTTTTCCCAGTTTCCACACTGAACTTACTGGGGTATTAAGGCTGGTCAAGTTACATGAGCATGAAAGATATTTCATTCGTCATTTTATTTCTGCTGAAGACGAAGCTGTTCTGTACTAAATATCATGTTTGTTATTGTTTCCTGGGCTCAAAAGAAAGGGCCGAGATCGTTGAGAAGTCCAAACAGCCAGCCTTCATCTGCTTCAGGTAGATGTTTCCACCACAAAAGACTACCTCTCAGAAATTTGAAAAAAAATCACAGAGAGTCCTGGACTTTGTTTACAAACTCTCCACTGCTTGCTAAATCAGCATAGTTGTTTCCAGATTTCGACATGTCAATCCAAGCCATGAAATATATGACATGACTAGGCCTACTGATATTTAGGAGCACGGCTCAGGCAAACCCTTAATTCCCTCGCTGGACTTGATCTTTCATGGTTTATAAATAAGCCTGCCTCCATTATAGCATTTATCTAGTGGGACTGCAATTATTCCTCTACCTGTCTCTTCGACTTGCTGTAGCTCCTTGAGGTCTAGGACTCTGCTTTGCTTTCTTGCCTGGTCACATATGGCACTCATTAGGTATTTTGAATGAATCAGCAAATACATTAGTGGATGAATGAGTGGTGTTAATGCAAGGCACTGTTTGAGTGCGTGTAAATTTTGAGCCAGAATTCAGTGAACAATTGAAGAGTGATGTTATCATCAAGCAGTTTACAAAGAATCCATCAACATTCTGGCTCTAAACATTTGTTGTAGTCATTCTAAGTAGTGGGCTCCAGAAAAACAGGTGACTTTATTCATGTCAATCTGTCCACCTCTACAGAAAGAGAGAGAGAGAGAGAGAGAGAGAGAGAGAGAGAGAGAGAGAGAGAGAGAGAGAGAGAGAGCAGCTATTCTCGAAATGGCATAAACCAACTATAATGGCTAATCTTGACTGGATTTGGGATCCCCTGGGAAATGCCATCTCTGGATATGTATATGAAGGAAATTCAAAAGAGGTTTAACTGAGGAGCAAAAGCCCCTGATGAATATGTAACACCATTCCCTGGGCTAGAGTCCCAGACTAGATACAATAGAAAAATGGAGAAAGCTCATTGAGTACCAGCAATCATCACGCTGCTTCCTGACTGGAGGATATAACATGTTCAGCCACCTCACGTTCCTGCCACTATGACTTTCTACCATGATGGCCTGTGTTCTAGTTTGCCTTCTGTTTGTATGATAAACACCATGACCAAAAGCAACTAGGGAAGAAAAAATTAACTTTAACTTATTGCTGTGGTCTATAACCAAGGGGAGTCAGGGCAGGAACTCAAGGCAGGAATTGAAGTAGAAACCAAGAGAATGAGACTGCTTACTGGCTTGCTCGCAGTCAGTACCTTTCTCATCCAGCCAAAGCCAATATGCCCAAGAATGGCACTGTCCACACTAGGCTGCTCCCTCCTACATCAGTCAACAACCTCTAATACCATACAGATATGCTCACGGGCCAAACTGATGAAGGTAATTCCTCAACTGAGATTCCCTTTTCCAGAGTGTGTCATGTTGGCAAACCAAGATGGATCATCACAGACTATCCCCTAACCACGAGTCCAAATAAACTCTTCCTCCTAAGTTGCTTTCTGCTATTTGGTCACAGCAGTGAGAAAAGTAAGAGGTGAACCCATGTGTAATTACATGCAAAGATGACTTTAGGTTGGTTTCTCAGAGCCTTTGCCTAAAGGCATGCCCCCTAAAGGAGGGTATAGCAGTGTTCACTGAGAATAACGTTTTTGGAGACTTGTGGAGTACCACAAGGCAGGCACTTTGGTATCAGGAGTGCCCCTAAAGTCAGGTGGCAATTATTCACTCCCAAACTACCCAACATACCCCACAAAAGCAGGGCAATGGATTAATCAGTCATGTGTGCACTTACTCCAAGTGGTAAGTCCTTCATTTGCCCACACTGGGTCAACCATGATAATAATGGGCAGAAAGTGTCCTTGCAGTTGTACCCAACAGAAGGCCACCTTTCTGCTGTCTACTAAAATGCAAGGTGCTCTCAAAAGTAGACAAGGGACGAAGCAGTCCCCTGGGCCCTACCTGTTAAATCTAAAGCTCTGGATTAGTAATCTGCTCTGGGCACAGAAAGAAAGTGTCTTCCCAAGTCCTATGCCATCATATCTTTCAGTGGGAAAAATGATGCACTGGGCCAAACAAACGGAGAAGTTACTGAACAGGTTTCCGCTGGGAGTGAGTTCGAATACAACCTGACTCTCATGTCTTCTACATGCCTGAGGCCACCTGGTTGCTCTCAACAAACAGACAGAGACAAACAGCCCTTTCTGAGGCCAATGTTACCACCACCCATACCCATCCCCTACCTCCCCCTACCCTTGAGACATATTAGGACCTTTAGAGGAAGAACCGTGACTTGTAGTCACAGCCCTGGGTTAGCCATTTGCTTAGGGAAATTATTTTTGAAAAAGAATCCCCCAGGCAGAGTGCCAGGCTCTGCTGTGTGAGGAAGACACAAGGGTCTTTTCAACACCTGAGGGAACCAGGCTTTCTCCAGTCCTTGAAGAAAGCTGGCTGAAGGATGTGGGGAGGTTGCCCATTGCTGGCCTTCACTGAGGAAAGGGAACTGTGGGAAGCAAGGCACTGGGCTGCTCGTGAAAAGCTCCCTTTGTTCAGTGTGTACACCCATACAGGATTAATGGATGCTTTAAGAACTGCCTTCCTTTGACACTCTGGGAGTGGAGTGGAAAGGAGTTCAAATCGGTGAACACACACCTGCAAATAAACAGTGATAAGTGTTAAGCTTAAGCACTGATGAAATACTAAACTATAGAAACCAAGAATGTCATCCGACAAGAACCTAAAATTAGACAAATCCCCTTATGGGGCTTGGAGCCACCATGAAGTTGGGCTCCTTATGATGATACAATTATTCCGATACAGCTCAATGGTACATACTAGGAAACGACATGGCATATTCTACTGTGACCAGCAAGTTCATCAAAATAGGAAACACAGACAGAAGCTTGTGAGCCAAAACATCTAGTTAATATTTACAGTCTAAACTCCCCCAAGCTGCCACCACTCACACCACTCATCTACCCAAGGGGTGTGTGTGTGTGTGTGTGTGTGTGTGTGTGTGTGTGTGTGTGTGTGTGGTGTATGCACTCATATGTGTGTGCGCAGAGGTGTATGTGTGGGAGTATACACATCACCTCGGTGTCATTCATGTTTCTTGAGAGACGGTCCCTCATTGGGACTGGTGGCTCACCGTTTAGATCAAGCTGGCTGGCCAGCAAACCCCAGGAATTCTCCTTTCTCTGCTTTCCTACAATTGCTAGCATGCATCACCAAGCCTGAGTTCTTTTTTTTTTTTATGGGAATACAACCCAGGTCCACATGCATGTTATCAACTTGGTTATTTCCCCAACTCCTTTGCTTGACACTCTTTAAAAAAAATGCTTCAACAGCTCCAAACCCAGAATTTTCAAGTTCAGTGAAATCTATATCCACCCCCACATACACATTTACATACTCTTGTTTTGTTTTGTTTTTTGTTTTTCAAGACAGGGATTCTCCGTGTAGTTTTGGTACCTGTCCTGGAACTCGATCTGTAGACCAGGCTGGCCTCGAACTTACAGAGATCCGCCTGGCTCTGCCTCCCGAGTGCTGGGATTAATGGCATGCGCCACCGCTGCCCAGCTGTATACATCTTTCTATACATCTGTTAAAACAATGTGGTTAACAAAATAAGCAATAATATCGTATCTTCTGTGAAGGTTAGCTTTTATGTTGATTCTAGCTCATCACAAAGGTCCTGTCTAGAATAGGTATGCAAAATAGAGAAAGGGTCAAAGCTGGCAAGCCGTTGGTCCAGTCTCTCTAGATTAAAAAAGATGGGATAGAGGTGAAAATGGGTAGTGATACAATCAGGAAGAAAATGTTTCCCTTTTATTTCATATACCATATGTATTTTATTTTCTTCCTGCTGGTTTGGAAAAACAGATTGTTTTAAATGGCGCATTAGTCATCTGTAATGAACCAGAGCCCCATCAGACACCGTTTATACCTTGTGGCTCCTTGGATGAAAGAGTATTTTCATTACAGCACACCACGGCTTTGCTCTTTGCCTTCTCATCAAGTGTTGAGTTTTCTAACATTCCAGAAGCAGAAGGAAACTGGCAATTGAACATCGCTTTATGGAAAAGAAAAGGGCTATTCTGAGATAGGCCCCAGAAGACTATATCTACAGATTTGAGTCAACACATCAAATCAAGGGGGCCCTAAGAAAATTTACCAACAGAAGCCTGCAGTGAAATGAACCACTGGATAAACGACCTGCAGAGAGCTGTGGAACTCAGTCATCCGGGGCTGCAGAAGCCCACGTCACTGACTGTCACCTTCTCTTGCTTTTCTTTGCCTTCCTAAGAAACTCGGTTCCATCAAGGAAAACAGATTAGGCGTGCACACATATGTCATCCTCGGAAACCCTAGACCCTGGCCTTTCAAGAAGGAAGGCGTGCAGAAGCCACTGCTACAGGCCAGCTCGAGCTGTGCCTGGGCAGAGGCCTTCTGCCTCTACAGATACGGTTCCTACGGAAGCCAATGTCTACCCTCATTTTGCTTTATACTTTCTGCTCATGTCCTGACTCAGTTGATTTAGCATTTGTTTTTATTGTGAAGCCTGTTTATTCTTTATGGAATTTCCAAATGAGTAAGACCAGGTTTCTTTTTCGATTTGATATATATTTATATGTATTTACAGAAGATAATTTAATACTTCAGTATATTTATATATAATACTAGAGTGTAATGCTAGAGTCAGGGTGATAAACATGCATCACTTATAAACATCTATCAGTTCTTATGATGAGGTCATTTAAAGTCATTTATTTCAGCCTTTTGAAAGGATGTACTATTATATGATATTATATTTTATATTATTGTCAGCTGCAGATACCCTACAGTGCAACAGAACTTCTATGGCTTAGTCTAACTTCAGATGAAAATGGAAGGCAATTAGACAATCAAAGGAGTTGACAAGGATTAGGACAGCAACAATATGTTTATTTGGAAAATAAAGATGAATCCAAACTATTCTTAAGAACAGCAGGCCTATATATTATTTTCATATAGCACCTATCACATTAGTAGTGTTAAAAAAGTTAGTACATGCTCACTAACTATGGCTGGTAGATTGGTGTGGGATTTGAACATATATACATTGTATAGCACATGTCTTGATAATCCCAGCCTGAGAAACCCTATATGTGATGAGGAACTTGACATGAGGGAAAATGACACACATCTGAAGTGTCACCAGGGGGGTGTTGACGCCACTACCTCCATGACACTGGGACAGCATTGTTTGTATTCTGTGGATCACAGGAATAGTTTCTTAGCCTTGTAGGAATTTCAGCTTCCTTAAGGAACGTGCTCCAGACCAACTGGTGAGTAGCAAAATAAAACAAAATGATTTCTACTCAATGGTTCTATTTGTTCTGGTCCAAATTCAGCAACTCTATCTCAATGATGAATTGACTTACTTTATTCAAAGGGAAGAAAGAAGATATGGATCACCTACTATTTAAAAAAAAAAATTAAGATGATGAAAAGCTGAACCATGGTTATGCAGCCAGGGCCTGGGGTGGGGGTGGGCAGTGTCAATCGACCCTAGAGAGCCAGAAAGAAAGTTTTGAGGTTGTTGAAAGTGTGCTGTGTGTGATAGTGATTTCTTTCATGAACACCTAAACCACATTGAGATATATGTTTAGTACAGTTAAAGGGTTTTGTTGGTTTGGCTTGATTTTATTTAGTAAAGACAGGCCTCCTCTTATAGCCCAGGCTGGCCTAGAATTTCTGATCCTCCTGCCTCAGCTTCTTCAGTGCTGGGACTACCAGTATGAACCATTAGATCCAGTTAATAAAGATAAACTTTAAGAATATGTTGTAAATTACATTTTTACTAGTTCTCAACCATCAAGGAGGTAGCAAACTATTTTAATAGTGATTGTCTCAGCTAGGGAGCCTGCATGGGACCAACCAAGGCCTACTGCATGTGGGTGACAGTTGGGTAGCTTGTTCTGTTTGTGGGACCCCTAGCAGTGGGACCAGAATCTGTCCCTGGTGTATGAGCTGGTTTTCTGAAACCTGCTTCCTATGGTAGGATGCCTAGCCCAGCCTTGATGCATGGGGGAGGGGCTCGGTCCTGCCTCAACTTGGCATGCCATGCTCTGTTGACTCTCATGCCTGTCCCTTTCTGAGAAGTGGATGGGGGTGCAGAAACGAGGTGGGGGGAAGGGAATGAGAGGAGAAGAAGGAGGGGTAACTGTGGTTGGTTTGTAAAAAAAATTCAAAAAATTAATAAAATGAAATTAAAAATAATAGTGACGGTCTCCTTCACCAGGCAGTCTTTCAAATCAAACAAGTTAGCGTGGATCCTCCACCAATGATCCTCTCCATACAGATTGCATTGACTCCTACCTAAGACAATGGTACAGGTTCAACTCATAGACAAGACAGATGCAAATATGATCTCGATTTAAGAGGTGAGGATTAGAAAGCATAATGCTCTTGAACACTAGGGTTTAGTTGATATAGTAACAATGTAGGCAATCCTACGGGCTTTAATATTTTTTAGAATTTAATCAGAATCATCTGATGTTCAGTAAAACTCTAGGCCAAATTTATAAGCCACCTTATTTGTGCTTTGCTCACAGGAAGTTCAGCAGGAAAGACTCAAATCGCAGTTTTTCTTCAGAAAGTATGACTATTTCTCATACTCTTATGACAGATATTTCTTATCTTCTACTAAAATTCAAAACTAGTATTGCAAACATGGGTATAATCATAGACTTCAATGCCTGTTTTGTACCAGGGCCACAAGCACATTCATCATAAGGCCTTCCGATTCATGTACAGGACATATTCCGGCCTAGGAAGGTCTGGAGAATCCTTGCCTCCCTGCTCTCCTCCAACAACACCCCAAAGATTTGAGCCAGTCCCCAGTAATGTTTAGCGAAAAGGTTTTCTCATTTCCTGGATGCTGACTCTCCCTTTTCGCTGTTTCTTCACCTGAGTAAGAATTGTCTGGTGGGGTAGGCCTGCAGGACAGCAGTCTCAGTGACTCAGAACAGCAAAGGCAAGGACAATGATAGGGAAAACATCACGCTGTCAGAAAAGCGGCACTGACTCAGCGTTTCTTCTGGGTTTTTCTTTCCTTAAAAGCCAAAAGATGGCTTAGAGGAGAGCAAAGCTAAAAAGGTTTAAGAAGCCTACCTGTTCCTGATTCCATACGAAAGCAGCCAGTTGTGAAAACAAAACAAACCAGATACAACAAACAAACAAAAACATGCACAGTATGGGCCATGATGAATCCAGACACAGAGGATCCCAACCTCCATGCAGGGCAGGAATCGCCTGAGACAATCTCGGCAGATAGCCAACCTGCTCCACTGAGGACACTTCCCAGGATTGTAATTCCCCAGTTACCAAGCCACCTGGTGCAGAGCTGGAGCGATCCAGGCCAAGGAGGGAGGCAGTTTCCTGCTACTGAGCTGGGATGGCCTACCAAGACCTTTCTTCTCTAGGGTCAAATTTTCTCCACATACAACATTCTTCCAGCCAAAACAGTCTTTGAATCATTTGAAGATTCCAACAGGAACCCCTGACAGACCTCCTTGTTAGACTTTATACCTTATGATATTTCTTTTTTAATTAAAAATGTTTGAGGAATTCATAAGGAGGATTACGTCATTTCCACTCCTCCTTTGTCCCCTCCAACTCCTCCTGTGTTCCTCTTCACTATCCCTCAAATTCATAATCTCTTTTTCTTTAATTATTATTCTGATAAACAAATATAAATACATCCATATTATATGTGGATGTGCGTATATCTATATATTTGTTATAAACTGAAACATATTAATATAGATATAAATATGTATTGATAAATATAATGTATTAATTAATATATTACAATGAACATTAAATAAACACAAATATATGTATATATACATATATATATATGTATATATATATATATATATAGAGAGAGAGAGAGAGAGAGAGAGAGAGAGAGAGAGAGAGAAGAGAGGAGATGGTATACTTAGTGTTGCTTGTGTACATCAGCCTACACTGATCAGGGAGCTCCTTCCTGGAAAAAACTGATTGCCCCTCTCTCAGTACCCATTGATCACCTGAAGCTTTTCAGCTAGGGTTGTGACCTTTTGAAATTTCCCCCATCCACACTGGAATATTAGCTGGTTTTAACATTACCCAGGTCTTGTTTATGCAGCCGCACACATCTTTTCCAATGAGTTACTGAACTCTCTGGCAAGTCTCAATAGAGTACACATGTTAATCAATGGCCTCTTGATCTGACCACCATTGGCACTTACTTGGCTGAGAGACACTCAAAGCTTCTACCAATGGCCTGTTTTCAAGTCACAATTCCTCTGTTCTACACCAGGGGAAAAGATCTCTGTGGAAGTCTCATCTTGTCAACTTCTGCCTATCTATCCATCATTCGGAGTCCCGTTGATTTGCCAATGCGCACACACCATGCACTCTAGCCTAGTGAAAGCTGCCTGCCTAAAAATGTTTGCTTGTGCTTTCTTCTTTCAAGACAGATGGGATGATGAAGAAGAATAATCCAGAACAATCTTCATGAATCTATGGGTAAGAGAGAAGTCTTGAAGTAGGAGGGCAATGATTTGTGTCTGTAACCCTGGCACTCATCAACTCTATATTCTAGGAAATATGGATATATATATATATATATATATATGTATATATATATGGAATGATTGTTTTATCATCAATGCAACTACACTAACATAATCTCACAGAACATAGAGCATTAGGAATGTGTCCTACACACAGGGCATGCTCAATAGGTACAGGTAAATGAAGGACCTTGGAAAAGAATATCATCATGAAACTGATGCAAATGTGTTTATTTGCTCCTAGTTTTTCCATCCAACAATTATCAGGTCATGTCCATCAACTGCTTAAGGATATTTAGATACTTTAAGAATATAACTAGTACAATATTGTAAAATTTAACTTTGCATTGGCTAAACTATTGCACTACTGTATTTTTCATAGTTATTGCTTTATAACCTCTCTTAGGTACCATTTTCCTGACTTCTTTCCAGGTTATCATGTGTTGCCAGGGGTGAAACACATAAGATTGCACTGCCTCCTTACCAGGAGACAGGTCTGGTTTAGTTTTGTTTGACTTAACCCACAAACTCTTCCTCATCTGACTCTGGCTAACAGCCAATCATCTCTGCCCTAGGCCTTTTCTACTAATCTGCAGCTCTCCTTATACAACAGCCTACTGCCAGATACCCCAGGGTGCCACCCACTCCCTCATAAGCCAGTGCTCCTTTCAACCACAGTCCCATATAAGATCAAAGACTCATCATTCAGCCCAATCCACCAGGAAACCTTGAACACTGAATTTTGGTTTGGGGGTTTTATACTTCACCATTTGAGCATTAGTCACTTGCGCTCACAATATCAGCAGATTGCTCCTAATGGGCAGAAACCATTTTTATCCACACAAGAAGAATCCTGGACCACTGAACTTTTCTCAGTGTTTTCTAATGAACCCATTCAAACTAGAGCCACAGGATTTGTAGGGAGCGTGGGAATGAACAGGACTAAAGGAGGCCCTCAAGCTAACATAGACTGCTGCTCCCATGCTGTCCTGCCCTTGCTGGGTACTCTGTGCTTGGCAGACACTAGCTTCACGTTCTATTGAATGTATAATCAATTTATACTTGCTCACAGACTGGAGCCCATTTTCACACAGTGCTTGTGACAGTGTCTCATGTAGCCCAGGTTGACCTTAGACTCCTTATCTGAGGATGGCCTTGTATTTCTGATCCTCCTGCCTCCATCTCCCAAGAGCTGGGCTTACAGGCCATGCCACCACTCCTGACATGCACCCCCACCCCAAGGAAGACTTGAATTTTTGAATTTCCTGTAACAATTTAGTTAGCTAACAGAACAAAATGTAGGATGGACGTTAATTAAGATAAAGAAGACAACGAGGATTGCTTATGCCTATGCATTGTTTTACCCAACAGCCTCCACCTTCATGAAAAGTAAAATGGAAAATTTGCTTTTTCCCCCTTGATTCCAGAATTATTCATTGAGTGAATACTTCGTCAATATTGTCAATGCCTCCAATTCATCTGCTATTTCTTTTAAACTCACCCCTGATTTGGACCAACAAAAACACCTTTGGGGTGAAGGAAGGCACCCAGGAAGATGAAAGGAGGTTAAAAATATGTATCTGCTTGCCCTGACTGTCCCCAGCTAATGGAACTTTCAACTCAAACACTTGTCTAAGAGACAGTCATATCAAAAGCCAGGGTGACTATCTCCATAGCACGGGGGGGGGGGGGGGGGGGGGGGGGGGGGGGGGGGCAGTCAGTTACCACCTCCCCAAAGGAAACTAACCAGTCCTGTTCCCTCTCTCCTGCCAGAGGGCGACAGCAGCAAGGTACCAGTGGGTGGGGGGAGGGTTTCCGTCGCCCCTCATCTCTGGGGTGGTTCCGCATACCTGGTGAGGTCCTGGAGGTGGCCAAGGGAGCGGATAGTGCCCTCCACGTCCTGGGGGCTGTGGGCAATGCCACCCCCCCCCCCCCCCCCCCCCCCGGCTCTAGGCTGCTGCCGCCAGCCCCGGGGAAAGATCTAAGTCTCCGCGTCACCACCGCTGGACTGGAAGCCAAAGTTGTCGACCGCAGGCCGGGGCTGGCGGCCACCACGGTGCAAAGGTGGCGGGAGGGAGCGAGGGGAGGGTGGCCAGCGCCAGGGACCGCTGGGGGATCTACCCCTCTACCACCTCGCCGGGCGGGGCTGAGGAGCCCGTTCTACCAAGGGCAAACCGAAAATGGGTAACGGAGAGACCAGGGCAGCACCAAACCTGCTCGGTGAGGAGTGCAAACCCCCAGCCCTGGCTTCCAGAAATTCCAGCCGTTTGGTGGCTTTTTCTCGCTTTAAAAACCTGCCGTGCCAGTGGCGGCTGCTTGAACACCAGGGCCAGCCTTGGCAAGGGGAACCCTCTCTCCAGCACCTTCAGTTTTGAGAATGCCAGGCCCCTCGCCGGAGCCCAAATTTCCTAGGCCTAGGTGCCTGAGGCCACTCTCCTAGAGATGTCCCTGGAACCCTGAGGCCTCAGATATACAAAGTGAGGGCAGGGGCCTCTTGGTGGTTAAGGGAGAGCTAACAGGGAGTGCTGACCTGAACGGTGGGTGAAATGACTTGGAGATTTAGAGGTGCAGGTGGTGAGGGAGCTAGGATATAAAGGGGTATTGAGTCAGCCTAAAACATTACAACATCCAGGATGAGTCAACTACTTTTAAATATGATTTTAAAGGTATGCACTCCAACTTCTCAGAGACAGAGAGATGGAGGCAGAAAAGCTAGAAACAAATGGCCAGGACCGATCCATTATCCTTTCTGCTTTTCTGTTATTTAACTCTCTTGGCGTCAAGGAACAAGCTTTCCTTGATCTACATTTCTGCAGCCCTGCTGTACCTCTGAAGGCGGACTAGGGAGGGTCTAGCCAACCTGTAAAGCCTTTCTGCACCGGTGAAACCGCCATTATGAAGCAGTAATTAGATATGCTCCTTACTGGAACTTCCGCTTACATGATTAGGGAGCCCAATGCAAAGCAGTGAAAGATACCCCAATACTGTGATGACTTGATCTTGGAAGGACTCATCACTTCTCAGGGACCATCAAAACGCTGGCTCTTCTCTATCAAATGAAATCCCTCCCCCACCTCCACTCAGTTACCCCCTCAAACGAGATGATGTAAGTGGGGGGGGGGGGTGCGAATGAATGCAGGTATTATTGTACAGTCTTTCAGAACCATCTAGGCTCACAGGCTTTACCGCTGTTTCTGTCGGTCACCAAGTGAGTGCCTATTGACCGTGTTAGACACCACCCAGGCTCAGAACAATGAGCACTAATCCCTCACCTTCAGAGACCGCAGATTAGAGATGCAGAGATAGGGCCAGACAACACACAGGAAACAGAAGTCTAAGCAAAGGCTGTTTTTCTGTTTTGTTTTTTATTTTTTTATCCTAAACTGTTGGATGCTTACATGTATGCAGATTTAGTAACTTTCCAAAACAGAACATAATAGACTATAGAAGGCAATCCAATGATAACTTACGTTGAACCAGTAAGGCCCTCCACATTGTTTAGACATAAGGATTTGCCAGAGAACCCAGTCCACGAGGCTAACTTTACCACTTTTAAGCCATTTCTTATCATTTCTGCCCACTCATGAGAATGAAGAACTCCCACAGCAAGAAGTGACGCAGGGCTCTTAAGTTAGGCCATGCAGGGTTTTTATTTAAGGAGGAGCAACAAGTACCAAGCCAAGTGTTTATAAGAACTCACTAAAGAGAACTGAATATTCTCTTGTCAAAGACGGTAGGCATTTGCTTTAAATATGTTTTTAAAGGACCAATCCCTGTAATTTGGAAGTAAATTAATTTTAAAAACTTCACGGATTAATACAATAACTCTTTTAATCCTTCTCTTCCTTGGTATTTCTTAAAAATATATAGGGTAAGTCACAATCCAAATGTGTTTATTTTAATGTGTGGAAACCTGGTTTCATACTGTTTGGGGATAAAAACATGCAACTTTGGATCAAGTTTTGAATTTGAAGGTGTGGAGAATTATTTCACTATTGCTTTTATAGGAATGCCACATGCTGAACATGTTAGCTGTACTAGATTCAGAAGATAGAGTCTCGTCGAGGATTCTTTCTTAAGGAAAATTATTCCAGCAAAGCACATTGCTTTTAGCACAATATATAAAGTTTTCATATTCTCCAAAACAGGAGTAGCAGAAGCCAACTTATGGAGTGTAATGTATTCCAGACACTTGCTGGAATAAACAATGCTCTTGAGACCCTTGGATGCACAGCCAATAAGGAGCTGCTGACTACTTGGGGTTTTTACACATCTCTCAGCCAAATCAGAAATCCAAATCCCAAATCATTTACAGGCACACAGTGTGCACATACAGTCCTGCCTGGGTAGGAGGTCACATTCAGCAAAGGCATTCTACCACCCAAGACAAGTTTGCTTTCAACATTAAAATCCTTGTTTTTTTTTTTATGTGACACAAATAAAATATTTCCAGTGGAGATGTAAATGTCTTTTGCAACCCTATGCCGAGAACAGACATATGTAATTATCCAGTTCAGAATATAATTCATATAGTGAGGTGTGCATAGATATATTCATCTCTAAATTTCTGTGTGATTAGTAAATGTCATAAGGACACAATTATGCATCTGTAAACTTGTATTACACTTAAGACATCCAGCTGTTTATATGTCATAAAAGCTAATTCCAACTGCTATCCAACTTGCAGTATATACAATAAAGAAATACCAGCATTTTTTCACATATCTGTAGCCACAAAAAATAATGAAGTGTACAGTTATTCTCTGGCTTACAACATAAACGCAGAACACATGGGACAGAGATGCACAGTTAAGTTTGGATCTTTTTCAGATTCCTAAATACAGAGTTGTAGAAGGCAAAGGACAAAAACCAAGAGTTGGAGTTCCTTGAGCATGTAGCAGGCTGTACTGTGATTGGTCCTGATTTAAAAGACACTCATCCCGCCATGATTTAGTGTGGCAATGTAACTTCATTCCCATAAAGCTTTGCAAATGCACCCAATGATAAGAGTTTTCTGTAAGAGGAGCTGGGGAGAAGATTTGGTGCTTATGGGCTTCATTTACTCTTACAGAAGACCCAGGCACAGTTCCCAGCTACCACAACCACCTGTAACTCCGAGACCAAGGTTCCATGCCCTTTTCAGGTCTGCACAAGCACCAGGTACAACATGTAGAATATATACCTATATGCAAGAGAAATACTCATACACATAAAGATAGATCTTAAAAAGAGAAACTAGATACTACCTATTTTAACTTTGGTTACCGTGTATTCCTGAACATCATCAGAGAAAGACTGGGTCCTGTAAGTCCTCAGGTGCGCTAAGGAATAATTAAAGGCACATTTAACAAATCATTTTCTTCCAATGCCAGAATTTCTTCTTTGACCCAGCTATATCACTTGATGTAGTTTGGAACTGTATTAACCCATTGGACGCTGAACACACTTGGTTAGGGAACACTGACTGAAGGCACTGGGATGATGTCAGCAAAGATTACGCATAAGACTCATGACAGCCTCTAAATTCTAAGATCTTTATAATATAAACAAGTTCGTGTATTCTTTAATCTACTAGCATATCCTGTCATGGCAAAACTCATTCTACATTTATTGCTCCCATAAAACACTATGACAAGAACTAAGAGACTTAATCAGTAGACAAGTATATATGGCAGCACCCCAAAATTCTGATCCTCGTATTCAATGTTTCTGGTACATTAGAACTGGTTTCCTAAACCAGTTGTTTATAAGTCACATTAGGAAATACAATTCCTTTTTTTATCAATATTTCAAAGGAAACCAGCAAGTTCTTTAGTCACCCCCAGGGTCTGGAGGTGGACAGTGAAAGGACCTGGGCTGGAGGGCAGAGGGACCATTGTCCCTTTGCCTTTCTGCACTAAGATCTGGGGAGGGATCGGGATTCATGATCTGATTTCCACCTAGGCAAAGAGTTGAGGTCAATTTACTCTTAGCCTAGGTCTCACAAATAATTACCAGGGGAATTTTATTATACATTTGGTTAATTTTTTGACAAAATATTGAACTTTCACTCTTAGGTAAATTTTCCAGTTATAACATTTCTGCATTTTAAACCCAATTTAGCAATTTCCCTTTATCATTTTCTCTCTTGGCAGGTATCTACATGTGTGTGTGTGTGTGTGTGTGTGTGTGTGTGTGTGTGTGTGTGTGTGTGTGTTTGTGTGTATGCATGTGTGTATGTGTGTGAACATATGTGTGTATATATGTGTGTGTGTGAATGTATGTGTGTGTATGTGTGTGAATGTATGTGTGTGTATGTATGTGAATACTTTTCACTTTCAACTATTGATAGAGGAAGAGCTTTCTAGAGCTTCCAATTTGCTTTTCCCCAAATAGCAACTTAATGATATGCCCATGTTTGGGGGCTCTTACTTTATAAAGACTCTATCCAACATGAACTTTGGGGAATATGACTCCTCAATCTATCAACCACCCATTTCCCCTTTCCTACCAGAAAGTAGTGGCATGGTTGTTCAGTCTAAGTTTCTATGATGTTGTGTAACCAACACAAGTAGAGATTAAAAAATAACACTCCTATAAAATAAAATTATAAGCAAACTTAAAAAATATACAATAGATACTGCTCTATTGGTATGATTTAGAGGGAATTATGTATTATGTAAGCATATCCCAGTGGCCCACAGAACACAACATTAGAGGTTTAATTCATGAAAAATATAAGTTAGACCTCAAGTTTATGCTGTTTAGATAATGTACTTCCCTGGACATTCTCCTTGAATTTACTTAGATTTAATTTTGATTGCAGTTTCCTTACTCTGCTGTTTGGTTGAAAACTGATAATACAATTTCTTACTTCAGTTTAAAGTTGTAAATCATTATGAAACTTAAAACCAAACAATAACAACAACAAAAGCCCAACCCCGCCACATTCTGAGTTTTCTCCCCCTACAAAGTAGAACTAAATGTATGAGAGCTTGAGCTCACTGGAAGCTGTAACAATTAGGACTTGTTTTCTACAAAAGCATTCCTTGTGGACAGAGGCCCATTTGGACAAAAGAAGCAGCTGCCCATTGACCTACAACACTCCTGAAGACCAGTTTTCAGAGAGGGCAGTAAAGATCATTTCCAAACTTTCTGGTCTTGCACGTCAAACCAGAACCCACCAAAGTGCCACAATTGTGCCCCAGGAGTGGTAGCAAGCAGGAAGCAAATGTCTGTTGTTGTTTGATAAGCATAAAATACTTAGAGCAAGGCAAATGATGTTTCCCACATACTGATTGTCTTCATTTCTGAACATGGAACAGGAGGCACTCTGAGGAGCTATTTTCGGTAATGAAAACCTAATGTGCTGGGAGTTTTAGTAGATCTTCAGAGGTCTGACTTGCTGATTGGGGCTGACTGCATTCCTTTTATTGTCTGCTCCCTTTCTGGGTTGTACGTTTTACTCTTTGCCATCATGTGGTTGTTTTTTGAACACAAGATATTTTGTGTTGTTTAGTAGACTATTCTGTTTACTAAAACAAACACACAATTTCTAAGCTGCCCTTTAAGAAAAACTGAAAATTGCTTTTTGGACTCCCGTAAACCAAGCATTTACATGACATGAAATCTGTGTGTTATCTGAATCAGTTTTAACATGCTTACAGTGAGTTTGAACCAAGGAACTCCAAGGGGCAAATTTCATCCTACTTTTATTTTTAATACACCACTTAGCATGCTGAATACTACTGGCCATTTTCTCCTGAAATCCCTTTTCCGGAATTCTAATTGTCAATTTGCTGAAGATCTCAAAGCAGATAACCACCCCAATAATTTGTCTAAATAAATCCAACGCTGTGTAGATATTTCCCTCTTAAATAACAGAATCTGTATTTTCAAAACGAAACCTCAAATCATTCAACAAACATCTAAAAGGATTGCTGGCAATCGGGTTGGATGAAATGTTGGAATAAAAAACGAGTTTTTCATGCGCATATGGAAACAGGAAAATATGCAATTGCTGCTTATACCAGTTTTTTAATCTTTGAAGTTTTGTATGATCCCTTAAAGTCTGAAGCCACTAATTTAATAAGTCTGCCTTGCGATCCAAGCAGCATTTGCGTTCTCACAAGCAATCAGACTAATTGACACAGACTGAGGCAAAGCGCAAGTGTTGCGTTTACCTGTGCTGGCTGTGCTGTTGAAGGTGAATTTCCAAAGAGTCCAGACAGAGGAGGATGTGAATATACAGTGAAAACTAACGGTTAAAAACCGTTTGCTTCAGAAAAAGAAAAGTGTGTAGAGCAAGAAATACTGGGAACACAGCAGCTTGCAAGATCAGCAATAGTTGACCCATTTGAAAACTGAGAGAAGAAAAAAACGGAGGGAAGGAGAGAGGTAGAGTGAAAGAGAGAGGGAGGTAGAGAGAAAGAAAGAGGGAGGGAGGGAGAGGAAGAAGGAGAGAGAGGGAGAGAGAGAGAGAGAGAGAGAGAGAGAGAGAGAGAGAGAGAGATCGCGAGAGAGATCGCGAGAGAGAGAGAGAGAGAGAGAGAGAGAGAGAGAGAGAGAGAGAGAGAGAGAGAGAGAGAGAGAGAGAGAGAGAGAGATCGCAAGCTGGCCTGTAGCAACAAGGGACTGATACTGGACCAAAGACCAGGGAAGGACTTGAGCCCGCTGCAGATAGTTAAGTGAAATTCACCTCAGACAGGAGGGGTTTCCTTTGTTGATTTCGAGTCCACTTTATGCAAACCTAGCTTCTTGCTCAAAGGGTCTCTGTTTCCTCCAGCCTAGGACGCTGGGATTTTCTCAGGTAGTCAGCAATACGTCCCAGGGGAATCCAGGCAGCTAGTCCAGGAGTCCTGATTAGCGCGTTCTGTAGCTCTTTCTGGCAGCTCTGCAAACCGAAGGCAGACCCTTTTCCCACTCCGCATTAGTTTTCTTACTACCAAGAATGAAAACAAAATAAAACAAAACAAAAAACCAAACCCAATTGTGTAAGAAACTGGAGAAACAAACTGAGACTCAGAACCCCACACGTGGTTCTGTAAATTGGATGGGAGGAGGAGGGGGAGGCGGGGAGAGAAGTGAAAGCAGGAATTAAGATACAGCCCAAGCCTCCCTTATTTTTCTTTTCCAGTACGTATTGTTTTAACTCTGCCCAGCCCTGCTTATCTGACGAAAGTGGAAGTCAGACGACAGTGGTTTTTACAGCACAGCATTCAAGTCAGCAGCCGCCGCACACTGGGGATTTTGTGGGGGCACTTCGGAGACGCTTCGGAGAGAGAGGCTGGTGGCAGGACTGTTTCGATGCACGAGATAGTTCCCCCCAAGATATGAACAGCGTCTTTGTCTAAACTCAAGATAAAGAGATGTGTCAGCTTCCTCAAACAGGATATTCGAATTTCATTCTTTAATAATGACCCCCACCTCTCAAGAAGTAGAGAAAATGAAGACACCTTTTGTAGGTTTCGTGTCTTTAAAAACAGGTAGGCAGGGGAGTGGTTTACTTCTGGAAGTTGCGTTGTTTCAGTGATATAATTTTTTAACGAAAGAACGTATTTTTGTAAATGAGTCAAGAAGACAAAGCTTGTCAACGAAGCTGCATCCTCCGACAAATTAAAATCAAACACACCTTTATCGCAAAGGGGAAGCTCTGCCACTCATTCAATCACATTGAGAGTTTAGAAAAAAACAAAACCGACTCCCTAGCAAAAACCAGGGTTTTGTTTTTCTTTTCTAGCATGGCTTGAATGTGAAAACCCTAGGCGATGTAAACACCCAGAGAAAGAAATTCTGGGTTGATCATATTTAGGAGTCAAAAGATTTCATTCCTAAGAGTCATCTATGAAGTAGTTCAACCAGAGGCCCTGAGAGCAGATGAGACTGTGGACACCGTGTGTGTGTGTGTGTGTGTGTGTGTGTGTGTGTGTGTGTGTGTGTGTGTGTGTGGTGTGAGAGAGAGAGAGAGAGAGAGAGGGGGGTGGGGGTGGGGGGGGGAGTGAGAGAGAGACTGTTTACAGAACTTTCTTCCAGTTAGAAAAAAAAAACCACATGAAATGTAAATGCAAAAAGCGAATTCTAGTTTCATTTTTCTAGGGTCCAAGTATGGATTTAGTAGATTTCGAAGGCCAATTGCCAATTCATGAATGTATGGGAATAAAACACAGACACAAACGCCAAATGCTTGTGGTTTATGCAAACTACAGAAAATCCCGGGTTTTGAATTTAGGTAGATAAATGGAGAGATAAAATTATAGGAATCAGTCGTTATGGTTTGTTGTGGATTTCTCTCTCCGATAGAATTTTCCCTAGGTTTCCAAAATATTCATTTACAAACACTTGCTAATATTTTAAGCGTCTGGGACCAGCCATTTGTTTACTTTGCGTGTGTAAAGTACTTGGGGGAGAGGTAACCTAAGAGATACCTGAGAGTAAAGCGATTCCTTGCAGCTAGACCTAAAGACCTAAAGAAACACTCTCCTGGCATGCTGGATGTGAAGAAAAGAGGTGAAGGGACCTCCGGCGACACCCACGACTCCACCTCCTCCTAAAGCTTTCAACAGAGCCTTTCCTACGGGTTCAAGGAGGGGAAAGGAGGGGGCTCCTTTAGGTGGAAGAAGTGGGGGGTGGGCCGGGTATTTCATCTGGTCCAGTGAGGAGGGTCGATCCAGGAAGCTCTTGGGACTCTGGTCCAACGTGGAGGAGACCGGTCTGCAGCGAGCGGGGCGCGCTGAGCAGCTGCCTTCTCCGCGGGTCGCCGCCGCCACCGCCGCCTCGGTGGCCCTCCCGCGCGCCCTCCGTAGCCGCGAGCGTCCGAGACCCGGACACCGGCTCGCTCCCGGCAGCGTCGATTACCAGCAGCTGCTTCTGCTTAGCCCTGCGAGGCTCGGTTGGCCCCAGCCCACAGCCTCTCCTGGGCTTCGGCTCCTCCCTCCCCTCCCTCCCTTCCCCGCCTCAACCCCGCAGCTCCGCAGTGGCTGTGGCGGGTCACGGAGGTTTCGCAGCCACCTGCCTAGGTTCACAGACCCTGGGTGGGGGACGTCGGGGGAGGGAGCTGTGGGAAGGAGCGGGAATTGGGAGTCTACCGATGGGGCGCTACCCCGTAGGATCCCGAGGCTGCAGGCTGGTGGGAGGGCTGGAGCAGACGCGGCGTCTGATCCTGAAGGCGAGCCGGAGGCCTAGGGGCGTCGGACTCTGAGGGTCACCTGCAGCGCCCGGGATCCTGGTCTCCCCAGAGAGGCCCGCGGTGTGAGAGCGTTGGGGAGGCTTCCCTGCAAGCACTGGGGCAGGTCCAGGCGCTCCACAACCTCCTTGAGCACTCTTAACCAAAGGTCCTCTCCAGGTTCTACGCATCCCCCCTGGCAGATGTGGCTGGGAAAGAAAACAGTAGCTGGAGTCCCCAAAGGTTCAGATGAAAGTTAAGCCGGAAAGTTCAATCTGTGGCTCCTGGCCATGCCGGTGGAGGACTGGGCTCTGGGGTTGTCCCTGCCGCAGCTGACAGGAGTCCTCTCCCTCAGCGATAGAGAGAGAGTCCCTTGTTGAGGATGCCTGCGACCCTGGCTCCCTTGCTTGGGGCAGACCTGGTCTGAAACCTAGGATGCTCCCACACTAGGATAGTAAAGGTACACAGACAAGAAGAGCTTTCTTTCAGACTGCGGTAGTGTTTGGTGGTTGGCAAGGGGTTGTCTTGCATGCAAGCTCACACAGTTTTGTTTGGCCTTAGTAGGAAGAACAATAGCATCTAGCCTGCCCAGAAGTGACCAAAGGGCCTGTTGGGGGCTCCTCTCCGCAGAGGGCACACCCACCACACCAAGCCTGTCAAATCTGGTAGCTGGAAGGGGTCATAGCTGCCAACCCCGCAATTCTGATGAACAAATGGACTTGACCAAGGCTTCAGGGTGACCTGCCCAGGATAAGGCTTTCTATGTCTTTTGCCTAGGGGTAATTCTGGCGCAGGGAGAGCCACGAGGAAATTATTGTTTAAAAAGAGAGCAGCCAGCCAGGTGGTCCCAAACTCAGGATCACACCCAAGTCTGAATCCTAGAGCACCCCCTTTAATACAACCGGAAGCGAAACGACTTGGGGTGGTTTTCCATTAAACCCTGCAAGTGCCAAGCCTAGAAGGCAGCTCTTGCAAGCCTGTGGCCCTATTAGCATCAGATTCCAATTAAACAAAGGTTAAAACCTTTGACACTGCTGCTCCTGAACCCACTCAGCTTGGGTTTTCATCCCGATATTCCTAGAACTGTCTTGCGATTCATGTCATTTCCTTATTGTCAAAAACAGAAAATCACAACGGATGAAGCCGACTTCCTATGCTCCTTCCTTGTTGCTTTTTCGTTTTTAATGTTACTGCTATTATTATTTGACAACCTTAACTTAAACCTTTACTTCTTGGCAGGAGTGAAGCCATTAAAGACGCACATCACATCAAGAAGCTTTTCATACCCCCTCCACATCTCCCCTCCAGCCAACACACCTTGATAACCATAGTCTCAGGCCTAGTAAAAGGTATGCATGCAGGTCATGCAGCTTGAAGATGATACTCCTCACAATGTCCCCAGTCGCAGGACAAACCAATTGTTTCCCCTAGTAAGACCTCAGAATTTCTAGAGCCTTCTCTTCTTCGGAAAACAGGGGAACACTATTTCTGGAAGGGCACAGGTGAGGCTGGGAAAGTACAGACTACCCTGGACAGGTCCTGGGGGCCTAGTCATCTCAGGCTCTTTCAGCAGTGAAGCGACTGTGCAAGCAAGCCAAGGTGCAGCTTGTCCCTTTACCATTACTGGAAACCCCTTTGCTAATGCTTTGAGAGCTGTGATCCTCCGTCACACTCTTCAGGGAGACAAGGCTGTTTCCAGGAAAAGACACCCTCCCTCTCTTGAATGCTGATGTCAGTTTTCAGGAGATAGAGACTCTAGGCATTTTGGAAATTTAGATTAGCAACTTAAAAAAATGCATCAGAGGCTGTGAAACCAACCCTCTTTATGGGCTATTTCCTGAAAGAGAGCCATCTTCAGCCCTAGGCGAGGGGCTTGGCACATGGAAGTGCAATCATCACTGAGGTGATCATTTGTCCTAACCCTGGCAATGATCTTTCTGTCCAGACCCTTCAGTAACTACCGTCTTCCCTTGCCTCCATGCTTGCTAAGGAGCCTAAGCAAAGGCTTTTGGTTTCATGACTGTCAGCCTGGAAATCAGTGAGAGAGCTGATTGCTCTGACATGCTGAATTAGCATACCCCAGGAGTGGGACCTGACCAACACTACTGATTAGTTCCTGTTCCTCTGATAAGAGAGACACAGATCCAGGTTTATATTCACAATTAAGGAATAGAAAGTAACACAAAGGTAGGTTTTTGATAAAGCAAAGGGAAGATTTCTTTGGGAGAAATAATGCTGAGTAACTCCTTCCCAGATATCTGGAACCTGACAATGAATTGGGGCAGAATAAAATGTCTAGGGAGAGAGTTACAAGGCAGAGATCTCAGTGGCAAAAACCAGGCTGTGGTCTTAATCCTCCTTTCCAAGACTCCCAGGATGCACTTTAGTAGATCATACTTCCCTCTGTTACTTTTTACATTAGCAAAACTTTTAAAAATCATAAAGGGCCGAAATCAATGACTGGAATTTCATTA
This sequence comes from Peromyscus californicus insignis, assembly GCF_007827085.1. Classification (NCBI taxonomy): domain Eukaryota; kingdom Metazoa; phylum Chordata; class Mammalia; order Rodentia; family Cricetidae; genus Peromyscus; species Peromyscus californicus. Next base: position 168,662,056 of record NW_026294573.1, on the reverse strand, counting down.
AAAATGCACTCTAGACACCTGCATTTCTTTCATTTTTCTGAGGAATGACTGGACTTTCCTTTTTTTGCTGCGAGTTTTGAACTCAAAACAATATTTACAAGCAATACTAAGTTCTTGGACCTGCATCTCTTAACAAAAACTTTGGCTTGCCTCGACCGTGTAAAGTCAAACATTTTGTGATAATAGTTTTTTTTTTAATTTTCCCTATTTCATGCTACAAATTCTGAATTCTTTAGTACATACATTAAATTTTTAGTATAGTACACTTTAAGCAGACATTGTCAATGTGGGTGTTATACAGAAAGAAAAGTCTCCCTCTGGCTAGCCAGTGCTTGTGGACTCTGAGGGAAGACACAGCACTGTGAATTCCTCTGAGCGCCATCTGTGATCTGATGAAGGCTCGCCATTATAGAAGATTGGGAGGTTAAATTAATTAGCTTCTTCCATTATACTGCTGGCTTCTGGAGATGGTTGCCATTTTCCCTTAAATGCCATTATTTCTAGACCTAGTTAGCAGCTGATACAATTAAAGAGGAGATAATGTAAATTTAACAATGCAAATAACACTTTCCTTCATGAAAGTTGAAAAAAGGCATGGAGTGGACCAACCAAGCCGTGCCTGGCTGCCATTAATAACCCGTCTAACTTGGACTTTATATGAATAAAGTCAAGTTGACCAGTGCACATTTGGATTATTTTCTTCAGTGAGTTCTTGAATCAATACTTTTGCTTCATGTTTTCATGTTCTCAGTAATGTTAACATATCCAGTTACAAACTCTTGCCAGTGAGAAAGAGAACATGCCCTGCTGTGCACCTTCCTAAACACTTTTGAAGAATCGTGCTCTCTTTTCCTTTGGAACTATGACCTTGATTGTCTGCTGTATCATTGTAGTGTCAAGTGGGGAGCGAGTGGGCACACTTAATTCCATACACCAATCACCCGGCATGCAAAACAGGACCACATCCACAGGCTCAGTACCATCTCTGATCTTGACCCAAAAGGAAACGTGAAGAAGGTGTAAAAGTTGCATCGATGATCGTCTTTACTCTGCCACTGTAGAAATGGAACAGGAGAACCAGTAGCTCACTGGCTCTATCCTGCAAATATTAAAAACAGATGTATTTCTGTTCTACTATAGAGCAAGACTGTAACATTAATAGGTGATAAACTTACATTCTAATAAAAATAGTGCAATATCATAATTTTTGATTTTTTGCAGTCTTTTGAGGATTACTTTATTAGTCTTATAACTCATAAAATTTTTGGTAACTCAACAGTAAATATTTTGGGACCAATATTTAAATAGATCACAGATCGTAAATAAAAACCCCCTTTCCCACAAATAATTGTTATATCTTGTTTGCTCCAGATAGTGACAGCATTTTTTCTTCTGTCCTATGAAATGTCTAAACAGTTTTAATTGCCTATTACGCTTATGCAATTTAGTTTATGAAAAACATGGCTCCTTTGGTACCAGAGAGGCAGAGCTGATCTTCTGGGTGCACTTAGAGTTTTTGTTTGTTGTTTTGACCTTTGAATGGGGCTTAAAGAGTGGGTGTTATGCCCTTCCCTCATTGCTGCCCCTTCCTCAACCACCCTGGGGGTTGTGTGTTTGGAAGGGAGAGGAGAAGGATGCTGCATTAATCCGGAGGTGTGTCCAGGTGGATAGAGCTGGAAGTTTGAGATCTTGGTGCATAGAGAAACGTGCTTGCTCTGCTGGACACTGGCACAGTACCCAGACAGGGGCAACAACCCAGATGGGTGCCAAAGCCCTCAGCTGCCTCTGATTCAGAGTGTAAGCCATTGTCTAAATGCACGCACAGGGCTTCAGGTGGTCTCACCAGTCTGGGAATCTAAAAGTACAAATGCACTTTTAACTTGGAACCTCTCTGTTTATGGAAATTCACAGTTTAGTAAATGGTCATTGAGTTGAGGATACAGAGTGGAACAATTAAGTCTAAAGATAGAACTCAGTAAAATAAACACTGTATTATGGGATAGCTCAAAGTATGTCACCAGCACACAAGATCTCACGACTTTGGCCCCATTCTTTGTCCACTTCTCTCGTAGGCCACACCCCAAATGAAACTTCCCCTTTACTTTCCAAAAGAAAGGTCCCAAGCTTGCAACTTGGAAAACTGTTTTCTTTCAGAGGTTGATAGGGAGGAGAGAGAGAGAGAGAGAGAGAGAGAGAGAGAGAGAGAGAGAGAGAGAGAGAGAGAGAGAGAGAGAGAGAGAGAGAGGACAGGATGTAAATTGGAAGAGCTTATATTTTGTGGGAGTCTTCTGTGTGTATGTATGAATGCTTTTGCGAGTGTGTGTGTGAGTTTGTGTATGTATGTGAGTGTGTGTGTGAGCTCATGTATGTGAGTGTGTGTATGTGTGAGATAGTATGAGAGAGAGAGAGAGAGAGAGAGAGAGAGAGAGAGAGAGAGTAGGGAAGAGAAACCCTGTAAAAAACCACTATAAACTGCATTTTGCTGAAAGGTTTAATGCTTCATTTAAAGTCAGAGGACACTTTCCTGACTGCTTTAGTTTTGTCATTCATCTGGGAGAAAACCCAGGTGGCAAATTTAGTGTAATTCTATCAATTCTCCAGCATTGTCTGATTTAACACAACCATCTCTGAGTGGAGCAGGTACTTTCAGATGCAAGTGAAAATCTATTTTCCTTAACAAAGGCTATTCTCATCCGTTTATATATCTATTAGTTCAGAACTTTAAGGTGGGGACTCACTGATTGCTCAAAGAGAGTGAAATGGATGAACAATTAAGAGGAGAGTTCCCTGGTAGTGAGGTTCTCTGGGCTATTTTTCCACAGTCTTATCTCTGAAGCACTATTTAAAGTTGGCTACCAGCTCAACTCTTGATGTTTCAATATCGTAAAATACAGCTAACAGAGACTAAATCCAACACTGGGAAAAAGAAACTTCTTTTACATTCTAGGTTCTAATATCTAAAGGAATTATTAATCATTTTCAATTAACCTAAAATGAAAATATGCTGGTCCATTCTGGGGACATTCTTAGGCTTTTTATGTGTGGACTGTTAGGAAATACTCTTAATAATTACATTAACTACTTTCTGATTCAATTTGAGTGCATTTTCAAAGACATTCTGCAGAGGCACAAAGAATCCACCTTAAAAATATCCCAGAAACAAAATGATCCCAGTGCAGTTAATATTATTTTTTTTCCACAGGAGATGTGCTGAGACCAAAGCCTCAGAACATTTTTTAATGTTGATAGAGCGGGCTTGAAAAAACTCGTCATATAAATCAAACTGCTCTGGGGGCAAACCCGTGTTGTTTTAAAACCACAGAGTGGGTCAGTGGGTGTGGCTATTGTGCTCAGGGTTGAATGGTGAATGTATAGACTAAAATGCATTTTGCCACACCGGTTTCCAGAGGGTTGTTTTGGCCTGGTGTTCAAAACCATGAGCCAAAACTTTGGTCAGTATTTTGACAACAGAGCCAGGAAAAACAAAAAAAGGCTTAGCCTGTGAAAAAAGCAGTGAAGATATAGTGAAGGAAAACAGTAGTCCCCCTGCCACTGGCTTACGAGATCCATATGTGAGCTTAAGCACAGGAAATACCCACCATTCACCGCAATCAAGCCAGAGGCTTGTGCATCAGAAAGTGCCTTGTGGAACTAATTGGACTCTATTAAGATTGTCATTGACATGGGAAAGCATTTTGAAATTTTAAATCAGAACATGTAATGTACATAGAACAAGATAACAACCACATTGTTGATTCAGGACTACAAATATCGGCAAAATACACATGTGGACATGCAAGATTTTTATGCTGGATTCCTTATACACTGTATTAATTATCATTCAGGACATGTTTATCTTCCTTTGCTTTTAATGTTTGCTTTCAACCGACAGTGTTTCCAGAGCTAGCAGATTTCACTGAGTCTTTTCTGGCGCCAGCTCACAGGCAGAGAAAACCTAAGCATTGCCAGTTTAAAATGATAATCAACAAAGTTCATGGTACTTGCCATAGAAACAAAGTTTTTTTTTTATTATTTAAAAAAAAGCTTGGAATGATGGACCTTACAGAGAGTTTTTCATGATATTAGATAGACTTGTACTCAGTGGAAGTATTAAAGCATACATACCTTGAACTTTGTCAACAGACTTTTGGGAAAAGGTGTGCTTCCCAACATCCATTACAAATTTCTTTAAAAATTAGCTAATTATGGCTTGTGCTGGACATATACCCTCCCCTTGGGACAACATTCAGAGACTGCATGGGAGTTGCATGTGTTTAGTTCTGACAACTACCTGGATGTTATGGTTGTCAGTCACATTTGTTTTATAGATAAGATTAACTTGTTGCTAATATCCTTGAGCCTAAAACCTGTGTTCGGTTTGCTTTTCTGCAAACATGATTTCCCCTGATTACTGGGAACATGCTGTATTTCATCTGCCTTTTTTGGAAGGCATTTACATTGTGTAGTCATTTGATTTGGGTTTTTTTTTCTTTTCTTTTTTGTATGAAATGTAGCAATGAGCATGCTTTCAATGTGCAGCAGAAGGTAATTGATGATAAAAACATACAGGATGAAATCCCACTGTGTGTCTCATCTGAACTTTGCTACCAGATTTTAGTAGTAATAGTCTATTGTGTTGGTTTCAATTGTGTGCGTGTGTGTGTGTGTGTGTGTGTGTGTGTGTGTGTGTGTGTGTGTGTGTGTGATGGGTCACTTCTAGTGCAGTTCAGCACGTCTCCAATATCAAAAACAAAATGATTGTTCCTGGGGGGTGGAGGCGAGGGGGTATGTAGTTTGTGTCTGTGAAACTTAGATTTGCCATAAAGATATTGCCAAAATGGAAAGTTGGCTAAGCAACAAACCATGTAAAGCTTTGATGTGTAGGTTTGTATGTTTAAATATTCATAGTTTTAGCACCGTAAAACTGCGATGTGTGGCCAGTGGGAAGGCTCAGTGGGTAAAGGTGTCTGCTGCCAAGCCTGGCGACCTGAGTTCGATCCCTGAGAATGCATATGGTGGAAGGAGAGAATCAGTTACCCCAAGTTGTCCTCTGACCTCCACATGACGGCCATGGCACGTGAGTGCACACACATACAAACAAATGAAATAAACAAAAACGTCTTAAAATTTTTTTTTAATTTGCCAAATCTTTATCTGATTATCAGGTTCTTCATATGGATTCTGAGGGCAAAATTTTGTCATAGGAAAAAACTAACTTAACCCTCAAAAAAAAATTCTCTGGCTTAGGTGTTTGGATTAATTATACCAACTTTTGTGAAGAAACTTCATCACAAATAAATGACTGGTAGCACACAGCTAGAAATCAGTGGCAAATGGTGAGACATTAGGATAACTGGACTCTTACCCCAGTCTTGAAAGGTATATGGGAAGTAAATACACCTCTCTTAAGGTGACGTCAGTGTCTGAAAGTCTCCACTCTCATTTGTACTACCCAGCATTGTAAGAATGTCTTGAAAAGAAATGAAAACCAGACAAACATAAATGGAAACAGCCACTGAGGAGAGAGAGCAGGTTGAGATGGTGCCATTTCCCCTCGTGACTACATTTTCTTTCAGGTGTACATCCCGTGTGTATACACATCCCACCAGATGACTCCTGATGCCAGCTATCAAAGACTCATTGAGACATCAAGGAGCAGTTTGCTTCAGAATTATTCAGGACAGGGTCTATGTAATGTTAGCTGGCCTCGAACTTACTTAAAGACCAGGCTGACCTCAACACTCAGAGATCTTTCTACCTGTTTCTTGCGTGCTTGAATTAAAAGTCTATGCCACCGTGCCTGGCCTTCCATAATTATTTTGGCATAGATAACTTACAAAGATTTTCACTTTGAACCATATGGAAAGTTTCCTTCCAGTTGGAAGAAAAATACGTGAGGTAATACCAAGGGAGAGATGCAGCATATTAGTCATTAAAATGGATTGACATGAGGAGGGATAGAATTAAGGTGGAGGCACAGTTGTGGGTAAAGAGCTTTGTTTTGAACCCAAAGCCCTGACCTTGTGTGAGGGTCTCTGTGTCTCCATCTGGAAAACGGAGGTGGTGTAAGCTCAGAACTTTAAACACCAATGGTAGCTTTGCCCTTCAATTGTTTAGCACCTGCTGTAGATAGATATGCTGGAAATCGTTTGATTGAGTCTGAATCTTGGCTCCTCAAGACAAGACAAATCACTCATCTTTTTGACCCGTGTACCCTCATCTGCCCAGTGTCCTCATGTGTTCAGCTGAAGACCACACCTTGTAATGATGTGTGGATTAAATCAGGTAATGTAGATCAAGTACCTAATAGAAATCTCTGCAGAGAGGAATTCTTCAGTAAGTGGACATTTGGGCAAGATTAAAGCATGAACAGTAAAATTTTAATTTCTCTGCTCTCCTGATCTCTTAAAAACAGCACAAAATAACAAATTTGCATATGATAGAAGCTTGGGCCTACATTTCTTCCCTCCCCTCAGCAGGTTGTAAATTTACATTTATTTATTGTGTAGTTCAAGTTGGCCTTGAACTCTTGACCCTGATCCTCCTGCTTCCATTTCTGAGGTCTAGGATTATGAGTATGTATCACCAAACCCTACTTATAACTTTTCACTTAAGCTTAACTTATCTATAAGGCGTTTGAGTGTACATCTACACCTAACTCTATTCTATCTATCTATCTATCTATCTATCTATCTATCTATCTATCTATTATCTGTCTGTCTGTTTGTCTGTCTATCAATTTGTTTTTGAGACAGCATTTCTCTGTGTCACCCTGGCTGTCCTGGAACTCACTCTGTAAACTTGAACTCATAGAGATCCGATTGTCTTTGCCTCCTGAGCACAGGGATAAAAGGGATTCCTGTGCCCAGCTAATATACTGATAAATTTGAAGATTAGTTTTAAGGTATCTTTACATGGAATTAAATTACTCATAAATAAGAGCTTTATGGTATGGAATACAAGAATTATTAATGAGGAAAAATTTAGTGATATATGAACTATCATTTTGGTAGGCCAAGATCATACTGTCAAGAATTTAAGGAATAATCCTTAACACCAGAAACTGAGCAAAATTACTTCATTGCCTTGAATAGGATGACAGTATTCAAACAGATTTAATTATTTTTTAAAAGATTTATTTATTTATTATGTATACAGTGTTGTGTCTCATTACAGATGGTTGTGAGCCACCATGTGGTTGCTGGGAATTGAACTCAGGACCTCTGGCAGAGTAGCCAGTGATCTCAACCTCTGAGCCATCATCTCTCCAGCCCAATATTTAATTCTTAAAAGTAATTTTGAGACAAGCCTTTCATTTAAAACCAATTGTGCATGCATATAATGCATATAAATTTCATGCAACAAGTTATAAATGCCAGTGTATAAAACAAGTGAAAGATAATATAAAATAATACTTCTATACTTCAAGACAAGACTGTCAGTTGAGAATGTTTTGGATGACAGTCACACTGTAAGGCACCAAGAAAAGATCAAGGCATTTTGGACAGTACCTCTGTGTTTTTTATATCTTGACCTTTGTTATGGCACATGTGGGGTGATCTTGACTAAAAATCACCCCTGAGGGTACAATGAAATTTGCTTGTTAAACCATTGAAGTGTTTTTTCAGGAGAGCATGTATCACATGCTGCTGTCCCTTTGCTGTGGAACCAAAGCTTTGACTGATTCTACAGATAAATATCATAAATCAGTGCTCATGAAAAAGCCTGCTCAAAACCCAAGTTCCCATTAATCAATGTTGCCTTTGTTTTCAGATAATTAATTAAAAACAACACAAAAGAATGTATGGAGAATCTGTAGTTAAGTTGTGGAAAGATATGTAAAACTCAAATATTGCAGTGTTTTTTTAATGCATTTTGTTTCTTTTGTACTATAAACCGTGTTCTGTTTGAAAGTTCACTCATCTCTAAGATCTCACCATATATTTTATTTTCTAAGCAAAGATACTTTTCAACCTGCTGCACCAAATAATAGGAATTGTGGTAGGAAGGAAAGAAGGAAGGGAGAAAGAGGAAGGAAAAAAGGAAGAAGGAAGGAAAGAAGGAAGGAAGAAGGAAGGAAGGAAAGAAGAAGGAAGGAAGGTTAGTTTGCCCCCCTTGCTAGGAACATGTGTGTTGATCATCCTAAAGACTTGATTCTGTAGACTGGAATAAGGTAGTGGCTTCATTAGAAAAGACATACTTTTATCAACAGATATTAATGCCTATTAAAAGAGCATATCAAAAGCAAGCATATCAAAATACAAGGAGCTTTATTTACTATAATTTTTCCAGTTAGTAACTTGTTCAAAATCCACTTTATTTCAGACTATTTGCTGTTCTCTGGGTTAGATTGCATGGACTGTTTTTCTCTCTCATTAAATGGCCTCAAATCATCCTCAGACAATCCAAAGAACTCATTATGGAAATCAATGTAGTTATTAGAGGCATGGTGTCAGGAGAGAGAGAGGAGACTGGTCACTTTGCATCCACAGTGAATAAAACTTTGAGGCTCTCCTCCAGTGGCCTGTCTCCACCAATCAGACTCTGCCTTCTACAGGCTACAATCTTCCCACATACTGCCACCAACTTGGGACCAAGTATTCAAATAGTTAATGAGGGACATTTTCCATTCAGATCTCAAGTGCCTTACTTCGACTGCCTTCACTGGATTCTTCCAGCATCTCTCTTCTTTTTTTTTTTTTTTTTTTTTTAAAGATTTATTTATTATGTACACAGTGCTCTGTCTGCATGTATGCCTGCAGGCCAGAAGAGGGCACCAGATCTCATTACAGATGGTTGTGAGCCACCATGTGGGTGCTGGGAATTGAACTCAGGACCTCTGGAAGAGCAATCAGTTCTCTTAACCTCTGAGCCATCTCAAATAGTTAATGAGGGACATTTTCCATTCAGATCTCAAGTGCCTTACTTCGACTGCCTTCACTGGATTCTTCCAGCATCTCTCTTCTTGACCTACTCTCTTCACATCTGTCGCCCAGACATGGTTTCTCAGACACTGTCACCGCCTGAGCTGGCCTCTGACCATGATCCTCTGATCTTCAGTGTCTCTAGTAAACTTCCCCTACCATAATGCTGCTTTCACCCCACTGGGAACCTTTAGGTCACAGATCTTTTCAGTTGATTTGAAAGCACCAGCCTTCACCCTCTTTATTAAACTCGAATCCAAATCCAATTTTCGGGCCACCATTCCAGCAAACAACCTGCAGCCCCGCCAGCCACTCTGTCTTCCGGCTGTAGTCATTTACAAATCCTGAAGGCTAGTGAGCCCAGGTAGCTCCTTCTTCCTCAGTATCTTGGTGACTTGGTTTCATCATATTCCCGGCCAGCTTCAAATGAGGCCTCAACACTTCACTGCTTTTTCTTATAACTTTCTACCAATTCTTAAATCCCTATGTTTACCCCTTTCCCTTTCCTGGCCGTTTGCTTCACTTCCTAAGTTATGGAGAAAAGGAGAGCGATCGGAGAGGTCTCAGGCCTTCACACAAATATTCAGTGAGCATTTATCCAAATTCATTGTGTGTTTCTTCATTATTATTTCCAAATTGACCCTGTATTCTCATGGAGAGCTAAGTTCTCTGCAGGTAGGAAGCTGCAACTGGAACACTACATTTCGGACACATGGAAAGGGAAGCTTGCAGGTCTTTCAGGTGGTTCACACGTGGGTGTGACATCGAATAAACCAAGCCAAAGTAGAGATTCATTCCTCACGGTTTTGCTCTAACAATGCTGTAACAGTTTTTTTTTGATACTATGCACTGGGAAGTAGAAAAAAGCATGGAGACGATGCTGCAGTGTGAGAGTGTGAGTTCAAATCCCAAGAACCCTGGCAAAACTGGTGGCATATGCCTGAAATCCAAGCATTTCTGTCGCTGGGGTCTTACTTTTGGATTGTTGGTTTCTTTAACAAAAGAGCTTGAAAATGGACTTAGAAGGAAGATTGAGGACAGTCTTATTAACGTTTGAGAGCAAAACAACATGGCAGGCAAGCTGTCAATCTTGGCAGCTTCCAGGAGGAGGGAGATGAAGAAAAGGAGGTGAGCAAACCTCACCTTTTCACATACAGGTCACCAAGTACTGCACAGCTGAGGAAGAGGCTGCAGAGAAGTGAGAGCAAGCCCGTAAAGACAAAGAGATAAAGGAAGGAAATGTTCTGCTGTTCTGACTTAGAACTCAGGAAAGTGGGCGGGCTCTGCAGTACTGCATGGAAGAAGCTCTCAGAGTGGCTACACGGAGGAGGGCCTTCTGGAAAGGGTAAGTCCATTATTTTGCTAAGGGGATAATTAGTTCCTGAATCTCCCCAGAATGTTTTCAGGTGAATCAGATTTCCTAGGGGAAGGGGAGGCTGGGTGAACTGGCCTTGTGATTGACAGGCCCCAGCCAGATTAACCCTTAAAAGGAGATAATAGCAGTGATGTTTTGGGTAGTTTAGAATGTCAGCTCTCCACTCCTGTAGATCTACAGGTAGAATTTAGATCCTATTCTTCTCACCAGGAGGAAGTAGTGACGTCTTAATGAGTCTCAGCAAAGCCCAGATACATCCACTTTATTATATAGTTTTTCGAGACAGGGTTTCTCTGTGTAGCTTTGCGCCTTTTCCTGGAACTCACTCTGTAGCCCAGGCTGGCCTCGAACTCACAGAGATCCGCCTGGCTCTGCCTCCCGAGTGCTGGGATTAAAGGCGTGCGCCACCACCGCCCGGCAGTTCTAAAATCTTAAAGGGGTAATTGTGAGTCTTCCACTTTTTGTGTTAACAAGGATCACAACCAGAGCGAGAAGTCCATCATCCCAGGTCTCCAAGTCCCCTAATGTTGGTCCACCTATGTAATATTCCTGCGTGAAAATGGGAGGGAGAGGAGAGAATTCCCAGAAAGCCACTGGGACAACTGACAGCGGTTGTTGTCTGTTGTCTGCAGTGCAGAAGCAAGGAAGCAAACATAATGAGACCTTGCCTCAGAAAGATGGATGACAACCGCTGACACCTGAGGTTCTTTTCTGATTTTCACACATGTGCTCTGGCACGTTAGAAATGTGTGCACATTTAAAACAGGCACACGCACACACACGCGCGCGCTACAATATAAAACCATTCTAGCGCTTCAAAATAGCAGCGCATGGAGTTCCCACAACTCTTCTCCCCCAACAAAAGGGTAAGTTCAGAGAACTGACCCAATATTAGTGGGTTACATATCCACAAGCAGCAACAGAGGCTTAGAAATGGAGCAGAGCTAAAAGCAGACTCATGAGACAAAATTTGGCATTAGGGACCAACCAGGAATATGAGGGCCTGGGGAATCCTTCATGCATCCTGTGTCTCCAGGAAGAGTGAAGCCTAAGCAAAGTAGACTTTCTAAAGACTTCAAATTAACCACAATCAGCTCAGACCTGGATTTCTTTATGATTTTTTTTCTATTCTGGTAGTTTCTGAAGTGTATTCCATGGAAGAAAACATTATCTAGCATTTCTAAGGCCTTATAGTCAATCAAAGTAAACACACATCAGTGACCATAGCTACATGACTGAAAACCAGGAGCAAAATAGAGGACAAACAGAATTACCAGGCATGTAGTGATTGGAAGATTAGACAAAGCCTTTTAAAAAGCCAGCTGGGGCTAATATACTAAAAAACATAGAGAATAGTCTAGTGAGGTAAAATAAATATTCTACAATATGAGTATATATAAACATGAAACAGAAATTCAAATACTAGAAATAAGCTACTTAAGCTAAGAACAATATGGCAGAGGCTTAGAACATCAGACATAGCCAAAGGAAGAATTAGTGATATAGAAGAAACTAGAAAGGAAGTATGGAAAAATGGCGGGGGGGGGGGGGGGGGGCAATTTAGATATGTGGAGCATGGGGAAAGGCTTCACGTCTTGACTTTTGAGCCTTAGAAGGGAGGAGGCAGCTGGGGAGATGGCTCAGCAGCTGACATCACACTGCTTGTGCAGAGAACCCTAGTTGGGCTCTTAGTACCCATCTAGTGGTGCACAACCACCTGTAACTCCAGCTTAGTGGGAAGACCCCCCTCTCCCCCACACCTGATCTCTGCCAGACTAAGATCAGCTCTCGGATGGGTAACTTGCCCTTTCCAAGTCCTTGCCTAGGAGGCCCAGGGCCTCTTTGTTTTTTCGGCTGTGCCAGGCCCTCGACCCATTCAGGAGCACAGGGCTGCCTTTGCTCCACCCCGACCCGACCCATTCCGGTGACCCCTTCTCCAGAAGACATTCTTTGGAAGGGAATTTCCCACCCCACTCCACCCCTGTTTTTGACCCAAGACTTACCACAGTGGAGGCATTGTGCTAGGCTTTGGGTCCCTGGCATAGACTTGAGAAATGGCACTTGCCATTCAAAGCCTAATCCCCAAACGCCCCTGAGGGAGTCTTTTACAAAATCTATTCAAATTGGGGCTATCTGATATAATTTGACAGAACTGCCCTACACCCACAGTTTTTAGGTTCTGCATTCCCACTGTCCCTACAGGTCCATTCACTGCTGGAGACACTGACCCCTCCTCACTTCCCCCAAACTCTACCTACCCAACCCCCTCCTCCAGGGCCACAAATCTAAAACCAAATTCCCCCTCCTACCCTCTTTCCTGTCCTCCCCTCCCTCCACTGCTCCTCCATTCCCAATGCCTCAGGCAACACACTGGCCTAACCCCCCCCCCCCAAATCTTCCCATTTCTTCTTATACTCAGTTTTGCCGGACTCCTGCCTTCCCACCCATTTCTCAGTCAGCTCCAGATAGTAGGAGAAAAAAAATTAAAAGGCTGAGGAGTATCCCCAAACTCCAGAGCTACCTATTCTGTTTTAACATCTCACTCAGGTCCTATAGTTCCCTCACCAATTTCTGTCACGGGGGTGGATGGGATCCCTTCCTTCCCACTTAAGACCCTGATACTTCCCTACATTCTTACAGGGCAATTCTTCTCACACTCTTTTTCTGGTCATACCTGCTTGCCCTGAACCTCTGCTTGGTTGCAATGTTCTCAGCCTTTTTGGGTCCACACTTACCTTGGCCCCCACACTCTCCTGAGTATTTCACAGGTCTATTCACAGGGCCCTCTACATATACCAGCCTGCACCAGCTTCAAGGACACCAATCAGGGGAGGATTGGTAGGTAGACTTCACTCACATGCCCACACCTAAAGAACTCTGTTACCTTCTAACTATGATTGACACCTTTATCCTCAGGAAAGGTTGAGAAGGTTAATGAACTCATCAAACGACAGTTCACCAATTCCCAACTCCTGTTCCCCACGTCGCCCCATGCCCACAGGAAGTAGTCAGACTTGAACTGGCATCCCTATACCCAAAGAGTCTAGAATGTTTGGAAGGAGTCTGGTGAAAGACCCACCTCAACTCCCCTTCCCATCTCCTCCCCAAACCCGTCCCTTAAAAGCCCACCAAACACAGCTCCTCCCCCAGAGAGGCTCAAGACCACTCCCATAGGGTATATAAGCAGCATTCCTAAAGACAGACACATGGTTCTGGTCTCGTATCCCTGTCTCCTCTCTGCAGGCTGGGGAATCTCCTTGATGTGCTTTACCCATTAAACCTGGGCTTTCCAATTTGGTCTGATTCGGTTTGCTGCATCAATGAAGAGGCCTTCAGGAGGCCTAAAACTTGTCAGAAAGGTTACAGTGAGGGATTAGGGGAATCAAGAATTCAGTCTTGTACATGTTAATTTCAAGAGACATTAATTACTCTAGGAAAAATGCTGTGTGGGTAACTTGGTCCACAATGGACAGGTGAAAAAGTCATAATGCATGGTAAGTATTCAGCTTTACTTTCTCTAAGGTGACTTTTGGCTTACTTTCTTTCTTTCTTTTTTTTTTTTTTTTTTGGTTTTTTAAGACAGGGTTTCTCTCTGTAGCTTTGCACCTTTCCTGGAACTCGCTTTGTAGACCAGGCTGGCCTCGAACTCACAGAGATCCGCCTGCCTCTGCCTTCCGAGTGCTGGCATTAAAGGCATGCACCACCACGACCCGGCTTCTTGCTTACTTTCTTAAGTGACAATATTGTTCAAGTATTTAATTGTATTTTGAATGTGTACATAATTGTAGTCAGAAGGTTTCTCTGATCCCACTAGGCCCCCCGAAGTCCTGTGTGGCCTGCTTACAAAATAATAACTCAGAAGTTTATGTTAATTATAACTGCTCAGCCATTAGCTCAGGCTTACTACTGACTAGCTCTTACACTTAAATTAACCCATAATTCTTATCTATGTTTAGCCATGTGGCTTGGTACCTTTTCTCAGTTCTGCCTTGTCATCTTACTTCCTCTGTGTCTGGCTGGTGGCTCCTGACTCTGCTCTTCCTCTTCCTGTCTCTCTCCTGGATTTCCTGCCTGGCTTTAACCTGACTTGCCATAGACCAGAGCAGCTTCTTCATTAACCAATCATAGCAACATAAATTCACAGAATATAGAAAGACATCTCACAACACATAATACTATTTTGAAAAATTTTACTACTACATTCATTTATTCTTTAGATGGTGTGTGTGTGTGTGTGTGTGTGTGTGTGTGTGTGTGTGTGTGTGTGTGTGTGTACATGTGAAAGTAAGGAACTTAGTAGTTTATACTTGGTGGCAAGCATCTTTTCCAATTGAGTTGTATCACCAGCTTCATTATACTCTTTGAAATTAAACCAGCTACAATATAAGGATTAGAGAATCAAAAAAGACATGGGAAGTAAATGTCTCCAAGGTTTTAGATTCAGGATTTGACATAACACTTGACAAAGAAGATATGGTACACACCCTTCAAACCAGTGGAAGATCATATAGGAAGTAAGGATAAAGGAGATTTGCAAAGATTTAATTATTCTCATGAATACACAAGATGTAGTTCAAGGAATGATTTGAGCACAGGATTTGGGAAGCAGCAGCAAGCTGAAGGAGGTGGAAACCCAGGTGGCTGACACCTCTCTGAAGCTAATAAAGGAAGGTTTGGCCATCAATACCAGATGTTTCTGAAAGGTCAAGATGAGAACTAGTGATTGACCATTGGAATAACCAGTCTGCAGGTCAGCAATGACCTTGAGAAGAGATGTTTGAATGGAATGATAGGTATGAAACTGTGATTTGAGGGCTTTCATAAAAAGATGAGAGATTTATACTTTTGGTGATGGTCATTCCAACTAATGTTTATATTAAGACAGCTCAAAAGTATGAACAAAATGTTTTTGATTTTCTAGAAGCAATAATAGCTACTGAAATACTGGGTGATTTTGGAGATACGATATAGGAAATGCTCCAAGCCTAGAGAAGGACCTTTAAATTTTTCCACTTGTGATTCCTTCCATCTCAGAAATTTTTATGTAACCCCAGCATACACATATACAAAACAATTTCCTGATTATAAATTTAAAAATGATTATGTATTTATTTTTGAACTTATTTTTGTCTCTATGTATTCAGAAAGCTTTCACTGTTGCCTAATTGTTTTGTGACCCCATATTTAGTTACATTGTCCTTTATGTGGTCATGATCCAACAATGAAGAATCTTTGAGATAGCAAAGGAAGAATTGTGGCCCTGAGTGTATTTGTTGATAGGAAAGGTATGTCCAGGAGGACCACTAGTGATTATAGCAGGTGGAGACAGATGGATTGCTGTGAGTTCAAGGCTATCCTGGTCTACATAGCCAGTTCCAGGCCAACCCGGGATACACAGTGAGCCATGTATCAAAGATCAAAGAAAAAAGAATATATATATATATATATATATATATATATATATATATATATATATATATGTATATATAGTGTTTATATATTTAGCAGACTCAAAGATCTTGGAAACCAACTTGGGTAAGTGTTCTGAAGGTTTACACATGAGAAGGGAAACAGGGTGAGGTGGGGAGAAAGTTAAATCAATAAAGCACTTACTAAACAAACCTGGGGACTATAGTTTGATCCCTAGCACCCACATAAAACAATTCAGCATAACTGCTTGCACGTGTAATCCTAGCACTGGATGATAAGACAGGATGATGCCTGGGGTTTGTTGGCCAACAAATTAGTGAGTTTCAGGTCCAATGAGAGGTCTTGTCTCAAAAAGATGAAGACTACCAGCATGAGCTGTGGCCTTCCAGATGCACACACACCTGCGTCCACATGTGCCCAGACACACACACACACACACACACACACACACACACACACACACACACACACACACACACAAGAGAGAGAGAGAAAAAAAAGAAGCAGAAATCAACTGATCTTTCCTCAGACAGTTTTTGATTCACCTTGCCTCAAAATTCGAATTTAGATTGAAATAATCTGGGTTTATTACTTTCCCTGTGTTTTTGACATTAGGGAAAAAAAAAAAACCCTTGCAATTGTATAGATGGGTAGATTTGATAAAATTAGGTAAATTATATAACATATGTTTTTTGACCACAGTAGAATTGGGAAAATTGTCCAAAGGATTCTAAATCAGCATGCCATAGAAATGTCTGTGCATATATGACCTTTAACATTTTAAAAATTTATAAGTTTTTTTTTTAATCACATGATGTTGGTCTTATCCTGGTAAATGTTTTAAGCATACTTGAAAAGAATTAGTATGCTGAAGGTAGGTGGGGTGCTCTACAGACAGACAGTAGTTAATTCATCTAAGTGTTGTTCAAGTCATCTAGACACTAATTCTATCTAACTGCTATTTTCTATCAATTACGCCTGACTAAAATATGATTAAAAACTATTTTTTTCCTCTGAGGTGATATTTTATTTGTGTTCTAACAAATAAAACTTATCTGGGGATCAGAGGACAGAGCCAGCCACTAGAATAGACATAAAGGCCAGACAGTGGTGGCACACACACCTTTAATCCTATCACTTGGGAGGCAGGTATCCATCTGGATCTCTGAGTTCAAGGCCACATTGAGAACAGAGCCAGGCGTGGTGACACACACCTTCAATCCCAGCACTTGAGATCTCATGTCTTTGCTTGGGAAGGATACATGCCTTGAATCCCAGGAAGTGATGGCAGGAAGCAGAAAGGTATATAAGGCATGAGGACCAGGAACTAGAGGCTTTTAAGCAGTTCAGCTTAGACCCTTCCAGGTGAGGACTCAGAGACTTTCAGTCTGAGGAAGCAGGAACACTCGCTCTGGAGGCTGAGGAGTTGATAAGGTGAGGTTGGCTGTGGCTTGTTCTGTTTCTCTGATCTCTCAGTTTTTACCCCAATATCTGGCTCTGAATTTTTTTATTAATGAGACCTTTTAAAATTTGTGTTACATTTCTCCTCACATATTTTCAGCCTTGGTTTCTTATATTTTAGAGCTCTCTTATTAAGTTCATTTAAGCTTAGAATTGTTATTACCATTGGCAAGGTGGCTGTTTATCATTAGGAAATTATACAAAATTATAAAAAAAGATTTTTTTATCTCTGGTAATACTACTCTTAAATTTCATCTATCTGATATCAGTACCTATAACCTAAACTTCTGATCATTCAAATAGTTTTGTTAATTTTTTTCATATTTCTGTGTTATTACATATAGAGTTGTTTCTTCTATGCATTATTGGCTGTGTTTTGCTTTTGAATTCAATGATGTGTACTTTTCAACTGAAATGTGTAGATGTGTAGGCCATTTACATTTAGTATCACTAATAATGTGGTTTGGTGTAAACCTACCATTTTCTTATTTTATTTATTTATTTTGGCTTGTCTTGAGGGGGACAAACAAAATGAGACTGCCTATATAATTTCAGGACCCAGTTAAGTATGAAAATGTAGGGTTCCTTTTTTTTTTTTTTTTACAAATTATTAGTAATTTTTCTGACATCAGAGCATTGAACAAATAATGGGTCCTTCACAATCACCACATCCTCACAGCTCAAAGGCCTGTGAATTTCTGTGCCATCTGCTTTTACTTTCCTCTGCTCTCATTTTCCATCCTTCTGAACTTTTTTAGAAAAAAATCATTCATTTTCATCTTTTTTTGTATTGATCTGTTAACTTTAGCTGTTTATCCTGTTATTTCACTGATTGCTGGAATATTTACATTTATACACATATGTGTGTTTGTACATATCTACAGCAATGTGTTCACAGATGTGTGTGCATACATGTACTGTTAGGTATCTTTAGTCTTGTTTGGCTTCTATTGTTCCTTGTGTTTAAGACATTCTTTCTATCATTCAAATCACAAAATGGTTACGAAGAGTCTTAACATACTTTGTTCATACTACTGTATTTATTTTTCTGTTGAGTTTCAAGAATCTGTAGATTAATAGTTCTCATGAAATTAAAAAAAAATGAATTGGTCATTATTATCCTGATATTTTTCTTTTCCCTTCTCTTTTTCCTCTTATTTAGTGATTCAGATTACATGTGTATTTAACTCCGTACATTTTTTCCAAAGCTCACTTCACATTGATCGTCGGTTGTTATTTTGTATGTTTGTCTTTGTTTGTTTGTTTGTTTTTGTCATTTTCCCCTTTTGTTCTATTCTCATTAGTTTTCAATTTTTAGCTCTTTAGATTAGCTGGTGTTCTCTCTGCAGAGTTCAACCTGCCATTAGTCTGATATAGTGTCCATTTTCTCAATATAACTCTGATTTTCACTTCTAGAAATTTAATTGGTCATATTTATTTTTATTATTTATTTTGTACTGCAAATGACTGAACCCAGGACATTTTACACGTTAGTTAAGTGCTCTACTGATAAGTTACTTACTATGCTCCTGTCAAAGCACCATTTTTCAAATATAATGTTTTCATTAATTCTTTAAGAATTTCATGCAGGCAGGTGATGTATTTTGATTGTATTCACTTTCCACTTCCCCTTCTATGTCCTCTCAGATCTCTCACCTCCACCCACTGACTTCCAACCTCATAGCCTCTTATTTTACTTAATTTATATATAGTCTCATGATGTAGACCGGGTTATCCTCAAACAGAGATCCACTTGCCTTCCAATGCTGGGATTAAAGGTGTGTGTCACTACATCCAGCTATTATTTTTATAACTCACAAGTCCAATTTGTGCTGCTCATATAAGTGCAGTGGGGCCATCAACTGCGGTATGGTTGACCCACAAGGGGCCATCCCCATAAAGACAACTGACTCTCCTCAGCAGCCATGAAGATAATAGTTTCCCAGTAAGGAGATTCTTAACCTTCATATCTTAAGCACAATCATCCCTCTAACCCGAGAACCACTCACTGTAAGATTTTTTTTTTTTTTTTTTTTTTTTTTTTTACCGATTCTGTGATGTATGCCACACCAGCATTTTGTGTTAAGTTCACCTGGCTGCATTTTCTCTTCATGGCAGGTCCGTCCTTCCTGCTGCAATGTAAGCATACAGCTTTTTATCTGATGCCAACCACTGGCTGTCTTTCCTCTTCAATTGCCAGGTATATCTTACTTCTACACATTTCCCCAGCTTTATTGATGGATTTAGCTAAGTTACTTGGACCCAGTTGGATCTGTCTGGGTCTTCTTTCATGGTTACCATGCTAACCCAATCACTGATGTTTTTTTCAGGAATATTTTCTTTTTGGCTGTTGAGAACAGGTGTTATTCCTGTCCCTGGAGTTTCAGAAGGGCCACTCTTTCTAATATTCTGGTGGTTCTTCCTATGGTCATAAGCACTCTCCCCATGTGCACGAGCTAATTCATAGTCAACTGAGTACTGGTGGGAACCCACGTGAAGATATGTGGAACTCCTTCTCTAAGTAACCTGGCTCTTCAGTGTTATGTTTATATAGAATCAGTTATTTGTGATTTGCCAGCCTCACAATTCAGGAATGCACCTGACTCCCCCTGAGGTCACGCTTCCCGAACCACAGCTTACAAACGTTTTCTATTAGCAGAAGAGGAAAGCATGATTTACCTCATTGGGTTTTTGCCCCTCAGATATCACTGTGCTCTGTTTCTTTATGTCTGAGTTCTTGAGAGCTGTTTTTTTTTTTTTTTTCCATGTGTGTTGTCTATTTTCTTTTCAGACTTCTTCTCAGGTGAGAGATTAAATCTGGTTTCTGTTACTTAATTTTGTCTATCAGCAGAATTAACATTAGGTTTTAATGAGTCAAGGGTACACATTATAACCTCTGGGATACCGAGTAACAAAATATCATTTCATTTCAAAACCAATAAAGACATGGAAGAAAAGAAACAGCTTGAAATATGGCAAGCATGAAGTGAAAAACTAATAAAGAGCAGGTATACAGAAAGTTACAGTGAATTGGAGATTTAAACTCTAATATACTTGTAATTAAAAATTAAGGGCACTTAATTAGGTAATCAAAAGGCAAATATAACTCTGGATTAAGCATAAACTAAACCATATGCTGTTTTTAAGAGTAATAATGAATACATAAAAATACAAAATAGTTGAAAGTCAAACAACAGAATAAGGATATGCCCTTGCTGTGGTTTGTCTTCATAATGACTAGATTTTAAATCCCCCAGGAGAGCCACCTCTGAGCATGTCTGCAAGCACATGTTCAGAGAGGTTTGACTGAGGAGAAAAAACTCCCCCTGAATGTGAGTTGCATCACCCCATGGCCTGGGGTTCTAGACTAAGTAAAATGAGCTGATTATATATCCACATTCTGCTGTCAGGCTGTAGATGTCTTGGGACCAGACGCTTTGCGGTCCTTCTGCCTTGCCTAAGGTCCTCTTACTGGCATGCCTTCCTTACTGTTATGGACTGTTTCTTCAACACGTGAGCAAAAACAAAGCCCCATTCAGCTGCTTTGGTAAGAGTAATTAAACAGTGATGAATGCAGAAACGAGTCACTGCTGGGATAAACCATACTATGTGGGCATAGGCTACTGTAACTAGTTTTCAGGAGAAATGTGAAACATTTTGGAGACATAGGCTAGAAAATCTGGAATGTTGTAAGTAAAGCATCATGGGACATCCTGGAGGGAGTTGGAGGATTAGAGTGCCAACAGACCCGAACACTGGACAATAAAGTGTGCTCATGAGGCTGAAGAGGATCAATCACATGGACTCTTATCAAGCACTGCACTAGAAGTGTCTCATGTCATATTCTGGCAAAGAATCTGGCTTCATTCTTCTTGGGTCTTGAGAACTTAGGAGAGGCTGAACTCAAAAGCAACGGAAGCATGCGTTTGATGGAGGAAATTCAAAGATGGCATATCAAGTCATGCTGTGTCACACTAACTGGTAGCTACCTTGTACAGGTTTACAGTGAAAGAGAGCCACAAGAGGACATGAACATGTACAGATATGAACATGTACAACAGGAAGATAGGAACGTGTACAGTTTGGCAAGGAAAGGAGAATGGGAGAGGTTACAGCTGTAGACAAAAAGGTTACAGACAATGCATCAGTAAAGTTAAAGAGGTCAGTGTGATTAAGGGGAAGTATTTCACTTTGCACTAAAAAATATGACAGGTTCCTCAAAGGAAACTTTGAACTTTGGACATTTGAACAGTGTTGAAACTATTAAGACTATGCGGGTTTTCAAAGATGACTGAATACATTTCTTCATTATGGGATTTCCAGGAGCAAACAGAGTGGAATATAATGATTTAGGAGTGATGTGTTTGGGTGTCAAGTTGACAAGGTATGATCTTGTGATAGTTCATCTTCACTCTTAACTTGATTAGATTTTAGAATCACCCAGGGGACAGAGCTCTGTGAAGACTGTGATGTTGTTTCTGGGGAGGTTTGATTGAGAAGGCAATAGCAACTCTAAAGACGTCATCATCACACAGCATGGGGTCCTGGGTTGAATAAAATGAAGTAAGACGAGTAGCAACTGCCCTTCCTCTCTGATTCTGGATGCAGTTTGAGCCATCACTTCATGCTCTGCCGCCCAGACAGAGCATGCACAGTCACTGTGCCTTATGCACCACCATGGACGACACCCTCCAACTGTGAACCTAAGGAAAACCTGCATTCCTCAAGTTGCTTTCGTCTAGAACTTGGTCACGGCAGCAGCAGTAAGGAAGGCAGATAATCCATCTCCGTTAACAACCAAAAGCCATGGAAACTGTATTAATGTCATATCTAATACAATCAAGGCAAGATATATCCCTAGAGGGCTTGCAATAAAGATGGAGCTCAGCGGGTAGACTTCTTGCCTAAGTCACACAAAGCCTTGGGTTCAGTCCCCAGTACTGCACAAACTGTGTGTGGTAACATATATGTGAATTCCAGCACTTGGGAGTTGAAGGAAGAAATATGAGAATTTCAGGGTCACTCTTGGCTACAGAGAAAGTTTGAGGCTAGCCTAGGATATACAAGATGCTGTCTCAAAATAATTACTACTAGAGATAAAATGAGACATTTATTAATGATATTCTTTAAAGAAATAATTTAGTTTTATTTATGTGTATCAGTATGTGTCTCTGTGTGAATGGCATGTGTCTGCAGGTGTCCGTGGGAGTAGAAAGCAGGCACTGGATTCCTGGGAGCTAGTTATAGGTGATTGTGAGTCACCCAACACAGGTGCCGAGAACTAAACTCAGGTCCTCTGGAAGAGGAGCAAGTGCTCTTAGCCATTGAGAAATCTCTGCAACCCCTCTTAAGGATATTTTAATAGCAATATATAGTTCTGAATTTATGTGAGAAATAATCATTATATCTCAAATAATTTATACAAAGGTAAGATCTACAAAAATAAGTGAACAGATCAGGCAGAAAATTTGAACATGGTTCTCTCAGTGATTAGTATAATCCTATAACAATACATACACTCTGAATAGCATAATTGTGACCTACTAGATGCCTTGGATGTATTATATGCCAACTGTACAGAAACCTTTTATGCATGCACATACAGAAAATTTCCAAATATTGATTGAGCTATGAAGCAAGTGATCCATAGTAGAAAATAAGGAAAAGTTTCATGACTATAATATAACTGAAAGAGAAATTAATAATAAAACAATGTTGAGAAGATCTCTGAATGTTTGCAAAGTAGGTGACAAAT
The DNA here is from genome assembly GCF_007827085.1 of Peromyscus californicus insignis. NCBI lineage: Eukaryota > Metazoa > Chordata > Mammalia > Rodentia > Cricetidae > Peromyscus > Peromyscus californicus. The sequence goes on along the minus strand of NW_026294573.1, from coordinate 168,639,111 downwards.
AATTGAATAACCCATTTGAGTAAGCACATTACAGGGATGGTGAGATAATTCATCAGATAGCTCATCAGATGAAGGCACTTGCCAACAAGCCTGATGACCCAAGTTCAATCTTCAGTACCTACCTGGAGGAAGGAGAGAGTCTGCTAATATCTACATTCATGCTATGGAACACACACACACACACACACACACACACACACACACACACACACAAAATCAATCAATCAATCAATCAATCAATCAATCAATCAACTGTTAAATGTACTAAACGAACAGTACAAAGGGAAGTAGAAAGTATAAAACATACTCATATACTCACATTGATGGGACATTTTATAGTCATAAATATATATGTGTAAGGCAAAAACAAAAGTTGAAAATAATTGTTTTTCACTTATCTAATAAAGCTAGAAAAATGTTCTAATTGAGTAAAAAAAAAATAAGGATGAAATATAAAAGTCCAAACATTACTGAAATAGTATGGCAAAAATCTGGAAAACCCATAATTACTGGCAAAATTAATTTTGCCATCTTGAAACTTGCATAATAGCTGAAAAAAATCCCCCAAGTTCCTGGAACTAGATGGATCATTGGCAATGTCTACTGAACATATACATAGTCATGAATCAGTACACTAATTCCTTCCCTGGTTTTTGTGAGGCCAACTTAGTCCTAATATTTATATTTGATAAAGATATTAAAGGAGAGGAAGCATTGAGGTATTACTCCTGAGGTTAGTGGTAAAAACTCTAAACAGAATATATGCAAGAAGAAACCAACAATATATAAATTAGATGACTCATCAAAACAACTGTAATTGTTCCAGGTCTACAGTGTTGGTTTAACATTTGGAAAATGCATCTATGAGGTTTGCCTCATTGATAGAATAAAGGCAATGCATCATATGATGACTTTAGCAATAGGAAAAGCACTTAATAAACAGCATCAGTTTTTGAAAATTGGTCTAAGCAATAGACTATTGGGAATAGAAGGGAACCAATTATCTATAAAACATCTGTAGCTAATATCACATGTGGACAGTATGAGTTGACTGACTGATATTGTTGCCAAAGAAGGTGAGCCAAATAGAAGAAAGCATGGAGTCCAGCTCAAGGAAGGCAATGTCATATTCTGCTTAGATCAGACAGTACCCGGGGTATTGTGTTTATCTAGCGAGTGTCTCCTATCATAAGAATATTGGGTAACTGGATAGGCCTCTCAAAATGTGCTGAATAAAACAAGTAAAGAGAAAGGAAGGCACAGGTAGACACAGTGTATTGGGAAGAAGGGTCTACACTTCCTTTAGGTGAGAATCTAACTTGAATGAGAGAAAGGTTCCTTCTCAATCTACTACTACAATTACTGAATTGTAAAAGAACTCATTTACAATTCAAACTCTGAAAATGAGAACCATCTACTTTGAAATTCTCTGATGCTGTTACTATACTTAAGAGGCTTGGATAAGCACAGAACAGGACTATTGCAGAGAAGATTGGATATAAATAAATAGCTCCTAAGGTGACCTCCAGCCCTGAGACTGTAGACTTGAGTAATCACAGATGGGAACTTGGATGCTTTTTTATAAGACACTTCAAGTCTATACTGAATTACTTAGAGCAGTGAACACTATCCCCTGCCAGAGCAGTTCAGAGTGTGAAGTGCTCACTAACCGCCCCCCCCCTTCTCATGGTTATTGTAAGTTACTGAGCACTGAAGTCATTTTTATAAGCCTCCAGGTCACTCATCACAACACTGCTTGTAGCACTTAGGAGTCCTTCACTTAGTTCCCATTTCAGGAGTTGGGATCGGTAATGAAAGAGCAACTCCAGGAGTTGAACTGCTTTCTCAGCAGCCCTGATTTGGTCATGACTCCTTGAGCTCTCCTCATCTGTTATACTCCGTTTGCGTATTGTATTTCATCTCTCGAGACTGGCTCGATTTCCAAATTGCCTATTCTACTTCTTCCCACCTAAAACATGTTTTACGTTTAGTAACTCCAAAAATGTAGCACTGAAACAAAATTTCCCACCTAAATTTCTTGGCATCGTTACCTTGTTAATACGCACTTTTAACTCATTTACCTAAATATTTACTCTATTATTGAAGCTATGGTCCATTAAAATGATCTCATTCCTGTGACTTCACGGTTGTAGGAGTACCACATATTCTTATTAGCTTGTTTGTGTCAGTTCCATAAGAAGATTGTCCCAGGTTAATTTCTGTTGCTATGATTAAATACCCCGACCAATAGCAAACTAGGGAAGGATGGGTTTATTTTAGCTCACCGTTCCAGGCTCTTGACCCTTATTTTGGGTCACAGTGGCAAAAACTTGAATCAGCTAGTTCAGTAGTTCTCAACCTTCCTAATGCAGCATCCCTTTCACACAGTTCCTCCTGTTGTGGTGACCCCCAACCATAAAATTGTGTTCACTGCTACTTCATAACTCTAATTTTGCTACGGTTGTGAATGATAGTGTAAATATCTATGTTTTCCAATGATCGTAAGTGACCCCTGTGAAAACATCATTCAACCCAAAGGGATCACAACCCACAGGCTGAGAACCTTTGAACTAGTTTATACTGTTCACAGTCAAGAACAAAGAGAAATAAATGCATCCGTGCTTAGTTGTCAGGTATCCCTCTATCCTCTTACACACCCAGGGCCCCAACTCAGCAACTGCAATGCCCACTTTGAAGGTGTCTTCCCATATTAGTGAAAGCAACCAATATAGTTCACCACAGACATACCTACATGCCAACCTGATCAAGATAATCTCCATGAAGAATCCCTTCCAAGGCAATTCAACATTGTGTCAAGTTGATAATTAAGACTAACTATCCCAAACACCTAGATGGTGGAACTAATTTGATAGTGAAGTTGTGAATTCTTCTACTCTGCTCCAAGCCTTCAATAGATCTTTGCAAATGAAGGCTTTGCTGTTCAGAGAGGGTGTTCTGGTGTGGTAACAACAGTTCTCAGTAAAAGTTCTGTGTTGTAATGTCCAGGGTTAGAAAGATTATTCTTTTTTGCTTGTTTGTTTTATTTTTCCAGACAGGTTTTTCTGTGTATGTAGCCTTGGTTGTCTTGGAACTCACTCTGTAGACCAGGCTAGACTCAGACTCAGAGATCTGCCTGCCCAAGTGCTGAGATTAAAGACGTGTGCCATTGTTCTCTATCTCATGCTAGATTTTTCCAGAAACATCCAACCATTTACACCATAGTGAATGTCAAGGCTAATATCTTCACATATGAAACCTAGCTGTTCTTCAAACACATTTATACATCTAGCCATCACCTATGTTCTCCTAGTCAAAATGCTTACTGCATTCAACTGTGGTTGAAAGAGGCTGAGGAAAATCTGTGCCTTCTTCCCTTTTAAAAGAAGTGATTTTTAAGTAGATGCATATTTACCACTTTATTAATTTTATTATTTTATTACTTTAACACATTTTAAGAGGGCTGGGCTTTTCAAGTGCAGTTAAGGATACTTTTAAGGAATATTTATTTTTAGCACATCATTTGCTTTTACAAATATTATAAAATATTCAGTATTATGATAGGTGTGTGTGGCCTTCAGAAATCCTTATTTATTTTTATGTTAACTTCACAAAACTGTTTAAAAATGAGCTGTTTTAATTGATAACTATAAATCTAACATTCTAAATATTTAAGGTAGCACACTAGTAACCCATCAGATGGTACTTGGAGGAAATAGTGACACTGAAAATCTCGTGTTATCAATTTTCACATGCTTAATCTCTATGAAATGTTTATATATTGAAACATTTGAATGGATTATAAGTGTGCATTTTAATAATACCTATACCAGTCAACTACAAATTTATCTATTTAGAATTTCACCAACTCAGCATAAAAAAACCTTTATTATTGAAAGGACCAAGCAGATGCCATAACAGGCTGCTCAGTCTTCTCTCAGAGATCAGGCCTCAATTTCAGTTTCCTGAGACTGAGCAAGCAGTCTCTGGGAGGGCTGTGAACAAAAGACATAGTCCTTGCAGTAGCTCCCTTTCTGCATATACTCTGACTGCTCAAAGTTCAGCCAAATGTTTACTGTCTGGGACCCCTCACCAACTTAGAGTTATGTGCATGAGTCAAGGACAGAGCCTGGACCACTGAGCCAGCCCCCATGGCAGCTCAAGGACAAAGCCTGGGACTTGTGCTGGACTGCCCCCAAAGTGATAATTGTAACCCCCAACCAGTAAATTCAAAGGTTACATACCCTCACCCAATTAAAAGAGAACAGAGATACAAATAAACCAATCCGAGTTGCACCTGTGCAAACCCCCCCCCCCCCCCCCCCGCAACCGCCCTGAAGGGCTTGCGGTTTTTGCCTTTAAATAGCTAGCTTCACAAAGAAAGAGCAACTCCTCCCTGCCTCACTGTATTGGATGTAGGAATGAGTTCCCTGTCTAGACTTGTATCTACAGAATAAACCTTGCTGTTGCATTCTGGACATCCATGGTCTTTGGTGGTCTCTTTGGGGTCCTGATCTGGGAATAATATTATATTTCTGCTAAATGAAGTTGGGTTGTATGTAATAAATTTTATAGCATACAAAAATATTCCAAAATGCTTGGTGTAATTAAACATTGTGTAAAATTTGGTATAATAATTCATTCACTTTGAGTTCCTTTGAAAATAAGTTAGATCCTAGAAATGTAGAGATAATTTATTCTGTTACTGTCTTTTTTTTTTCCCCTGAAGATCAAACCTAGGATTTCATGCATACTGATCAAATGCTCTATTAATGACCTACATCCCCTAGCTTGATACTGTCTTCTCTTCAGGATCCTGAGGACGATGTGAGAGCAAATAAGAACAACATTAAAGACAGTTAGAAGCCCTGACTCTAAATCACACCGAAAAGACAGGTTTCTAGAGTGAAGAGCAAGCAAGGCATTTACCTATCCGATTGACACGTTTTGCTATCTAATAAAGGCTAGGAAACTATTAGCAATAGGATACATCTTTGGAATACACAATTAAGAATATTTCCCTAGGAGAAGTAAAAACGTAACTCAGATTTGGTTTTACTTTATGATTTGTAATAAAATTTGAAAATGATACTAGAAAGTATAAATATGTAACTATGCTGACATACTGAAAATAATAGACTCAAAATTGTAAAACCCAAGACTCTACAATGATCTAGGACAGTAGCCCCTAGTCAAGAATGACTATTTAAATTAAATTTTAGTTAAATATTTAAACTTAAGATTGTTTTTTTCTCAGATCTAGTAGTCACATTTTAAGGTCTTAACAGCCAAACATGGCCAGTGGCTATTACAGTGAACAGCAGAGTCGTAAAACGTTTCCACCCCCACTGCAGGCTCCCCTGGACAGCACTGCTCTGAAGTCTGAAAGAGTGTGTGATATGGGGGGGGGGGTTGGGGGGAAGGTGAGGAGGATGGGAGGGGGGAAAACAAGGGAATCCGTGGCTGATATGTAGAACTGAATTGTATTGCAAAATAAATTAAAATAAAAAAAAAGAGTGTGTGCATATCAAAAGGAATAGAGCAGCTGGACCTGTGGCTCATCCCTGCAATTTCAGAGCTTTGGAAGCTGAGGCAGGTGGCTTTCTGTGAGTTTGAGGCCAGACTGGCACATATATAATGAGCATCAGACCAGTCAGTGCTACATACTAAGATATTTTTCAAAGTTTCAAACCAAATAAACAAGAAGGAAAAAACAAAGAAAAACCCAACAGTGATAAAACAACCAATCAACAAATTAACAAAACAGAAAAATAAAAAAATTGGAAGAAGAAAAAAGATAAGGTCAAAAATAAAATTATTTTAAAAAGTAAATAAAGGGAAAAGGATCTATATAATACAGAGTAACAGCACACCAAAGAGAGTCTGCTTTTTTGTAGGTTAACAAGCCAATGGAAAATCACCCTGTCCTGACTTGACCCAGAGCTCTGACTTGGAAATCCCGTCCCCCATGACTCAGTGTTAAAGGTCAAACAATATTACAAGGTTAATGGCCAAGCAATGCTTCTGGCCTTGCTATACTTTTCCACTGCCTCACAGCACATGCTCCAAAGACCCTATAAAAGCCAGCCCCTCCATCCATCCCTCTACTATCGCTCTTCCTGTTCAGAGGCAGCTGACATTCTGGGTTTCTCCCCAATAAATCTCTTGTATGAGGTTTGTTGCATGATGTGACTGTGTTATTCCTTGTCTCCTGATTGCCAAGATGTCTTTGCACCAGAAAATCCCTTACATTGGTTGCAAGACTTGGATAGGCTCCCTGGTGCCTGTGCTTTCTCTTAGGGTCTGAGTTGCATTAGGATCCTCATCTCTAGTCCACCCACAAGAGACTCACCTTCTGGCTCATGGATTACTCCACATCTCAACCACCACAGGTAATTTGATAATTATCCATGATAATTACCACGGGTAATTTTCCCCTTTGGTTGGTGTGAATGCTTCCCTGAGTTCAAAGAAGTGATGCTGAACATCTGGTACCCCTCTGATACTCTTGGAGGTGGAGGTATCCCCAGCCATGGTCTTTATGGCTACTGTTAGCCCTCTTCATTGACCCTACCCTCCACCTCCACCCCCCCCCTTGGAACTTCAATCCTGTAGCTTCCTTAGGTCTGACTGGGCTATTGTGATCCTTTCCTGTCCCCTACTCCCTTTCTGCCTCCCCATCAGAGCTCCTGGAATCCTACAGCTTCTCTATGGCTTTTATGCTACTATGTGACCATGTTCTTGTACCTTTCTTGTGAATGAGACCTCATTCCTGAGCTCAGTTTTTTTGTTGCCTTCTGGCCTTCTTGAATGCCCTGGTACCAGGTGTCAAATGTCCTTTGGCAGTTACCCATGATCCCCCATTGAATACAGTGATGACCCACTCATGGCTTGGTCCTCATTTGGTCCTCCCTCAGTCCTGGGGTTGCCCTTGACTACAGGCTGTTGTGATCCACCCATTCTTCTCATCCATGGGAACAATGTCATCCATACCTTCTCATTCCCCCTTGGGATGTCTCTTAGAAAACCTCTAGCCTCTCTGCCTGGCACCTGACCTGAAGGGGCCCAAACTTATTTGCTTCTGCAGTCAAATTTGGCCTCAATATCCCTTCGATAACCAATCTAAATGACTACCTAATGGCACCCTGGATCCCATATTTAGAACTTTTACAACTATTGCAAGTGATTGGGAAAGTGGAAAGAGATTCCCTATTCACTACTTTCGCTTCCTTCCACTCTAAGCTCTCTCTCTGTCCTTCCTGTTCTCTTACCTAACTCTTTCTAGCTATGAAGTCCAAACCACTTCTGATCCAGCTAGTGAGCTTCCCCCATATTGGCCCCAACCTTAAGCTCCTTCTCTTCCTCTGGCAGGTGTAGATGTAACAGTTTTTTTTTTTTTTTAAATAAGGAACACAGAGCCAATTGCAGAGTTAAAAGCCCAAGAGGTCAGAGTAATAGCTAAGAGCCAAAAAACCTTTCTTACCCTTCCCTGCCGCTGCTGTTCTTCCCCCCAGCAAAGAGGGCTGAGACAGAGAGGAGACGCTACCAGCTGCCGTGATGAGAAGCAACATGTTAAGATACCGGTAAGCCACGAGCCACGTGGCAACTTATAGATTAATAAAAATGGGTTAATTTAAGATATAAGAACAGTTAGCAAAAAGTCTGCCATGACCATACACTATGTAAGCAATATAAGTCTCTGTGTTTACTCGGTTGGGTCTGAGCAGCTGTGGGACTGGCAGGTGAGAGAGATTTGTCCTGACTGTGGGCCAGGCAGGAAAACTCTAGCTACAGGCAGGGCCCTTCCAGTCTCTTCTTCTCCCTCTCCAGCAACAGGCACCCTAATCATCCCTCTCTAGAACCCACTTATAGGCCACTGGCAGTCTTCAGTCCTCCCACTACTCATTCCCACTCTGCCATGGGAACCCCCTACTTCCCCTCCCCCCAGCCTAACCTGGCCCCAGTTCTCTCTTTGCAAGGAGGTTGCTAGGGTGGACATCTTGGTCAAGGCATATGTGCCCTTCTAATCAAACTTCCTCAAATAGAAAGAGGTTGAGATCTTATACTGTTAACCCTCCACCTTCCTTAAAGAGTTAAAATATATCACCCAATCTTACAACCTCACCTTTCGTGACGCTTACATGGTTCTCACCAACAACTTTCTCCCCAAAGAGCACAGGTGAGTCTGGAACCAGGCTAAGGTACATGTAGACAAAACTCACCAATCTGTCACTGTACACACAGTCAGGCTGAGGCAGTCCACAATTGGGACCTCTCAGCTTCTACTATGACTCAAAGGCATGGCACCTGTTAGCTGCTTTTTCTACAACGTGGATTTCAGTATAGATTACAAGCAGTGGTAGTACTAATATATCTAAAATTTTTATCTCTTCTTGTAAACAAAAAGTTCATGTAAGCTTCAGGAAATTGAGGGAGTCATAAGACTTGGATCCACCTCTCACAGGTCAAATCCAGATGAGTGCATTCCAGATGAGTGCAGCCTAAGTTTCCCCAACTGCCTATTCCTGAGGGTGTGATCTTTTCTTGCCCCTGGTTTTGGGACTCATTCCCTCCCTCAACTATCAGGACTATGGGCCTGAAAGTTCCAAATGTATGATTTTTCTTTAAGTTCTTAAACTTTAATTTCTGTCCCTAGGCTATATCTGTCTCAGCAAATTTCCACTTGGCTGACAGACTGTGTGAGAGTCATCTGTGGACTACAAACTGCTCCAAATGTTGATGAGCCCTGGACTTGCTGAAAGCTGATGTGAGCAGTCCAGCCAATGTGATTACTCCCTGTCTCTCCAGCTGGGTCAGGGAACCAGATGCTTCTGATGAATGTCCTATCACCTGAATCCCCTCCCAGCCTTTGACTAGCATTCCAGTCTTTCTTGACCCTGAAAATGACGTCCTAATTTCAACAGGAAATAGGTACAGAAGAGAGTTTGTCTCCCCTTTTCCTCTACAAAAAGTTGGATGGAGTGTTAGAACTCCCTGGCATAGGGGACAAATGGCTAGCTGTAGTGCTTATTGGCATACCAGGAAAGGTACCTGTTAAAAACAAGTAGAACTAAATCTATCAACAGGTAGATTCATTAGCTCGAACAGTTCTATGCCATGATAAGACACTGAATCTGCTTTATGCTGGATAAGAAGGCTATTGTGTACCTTCTAGAAAAATTTCTTCTTTCTATGCAAACCATGTGAAAACTATTACAGAAAGTTGGTGAGAAGCAGATCTTCTAACAGTGGAGAAGGATGGCTTTCGCCTCTTCCTCAGGGAGAAATATTGCTTCTCTGTCAACCAATCAGATATAGTAAAAGATAAGATCTGACAACTCCAGACAGATCTACAAAAAATATAAGGAACAGCTTGATGCCTCTGGCCGGTGACTGGTTGACAGTCTAATATGGAACAGGATACTGCCTTCTTAATTCTCTTTCTCCTCCTTTTCCTAATCCTACTAATTGCAGTCTATCTTATAAACTTCTTGTCTAGATTTCTTCAATAACAAATTCAAAAGATTTCTAACCAGACTTTTAATCACTTGTTAATACATGATTATCAGCCTGTAATGTCCTGAAGGTGAAGATCCAGCTTGCCTCAAGGACTTTGATGCCCCCATACAGAAAGAAGTAATTTAATGATAATGTTGCCCTCTTTCCTGACCCCTGATTAGTCATCAATAGTAAACAAAAAAGGGAAGAATGTAGGGTAACAGGCCAGTGGAAAATCACCCTGCCCCTGGCTTGACCCTGAGCTCCAAGACTTGAAAATCCCTTCCCGCATGACTCAGCCTTAAGGTCAAAACAACGTTCCAGGGTTGACATATTGATAAGCAATATTTCTGGCCTCACTGTACTTTTCTACTAACTCACTGAGCATGCTCTAAAGACCCTAAAAAAGCCAGCCCCATTACTGTCTCTGTTCCTGTTCAGAGGCAGCTGCCATTCTGGGTTTCTCTCCAATAAATCTCTTGCGTGAGGTTTGTTGCATGGTATGACTTGGTGGTAGTCCTTGTTTCCCAACTGCCAAGATGCCCTTGTGCTGGAAAAACCCTTACACTTTCCCTCACTTTTAACTTTCATTTAACTAGAGAATCTGTATCTTCCAAAAGGTCATTCTCTGGTCTTTTTGTGAGGAATCCATTTCTACTAAAAGCAAACATTCAAAACAAAAAAAAAAAAAAAACAAAAAAAAAAAACAAAAACATTTCATGACAACATAAAAAAAAAGCTTGTTGTCAAGCCACTGCTAATGGCTGTTCTGTGAGAGTAGCAGAAATGATTGACACTGTGACTTTCTAGAACAGTTAAAAAAAATCCATTTAATCACTGCATATGAGAAGTGAGCTGAGATGGGTAGCTTGGTTGCTGAGAACATATCATCATCCCTGTGGAATGCATTAAGTTCTTATGGCTGTCTTTAGGAAGTGTTCAATATAGCTACCTGGGAAGAGCTAGAGTCAAGTATTTGTGGAGATGGGGCCTCTTCAGGCTCTGGACTCAGTAAAAGGAGAGGATTCTGGGTGGAGGAGTGTTGAAAAGTCTCTTTAAGTTAGAAAACAAAAATTAAGCTGCACCAATATCAGCCTTTATAAGGCACACAGCTCCAGAGAAAGCCCAGTGAGTCAGCAGGAAAAGTCCTATTGGAAATGAAGACTTGAACTCTGCAATTCATTAAACCCACTTCAGAAGAAAACACGCTTATTTTGTGTTGGCCTATTATCTTTAAATGATTAAAATGATATCATTACTGCTTATAAATTTTATATCTCCCTTAAAGATTACATTTAAAAACCCACTTAAATGATACCATGCCACCATAAAAGGCAGTTTCTCCTCTCACTGAAACAATACTCCCTTAGGGGTCAGATTTACATCTAATGCAATACCATGGGAGAATTAGACTCCGAGAAGCAAAGAGAATCCTCATAGAGTTACATAGGATGAAAATTTGGCACAGACATTATTTTTTAGATGGAAACTGATAAACGGAATACAAGTTAAAATATACAGAAATGTGGATCCAAAGTAACAATGTGGAAAGAAAGGGGTCTTTTGTTGTTGTTTCTAGATTTTTTTTTTTTGTCTGCCTTCCCTATGCTCTTCTGGCCACGTCCCCCTTGTTTTTTTCTCTTACAGTGCTTCTAGGGCCTGTTAAAACAAAAAGGTAGGAATTCAAGTCAACAGTAGAATGGCTCCTTGTTCTGTTCCACTTTCATAAGATTTGGCTATGAGTTCCATACTCACTGTATCTCAAACATAGGAATCAAAGGTCAGACTGTGGCCTGAAATGATTCTGTGGAACATTCTAACCATAGGGAGCAAATGCACTCAATACCTCCACCCTCCTCCAAAGCCATCACCCACCCGCCCCAGGCTGGAGCCCCTTTGCTTAGAGAAGCCCAAGGCCTCTTGCTTGAGAGAATTTACAGATGTAAACATAGAGATGTTACAAGTCAGAAAGGACACATTTCTTCGACTCAGAAGCACTTTCATGGCGCTATTTATTTCCCTGGCTGTATTTTTGTTCTATTGCTGTTACAAAATATACTAGCACATTTTGGTGCTAATTGCAAGACATTTTGGGTTAATTGCTGTCAATATTACTCATTATTATTACAACAGCCATTTGTAACTGCCAGTTCTGCCATTAAAAAAAAAAACCCAAATGATGGAAGTCTTTCTCACTCTATACCAACAACATAATTTACTTTTCAGTTCCAGGTGATGTTTTTCTATTTCCTATTTTAGCTGCTTTCAAATTTCCATTTGATTGGTATTATTTGGATGAAATTCAATCCCACAACCTTAAGCCACCTTACAAAATGTGGAAAAATGTTACTTTATACATGCATTAGGCATATTTTTAGATATTCCTAAAAGGCTAATTACTAATTTTAGAGACGTAAAGCTAACTAATCCCATGAAGTGTATAAGGAAGCATGCCTGGCTCAAAACATGGCTTTATTTCTGCTACTGTGGCATCTTTGGATGGCTGCTGGTCTGAGAGCTACGGTGGGTGTATTTAAAATTCCAGGTACTTTTTAATGCAGAATTTGTAAGGAAGCCAATGATACTTCAATTTTCCTCCTGAGGAAATCACAGCAGTGTTCAGAATACACACAAATGCACAGACACAGCTCTGAGTCTTGAAGAATACTGGTGTTTTCTTAAGTATCAAAACAAAATTTTAATCATCTCATTTTGTAGACTAAAACCCAGAACTCAGGAAATGCTACTTAACTTGTCCTGGGCTCATAGTTAGAACATGGTAGAGTTAGCATTTGATCTCTAGAAAAATATGACCTCAGAACTCCATGTGTATTCAGCAGGCACTTTACTCTGGATTGTCTCCAAAATCCCCATTGTGTTTTCATAGAGGAAGCTTTGTAGAAAATGGTGATTTTTGTCACTGTCCCCACAAGTATTCAATAGCTGTGAAGTTCATTTTGCTGATAAAAGAGGGTGTTCCAATAGCTGTGTGCCTTCACTGAACTATTCTCTCTTTGCTTCATGGCTACCTCAAGGAAATGATGACAGAAGACAATTGTCCTATCCAGGAACAGCGTGTTCCTAGTTCTTCACCTTTGTTTCTCAGAGCTTCCCCTCACCATTGTCCTAGTGGACTTTTTCCTCTGCCAGTCTACCCCCAGTAAAGCTTCTGGCCAGTTCTAGAACCACCACGCACAATGCCAGGAGTAAATGTGTGTACCTGCAGGGTACAGGAGAACAGTGTAGAGAAGGTTTGGGTTCAGGTAGACAACTTCTGTTCAGGGGCTGAAGAAAATAAAAGACAGGATTGCAAATGTAGCATGTGCTTGCACCTGGGTCTGGAAAGCACATGGAAATTGCTCTTTTGTCCAAAAGTAGCGAGCAGCCATCCTAGCTTCTTTGCTATGGAGAATTATAAGATATGTGTCTTGTTCCTTTTTTCAAAAAATGGAAAGGGTTCAGACTTTCTTCCCTCTCTAAAATGAAGTCTCCAAAGCAGAAGGGATGATTGAATAGTCTTCTTAGCATTTGCAAGACTACCACACTATTTAGCACCTTGTTGATGCTGGCTATGGGTTTGTAAAATAAAAATTTATTTCTATATTATATTGCAAGTAAAATATTTAAAGAGATTGGAACAAATATATTCACATAAGATTGGCCAGTGAGTGATGATGGGATATGCAAACACCTAGAGAACCTGTATGTCTTCATAATTTCCCCTGCTTCATCCTTCCCAGGCATGAAGGACCAAAAATGACAATCCATGGATCATGAGGGCATAGCCAAAAGTACTCCAGAAGGAGTGGGGACTTAGAAGTGTCTCACTGTGTGCACTCACTCTTCACGTCACTCACTCATGCACTCTGGAATCTACAAGACATTTGCCGAAGCCCTATCGTATGTTTCAGTCACTACTGTAGTAGGGATGATGGGTGTAGCAGTAGAGTGAGAGTCTATCACCATCTTTAGAAATTTACAAATGAGTGGGAGAAATAATTGTAAGGACCCAAAGCAAACAAACAAACAGGCAAATAAGGAAGAAAGGAGCAATATGTATTGTGGGATCATAGATAGAACCATGGAATGTAACCTCTAGATTTGTGGGGAGCTTCCTCAAGGAAGACTTAGACATCTTAGTCACCACATGTGCAAGAAGTAAGAAAGGGGCAGAGAAGTTATGATGCAGTTTTATGTTTATAAAAGTGAAAATCAGTTTTAAGAGTGGGGTACGTAAGCATAGTGACCAGCTTAGCAACCCAGGACTACACTTGGTTTGAGGTATACATTCTAACAATGGTCTTGGCAGCCTGAGACACTTACTTACATGTACTGTGCATACACATCCCTCTCTGAACAATGCATCCAGCAGTCTTTTAGCAACCTAGGATACCCACATACAGAGAGCTGCAAGCATACTTCTTTCAGAAAAAGGAAATAAGTTTCTCCTCTCCTTAATGGCCATCAAACATAGGTTCTATTCAATTGTATTCCAGTTATGCCAAGTTATGGGCCAAGATAGGAAAACCACTCCAGCCTAAATTGTTTTTGAGGACATGTTCAATAAGGCAAACTGTATCTTTTAAGCAAACTTTTAAGGGAGAACCTCCTATTTACTATTTTATGTCTGTTTATAATCTGGCGTGCATATGATTAAAACCAGAAACATCATGGAAAGGGAAATGTTCAATAAGCAAAGGCTTACCTAATCTAAGCCTGACAGTTAAAACAGAGAACTTGCTGTATTGCACCCCTTTGTAACTAAACCCTTCATTCTCTTGAACCACACCAAAGGAACCCCTAAACCAAATCAAGGCCCTTGAAATCTTTCACCCTTGTGGTTAGCTGTCACCCTGGACAGCATGTCTGATCTGTGTATTGCTCTGATTTGCATAAAATTATGGTGTTACTTTTGCAATCTGTGTGCACCTATATTTCATTCTTGGGTAAGAAACCAAGAACCCAAGAAGCCCCTGGCCTGGATACTGGCCTCTGTAACAAGGACACTGTGGTTGAGACAGGAAATAAAAGGTGATGAGGCTGAAAATAAGAACTAGGGCCTGAAGATCTCCATTCAAGTAAACTTGAAATCATGGTCAAATTTCAATTTAGGAACACTGTGAGACTGGCTAAGGAGGTCTTTCCAGAAACAGCAATGAGAGATGAAGAAGGCTTGGCGTGGACATTGCCAGCAGAGGTCAAGCAAAGAGGAGTATGCATGGAGAGTAGTCAAGATGTCTCAGTTGAGCTGACTGAAGAAGTGGATGACACTGACTATATCCAGTAACAGAATCTAGAAATAGTTTCTAGAAAAAGCTGATGAGTTTCTATTTGAATATACTGAAGGATATACTCATTACTTACACATCATGATAACAAAATACCAGACAGAAACAGCTTAAGGGAGGAGTGCTTTGTTTTGGCTCACAGGTTTAGAGGAGTCAGTTCTTGGTTGTTAGGCTCTGTGTACTTGAGCAGAACATCATGATGGCAGATGTGACAGAGGAGTTATTTCTAGCAGGGTGGACGGGAGCAGAGAGAATAGCCTATCAAGAATAGCCTTCAGAGTTACAGAATTCTGCTCCCTCATCCTAGGTTCAACCCCATAAAATTTCCAGAATCCCCCCCCCCCCGCCCCCCGCAAAAGCCAAGTATCTGGGAACCAAGCATTCAACACTTGAGTTTGTGGGCAATATTTCATATTCAAACTGCACTAAGTCACTTGAGAGAACCCCAGCTCAAGTGCTTGCGTTTGGTACCATTGTTTGAATGAAGTCTTCAACTTAGTCCCCAAGCATTTAGAAGGTGATTAGTGGAGACTTTTCCCCATGAATGGGATTAACATCCTTATAAAAGGACTCAAAATTACTAGCTAAAACCTTTTACCGTTATGTCCTGTGAGGACACAGAAAAAGGCATCATCTGAGAAGCATAGGGAAAATGTCACCAGACATCAAATCGACTGGTGCATTAAACTTGGATTTGCCCTGATTTGAAATGGGAGACCTTAGGACTGAGAAATAAAGTTTAATGTTTGTAGTTTACACAGCCTAAAACATTTAGTTATAGTGGCAGAAGTGAACTAAGACAGTTGCATTGAACCATCCTCTACAGCTAAGGAAGAGTCTGGGTTGTGGCTTAATTTAGAAAGTTCCCCCACATAGGTGGTTACTAGCATTTGAATGCATGGTGCAGGCCAGTGACAGTCAACAGAGTTGGAGGAACCTCAGTTAACATCACTATTCAGTATTAAAAAGTAGGAAAGAGATTGCATGGATGGTCCAAGAAGCACAAAGGAGGCACAGAAGTATGAGAACATGAAATCCTGATGCTTGCTCTTTAGATGCTTTTCTTTGTTTTGTTTTGTTTTTTGAGACAGGGTTTTTCTGTGTAGCTTTGTTGCCTTTCCTGGAACTCACTCTGTAACCCAGGCTGGCCTTGAACTCACAGAGATCCACCTGCCTCTGCCTCTCGAGTGCTAGGATTAAAGGCTTGTGCCACCACTGCCTGGCTAGATGCTTTTCTTGTATGTTCCTCTGACCCCATGAACACTGGTATCCTTTGAATGTTGATATCCTTTTACATTTTTCCCACCAGACTCTGGGCTTCTGTCAAACTCTTAGCACTGAGTCTCCAGTGCTAGTCCATGAGATATAGTCAATATACCATAAGTTCGCATAAACACCTGATCTAGAAGGCATATGTAAGTGATGAGTAACAATACCCTTGGGGCCCGGAACAACAGGAAATCCAGGAAGAATTCTCTCTTCAGATGACTTTTTCTTTTCAGCTTCTTGGAAAATGTTTCTGCTGTGGGATGTTCTGAATGCTGTGAATGTGTTGCTCTGTTTGGTTGATAAATTAAAAGCTGATTGGCCAGTAGCCAAGTAGGAAGTATAGGCAAGGTAAACAGACAAGGAGAATTCTGGGAACAGGAAGGCTGAGTCAGGAGACACCAGCCTGCCGTCCAGGGAGCAGCATGTAATGGCACCCAGGTAAAGCCACAGAAAATGTGGCAACATATAAATTAACAGAAATGGGCTGAGTTTAAATGTAAGAGCTAATCTGTGGTAGGCCTGACTAATGGTCAAGCAGTTTTAATTAATATAAGCTTCTGAATGATTATTTTATAAGCGGCTGTGGGGTCTGTGAGGCTGGGCAGGACAAGAGAAAACTTCAGCTACATGTTTCCACAGATAGTGCCTGTATTTTTCCTTCAAACCTTGAATCACTAGAAAGAAATTGGTGTGAGACTTTTCCTTGATACAGTCCATAAATCCTGGAGTAGAAATTCACTGGTCTAGAGATGATAAAAGAGACCAAACCTAGGTCAACAGACTCACCCAAGGAGCCCAGTGTAATTTTTATAAAACAGCTGTCATCAATGAAAGCACAGAAGTACAGGAACATTTCAACCAGAAAGGATCATCTATACAAAAGATTATAAATCTTCTCAAGAATCAAGAACCATGGAGCTGGAGAATACACTTTACCTAGAAACTCTGGGAATCCTTGGAAGAACTGGGTATGTGAAAAGTGCTCAACTACAAAATGTGTGGTCCTGGCAAGGACTTAACCTCAAGCTGTGTCTCTTACTAACCCTGCTGAGGAAGTTTTTCTAAGATATATTATGTAAGTAGTATTGTGTTGTTTTGATGAGAAAATATGATAATAGTAGGTGATATTTACTACATACTTTAAGGACCAGATCTTGCTCTAAATGCATGTTTATGGTAGATAATATTTTTACTTTCATTTGCTTTTTCCTTCTAGAGATGGCAATTGGATCCACTTCCTAAGGTCTCACAGCCAATAAGGGGCTGTGATCCTAGGAGTAGATCTACACACTAGACAATTTCTTTCCTTATAAACTGTTACTATAATAAAGTTTCTAGGGTTGCAGTCCCTGGTTTCCAGTTAGAGAACAAAGTCATTTACTTAACTAATATACATTGAGTGCCCTTTTTGGCACTATTATTTGGCATAGACACTATTGTAGGTATTACATTTAGAAAAATAAGGAAAAAAATTTGAACACGCACACACACACAAAAATCCCCTCCAAAACAAAGTCCAAACCCAGGTTAGCTTACATGCTAGTGTGGAAAGAAGCATTATGTGTATGGATAATTCTATGCATAAAGAAAATTAAAAGTTAATGCCCAGATTTCCATTTCAGCTCAGGTTGTCAAAAGCAGACTCCCTGAAAAGGAGAGAGTTGACCTGTTATGTAAACAGAAGGCGTGGCAGCTGTGCAGCTCAAGGAAATAATCTTTAGGAGGTGGATGAACATTAATTAGACCCAGAAGGCAGGTGTGGAGGTGGAGGTGCACAAAGGAGATGGGTTTGGTTAGAGGCAGGCAGGGCTGAGGGGTAGGGGAGAGGTTAGGAGCTTGACTGGCTCCATAGTTAGAAACTTTGGGCATGATAACTATTTTAGAGTTTTCTCTTCATATAAAATAGACTGCTTTAGAGTTTAATGCAGGGCAATGATGTCATCTGATTTAGACCTTGAGGTCACTCTAAATGTTAATGATAAACAGATTAGGCATCAGTCAATGCAAGAGTTGCTGATGGCTCACACTCGTGTTTTGGGTGCCAAGAAGAGGTCAGATTACAATTACACATTGGAGGTAGAGGTGACAATATTTGGTTATCAAATGGGAAAAAGAGAGGTGCTGAGGGTGAACCATTGGTTTAAGCATGAATTCTTGGAAGATGTAGGCAGGGATGAGGCAGTGGCTGGATAGAAGAATGAGAGAGTCTGGGTTTGCTGTGTTGCACGCTAACATAAACAAAAATGTAGAAAGTGACACCGTCTGCCTCCCAAGGACGTTGTAGGGGGAAGAGGAACATGGGTTAGAAATTACATGCAGATTTGGATGGAAGTTTATTCAAATTCAAAATGCAATTTGATTGGGATTTGAAGTTTTACCAGTTTTAGTTCATAAATTGTCATGTGCTTGAAATATTATTATGTGTCTTTTTAATCATCATCTTTAAGTTCTTAGATGTCACATGTAACAGCTCATCAAGTAGCAAATTGATCTATGAATCCACTTAATTTTAGCTCCATCTTGTCAACCTACTTTTACTGCTGCTGACAGCTGGGATGACGGGAGGCCTTTTCTGAAATTTGAGAAATGTGGGACTCAATTGCCTGAGCCACTGTAACAATGCGGCCATCAATTCCCCCATCTCTTCTTCTGTCTTTAGTATAAGGATTGATCTTACTAACGGGTAACCAAATCCAGGGCCCAGGATTGTTGAAGGAGCCCAGTTTTGTTTTGCTGTTTTTCATAAGGATGGGATGTATGTCAATGACTTCCTTTCTGAAAATTTCCAGATGTGTCTGGCTTACAAACAAAGACAGCTATGAATATGGCCGAACACAACTCATACTATACTTAAATATCATGAGGCGTGTGTGTGTGTGTGTGTGTGTGTGTGTGTGTGTGTGTGAGTGTGTGTATGTGTATGTGTGTGATTATTACACTTGAAGCCAAATGCAACAACATGGGAAATTTACCATCCTACTTTTGAGGTGACCCACTCCCCATTTCCAAGCTTCCATCCTGTGCCTTTAGCTCTTGATCCTGTCTTCAGGACTATATGACCTCTCAGATACCACAGCTACAAGGCCAGGCATGACCTGCAGCAATATGTCCAGGATGTGTCCCAGATCTTTTTTTTTCCCACATGAAAGTTAACTGTGATATGAAACCGCCTCCTGTACCAAAATTAATAGTGATTTATCTCAGTGGGTTCCAAAAGATTTTCTGTGGATTCCTGAGGGAGAACAGATGTCAGACATGGGGAACACAGGATCTGGGTCTCTCTTTCAGACATAGATGTTCCACAATGCCATTGTTCGTATCTTGGGGTCCTAAGTGAGGTCATATGTGTAACTGCTGAGTAAGGAAAGGCAATTTCCACCAAACATGGTTTGGACAAACAAGACTATAAAATTTAGGCTAATCGATTGAACTTGAAGCCTTTTCCTCGCCTTAGTTGGCCACAGATATATTTTGCAGACATAGAAGAGTAAGGAGCTCAGGTGAGCAACAGTTGTGGTGCTCTCTTATTGAGAGAGCACTGAGCACAGAAGGGCAGCCCACCAGAAGTAGGAGCAGGAGAAGGACAGCGTCCTCTTTGGGCTCTATACATTGATCTGCATTTCATTAGTTTCCTTCAGTTGTGGTTAAAACTAGAATCCTCATCAAGTTTGTTCCTTCTTGATGAAAAATGATGCCGAGGGGGGGTGCTGCTTTGGAGTTTTCCTGGGTCCCCACTGATGGTCATGAAGTAGGGATGCACAGAGACCCTGATTTTACCTTCTCTCTTCAAATCACTATCAAGTTTCCAGGACCATGGCTCAGAACTGATCAAAGTAAAAGTCTTCTCCCTGGCCATCAGCATTAGATCAAGACAATGAGGATTAGCTTGTGAGGTCAGCAGGATGATGTATCTTTCCACAGAAAGCTAGAGAGTTCTGGTTGACCAGTAGCTCCCCCACTCCTGCCATAATCTCCAGCATTCTAGCCTAGTCACTGCATAATTGAGTTTACTGAACAACGACCACAAACAAACAAACAAAATGAAACCACAGGGCATGGAAACGTTTATTATCTGCACTCTCGATAACTCTGGGAAACTTGCATGGCACCCAGAAACCCAGCAAGGCTTTTGGAGTCCTGGTAGGCAGATTCTGACACCAACAGAGCACCAAGCTCCAAGATCAAGCTAGAGGTCTACAAACAATGGAGCTGCTCCAAGGCACTGAGGTCCGATTCTTGGACCTGCTACAGAGAGTGCTTTCAATTTCTGGGCACGGTCCTATCATTGTATCTTTAAGTGTTATTTAACAAGCTTGCCATTAATGAGCTGCTTTTTCCTTCAGTTTCATTTCACTCAGCTGTGCATCTTAGGGTCATTATGTGGCATCTAAATTGCTAATGGGATGAACTAAAGTGACCCAGGAGAAACATAAATACAGTCGCAAACTCAGTAACACTGTTTAGACTTGAGGAAGTTAAAGAAAAAACACCTCCCAGTACCTTCCCTGCAGAATGGATGCTTGACGACCTTTCTCACATTTCTCCTGGACCCTTTCTCATCAGTTCACATGACTACTACAAGGGTTCCCAAAGTCCCAGTGTGAATCCTCACTGCTGGTCAGACACAGGAAGCAAGAGCACAACGGAGCCCCTTGAGCAGCCATAGTTGGTCAAAGAAAAGACGTTTAGATTTGAGTCTGTCCTCTGTGCTATCCGGACTTGGGACAGTCAGAAATGTGGGGCAGTTCCCCCTCTCTGGTTAAAATATGTAATACTGGTAACAACGTTGGTGTGTCTGGTGACATTTCAGGTGCCATTTTTATAATAAGAGAAGAACAAATTGACGTGCAGAGACCAACTCTCTGAATTTGGCCTACAGTCCTCACCCACCTCTGCTCTAGCTTAAGCCCTGCCTCTGTCTCAGATGCTTTTCATCCTGGCTCCATCCCCAAGAATGTTTGCTTCAAGTTCTGGCTCAGTGATAATTTACAGTGTGAAGAATTCTTTTGATACTTTGGCCCTTTGCATAACAAATATCTTTAAAATCTCTGTGTCTTGATGTCCTCAACAAATAGGAAAGCTTTGAGGCCCCACACTGTGCCTTTATTTCCTTCATTATTTTTGAGACAGGGTCTTGTGTTTAATCCAGACTGGCCTTGAATTTATTCTCTTTTTTTAAGTCTCCTGAATGCTGGGGTTGTAGGCATGCAGCACCATACATGATTGCTTAGTCCTTTGGATAATTCTCATGGCCTCAAATCACAGGATCTGGGATGTCATTGGTTCATTGAGGAGGAATATACCATGATCCTTGACAATCTGTTGTCATGTCATGTCTTCACCTGAGTGGCTAGGAAACAGAGCTCTCAGTCAGAATTTTCTTTACCAGGTCACTTGGCAGGATTGGTAAAGAAACTCCTGACTGTTCATAGTGTCAACATCTCATCTGGACAGCTGATAGCATTTCCTAGGGTGCCTCAGGGTAAATTAGTTATTGGAATAAGTTTCTATTCCCTCACCTTTACTAAAACAGCCATGAAACATTGTAGATGGAAGCTTCCAACTCCTGAGCCTCACCTTCATTTCAAGGTAACATATTTGTCGAATTAGCAAAAGATGGAGCACATCAATTCCTCAAGATTTCTTCTTTTTGTTTAGATGTGAATACAAGGATTGTATTCACATTTGGAAACTGCAGTGTCTGCACCTCCAGGGAGCCCGTGTGGTGAGCAATGGGATGCATTTCTGCGAAGACTGAGAAACACACTTAACTTCTGTGCTGCCACACAGACAGCATTTCTATGCTTGTTTCAGCCTCTGTTGACTATACCTCAGAGAATATTACTTTCAAGATAAGAGCTGATCTGACGTTGCTGCTAAGAGTCGTCATCATGCATCATTTAAACTTGGGCTTTACCCTAAGTATATATCAAAATGTGGAAACTAAGAGAGATGGCTCAGTGGTTAAAAGCACATTTTTCAGGGGACCCTAGTTCAATTCCCAGCACACACATAAAGCATCATACAATCATCTCCTTCAAGGGATGCAATACCTCTGTCCTTTGTAGGCATCAGCACACACATATGCACGAATGAAATAATAACATAAATTTGAAGAAATATAAACCAAAATTTAGCATACCATTTCTATATATTAATTAATTCAAATAGTAAATATTTGTTAAGTGCCCACTATGAAAGCACAATAGCAAGCAAGACCCGACATGCTCTTGGCAGAGTCCTTGAAGTGTGTCTTTGGTAGAGAAGAGAAACACGTTAGTTAATATTAGGTTGCTGCCTATGATGGTTCATGTTTGTTGTTGATTTGATTGGACTCAGGAGTGCCTGGGAGATTATAAAACTACACCCATGGCTATATCTGTGAGTACATTTACAGAAGGATTAGCTAAATGATGGAAGAACTACTCTGAAGTTGCTGCAGACCTGGATGTAGCCAAAGGTCAATAAGGATAGATTGGAGTGATAGCATTCACATATATCTGCATCTGAGTCATGCCATGAGCTACTCCACCACTCTCTCCCTGCCACGACGGACTGAAGCCTCTGAAACCCAGACTTGAAGTAAATCTTTTTTTCTCTAAACTCATTTTGTTGGGTATTTTTCACAGTTATGAAAATCTGACTAATATCATTCCTATTAGGAAACTTGGCCATGTGGTCCTGGATTCCTTAGGAGTAGTTTACAGAAGAAACTTGGATAATTTTGGAGAAATGGGCCAGAGAAGCTACAGAATGCTATAAACAGAGCTTAATGTGTGATTGTATCAGGCTATTTCTTTTGAGCCACCAACCAGCTCCCAACTCATGACATGGAGACTTATAATTAGTTTTGAATGCTTGGCCTTAGCTTATCTCATTTCTGGCTAGTTCTTTTAGCTTAACCTGCTTCTCTTCATCTACATTTTGCCTCAGGGCTTTTTACTTTCTTTCTTTTTTTGTATGTCTTACTCTGTGTCTGCTGGCTGGTGGCTCCCTGGCTTCTGGTCCTGGAAATCTCTCTCATTCTCTCTTCCTCCTTCTCTCGTTCTTCCCTCTCTTTCGAGACTAGATTTCTCTTCCTGTTTATTCTTTCTGCCTGCCAGCCCCATCTAGCTACTGGCCACTCAGCTTTTTTATTAGACCAATCAGGTGCCTTAGGCAGGCAAGGTGAAACAAGTGCAACACATCTTCACATAACTAAACAAATGCAGCATGAACAAATGTAACACATCTTTGCCTGGTTAACAGATATTCCACAACAGGTGACTCTACTGAGAAATCAGAGATTCAGAAAGCCTACAGGAATGCATACCGTTAACTCTTGTTCACGAGATTTCAAAGGAAAATAAAGCCTTCCTTAGGGTCCAAACTAGAGGCCACTCATATTATATACTGGCAAAGAACTTGGCTACACCTAGGCTGTGTCCTGAAACTGTAGGAGGCTAAGTTTAGAGGTGATGAACTAATTATTATGGCAGAGAAATTTTTGAGGCAGTCCAACATTCCAACTATGGCATGGTAAATGCTGATGGCTTTTAGTCAACTTCATACTTAGAACATGGAGCAAAAAGCATTGCAGAAATGTTTGAAAAGTTTGAAATCCTCCCTCCTCCAAAGTAAACACAATAGTGTAAAGTTGGGACTAATGAGGACACATTTTCCAGAAAGATTATTGCTTTTAAAAATAAGTCAGCTACTTTGCATTGAAAGAATGCAAAACATGCATTGAAAGAATCTGCAGACTTGGTCTTTCTGTTATCCATTAAAGACTCAAGGGTACGAATCTGAACTTTGAAAGACTTTTCCTTGGAAAGAGAGTGGTCTGGGGCAATAATCTATAACTGGACTGCCTAAGAAGTTTTTTGTTTGTTTGATTTGTTTTTTCTTTCTTGAGACAAGGTTTCTGTGTGTAGTTTTGGTGCCTGTCCTGAACTTGCTCTGTAGACCAAATTGGCCTTGATCTCACAGAGATCTGCCTGGCTCTGCCTCCGGAGTGCTGGGATTAAAGGCATGTGCCACCACTGTCTGGCTGCCTAGGAAGCTTTATCTCTTGGCATTTCTCTGTTCACATTCAACTACAAAGTTGCTCAGTCTATTGAGGCCATGGTCCAAGGCACTCAGCTACAACTTATGATGATGTTTGTATCTTCACAATGTCCATACGTCCATGTGATACTGGGTTTTCAGACATGCAAATACAAGTGTCATAGAGCCTCCACGCCAGCTTTCAAAGAAAAGACAGAAAGCCAGGCAACACAAGAACAGTTCAGAGGTCCTGTAGATGGTCTCAGAGAAGGAAAGGGCTGAAGCTATGAGACTTTAACTTAAGATAAAATGGAGTCCCTTGGATGCTGAAGATTCTAGGACCATGGACCATCCATGGAAAGTCACAGTTGACAAAGAGAGTCAGCCTAAGATTGGGGTCATGTGGACTACAAATGACAATGCCATAGGAATGACATTGAATAAGCTCTGTTTAGCTCATTTCGTGACAAGCTATGTCACAGATTCCCTGTATAAAGTTATGGGGATTAGTGTTGGCCATGTTGAATGTTTGGTCTTGCTTCATTCCAATTCTGCCTTGCTCTTCTCCTATTCTTCCCTTTCACTATGGGAATGTTTATTCTGTGCTATTGTACCCTGGAAGTCTTTTCTTCTTTTTTTCCTTTTATTTGGCCTTACAGCTAAGAGTTTTCCTTGAGTCTTAGAATCCTGAGCCCATTATTAAGGCCATGGGAAGACCTGGAAATGGACTGAATGAATTTTGCATCATGAGGAAAGCATGAGCCTTCTGGGGACTTAAAGGGAGAATAATGTGGTTAAAATAGATATGTTTGGATATCAATTTGATAAGGATTAGATTCATGATGATTAATCCTGATTTTCAATTTGTTTGGTTTAAAAAATACCTAAATTAATAAATTGCATATCTGGGTTTCTGTGAAGGAATTTCTAGAGAGGACTAGTGAAGGTAGGAAGGCATGCTTCACTGTGAGTGGCACCATTCCATACGCTAGGTGTCCAGATGGATTAGAAAGAGAAACAAGAAAAAGTGCAAGCACAGGTATTCTACTTCTCTCTGCTTTCTGGATGCCACGATATGAGCTGCTTTACCAAACCCTCCTTGTCATGATGAGATGAGCCTCTGAAATTGTAAATTAAAATAAACTATTCTTACTGTTAAGCCATTGCCAGGAAATTTCTCAGAGGAATTAAAAGTTTAATATTCCTTGGGTGGTCAGCTGTATCACTGCATGGAAGTAAATTAAATATATCTTCCTAACCATTGGCTATCAGAAAATCATTAGATGGAATGATGGAATCCAAGTTCTAAGTTTCTATGAGGAGCACATGGACACCAAAGTTGTCGCTGGTGCTCTTGGTGAAGAGTAGAAGAATTCTGTAGACCCAGTCAGCATTGCAATTGTCAAACAGGGTTTTTCCATGTCTTGATCCATGAGAGGTTGTTCCTGCTACTGAGTAACGAGCATTCCTACTCAAAACCAAAGAAAATCAGAAAGAGAAAATGTAAGTGTGAATCTGTTTGAGGATGTATTGTTCATGTCAATCTGTATGTTCTCAACTTGGTTACAGGAGAGAGGAGATGGAAGGGTATTTCTGCACATATAGACACTATTCTGCCAAAAGGGTGGGGCCAAAAAGAGCAAGCAGAATCAGTAACCTGTCAATCTCACCAAAGAAGATGATATTCATCAATATGTTGTAAGCCAGCCCTTAAACAAAGAATGCTTAAGATTCAAGATCTTGTCTCTCCACATGTCCTGTAACACAAATGCCAGTTATTGTTCTAAAGAAATAAACACTAAGAAAAATATGGAAGAGGATACAGAGTATGCTAAAATTTGGCCAAGAAAATGAAACAAGCCAAGGAAAAACACCAGGAATGGATTGGCAAGAGATATAGTCTACCCTCACTGAGAGCATCTACTTCAGAGTCCAGTAAAAGAGTAAGATTCTTTAATGTGGTGAGCCACAAGAATATATTACAGCGATTCAGCTGTGTCTTAAAGCTATACTTTGACTGACTAAGGGTCTGTCAAAAGGCAAGCCATTTATTATGAATATTTGGTGTTATCCAGCTTTTAATATTTCAGTTGTCTTCTGCTATGAAATTCTTGCATGCCCAAATTTTCCCAGACCAATTGGCAGACAGTTCAGCTCCTCAGACCTGCTGAACTTCTAGGTAACTAACTTCCCTGCAGGAGCCAGTACTTGGATAAGGTCACAATGGTAGGCAAAGACAAGTTGGCAGGGAAGCATAGCTTTGTTTCTTGTGCTAATGAAGCTCAGACCATCCTCTAGCCTTGAGGCCTAGTGGCTCTCCAGAGCTATTGACTAAGAACAAAAGAGATTTTTACATATCAAGGTGAAAGGTAGAGCAACATTCCTGAAGAGGAGAGAACCTCCTAGCCAGGGGAAGGACAGACAGGCATTTCTCTATAGAGTGGACAGAACAGTGTGACCAGGGAGAAGAGAAGAACACAGAGGTAACATAGATGGTAAGGCAGAACCCTCGAGTCAGGAGTGGAAAGCTAGCAAAGATGGAGGGAGAAGAAACCAAAGGCGAAGATGAGGCGGGAAGCATAGTAGTTTAGTGGTTAGCAGGACTATGAGAGGGAACTGGATGGAACTGAAGCTATGGAGACAGGATTTCATCCCAGAGAAATAAGGTAGATGGATAAAGAGCTTGGTATATCTAGATTTATTCTTGTCCTGAATGACTGATGGAGTTGTAGCTGTATTGATAGAATTTTGTCTTAGAGGAATAAAGTTAACAGATATAAAAGCATAGTGTATGTAGATTTTTTTTCCCTCAGATATCCCACGCAAGATGTAGCAAAATTGCTGGACCCCTGGGTAATCCATACTTTAGGAGAAATAAATAAATAACAAATGTGTTTGGTTTTGTTTTATCTTATTATGTTTATTTTATTATTATCCCTTAGAAACATGTTTGTTTTCCAATAAGAGACAGAAAGGGGTGAATCTGGATGGAAATGGAGGGAGAGAGGAACTGGGAGGAGTAGAGGGAAGAGAAACTGTAATAAGGATATATTATGTGAGAAAAAAATCTACTTTCAATTTAAAAAAAAGTAACAAATAAATGTCCAGACCTTGAAAAAAGTTTAATATGCTGTCAATAGGTATTAGAAGAGAAAGATTCCAGACCGTTCAAAATTCCTGAGACAAGTCAAAAAAGTGAATGGAAACTTCCAGGAAGAAGGTGAAAAAGCAGAAGGAAGTGCATTCTAGGCTGACAGAACAGGATATGCAGATTCTCAGTTTCCAGAGAAGGCTGTTCTGAAGTGTGGGCTGGGGTGCGAGGGTGGACTGTGAAGGGGTCAAGAGTGGTCAAGAGGGGTCCCATCACATTACAGAAGTTTAGTTTCATTCTGGGAACTATAGGAAACCTTCAAGGATTTTAAGTAAAGAGGTATAATCAGGTTCTCACTTTTAGAATACTTATGGCTGCAGGGTAGGAAGTGGACTAGAAGACAGATGTGGAAAAACAGGTATATGTGACCACTATGGGGCTAGTGATGATGAATTAGATATGGTGTTACTGGAATTGATAAACCAAGTAAATGGGATTGACTTGAGAAATTCTATGCAGATGTCAATTCTCTAGGGCAAGCTGCAGAGAATATTTGTATGTTAGGACTCATTCTTGGTCCTTGAGTCAGAGAACTGAAAGTGTTAATGCTGAAAAAAAAACACATTTTATTCATGAAAAAAAGACAGAAGGAAGAAGAGAAACAAAAGATCTAAGAAAGGAAGGGAGAGAAAGAAAAAGAGAAAGACCAAAAGGAATGGAAGGAGAGAAAATGAACATATGTATTTCCTGTAAGCTATTATACTAGAAAGAATTATTAGATCCTTTGAGTAACAAAGACAGCTTTATCTCACATGGCTTGTACTTAATCCTAAAACTGGGTAGCAGACGTTTATAAAATAGACAGCCTAATATAACTGGGGGCTTCCAAATAGTATGTTCTAGCAGTTTAATATGACTATTGATGTTGATTTTTTCAGATGGGATTTCACATTATTAAGGTATTTGGGGAAATAAATAAGTATTTCTTCTACTCTTGAAAACAAAATAATTCCAGTTGAAGCCGATAATTGTACTCAAGAAGAAATACGCTATTTGGGAGTCGCCAGTTGCTAGTGAAAACATTCCAAGCCCAACAACCCATTTCATTCCTGTGTTTATCTCTGGGACTTCGTCAGTACACCGTGGAGACAAGGTCTTCTGTGTGTCTCTGCAAAGACCTAATTAACCATGAAGGTGCGTGATGGTGGGGAATCCTGCTTATTCATGGTGTTTTAACATCTACGAAAAGGAAATACCACGGATTTTAGGTCTGGTCATGCAATCATATGTTTCAATTGAGAAGTGTAATTGGAAGGGGGCATATTCCTTAGATAAATAAATTGAAAATATGTGCTGTTAGACATGAGATTACGAAAGACTGACGGTTATTGTTCCTAGCTTTATCAAAATCTACCAAATTAGAGGACTACAGTTATTGCATTATATCTGTGTGTGCATATGTTAGAAGGATACTATGACATTACCCTGAAGAGAATATTTTCATTTAAAAAACATCTTACAAAGTAGAGTAGGTTTTGAAGCCACAAGCTTAAGTTAGAAATGCCTTGACAATAATTTTAAGATATGCAATATAGAAACATTTCCCAGTGACAAGTTATTTCTAGAAAGAACAACTGTAATTTGGATTTCTAGAGTCTGGAAAAGACAGGATGGCACATGTGCCTTGTCCAACTGTAAAATGGAAACAAAACCCATAAAGGTGAAGACTGACTTTCCAGGGCTTTTAACTTTTAAAGCCTGTTGGAAGAAGGCATGATGCCATATTTTATGTGGTGTAAGCCTCCACATGTTACCTGGTGGTAATTTCCCCAGCCCTGAATCCATGTCGGGCTGCATAACCCAGTAACTTTTGTTTGCAGCCAGTCTAGACAAATAGGTCTTTTGAGATCTGGTCTTGTTTGATGGGTTTATCAGATTTCTACCCCCAGTTTTTCTTTATGGCTTTCCAGACCTTCCTGTCACTCCTGCTTGTGTGCAAGGTGTAGTGACTCTGACTGGCAAAAGTCACTTGACAGTCTACAGTCACCTGTAGCCACAGAACAACATGTAAGGGGAGCCATATGTAGGATATTCAATTCAAAACCCAAGTCTCCTGTCCGGGACAATTTCTTCCTTATCTACTTCCATGAAAATAATCAATCTTAGCTTCAATCTTAGCTTCTTTAAATAGTGGATATAAAGGGAAGTCCTGGCCACCTGATAGCAATGTAGGAAGTGGCAAACACACGCTGTCATCTCTTAAGCTACTGTGTCTAATTTTTTTGTCACTGACAGATGTGCACCTAGGCAAGAAACCTTCTCGTGTTCATTTCTGCATCTCTGAGGGTCATGGGATTATTGTGAAGATATATATACACACACATACACATAACACAGCACACACACACACACACACACACACACACACACACACACACACACATACACTCCTCAAAAGGTTCTTGTGCAATACCTGATACGTTATAACCAGCTAATAAATGTTAGTTGTTCTAACAATAGGTCAAAGATACAATAATTTGAACTCTAGCAGGGAGGGATACATGGGAATATGGCATGTAGAATTCTGTAAGTACATTGTACAGGTACATATTTCCTCTGGCAAGCATATTTTGTATGAGAACAAAGAAAGAGTTCTGTCCATAGAGATGATTTAAAACACACAGGCACACACATGCACACACACACACACACACACACACACACACACAGAGAGAGAGAGAGAGAGAGAGAGAGAGAGAGAGAGAGAGAGAGAGAGAGAGAGAGAGAGAAGAGTGAGTGAGCAAATATTTAGAGACCTGTGACAGAAGGACTGCCATTAAAATTGAAGATTTAGCCTGGGCTACACAGTAAGTTCCGGGTTCAGCCTGATCTACACAACAAGATCTTGTCTCAAAATAAATAAATAAATAAAAACCAGCCACTCAGCAACAAAGTGTGGGCATTTTTAATTAACTTGTAGTCAACCACTGGGAAATGTTTTGTTAATTTTCCGATTAGGAGACCTACAGTTGGTGGTCCTGTCCTGCTGCATATGTGATTTTAACAGTCGATGCCAAGAGTCAAAGCAGACTGGGTAAGTTGCATCACCAGTTAGCTTTGAGACACACAGTCAATACAAATCAGGTAAAGGCATAAGACACACTATATGATAAGCAGAACAAGATAAAAAAAGAGTACCACAAGCTAATGAAAAAATGGAAGCCAGTGGAAAGACACCAGCTGGAAGCAGCATGTTCATTTCTGTGAACATATCACTCAGCCCTCAATATACGTGCACATACCTATATAAAGGCTACAAACGACCTTGCAACTTTCCTCGAAAAGTATTTGAGCAGGAAATAAAACATTTTCCCAGTGGATGAAATAACAGTCACTTCTGCCAACCAAAGCAAGGCAGTTTTAAATTTTATACATGTCCAACTGCTTGTTCTCCGTTAGCTAATAACCTGTGTGCTGGAAACATTTCAATAGAAGGGAGTTCACAGGCCCACAGGCCGGCTCTGAATATATCTATCATGCATGTAAACAAGCAAACCATTATGTTTCTTATTGAGATAAAAAAGACAATGATAAGTGGGGACTTTTCCCAGGACAAAGAGCTTCCTATTGGAGTGTGGGTAATCTTCTAGAAAACCCAGTGTTTTGGCAAATCGCACCAGATTAATCTATTAGGCATCTCCTTTCATTATCAAATTTCCGCTGCCTATCACAGTGGCTGTCTTATCAAGCACCCCCTGTTCAATAGCAGCCCCATTCCTAGGATTTCAGATGCCAGCCTGCCCTGCTCAGAAAACAGGTGTCCCTACTGTTCACAGCAGAAAGATCTCTGCATGGAAGCCTGGGAAAGGGCAGGGCTATCAGCCCTGGTTCTACCTGAAGGGACAGGTAACAGAAAACTGTTGATTCGATGAATAGAACTTAATTGGCAGGCATTAGCCAGGAGTAAATGTTTTTCGGAATTAAAATTCCTTAAAAATGTCCCACTGACAAGAAAAGCTAAAAGAAGAAAACCACACACAATGGTTTTGTAATAATGAAATAGAGGACTCTAAACAGGGGTGTTATTCTCCAGAGAATCCCCAGGCAAGGGTAATATTCATCTAAATACATGGTTAAAAAATTTAGTGTTCCCTTTCCATCAGCTTTTCAAACTTGCCTGTGGGGCTTATGTTGTCGGGTGCATCACCTGCACTGAAGAGGAAATGCATTTATTGTGACTCGAAAAGCGGCTAGTATTGCAAGTCAATTAGTACGATGTATCGGGTTTGCTGGTTCTCGGGATCTCCACTGCCAGCCTGTCTTCTCTTTCTTACTTAATAAAACTGGGCATGTGGTTTCTGACTAGATCTTTTGTGTGCAAGGCTAGGGTCACCCACCCACGTGCAGCAGTGAAACCCGCAGCTCATATACATCTCAGCTTTAGTGGGGATGTGCCGAGGAATGTGTGCATAACCATCCAGCTGTTGGTTTCTATGACAGATGCTACTTGATGTCTAGATACGTTTCGTGTTTATATTGAAATGTATTTGCATGTAGAGGTCACAGAGAAGGAAGTCATTTTGTTTTGCTGAGTCAATGCAAGGTTTCCTTAGCTGCTCCTTCTGTATTCAATTCTGGGTGGGTAAGTTCTCTCCTTGCTCTGTATCTGCATCCATCTGCATTCTCCAGAAGAAGAAAGACTCCATTCTCTACTCTGAACTCAGCCCTTAGAAACTTGGCTGTTGTGTGTTGTACTGGAATAAAATAAAGACATTCAGGAGGCCACCAAGCTGGGGACCAGACGATCAGTCTGTCTGTGGCTTCCCTGACTGGTGGCAGGAGGGCTCAGGAGTGGGTGCTGGATCTGCAGGGTAGGGAGAAGGCAATTGATGAGTGCATGCCTTTTGCTTCTGACCCTCCATGGCACCAGCTTTGCTTCATCTACAGATAATTAAGTGGTCTTCGGGGCAATTATGAACTGAAGGCAGGAACAGACAACTCTCTCCAGGTTTCCTCAATCAGTGTGATTAAATTTCTCAAAGGCAAGGCAGCAAGTAGCCGAGGCTGCTGCAAATGACTTTTCCTGGAAAACTGTGGAGCAGCTCAGGACTGAGTCTTTCATTTAACTACTTGCTGTTTCTTTTTATTATGTGCAAATTGTGGCTTAATAGATTTACAGTCCCTATAAAGTCACAACTGTTAGGGTGACCCAAGTGGCCAGTACATATTGCAATGGCTGGTATGAGCCCAAGCAGATTATAACCAGTATTTAAAAAATACTGACACCACCCTATACTATATTTATTCAAGAAGCAATATTTTATTGGCTTTTATACATTTATAGAGTAAAATATAATGTATTCATTTGAGGTGAGAAAAAAACAGAAGGCGCACTTGGAAAAAGTAGAGGTAACTACCTTGTCACAATGGAAAGATACAGAGCCCCTAGTTAAGGGCCACTGACTTAGAAATATGTACAACCAGCCATGTAAACAAAAATACATGCTTTATTTTTAAGTAGATATCGGAATGGATTTCTCTTTTCTTCCATGCATATTAAATATTAATAAAACAAGGGCTGAAGAGATGGCCAGTGGTTAAAGCACATACATGTTTGTGTGTGTGTGTGTGTGTGTGTGTGTGTGTGTGTGTGTGTGTGTGTGTGTGTGTTTTTCTTTTTATTTTGTATTTTTTTTTCTGAGACAGGTTTTCTCTGTGTAACAGCCCTGGCTGTCCTGGGACTCTCTTTGTAGACCAGGGTGGCCTGGAAATCACAGAGATCCTCTTACCTCTGCCTCCTGAGTGCTGGGATTAAAGGCGTATGCCACTACCACCCAGCAGCATATACACATTTTTAAGGAGAATCTGAGTTTGGTTCCCAGCACCTACATCAAGCAGCTCACAATCACCTGTAACTCCAATTCCAAGGAACCCAAAAACCTCTTCTGGATTCTGAAGTCAACTACATTCACATGTGTACATATCGATAAACAGACACGCATGTATATCCATAATTAAAAATTAAAACATTAATAAAAAGTCATTAAAACAAAACCAGTTATCATTGTCGACTCCAGCACACTAATTTATGATTCTGTGGCAGCATCTTCATCACAAATTTCTATCTAAAATGATCATAACCAAATCAGAATCTCAATATTTATATTACTTACCTAATACGATGTTCATAGATATGTTGAAATAATCTACAACCCAAATAGGGGCTCTCCCTGCAAGACAGTGTCATTAAAGCTGTGAAACTCTGCTAAGCAACCGGTTTATAACGAGAGTCCTGGATTTGATATCATAATGCTTGCATACAGTCTCCCAAACAGGATGACTTGCTGTTAGCTAAGGATGCTGAGGCTTAGCCTTGACTTTTGAATCTGGGATTTGGCTTTCTCATTTGCTAAATGAAGGTTCTATCATCCCAGATTGGTTTGCACCAGTTTGAGACTCAAAACAAATGAACAAAGAAACAAAAATATGAACTAGCTTTGACAAATGTAAGATGTATACTAGCAGCGTATTGATATAATAATAATTACATTTTACCAAAATCAGGTCACTGAATGAGTTAGGCTGGTAGCTTAATTTGATTCATTGTTTGCCAAAATTCAAAAGCATCTATAGCAATTTCAATGATGTCACAGAAATTATGGGCCTGCAAGAGAAAAATGGTAAAACAACCGCGTACAACAAATTCTCCTTCATTATGATTTGAGTTTCTGTGAGAGTCAATGAGGAATGGTGTGTAGTCATGATTCTGCAATGGCACGTGGCCATTTTGAGTATCAGCAGATACTACTGATAGTAGTTAGAGACTACTGTTTGCATTCTGAGATGAAGGGCTGGGCAGATCTGGACAAACTCCTGACTGTATACTACCGAGTGAGCTCTAATGCTACATGCCTTATCAGAAACAAATGCAAACCAGTAAACATGGAGCTATAAAAATGGCATGCGAATCTTTCATTGGCATGATAAAATTTCTTTCAGCATCATCAGAGTATGAAAAAGTTTCCCTCTAGGTTGTATAGTAAAATCTACGGTCAAATACTAATCTTAGGAATCTCAGGACAGGCCACTGATTTCTAACTTAAATAATCTTTAAACATTCAAATAGTATATTTTTCCTTTTGAGTAATTAACTTATTTCCCCTATGAGTATTTTCCAAAGGAAAACTCACTATATTAGAGATCTTGAACTAAGTAATCATGACTACCTCAAAAATTGGCAAAATCTAAACATGAGGGAAGATGCTGTGAAATGCAAGATAATTAGATTCTCGTCTTTTTGAAATTAGTAAAAGACTTGAAATAATAGTAAAGTTAAAGGAAAATTTACTCCATGTACTTCACATTAATTAGAGAATATAATGCTAAGTTTCTTTTATTAAAATTATTTGTTTGTTTGTTTGTTTAGTGTGTGTGTGTGTGTGTGTGTGTATGTGTGTGTGTGTGTGTGTGTGTGTGTGTGTGTGTGTGTGTGTGTGTGTGTGTGTGTCCATACATGCCATGATGCTTATGTGGAGGTCAAAGGACAACTGATGGGGTTGGTTCTCTTCTACCAGTGGGTTCTGGAACAGGTGGGTCATCAAGTTTGGTAGCAAGCACCTTTACTCAATGAACCACCTCATTGGACTTGATTTTAATACATTGAAATTAACTTAAACTCATCTAAGTAAGTTGACAATTTGTAATTCACTCGGAAAGAGTAAGATGAATGCCTGACATAATTCAAATATAGTAATGAAGTAAAATTTTTGAGTAAGGCCATATTAAAACAAAAGCCAACTCTATAGGAAGAGGGATTATAAACATTTTTTTCCTGAGGAATTTAGCAACAGTTTTTGAATTGTACTAAAAACACCCTAAAGTATTCTTAAAAATTTGTAATAAAAACACTTAAGTATAATCGATGCCTACAGTTTTCTTTCATTTAAAAGTGCCCACTTTCCCTAAAACAATAGAATATGCAATTAGCCACTGAAAAACATCAACTGAGGAAAAAATTCTCTTTCTGATATGCTGCTGAAGTAACATCTGTTTCGTGTAACATGGATAAGAGAGCAGTGTTTAATTCATCCATTCTCACAGCTGCTTACAGTGTAAGAATGTATAAAATATAATGTGATTTACTGTGTTTTGTTGTGAAACTCAATAGTAAAATGGTTCAGATGCTCCTGAACACAATCTCAGAACTGCAGAGACGTGTCCACTTCATTAACAAACTGCAGATGTCTAGATAACAGGGCTCTCCATTGGAGAACATGCTGCTATGCAGCTGTTAGCCCTGCTCAGTGAAGGGGCCATTTGCAAATCTCTTTAATAGCTTTGCCATTTTCTACCACTTGAATGAAAAGTGATAATGTGTGGATCTCACAGTCATTAGGAACTTTCCCGTACTCCTCTAGGATTAATTTTCGCTGACCCAGAATTTTGTATTTGTTTAACACAAACCGTAGGTTACTTTGATGTTATCTGCTTCTATAAACAGTAATATACAGTCCTCTCTTGGGCTAAAACAGCTTTTATTCCAGTGAGAATTGATGATATTAATCATTCTGAAGTCCAAGAGTGCTGATCATAAATTGTATGGGGGACCTGGCTTAGTACCTCCCAGGGCTCCCATTCATCAACACGTGCTCATTTCCACCTGGATCGGAGGTATATAAAGGGTCATTTATCTCAGAACTCAGGTTCTGTGACCCCCTTCCTGACTAGTTGTCAGAAGAGACATTCGCTAACAAATAAATATTTGTTCTACCCTTTGACATAAAGACCTAAATTAGCTGCCGTTTCTAACGTCTGATTCCCTCAAGTGGCCAGAAGGGAGAATGCACATCGTGCATGCCCTCATGTACAGAACAAAAACGGCAATGACAGCAAATACAGGGGGTCACATCCAAGCAGTGTCAAAAATAAGAGATGCTCACTTTGCTTCACGACCATGAGCTCAACCCGGACTTATTTTTTTAACCATATATTAGAGCTAAAAATGTCAACCCATAATTTGGAAACTGCCAGAAGTGGAAAGTGTTTAAGAAGCACCATTTTTAAAAACGAAAATCTGCACCGAGCTGCAGAAATATTCACCTCAAATAAAAACTCAACAAACTCCAGATCAATACATTTCAAGAGGAAAAGTGGAAATCAACTCCTTTATGCAGACATCACAGCACAGTCTCCCTTCCATCCACTGTCAAATTCCACAAAGGGTTGAATTTGGTAATTTAGTTTTCAGGGGGAAAATACACCCTGATAGAGAAGAGAAGAAGACAGAGCCTGATGACAATAACCAGAAGGGCTGCCTGGAAACTGGATGGCAATCTTGAATTTCAGAATTTTTTTCTCTATATGACCTTATTTTGTAGCTTCTGGGTTTTTCCCCTTCTCAAATTATACAGTGAAAGAAGGCAGGCTCTCATGTACAATGCGAACTCTTGACCATGGTGACATTTTTGCAATATTTCTGGTTTTAACCTAAACGTAATTTGGATTTTGTAAATTTCAAAGCTCACCCTGTTTCATTGTAGCATGTGGTTTTAAAACTGTGAGGGGCTTCCAACTGATCAGTGTGTGAGTTTACTTTGTTAAACACCCCAAAAAACGCAATCCATGAAAGCAATAGGAACTTAAGTGAAGCCTTTCCAAATCCAATTTCAGTAGTAAACCTGTAAACCTTTTTGCCAAAGTGTAAACTAAAGGGATTAAAAGTCTTGCAAACATGATCCTTTTAAAATTGCAACTGTAAATTTCACATTTGTTTTTGTTTTTTTAATCATGCAACTGAAACTAAAGTAGAAATGTTACTCTCCAGACTTGGAATTCACAGGGTTTTTTTTTGTTTTTGTTTTGTTTTTTGTTTTTTTTGTTTTGTTTTGTTTTGTTTCTGGAGAATCAACTCGGTTGGTGCCAAGTTCTGTTCTCTGAGCTCCACTTTCCTAACTAGTAACAGTAATTCCTAACTAGATGACTGTTTACTGAAAGACACTTGTTCCTGTGTTTGAAAAAGAATGCTTGAGTTTGACCTTTATGAATGGCATTGGTCACCAAATGCCGCTGAAGCAGCAGGGTGTGGGGACTGACGCAAACATCTTGTCCTCAGGACTTTAGACTGCTCCCTATCGGTTACAGTCTGCATGATGGAGAAAAAAAAAACCTATACGTCTGGTGATTTATGTTCAGAATACAAGAAAAATTCTTATAACTCAATCATAAAGATGAATAATCCAATTTAAAAGTAGGCAAAATATGTGAATAGGCATTTACTTGTTAAGAGATATGATGTGCCATGAACAGAGAACATGTTAAACCTGGTGGAAAAGCAAACTGAAGCCACGGTGAATTACCAGTTCACATGGCGACAATACACAAACAGCAGCATGTATTGACAAAGATGCAGGAAAACTGAAACTTAGATATGGTGCTGGTGGGAATATAAGATTGTAGAGGTACTTTGGGGGGGAGGTGTCATCTGACCCAGTGATCGCATTTCCCAGGGTTTATACAACTCCATACAAAGATCTTCTACACAGGAGTATAGCATTTTCATAGCATATCTACATAGAAACAACCTAGATGTCCTTCAGCTGATGAACGTGTGAACAGAATGTGGTAAGATCATACAGCATGACACTCTTCCATAAAAAAATATTAGGTAGTATATGAATTGCCACACAGAAGAACCTCAAAAAACACGAACAATCCGGTAGAGAACATTATATTTTCTCTGCTCAGCGAAAGAAGCTGACTCCACCTTACATAAGTGTGTGTGTGTATGAAAAGTATGGAAAAATGAAATATATAGAGAAAGAAGCATAAGCTTCCCTCAAGCTGAGGGTGTGCATGGAGAATGGACAACAGACACAAGTCATCTTCAGGATGTTGAAATCATTCTAATGATTCACTGTGGTGATGGCTGTATAGTGCTGTAAGTACATTAAGGGGTTTTGAATTGTACTTACATCAGGTGAGAAGTGACTCTTTGTCATGAAAATTGTATCTCAATAAATCAGTTTTCTTTTAAAAAGGAGAGGAGTGGGATCACAGGGTAGCGCTGCAAGCTGGCCACAGTAAAGAGCTATGCCGTTTTCATTTGAGAAAACCATGAAAGGGTTTTAGCAAGGGGTGGGTGGCAGGTACAGTGATGAAGAAATGGGAATCCCATTGAGAAGAAAGCTGTGGCTAACTTAGGCAAACAGCTTGGCTTTAGAGGTGGATCAGGCAGATGTTTTTCCTGTGTTCACCAAGTCCTATGTTCCTAGCTCCAGAGTTTCTCATTCATTTGTGTGTATTTACCCATGTGTCATCTCTTTATATGCTCCACAGTGAATTCTGAAATGAGAGTGATGCCTTCTTTAACCATGCATCTTTAGGATCTCACACACGGTCTGGCATTCACCTAGCTCTCAAATAATGCTTCTGTGGCAAATGACGCTGAAAGGAGAGCAGGCTCGTGGGAGACATTTAATCAGAAATCTACCATTCTCTGATGGTTTGACAAACTGGCTGTCTTTTGCTTCAACTGGTAGTCTTGACAACGGGATCATAGTTTGGTCTTTGGTTGGAAGATGCTGTATATCTTGTCCTTGTGTTAGCTGCTTTGACTGAAGTTCTTTGGGACACAATATGTCAGGGAAAAATC
The DNA here is from genome assembly GCF_007827085.1 of Peromyscus californicus insignis. NCBI lineage: Eukaryota > Metazoa > Chordata > Mammalia > Rodentia > Cricetidae > Peromyscus > Peromyscus californicus. Next base: position 168,600,293 of record NW_026294573.1, on the reverse strand, counting down.
AATCAATCAAAACTATTTGTGATGAGAACATATTCTCTGTGTGTCTGCTGCAATGGATGACTCTTGGGAACAGTGATAAATTAAGTATTACTATAATTTTGTGTCCTTTTACCCTATAGTCCAACAGTTATTAAAACTGATTATGCTCTTAAGTTGTTGTACACTATGAATCTGCTAAGAGTAAAGCATTTTTTGGGACATGCTCCTGTAAATACTTCCTCACTTGCTTCATTTGTTAAGAGAAAAAAAAGGAATACTCTTCAACCATCAAGTACATGAAAACAAAGCCAGACAACCCCCAGCTTCCATCTCAGAGAAGAGCCTTCAGGAAGTTCAAGGGAATGTAAAACATCCACAGGATATTTTAAAAGAGAAGTCAAATCCAGAATAATGACCACGAGCCTCCCTATGATCTCAAAGAAGAAGTTTTCTGTTGTGTAGAGGGTCAGTAATGATGCTTAAAAGCAAAGCATGTTTTTGAAAATTAATTGAGCAGAGCAATTTCCTACCATTTTATTTATTTGAAAACCTGCTACACCACAGGGGGGAAAACTGGCATCAGTTAAATGCCATACACATTTCTCTGTATTCTTTTTAACACACTGTGTTCCTCAGCCGAAGCTGTGGAGTTCAGTGAGTTACTGTCTCTTAGTCATTCTCTGCACATGATTTCTGACCTGTTAGACCCAGACAAAGTTAAGTAGACATTGAGAAAATTTGTCCAACAACCATTTCAATCAACTGTACAGTTTAGTATTTTACAAGTTCCAATTGACCAGTGATCTAAATTGATGGATTGTGTTTGCAGTTGCGTCTTGGGGGTAATGGCTGACACGCATCTCCATGTGCTGTAGTGAACTTGACTATAATCTCACTGTTTTAGCCAATGTCATCTTCTAGTTCATGCAAGGAGTCTGGCATTTTCAAATCGCCTCATTAAAGCTGGGATAACTTTTCACAATTTGCTTTTCTCATTGAGCTCTTCCTAAAATGACTATCTGATGCCCCGAGGTTTGGATGTATTTGAGTAATTTAAAAGAAGAAAAAGAAAAGGCACCAGAGGTTAAAAAAAAAAAATGTTTCTTTCATGTTGCTATCACTCAAAAATAAAAGCAGATTTCTCTCAGTCTAGACCCCTACCCACAAATCAACTTTGGGAAGCATCAAACAGTAATTTAATTTCAAAAGAAAAATTTTGGAAAATGACATAAGCCATTCTGATTGTATTGCTAAACAATTTGGAATTCATCTCTAGCACAGAGGCTTTATAGAATCCATGTGCTGGTTCAAGGTTTTGACTTTAATAATTTAGATTATAGGTATGATACAAACCAGCTGCATCTTTCTGGCTGTAAGCAATAAGTTTCCATTCCCCAGCTGGCCTGGACGTCAGTTTTGTGAGCCAGAGGGCCAGTGACCTTCTTATGTATGGTAGCTATCTACTGTAATAGAATCTGAGACAGGAAGATGCCCTGAAAAGTTGTGTGGTGTGGTCCTGAACTTACCCAAATTGGCTTTGTGTGCTGTTGAAGTATTATCTCTACTGAATATTTTAACTCCAAGGTGTTATTTCAAACTCAGGAAAGATGCTATGAAGGAGCCCAAAGTTTGGATTATAGAAGCTCAATTTTTTTCCAGTAGTCATAAAACTTCATAGCTTAGCCATCCAAGTGAAGAAGAAATCCATTAACAGGTGTTGAAACCAGAACACCATGCTTAAGCAAATCTCAGGCTTTGAAAGAGTGTGTACGTGCCCATTCTTGAATGGCTAGAGATGTCATTAAGTCTGATTTGACAAAAAAACATCATGTAATGTTCTCCTGGCTGTGATCGGAAAGTCAGCTAAAATAGCAGAGGCAGCATTCTCGGCTGTCTCATTAGGAGCCAGAAAGAGAGCTGAAGGAAAGCTGAATGGTACTCACCTCTGCAGTCAGCTACTCCTGGATCAGGAGGAGAGGAGGTGTAGGGAGCAGGACAGGCTTAGCTGGATATGAAGACTAGGAACAGTCATGTCAGCAGATGGAGCAGTGGCTGCTGACACAGCATGTAGACTCAGTGGTGAGGCCAAAGTCCCTAGGAATGGTATAGCACCTGCAAGAGAACCAGCAGGACCCTCACTATGCTCTGTAGTCTCATACCCTAACCATGGGACAACCCTATCTCATCCAAATCTTTTCAATGGCTTCTGCAGGTACCTTCTCCTCTTCATAGGCACTTAGGGTCTTGTCCTTTCAATGAACAGGAAAAATGGCCAGGAATCCACCCTGTTACCCTGCAACTTGTGCACTCATGTAGCCCGGGATCCAGCTTGCACCTCTATATGCCAGACTGCAGTGCTCAGACAGGTAAAAAGCGAGACTGTTAAGTAAAAGATAACGTCTATTGGAAAGAACAATTCAGCGACTTTAGGCAGTGATGGGTTCTGGGTTAATTTTAATGTGTCAGGGAAAAAAAGTGATGTAGCCATGCATGATAAAAACAACTTTGGCAGGAGGATGGAAGCTGGATGCTTGAAGGCTGGCAGCATCCCCAATGTATCCAGCTTTAAGGAGATAATAGCAGGGCACCCAAGGATGTAGGGATATCCCAAAGACAAGTAGTCTCAGCTGGACCCCAGGTGATAACGTGGTTGGCAAAGCCACACTGCTTCCAGCAGACACCACACAGATGTGTTTTGTCCCATTTCTATACATGTGGGGGTATGTCTACATACCTACAAGATTTTGCCTCAAGAAAGTACAGGATAGAAAGAAAAGATCAATAGTACTGTTATAGCTCTGAAATTGATGCAGAGTGGGGAATATTTTATCCTTATTAAAAATAATGCTGTAACTTTAGTTTAAAAAGAAATAACGCACTTCAGTAAACCTCTATCTAAAAGCTCTTATGTACAAGGTCAAAGCTAAGAAAAGATGAACAAGATGTAGGGCTTCACCACATCTAGCCAAGGAGGGAATCCTGCCTGCAGCTGTAGGTCAGTACAATACAGGAAGGGAGGTGGAACTGGGAGATGTTGGTGTGACATATTGCCGGGCTCCATTCTAGAGTGCTTACAGAACACCCGCCCTCCTTTCTGTGTGCCGCCACCGCGGATGATGCCTAATGTTGTTAGAATGCCTGAAGCTCTCCTGCATAGGAGACTCAGGCATGCTGGAGTGGAAATAATTCAGAGCTCAGACCCAGAGAGGTCACACTCTACACTGAGCCAAGCTCTCTTCTACTTGAAGCCTCGGGGGGAGGTGACAGAGAATGGGGAAGCTGACTGCACATCTGGAACTGTCTGCGTTTCCCTTTGGTGAGATGGCTCTGGTGTCGCACTGTAGCACTGTAGCATCTGTTCCCAGGCAGATGCCTGGAATCTAAGCACTCTTTTTGCACCCAGCACTGCCACATAACCTGCCTCCACCCATGGGGATATTCACCTAGGATCTCCTCTAGGTAAAGCCCAGGGCAATGACAATTACATTTCCCTGTGTTCTTTAATACTCCTGCCCAATGTGGGAAATACCTAGGCTACTTCCACCAGAATTGCAGGTGAGGAGCTAGCACATGTTCATTCTACTTTTGAAATCCTGATCTGAAATTCCACCATAGTACTTCCTTTACTCTCCATAAGGTGAAGCCCCAGAGGGGGACCCCAAGGAATGCATTCATTACCTATCTGCCTTTCTCTTTATCGGTAGCTTCTACTGGTCAGATAGGGAAGGAACGAGAAGATTGCATTCCACCCAGCTGACTTTTCCTTTCTGATTTTTGGAGATAGATTATTTTCTGATATTTAACAAGGGAGTGACTGAGCCCAATGTAGTAGTTCATGTCTCTCATCAACAGTAGGGATCGTTAGGCAGGAGAATGGCCATGAGTTTAGTTAGGGTCAACCTGGGATACATAGTGAGTTCCAGGCCAGCCTGAACTACAATGTGAGACCTTGTCTCAAAAATACAGATAGACAGACAGACAGGAATCGAATGTTTGAAACTTAGGGAACACTTGCACTCTCAAGACTCAAGCTCTTGCAGATTCAGACATTTGGATTCAACTCATGGACCAATCACTGTCTGCAATTGCCTTTACGTTTTCAATTGCATCCATCCTCCCTTACTTAAGAGCACCGGAGGAGGGGAACCATGGCACCCTGGAACATTGTGTAAGTTATATACATCCCTCAGGATATAAATTATTTCACATCTCTAGAGGTTGATCATTATTAACAAGAATGCAAATAAATTTCACCCATGTAGATGCTCTCTGGTCACCTTTGCACGTTAGGTTCCTTTTGCAATGTCATAGCCCTCTATGTGGTTTTAAATTCTCCTATGTTCTTGATATAGCATCTTTTCCTCATTAGTTAATGGGGTCATATTTGTATGATATTAGCTCATAGAATAATAATTCTTTAAATTTCCTTTAAAAAACTTTTTAATGGCACATACACATGTGTGTGTGTGTGTGGGGGGGTATTTTATAAGCACATGAATGCAGGCATCTGTAGAGACCAGAAGAGGGCATCTGATTGCCTGGAACAGGTGTTATAAGCCTTTGGAATCCTCCTGATATGGATGCTTGGAACAAAACTCAAGTTCTTCCTCTGTAAGACCAGCACGTGCTCTTAACCACTGAGTTCTTTCTAGCCCTGGACTTTTTTTTTTATTCTCATTTAACTGATGGAAAGATTAAAGTTCAAAGCAATATATCAAATTGCCTGTCTTAGTTAGGGTTGGCATTGCTGTGATGAAACACCATGACCAAGGCAGCTTATAAAAGAAAGCATTTAATTGGGGACTGGCTTACAGCTTTAGAGGGTGTGTTGTGGCAGACCAGCTGGGAGACTGGCTCCCACATTTTAACCCAGGATACTCTGGAGAAGTGAGGGATAGGAGTTATAAATAGAAGGACAGAGAGGGAGAGAAACAGGTAGAAACACAGGATAGCCTTGGGAGGGCCTGGATCCTAACCCACTGGCCCCTTCTGTCTCTTCTAAAGGGCTATGTATAGCAATGCCAAGGGGTGGAGCAAAAGACCTCCTCCCAGCACAGCCAAGTGCAGACCCTTTCTAATCACCTGGTAACCATGCACATGGTCAAGTAATCCTCTATTACAGCCCTGCTGGTTAAAGCAAGCTCAGATCTCACTTGGAAACCTTTGTGGGCCTCCACAGTGGGTCCATCCATGATCCACATGACAGGGAGCATGATGGTAGACAGGCAAGCACGGCATGGAGCAGAACAGAGCTCACGTCTTATCTGGAAGTTCTAGGCAGAAAGAGAAAGTGTGTGTGTGTGTGTGTGTGTGTGTGTGTGTGTGTGTGTGTGTGTGTGTAGTGTAGTGGTGTGTAGCTGAGAGGTTAATGCCAGATGCCTGCCTCTACTGCCTTCCACTTTTTATTTTGAGAGAGTTCTCTCACTGCATCTGGAGCCCATTCATTGAGCTGGACTGGTTGTCCAATGAGTTCCAGGAGCTGTGTCTCCATTCCTTTCTCAGAGCTAGGTTATGAAAGCATAGCCACACATCAGGCTTTTCCATGGCACTGGGGATGTAAACTTAGATCCCTTGCTTACCTGGTAGGCACTTCACCACCTCGACCATCTCTCCAGCCCCAGGTTAGTTTTTGAGTGATAATTATCCCATAAAAACACCACGTCCCCTATGTCCAGACACAAAACCAAGGCTCCTATGAGAAGAACAGCATTGTTTCAGTCATGTTGTGTGCCCGCATCTCATGGTGCATCATGCAACTGGACCAACATTCCTTGAAAAGATTTGAATTGTGTAAAACAAGCCCAACTGTATGGGTCTATTCATATGATTAGGTAGATTTTGACAAATTCAAAGGGAAGATAAATGAAGACCCCAAGAAATCAGAAGAGCTGTTATCAATCAGCTGTTCCTAAAATCACCTTAGGGATCCTTTAACAAAAAGGAGTGAGCCCATGACTGTCAAAATAGGAATAAACAGTGGCAGCCAAGCTGGCCAGATGCTGTTCATGGATGATGTGTTAAGGCAAATCTTGCTGAAATTAGGCCTTCCTGGGACCATTTATTCCCAAGGAATAAAAGTCAAGAGTGGTCAATGATTGTCATGAAGAAGTCATGGTCATCTGTGCCCATTAGCCGGTCTAGGTATAGACAAGTCAGTCTATTTCAGCAAGAAGATGTCATGGAATGTCTCCTGAGACTACACAGTCAGACCTTGACTGTGTCATCTGCTTGGGATGCTGGACATGTTGTGATGCTGAAGATGACAAAGTGTAAAGGATGAGAAGCGATTTCTGCCCCAAAGACAGCACCCAGCTAGTGCACAGAGAGCATGCCCCCACCTCAGACCTCCACGCGAGTTGACTCAGTGTCCCTCATTCACTCCTAGGTCCTCTGTTATTTATGTTGCAACTTTAATTTAATACATTGTTATTTTTAAGTTTAAAGGGATATTTTTAAGAGAGCTAGTCCTTGACACTGTTGGGCATTTCTAAAAGAAAACCAGTCTGTACTATATACAGAAGGAGAAAACCTTTGTAGAAATGGTTCCGATTGCTGTCACTAGTCAGCTGTTTGGGCCCAGCCCAGGCCCACAGTAGCAATTCCCGTAATGTTCTGCATTCCTTTCTCCTCTTCAAGTTTCTCCTAGAGGTGCATGGTGCCACCATATTTTAAGTCCCCACATAGACCATTCAATTACAGAGCCCCCTGGGCTAGAATGTTCCTATTATTACTTTTCAAAGAGTGAGTCTGATTCATAGATGAAAATGGTTAATGAGCAAGACACTTTTTTCTTCGCTTTCACGCATATTCCTTTCCTCCTCCTCCGCCTCCTCCGCCTCCTCTGTCCTCTTCCTCTTGGTCTGCCTTTTCCTTCTCTTGCCCTCCTTTTTGCATTAAGAACCCAGCTTTGTACATACTAAGCACACATCCCATCACTGAACTGTACCCCCAGGCCCTTCCCTCTTGCCTAGTATCTTTGTCTCTGGCTTTATTTTTCTGCTTAGTGTAATTCATAATGATATACTAAGTAAGTTATTTTAATCCTTTAAACCTACTCAATTTGCCTTCATAGTAACCATTTACCTTTGAGGAAATATCCATTTTTCTAAATTTAGAGTATCTGAGCTATTAATGTATTAAATTTTTCTTTTTCTTTTCCATATTGATTATATTGCTAAACAACATTCTTCCACTTGAGGTCTTGATAGCTTAAAATAAGTCAAAACCAAATAAAAACAAACAAATTCTCTAGAGCAGTGCATGGCACCTAGAATAGAGTAGGCTGCTAACACAGTAGGTCATCAAGAGGCAAATGGAGAAACTGTGTTCTTGTATACTTGAATTAAGACCTGAGTACATCGTGCAATATTAAATGTTAGCAATGCTTATGATAGGTTTGTCTTTTGTAATCATAGTTGGATGTGTATTATAGAACATGTAGTAAATGAGTCTGGAGAGGTGGCTCAGTCTGTAACGTGCTTGAAAGCATGAGGACCGTAGTTTGTTAACTCATCATTCACAGAAAATCTGAGTGTAGTTGTGTGTCTGCAAGCCCAGGCCTGGGAAGGCAGAAACAGAAGGGTCCCTGGGGCTCATTAGCTAGCCAACCATGCTGAATCGGTGGGTTTCAGCTCTAGTAATAGTCTATCTCAAAAACAATGGTGAGGAGAGTGACTGAGAAGGGCACCTGACACTGACCTCTGTCCTCCACACGTGTGAACACATGTGAATGTGTAACCACAGGTGTGTATGTACACACCCACAGAAATATGTACATGGAACACGTGCATACACACATAAATATTTATCCACAAAGGATGTATGGTAAACATGGACTAATGCAGTGGTGAAAATCGACATTATTATAGCATATGTATTGTCTTAATATTGAGCATGAGCTGACTAATACGATGTCTACAAACCCACAGAGGAAGCCCTGTGGCATGAAGCTTAGGGCTGTAGAACGTTAGGGTCAGTGAAGTTGGACGTGTCCTCGAGATTGTATTTAACACTCCCTGAGTTCACACTGCTGTTCCTACCTTTTAGGAGCAATGAGAGTCTATAGCGCCCACCTCTTACCACTTCTTATGCCCCCCTCTCATTTCAAGGTGTCCTGTTAAATCACCGTGTTTCCTATTCACAGCTTCTTGGAAGTTTTGGGGCAGAAGAGGAAAAGCCCACTTTGTTTCAATTATTTGTTCCCATGTGTCCTGTTTGAATGATTCCCTGGTGCTACAATTCCATTAGATAATTTAGGAGATTTAATCAATGCTTCTCTTTGCAAGTTGGGGAAGAGAAAGGCGGTGGGGAATGGTCAGGAAGGTCCAGCACAGAGCTAAAAGCTGTCTCGCATCTGGTAAAACAGAGTCTTAGCAACTGAGATGGCCATCCTTTCCATGCTGGGATTTTGATTTTCCTTAGGGCCACACTACCTAACAGAGACTTCTGAATGTCAGAAACATCTCCAGAGGATGAAAGTGTTTTGCTATAGTACTTGTTGTTGGGAAAATTTTTATTCTAGTTTATTTCTGATCTGGACAAAATTCCCAACATAAAGACTGCTAGTAAAACCCTAATTTCTCAAAACTGTTCACCTGTGTCTCAGCCCTCATGAGTTAACCTACCAACGATGGGCTCACCGACCGGGGCTGACCTCCAGGCTCTTTCCTCTTCAATATGGTCACAGTACTCTTCTGAAAGGTCTAAGTGACAGAGGCTCCACTAAGGAGTTCCACGAAAACATGAACCCCTTGTGTGTGTCTGACTCTTAGAGTTTGCATCCCAAACTGAGGGGAATGTGGGACTTGTCGGGGGGCTGTGACAGATGCTCCCCTGGCCCTTGGCTTAGATCCTTCCTGCCATCGTTAAACAATGTGATAATTTCTTGAAGGTCATGAGGGAAAGTGAACTCATTTGAAGGTGGGGATAAATCAGTCACCAGGGAAGAGAAGGCAGTAAGCCATCAAAAGGAAACATGATATTTCCAGGAATTTGGGGAAGTAACTTTTGTATTTGATGTATCACCAAGATTAGCCGTCCATCCTCAGTGTCAAACCTGCTGGGCAGCTCTTCTTATCATTAGCCAATAAAAGTCTGCTATTGTAGGTTTTCCTGGTCTATTCTCAGGGTTATAGAGTTTCTCTGAGTTTTTTTTCTTTCCTCAAGATTATCCTGCCTAACAAAGGAAGGAGTTAGTGTCCTTGACCGTCAGCAAAAAAGTTACAAGCAGGGTTAAAATACATGATTGAAGAACTGAACATTTAATTCCATACAGAGGTATTAAAGGAAAGATCCCTTGAGCCAGCAGACCATAGGACAATGGGTCAGCAATTTCACATCTATTTCTGACCCTGTCATTGACTCAGGGTACTGGGGAAGTCAGAGGTTCCTGTTTTTCAAAACTTTATTGCACTACCATAGCAGTTATTAATTATTTGGTTAAAAAAATGATGTTTGCTGAGCACCCAAAGTCTAGAGGGCCTTTTACCAGAGCAGAAAGCAACATGAATTTCTGGCTTTAAGTAAAACGTAAGAGTATCATACACCAGCAAAAAGTGAGCAGAGATATATACAAGAGGGAAGGACTAGGTTGTGAAATTGGAAATCTTCATTTTAGGACCCCTGAGAAGGTTCCCTTTTCTTTTTTTCTTTCTGTGTATATACATGGGTATACACCTATGTATGGAGGCTGAAAGACAACCTCAGGTGTTAATTTTGGGCATTACCTAAATGTCAGTGACTACCTTTGAAACAGCTTCACGTATTGGCCTGAAGCTCACTGATACAGCTGACTGGGTGGCCAGCCAACTCCAGGGATCCTTCCCACAAGTTTGTGCACACAGAAGAGGCTAACTCCATTTTCTTGTACTTGGAACATGACACATTTTCTTTGAGCCTAAGGCAGTATGTCCATTTTTGAAAATGGGAAAATTGAGCAGAGGAAGAGTTTAGATAGTTTTCTCATGCTCGTGGTTCTAGCACCCCAAGCTTGCAGTTAGTGTCTTTGACTCGTGAAGCAGAAAGTATTTGATTATAAGTGAGTGTTAATACTGACTGCACGCACGTGACCATATATGTATGAATGTATGCTTGTGTTTGTCTGTGTGTATATATATATGCATTATATGAGTGTGTGTGTATATATATATATATACATATGTTTGTATGTGAAAGTACAATGATGAAACTTACTATTTTGCACAATTAATATACACCAATAAAGTTTTAAAAAGAGTTAACAGGAAGTAAAATCCTGCATTATGGAATTCAACTAAATGTTCAATATAGCATAATTTGGTGACAAATAATAACTTTTTTCTAATATTAAAAAAATCCACTAATAGCAAAACTTCCGAGGCTATGAGATGACTTTTGATAACACCATGAGTCTTAAACCAAAGTAAATATGATAGTCCTACACCATGGTGGACAGTATTATTACTGTTGAGCTTCACAACTTTCCTAGATACATGCCTGATTTTAGCCTATCATCCCTCCCTCATGAATGGAGATGGCTAAAATGAAGGAGAGGGAGATGATTCGGCGGGTATGAGTGTTTGCTACAGAATGAGGGTGCAAGTTCAGATCCCAGAACCCACATGAAAAACCAGGTCTTGTAACCCCAGCCCTGTGTAAGGTAGAGAAGGAATATTGTTGCAGCTTGCTGGCCAGCCAGTTTAGACAAAACTCCAGTGAACTCCATGTCCAGTGATAAACCCCTTTTCAGTGGAAAGGGATAGAGTAGGATGTTTATCCTTCCATGGTCTCAGCATGCATCCACACACAATTGTGTACTCATGCATGTAACCCAGGTGCATACTACAGCTATGTCCTCATGAGTATGAAATACAACTTAACTAGCAAATACTGAAGACATAAGAAGAATGAAGTTTAGATCAGAGAAGCATTGTATATAGGATGGAATCCTGAGTGGGGACAGGTAAAACAGAAGTGATGGTTGCTGGGGAAGTGCCCAGGGATTATGCCTTTCTTTTACTTATAAGAGTACGTTTTACTTTCTACTCCAGGTAAAAACATATGTATGTGTTAGAGAAAATCTTAAAATTTAGCTCATGAGCTCTATGCAGTCTAGTTTTTTTTCTTTTGGTTTTTTTCGAGACAGGGTTTCTCTGTGTAGATTTGCACCTTTCCTGGGACTCACTTGGTAGCCCAGGCTGGCCTCGAACTCACAGAGATCCGCCTGCCTCTGCCTCCCGAGTGCTGGGATTAAAGGCGTGCGCCACCACCACCCGGTGCAGTCTAGTATTTTTGCATCAAGTATTAACTAAAACAAAATTCTAAAAACACCAAGTCCAACTATGAACATCAGCTACGGTAATAAAAATTCTGACCCTTAATTTGTTCATTGTGTAATATTTACATTATGAAGAAATGGAATCAATAAACCTTGATAAACAAATGGTAAGCAATGTATTTAAAAACCAGGAACTTATAGTATGATTCTTTAAATGTAATAATTGTCTGAACTATTAAAAAGAGTGTCTCGGCAGGTGATAGTTGTACATACGTTTAATCCCAGCACTTGGGAGGCAAAGGCAGAAGGATCTCTGTGAGTTCCAGGACAGCCTGTTCTATAGAGTGAGTTCCAGGACAGCCAAAGCTACACAGAGAAACCCAGGAAACCACCCACAGAAATAGTCTTTTTCTCCAGGTTTGGAATTTTCTTCTATGATTTTATTGAAAATATTCTCTGTACTTTTGGTATGGTATGCTTCTTCTTTATGCCCTTAATTCAAAAGTTAGGTCTTTTCATGGAGTCCACAGTTCTCCCATGTTCTGTTATATATTTCTTTTAGTTTGTCATTGACCTTTACACAGTAATCCAATTTCTGTACCTTGTCTTCCAGCTCTGATACACACACTATATCAATCCTGTTGACAACACTTTCTGCTGGCCATCCTGTCACAGTAAGCACTTAGACCCATAACTCCCCACTTCTTAAGGAACCTAGGAGCTAAGGTGATAACAGTAAATAGATGTATTCACAGTTTGAGCAAACCTTCTCTGCAGCAGTTAGAGATGTATAGGAAAGAGGAAAGAAAGGCAGGAGATGCATGGCTTCATCTAATGATCATGTGAACATCTTTCTCAACACAGGTTCCTCTGCCGGCTGGCATGCAGCAAGTTCAGCCTTTCCTTCCCCATGGCACAGGATTCCTGGGGAAGTTTTACTGCCTTGGGCACATTGTTTCAAGTCTGGTAGCTTGAGGGCGGCCCATATTCTGTCTTTGGACTATCTCCTCTCCTGCCAGAACAGTCACAACCCTTCATTCCCTTCCACTTCCTGTTCTAATGGGGGAAACAGAACCAATTATTGCATATGAATTCAACCATATGGGATAAGTATTAGGTTGTACGCAGGAGTTAGATGAGAGGGTGAGGGTATTCAGAGGCCAGGGGCCAAATGGATCCACATTGTAGCTGTCATACTTGGGGTTGGGAGTAAAGTCTACCTCGAATCTGTCATGCTTCCTGCTATTTGTTCACATTCTTCAAGACTGATGAAGAAGTTGGTGTTGCTCCGGACTCTGGTCTGTCCACCAATAGGGATTGTTCTTTTCTTGGAATACCGCAGTTAGTAGGCTCTAAAGCAACAACTTGGCTGTCAGTTCTGACAGGCTCCAGCGACTTCCCAGCTAGTCCCAGGCTCCTTTCTTGCTAACTATATCAGAGATCACATCTCTTCCTTCTTTTACACTTTTTTTAACTGGCACCAAAGAAGCTGTAGAGGAGATTAATTTGTCTTTTTGCATCCTTTCGTAAGTCAGTGCCTACCCATATCTGCACTATCCTCTGCTCTTTTCTAACTCCTTTTCTGTCAAAATATAACTTCCTATCCTCTTTCCATAGAATCCTATTAGCTGCTCTGTGAGATGGCAATACCAACAAAAATACTTCAAAAAATAGATCTGATCATACGCAACTACATGAAATTGCTAATGTGGGTTTTTGGTCTATAAATTCAATTTCTTACGGTTTAACATTTGAAATAAAGTCTCACTGTATTATCTCTTCTCAAAGTTGCAATTTCACCTCAGCTGCTGAGCAGGGGAGACAACTGGATTCAGCCACTTTGACCACACATCTCAAAGAAGATCCAGGGACAGTTGCCGATGATCTGCTAAGGCCTCTCTGTCCTGGAAATGTGCTTCAGTGTTAGCAGGACTTGGCTCTGTTCTGTCTTCAGCATTCCTCCTTTCTGTAACGCAAAGCAGAAGCAGTACAGCCAGGGAGGAAGGACAGGAAGACTTCCTTTGTTACCAAATGCCACTCCTACACACAAAGTTCAAATGGACACAACACTGTTGTGGGAAATGGAGAGAAGATGGGGTACAAGGCACTTCTGGCAGATTTGAGTTCATCAGTAATCAGTTTGTAAATGGGTGCCGAGTTATCCGACATCACTCCCCTTCTTAGAACTCAACCTGCTTTTGTTTCCCAGTCTGTGCACTAAAAAGGTCGCAGTATACCCACATGCTTCTACTATAAAGCATTTTGTAAAGACTCTTACATAATGCTCCTGTAAACACTGGATAGTAAAACTTGAGTAAATTAAAATCACATCATACTCACCTCCTGTAATTAACTTCACATTCACACATTTCCAATTTTTAACCTTTCTTAGTCTAAATTATTAAAGTCTTACTCTTTCATCAGGGTAAATCTCATTAGTATTTACACGAGTCTTGTTTTGGGCTTATTATAGTGAGAGCAGAATATAAAAATCGGTTCCTATTTTAAAGAGCTATATGGCCCAAGAGTTTCATATAGATAAAGAAAGTCAGATCTCAGGTCTTGGGTGGCTTCCACTCAGGAGCCGCTTTCATCCGGCCTTTGTTGTCTGTGTGTTATCTATCCGTCTGTGTCTCCTGTCACATTAGAGACTTACCCAGGGAGAGAGCTCACATATTCCTCAGCCTTGCACTTCCTGAAGCAACTAACACAATACATTGCACATAGTGGGCCTTGGGTTAGCAGTAGTTGGACATTCTTAAACTGCAACTCTGTGGAATTTCCCAGCCAGAGGAGCATCTCCATTTTGCAGCTAGGAAATCTGAAGTGCAGAGCGATGATTTCCAGCATTGGTTCAGGTGCTATTGACCTGAATAACCACTGGAATCCAGCCAACCCTGCTTAATCACTCTCAGGAACAGGAGAACCAGCTCAAAGGGCGAGGTGGCCTATTTACAAGTGTAAGGAAGCAGTTAAATATTTTAAAATTATTTGTGTGTGTGTGTGTGTGTGTGTGTGTGTGTGTGTGTGTGTGTGTGTGTGTGAGAGAGAGAGAGAGAGAGAGAGAGAGAGAGAGAGAGAGAGAGAGAGAGAGAGTCATACTGGAATCAGTTTTTCCCTTCCACCTTACACGGGTTCCAAGGATGGAACTGAGGTCACGAGACCTGTATCCTCTGGAGGTATTAATTGCTTTTACCAGCTGGACCATGTCTCTGGCCCAGGAAATGTTATTTTCTGTAATTCTTGGGTGTTCCCGGAGTTGGGGGACTTGATTCATGGTGTAGTATTAACCTGCTTTCTTCCTGCTGCAATGGCTCTTCGCATCTCTCAATAGAGAGGTTGTGTTGCATCTCCTAAGAAACAGGGTTTCTGAAAGAGATGGATGGCTTCTTGGAAATGAAGGGTGCTGATAAACCCAAGGTTACAGCAGCTGGTGGCCCCCAACAAACCATTAAGTGTGTGTTGGTGTAACCGCTCCAGACCCCAGAATCACAAGACATGCCAAGCCAGTGTGTCATGTGTCACAGTAGCTTTCATGGAGGAAGCAGGGGGGATGCTTTAAAACAAGCTCCCTGTGGCTTTGAAATTATACTGTTTACACTTATCTGCTATAAAGAGCAAAGCATTAAAATATTTTCAGAGGTGTTTTCACACTAACTTCTTATCTTACTGAAAGAACACTAATTGATTACAGGTGAAAAGGGAAATACAGAAAAGCAAAACCACATCCATAAGTTATCTTACCACATAACTAATATTTTAGGGTCTTTGTGTACACAGTTACGTGTATTTGTACATAATTATAATTTAAATATCTTCCTGAGACTATCCATGTAGTTCTAAGTCTCTATTATTACTCAGATTATGTTCTTGATCTACCAGACTCTATCAAATGCCTTCTTATTCTATGTAGATTAAATGTGGTTACATAAGCATGCTCAGTAAGTTTTTACATTCACCATTTGTCTGCTTTTAATTATTCTCAATTATCTTTAATGGTGAGATGTCACCATCTTTACAAGTTAATATGCACATGGTTCTACAGAAACCATTTTGTTAGGAAATGCCACATGTGCATGAATGTAGTTTATTTTTCTGTCACACAATACTTGGCAATCAAAGATAGCTCATTCTGAAGCACTGGCAATCTAATGAGGAATTTTTATGCAGTGCTGGGGACCAAACCTATGACTTTGTGATTCTAGGCAATCATTGTCACCGAGCTCTCCTGTAGGTAGAATTTGGCACCATCAAGTAACACAAACTCCGTGAGTCCATTGCACACCACAGTTTCGCTTGCAGCTCAGTGTTGGTCACTTGCCTTGTCTCGGAAGTCCTTGTCATGGGTAACCATGAAGAATCTACAATCCACACACACAATCTCAAAGCATGTGGCTCCATGTGAGTTACCACATGGGATTTCATTCTTACCTTTGGCAGGAATGTCTAGTCTTATCGCAGAGAAACTTAAGATCAATCACTTTTCAAGTTTATTTTACTTCATTTTCTTCCCTACTAAATGAAAACTTGGTGAAACAGAGTATACTAGGCTTGAGAGATGGCTCAGAGGTTAAGAGCACTTTCTGCTCTTGCAGAGGATGTGGGTTTAGTTCCCAGCATCCACATGGTACCGCTCAACCTTCTGTAACTCCAATTTCAGGAGATTCATACCATCTTTTGTCATCCAAGGACACAGGTGCACATACAGAGAGGCAAAACACTTATAGATATAAAATAAAGCAAATCTTTAAAATTGTGTATGCTTTATAAACACATTTTTGTTGTAGAATATTATTTTAAGATGTGTCACATTTGTTTATGCTGTGGAACATTTGTTTAATGATGCAAAGATGTGTTGTATTCTTTTATGTTGCATTTGTTTAACTCTGTGAAGCTGTGTTACTTTGCCTGTCTAAAACACCTGATGGTCTAATAAAGAGCTGAGCAGCCAATAGCAAGGCAGGAGAAAGGATAGGCAGGGCTGGTAGGCAGAGGAAATAAACAGAAGAAGAAATCTGGGAGGGAAAGAAGAAAGAGCAAGAGAACAAGGAGAGGAGGATGCTAGGCGCCAGCCACCCAGCCAGCCATGGAGTAAGAGTGAAAGTAAGATATACAGAAGTAAGAAAAGGAAAAAGCACAGAGGCAAAAGGTAGATGGGATAATTTAAGTTAAGAAAAGCTGGCTAGAAAACAAGTCAAGCTAAAGCCAAGCATTTATAATTAAGAATAAGCATCCATGTGTGATTTATTTGGGAGCTGGGTGGCAAGACCCCCAAAGAGCAAACACAACCAAGAGCACATTTTATTCAATGATTTTTATCTATTTAGGTCTTCTTACTGGTCTTTCACTCTTCCATGCATATAGGAGCTTCTCATTATTGTGGATGAGGAGAGACATCTCCCCCTGAATTCTCTCCCGCCCCCAACAGGGTCCAGGCCATTCTGTTCTTTCGAGCCTGCTGGGTTCTTATGCACTCAACACAGATTTCACATAGGGCACAGGCAAAGCAACAGAGTAATATGATTATCTCAGCAGGCAAATAAGAAGTAAAGTACACTGTCTAGACTTGGACAGACAAAGCTCAAGGCAACAGCACTGAGGCAAGTCTTGGTGAACCCCTTCTGCTCCCCGTGGAGAGTGGTCCATGGTGGAGCCTTTCTTGTGATAGGTGGAGGCTTTCATAGAAGCCGTCTTACCCACAATTTATTCTGTTTGAAATTAGATACATTAGATGAAGGAATATGTTTAAAGGTGCAAGCACCCATAAGTGGAGAGGTTTGCCAGGAAAAGGGCAATGGTGCCTTGCACATGTTCCTGAGGGAGAAGAGGGAAGCGTTTTGTGGAAGCTGGCCAGAGAGAGCTTTGCTGTTTTTCTCAGAGCCCAATCTCTCTCTGATCTGGTGTGCTTGGCTACCTTAGACTCAGCGGCAGGCTCCGCAACTGTGAACCAAAATAACCACCCCCTCTAAAATAGATCTCCCCTCAAATATTTTAACCAGAGTGAGAGCAAAACAGTTAATTCAAAAGTGTACAATTTCTGCAAGCAGAAGGCTTAGGAGGGTGTGTGTGTGTGTGTGTGTGTGTGTGTGTGTGTGTGTGTGTGTGTGTGCTGATGGACATCATGAAATAGTTTCTTGCTGTCTTGACATGACTTTCTTCCTCAAAAGGGCTTTCCAACATTGCATAAAGACAAAACACACAGAAGCCTCTTTAGGCCCAGGGACATGAAAGGTGTTACATTAATCTAAACAACTATTCAGAATAATCCTGAAGACCTAATCCTGCAGGCATGACTGGAAAAGCATCTCTTCAACAAAAGGGAAAAGATGAGAACCGACAAGGTGACAGATCCCAGCTCCCTCCTCAGGTGAGTGAATCAGAGGCTGGTTTTAGTTTAACAATTTAACCAATGTTGAGTTCAATTTTTTTTTTTAAGCCATGACAAAGCCCTCTCTCTGGGGCATTTATTTTCCATTGTGGAGTTAATATAAAATTTCTATCTTAAATTAAAATCATGGATTTTTTTTTATTTACTCAAATAAGTTCTTTCTCACATGAAGCTTGGCTTTCCTATTAGCGGCTTTCTCCAGCCCCTCCGCTTTGTTGCTATTCACTAGGAGCTCTGTTTATCAAATGCATTCACGGGTGGAAAGTCAACAAACCCAGCAGATGCAGGTGTGGAGGTGATGAGATCCAATAGAGCCCACAGGCCTAAAGGAAAATAAACAGGAGCCATTGATTTCAGTGAACTTAAATGTTGTCCCTAACCTTAAGGTCATTGTCCCTCTTCCTCCCTCCCTTTATCTCCCACACATATGCATTTAGGCGACACATAAACACTGGCATCCAAAGATGAACCTGAGATCATTCCCCAGAAGCTTCACAAATCTTTGTCATCACAGAAAATTCCAGATTGCTCATGGGAAGGGCAGTGCCTCATTAAACAACGTCAACACAGCAAGATTCATTAGAACTTGCCACCTTTGATGGACTGCTGACTCAAGCTAATTAACACTGCTGCTAATTGTTACCGAATGAAATAAAGCAAACCTGGATGGCGGTGTGTATGGTTATTGTAAGGGAATCATAGATAACCTAATAGAAATTTCTTTCAAAGCCAGAAAACTAAATTCATCTCAGTTTACAATTGTTTGATATCCTTTAGTACCTTAGCTGTTTGGAAACATCTCAAACTCATTTTTAACCCAATTGAGGGACTTCTCTAATTGGAGGTAACCATTTTGGAGCCACGGCTAGATTTAGACTATCCAGATAGCAGCCCCCGTTCTAGGGACATTTAATTCCCACTAACATGTCTATTACCTTTCCCAACTTGCCCCAACAGAGGATTTTGAAAGGGGTTGGCCTCAAGCTTCTCCACGATCACTTAAGCATGACTTTATTTTTTTTCTTGTCAGACTTAAGCCCACGGAAACAAGTTCTTATGTAACTGCATTTCAGAAAGACTGACCAACAAAGGCATAGGAAAAACAGACAGGACATCAAAAAGGAGTGTGGCCAGTATTTCTGGGTCTCCTCTCTTCAGATGAAGCCCCTCCTAGAGTCGCATTCCCAGACACATCCTGCTCCCTAACACCTTTCCCTGACATTTTTTTCTCCCTTGAATTTTTCTTAAGGAGATTCAGGTTGGAGGACACAGGGCACGGCAGAATTTTCTGAACATCCAGCTCAGAGTCTCTCTCTTTACTAGATTCCTTTGCTTCATCAGTTGATATAAATCTCTCTCCTACATTGCCAGCTTCAGCTATATAGTGAGTTTGAAGTCAGCCTGGGCTACATGAAGCACTGTCAGAAAAAAAAAAAAAGGAAACTTCTCTGGATTCATTTATTTTGTTTTAAAGACCAGGGAGAGACTAAATGAAAATCATTACCCAATAGGGGATTCCCCAGTGTAGGTAGGGGTTAACTGGGGCCCTGGTGCTGTTTTCCTTATTCTATATGCATCTAAGAAGAAAGAAAGTGGACATATTTGTTTTCCCCAGTCCCCTGCTCCTTGCCAGTGGTAGCAGCCACTTCTCTAGGCAAGGGCTAGTCATGTTCCAGGTGGAAGAAGCAGAGGAGATCCTGGAGGTCTGGATTGGGCTAAAGCCCTGGAAAAGGACTTAGTGCGTTTAGTCTTTGTGGGTGCAAGGGAGGAGTCACAGTGTCAGTGTTTTGGAGTGGCTGCAGTTCAGAGGCAGCTTGCAGAAAAGTCTGAGCCCTGCCTGCTCTGATGCCTACATCAGTTCCTACACAGTACTAATGAACATTGAGGAAGGAGCATGGCATTTAGGCTGGTCATGGTGGCCCATGCCTGTGATCCTAACATTTGCGAGGTAGAGGAAGAAAACTAGTGTCAAGGTCACCCTTGGCTCCTTATATAGGGGATTAAGGACAGCACAGGTTGTATGAGACCCCATCTCCAAATAAACAAAAACCCAGACAAACACACAACCCCAAGACATTTCACTGGCACCTGCTGAAAACACATTATGCACATGGGCATCTCTGATGTCAGTATTGCCACGATAGTGTGGACCGCACAATCTACAACTTGTGCAAGTGTCCATGGGGGGTCCCAGTTCTGGTCTTGAAAGCTACAGAAAGGTGCTCGGGGCTGTACTTTTCTCTCAGGCTATCATTATGGCTAGGCTGAGAAAGGAACCAGTGTTTGGGATGACATCATTCAGCAGAAACAGCAACATTGTTTGAAGGCTACTAGGAGGTAAAGAGGAGTTCCTCCTCCGGTTTTCTAGAACAGACTCTGGGATCCTATCCCCCGGCATCCAGCAGGAGCCCACAGTGGGGGGGGGGGGATGATCCTCCAGTGGTAAGAGAAGACTCTGTAGAATACAGAAGCACATAGGATGACATCATCCACCTCCTGACGCTGGGGGCTTCAGTTTCTGCATGGAGACCACAGTGCAGTCAGAAGTCGCAGCTCAGTTTCCAGTATAGCCATGTCCCCTCTAGACACAGGCTAGTGTGGCCTGAAGGTGCCCAGATGATCAGCCTTCCTGCTGCCACAAGAGTTTAACCACACATGCCTTAGCTTCCTCCTCAGTCAAAGGAGGATAATAATGAACACAACATAGCATTGGTGGGGGATTAGAGATGTTTGGGGGGAATACGTAAACCACTTGGTGAACAGCCTGACGCATAGTCATGTGACTCTGGCTGTCACTGTCGCTGGCTGCTTCCATGAGTGTGAGAAGACTGATGCTCTCTGGAAACGTAGGGCATGGAATTGGGAGAAAGGCAGGGGATTCTGTCTGACTGTGTGGCTGCCATAGTGAAGGGCTTCAGGCAAAGGCACAAGACAGCTGGTGCTCTATCTGCCTTCAACTGGGGTATTTCAAGTATTTGGTTCAGAATTTGCTGAGATTAGAGAGTGAAGGAGTAAATCTAGGCTCTCAGGAAGGCAGAGCCTTTTGTGTCAGCACAAGAGAGGCGGTGAACACATATCAAGAGCTGAATGAACCTTGTCTTGCCCAGTGTATAAAGCTGGAAGAGCATTTGCCCATAAGCTAATCAATAGATTAAGCCAAGTGAAAGTATACACCTTAGTCAGTCTGATCTGCTATAATAAACCTTCACCAGTGGGCTGCTTAAATGCTATTCCTTTCTCATAGGTCTGGAGGCTGAAGTTCAACCTCAAGGTATTACAGTTGTGTTGGTGGTGAGGGCTCCCTTCCCTGTTGGCAGGTGCTGTCTGTTCTCTGTGTCTTCTCACAGCAGAGAGAGAGGAAGACCTGGTCTCTCTTCCTCATCTTAAAAGGGCACTAACCACACTGTGGGACCACACCTTTGTGACCTAATCTAAAGTCAGTGACTTCCTGATGGCTATACCTTCACATGGAGTCCCACTAGAAACCAGTCTTTCAGCATAGGAACCAGAGCTGGGGTCACAAACATTCCCCCCATAACAGCCATCTTTCAGCAAGGATGAACTCACATGTCAGAGCATGCAGCACAGGAACAGTCCTCGCTCACAGTGTCTAGCTCAGTCAGTAGAGTATGAAACTCTTAATCTCAGGGTCCTGGGTTCGAGCTCCACATTGGTCATCACTTATTATGATCAATTCATGTGAGTCTATTAAATGGGTAACAGAATTTATTAAGATATAAATTGAGGAAATATACTCATGAATACAGAATGGAGTAGACAGCTGGAGTTGTCCTTTGATCTGACTGGGAGTGAATCCACCTCACAGGCAGGAGCAGGGAGAAGGGGCATGTGACCCTTCTCCAACTCCTTATAAGAGGTCATGTACAACTACAGGAAGCATCGCCTCCTTTGGGCTGTATAGTCCACGGTCATGGGTGGAGCAAATACCAGTACATATGACTGTGTTTGGTACTGGAGCTTGAGGTTATGCACATGGTGTACGCCAGAGGAGAAGCAGGCCCCAGTTTACAGACTGAAAGTGATAAGGGCGAACAGCATCTGTGAACATTTGCATACTATTGCCTGTATCTCACAAACCAGGCGTGAACACTCCATTAGTACCATAGCCTATGGCTACTTTTCCCTCTCTGGATCTGTGAGTTGTCTCTCTCCAGAGCATGTCTTCAACCTGTGTCTTACCCTGGTTCCACCCCTTCCACTTTAATTTCTTATAAAACTTGAAATGCAATCATGGGGGCCAGCAACCATAGGGAAATATGTAAAACTGTATTCCTTTCTTGCTTTGAATAGCCCTGGGAATGGTTAAAGTTTTGTTTAAAAGCTTTCTTCTCTAACTATGTTCCAGTTTGTGCTTTGCTGCTTTTCCTACATAACCTCATTTGAAAATGGGCAATGAACAGACTGAATCAAATCTCTTCTCACATAAATGAATCACCTTCTGTAATTAAAAATAAAAATCTTGTTTATGATACAGAAGCCTGTATATTGTGCTTATTGGTACTTCTTTTTTTTTAAGTCAGTAGAACTCATTCCCAATTCCAAATGATTGATTTCCTGTAAATATATTTAGAGGCTAGTTTTCCATCTTCCACCCAGTTACTCCTACACAAAAACTCCTATACAAGTATCAGTATTATAAAAACCCATGCAGAACTGCTCCATTCCCTAAAGATGGCATCCCATTTTATCCTTTCTCTTGTTAAATCTAGTCATGAGAAAGCCTCACTGTCTCCTCTTCCTGGGTGTTGCTGGCACACATCTGTTGTGATAGCTATTAACTAAGACCCCCATCCCCATATACACACAGCCTCTTATGGGTATACCTGTGCCTACTCTGGCTCCAATTACTGTTCACTCAACTCCAGTTGGCCACGCTGAAACTCTACAGTAGACATTCCATAATTAGAATTTAGCTGGAGGAGCAAAGTGTGTTGTTAAGCATTAAGGCAGGCTTTTGGCATATTAATGTATGCAATAACCTTTAGACTCGAGGCAGTGAGGGACTGGAGCCACTGATTGTCTTCCAAGATTTATGCATAAATCAAGGACTAGGGAAGGCTGGAGACAGGCAGGGGGGTCCTGGAGGAACAATCAGGCAGGGAGAGCAAGGGATGGGACGGGGAGGATGAGGCCAGGATCTATCAGCCTTTCCAACGCTTTCTCCTTTCTTATGTGGCTCCTTCCTGTTCTCCTCTTCAGCTCCTTTTCCAACTATTTTTTTCCTCTTTCTGATGTCACTTTCATTTTCCCGCTCTTTTTTTACCCTTAAAGAACTGCATGGACTCAGTCTCCCTGAGTCTGATAAACATACAGCTGTGTAGGCTGTACAACAGTTCGGCTCCATGAGGTGATTCTCCGATTGTGAATTACTAGACAGGAGCAGGGCACAGCCCGGTGTCTGGAACTGCAGTAGATTTCAATGGTGAGGTTGGATGATGCTGTTGTTTACGTGGGCACACATTCACTGTTAGCATTGGCAGGACTAGAGACTTTGAGAATAAGTAAACTTCTTGTTCTTGCAATACAAGGCCCTACCCACTTCTTTACGGTTCTGAACACTGTTTGGATTTGCACGTGAGCTGTGTCCCCACGCTCATGTGTTTGACCTCTTGATCTCTAGTGGGTCTCCCTTATTGGGAAGTTGTGGGACCTTCAGGAGGTAGACTGGAGCTAAAGAATGTAGGGATCACGCCTCAGATGTGACAACACAGCCCACTTCTAGCACCACATCCTCTGCTTCCTGATTCACAGAGAACTGAACAGGCAGCCTCATACTCCTGTTGCCCCAGCCAGGAGCTTCTGCAATTCCACTATGCCTTCCTACCACCATCACACCAGGAGCCAAAAGAAATTCTTCCTCCCGTAAGTTGTTCCTTTCAGAATTTTTGTCACGATGAGAAAAGTTTCCAATACAAACACCTATAGGCTTCAAGACTGGGACACAATAATGAACAAAACAAAAATTCATAAGACAGCATGTAAATAAATCAAGCAGACTATGGCAGCTCAAGCCAAGAATTCCAGCATTTGGGATGTTGAGACAGTAGGATTGCTGTGAGTTTGAGGCAAGTCTAGGCTATAGTGTAAGATGCTGTCTCATAAAAATAAAATGAGTAAACAAATGAGGAGATTTTTTTAAACAAGTACTATTTGTTGTGGGAAAATTAAGCATAGAAGAGAGGGAGGACAGAGTGAAAGTCTGAGAATTGGTGGTTGTGGGGAGAAGCTGCCATTTAAATGTACTGTAAGACAGTTAGAGAGGCCTCCCTGGAAAGGTGACCTGGGCCTTATCTGAGGGAGGTGAAAGAGGAGACACAGGCCTCTGAGGGACAAACCCAGCAGGGAGAACAGCCAAGTGGAAAGACCCCTCTCAGGAGCAACCCAAACACTCTTTGATGATGCTGTGGTCCCTACTTGCGACTGGGCAAGTGGCTGCAATAGATGTCTGGCCAGTTTATTTTAAAAATATTGATCCACGAGAGGGTGATACCACTGTCAGTGACCTGGCTGTAATCTGGCTTTTGTTGGCTTTCCTTGGGCCATCCCTGGTGTGTTGTTAAATGTGTCAGTGGGAAATAGAAGTTTTTTAACTATGTTGCTAAAGGGAATAATAGTGAATCAAGTGTCTCAAAATGTCCTGCTGCACAAACCAATCAACAGTACCCTTACAGCCAATATTTATCAGGATTCAACTATGTGCCAGAGTGTAGCTGAAAGTTTTCCTGTGTCCCACCCAGTCTGTAGCCACTGAGACCCAAGTAAACACACAGAGGCTTATATTAATTAAAACTGCTTGACCATTAGCTCAGGCTAACTACTGACTAGCTCTTACACTTAAACTCAGCCCATTTCTGTTCATCTATATGTCACTATGTGATCCATGGCTTTACCTGTGTGTCATTACATGTTGCTCCCTGGACGGCAGGCTGGCATCTCCCTGACTCAACCTTCCTCTCCCAGAATTCTTTTTTGTCTGCTTATTCCACCTACACTTCCTACCTAGCTACTGGCCAATCAGCATTTTATTTATCAACCAATCAGAGTAACACATTCACAGCATATAGAACATCCCACAGCACCTCCCCTTTTCTGTCTAATCAAAAAGGAAGGGTTTAACTTTAACATAGTAAAATTACATATAACAAAGAATTATCAAGCAAGAATTACAGTTATAATATCTGGTCTATTTGTATTTGACAAAATTAAAGAAAATATTCTATCTATCCTATATTTATGAGTCTAAAGTTTCATATCTAATTTATCTTTTATCATAATTAAGGAAAATCATAATTATAACTATCTAGTCTTCAACTACATCAAAGACCTCAGAAGGATATAATATTACCTAAGTAAACAGGAAGAGCATTGTAAGCAACATCCAAAAATCTAGAATGAGATTTAGCTGCCTGCCTAGACAGTCATCCAAAGTTCTTCTGTAACATTAGGGCATCCATTCTTCAGCCAACAGGCCTAGAGTCTCTCAGTCTCTTTTCTCTTTGTCCTGTAGAATGTCTGGCAGTTTCTTCTGTGAAGCAGGAACCTAAAGGACCAATTTGCCTTGCAAAGTTCAGTGGTCACCTTCCTATGGGTCCTGCATGTCCAGTTGACACAACATTTTGTCAAGTAGTCCAGGCAAGAACAGTTTCTTGCCCAAATGGCTATTTTTGCCAAGAAGAAGATAAACTCCATATAGAGTGTCTTCAATGACCATCTTTCTCTTTGAAGTAAATCAGTTCTGCCAGGAGCAGATGTGTCTTACTGTCCAGAAAGCCTAAGTTTTTAAAAACATTTTAAATGCCATATTCTGTATGTTTTTGAAATGTTTGAAGATTATCTACCTAATGAATTATATTAATGTATACCTAGAAAACTTAAAATGACTATAAGTTTGATTATTATAGAAGACTAATTATTAATCTGTATTTTTTAATTCCATTACAATTTAAATGAGCTACACAAACATAATACCTTAAACAAGAGTAGAAATACATATATAGTATAGTAAAATCAACTTCAAATTTGTATCAATAACTAAAATCCATAGCCATTCAAAACATTTTAAAACAAGTTGTTCTTTAAAAGTAGGTTCAACAGTCTATCCTTTTATCTTATCATACCTCTAGCCTATATTTCCATATCATATCCCCTTTCTTCTTTTAGAAAGAGGTTGACCAATAACAATTTATAACCAACAACCTAAACAAAGATAAACATCCATAATCCATTTTTTGGGAATGTGGGTGTAGTTTTCTAGGCTACTTCCTGCTAATAGAGGTCACTGTATTTTTATAGGGATCCTGAGAAAATTAAGAGTTATGGCCAAGTCCTGACTGGAATAGTCTGTGATGCTGCATTGTCTGAGCCAGTTGCCTTGAAACCATTCTGGATGTTGGCTCATCTGGGCCATGGTGTCATTGAAGACCTTTAAGGGGATCTTGGCTGGTCAAACCTAATGTATCTTAATCTGGAAGAAACCCATAGCCTCTTGCTTCCTGTGGAAACAAAAGCAGAGCCTCCTCTCCAAAGCAATATATCCTTAGATCCAAATTTTGAAGTCAAGATACCTTTAAAATATACATATTGGCTTAACTGAGTAGCCTTTAACTGTCTTCCTGCAATTAAAAATCCCAAAGACAACACAATACAGATTCTCTGTGTAATATCTATCTTTATGTAGCTTATTTTTTTATATTACTTTTATTTTCTCTTTAAAGACTTTATTTTTTAAGACTTTCTATTTCTTTATATAACTGTCTATATTTCTTTTCCTCTCTCTTTCAAGCCTGTGTACATTTTTACATACACTGTAAACCATTTAAAGTCTTGTTCCATCCGAATATGCTTTATTGTGTAACTATTGCTTTAAAGTGCAGTGGCTAGTACTGAAGCAGAAGCCTTGGCTGCTGACTCCACCCATTTCAGCTTCTCAGCATGGTGGAGGTAATTTACCACCAGCTCAGGGAGCCATGCTTTCTATTGACTCTGGGAGGCAATGGGTCCATGCCTCCATCAAGCATTGTGTATCCCAGAAACTTTTTTTTTTGCTAGCAAAAGTTAAATCTGCCAGGCAGTGCTCTGTGTGGCTTAGAGATGCCACTGTGTGCCATGGTGGGAATCTGTAGCCATGCTGCAGATCAAGCCCACAGGCCACGAACTCAAACCTGCAGGCTGCACTGTGACTGGCCTGAGAGACAACTAGAAAGCTGATTTTGGCATCTTTTGTTTTAAAGCTTTCTCAGGTTTTAGGTGGAAACCATTGCCCCACATTGGGCGACATTTGTAACTGAAAGTTTTCCTGTGTCCCCCCTGGTCTGTAGCCACTCAGACACAAGTAAACACACAGAGGCTTATATTAATTAAAACTGCATGGCCATTAGCTCAGGCTAACTACTGACTAGCTCTTACACTTAAACTAACTCATTTCTCTTAATCTACATGTTCTGTGACTTTACCTGTGTGCCATTACATGCTGCTTCCTAAATGGTGAGCTGGCACCTCCCTGACTCAACCTTCCTCTCCAAGAATTCTCCTCGTCTGCTTATCCTGCCTATACTTCCTGCCTGGCTACTGGCCAATCAGCATTTTATTTATCAACCAATCAAAGCAACACATTCACAGCATACAGAACATCCCACAGCACCAAAGTAAATACTATGTTTGGACACCAGAGTGGAGGACAAACTAGAAGAACTCTGCTTTGCTTTGGAATACACTAAAATAATAAGGAGGTTAATGATGAGGATGAGAAGGAAGAGGAAGATGCAGATGAAGAGGAGGATAAACTTAATAACACTAGGAAAAAAGTAAATAGAGTTTGCCTAGAACACAAAGTAATGGAACTTACTAAAGAGAATGGGATTAAAGAAGGCTTCCCAGTGACATTTACATGGAATCATCAAAGATGTACATCTTTTTTTCTTGTTACTGTAGCAAAATACCAGAAGCAGTCAACTTTAGAAGAAGAAAAATTTAGATTATAATTTTCTAGGAATTCAAAAGCCTATAAATAATTGGCTCCACTGCTTTGGGGGACAGGTAGTAGAGGACCTTAATTATTTCACAGTAACCATGAAGTACAAGAGAGAGAGGAAACAAAAGGGAATCACATGATCCCATCTGTCTGTTACCTCAGCATCCATGTGAATGTGGACTTAGGAGGCTCTGTGCTGTCTGGTGGGAAACCTTTGAGATACGGAAGGCAGACTGCATGGACTATTGTGGGAGTGGGGTCAGCACCTGAACTGAATATGGTGGGAATGAGGCAAAGAAGAGAAACACAGAGGACTGCCCAGCTTTCTAAACCACAATATGTATGATAATGTCAGTGAATCCAGGGAGGTTAGAGACGGGGCCCCTGTGCATTGCACCAATGGATATCACTACAAAGCTAAGCTGTACTCTGGACTCCTAAGGAAAAGCTCCATAACAGAATGGGGGAGTCACAGCTTCATTGTCCTCAGCTTGGTGATGGGCATCTGCCAGGGAGCCTGACACACTTGACCCCTGCACCTCAATGTCGAGGGTACAAGCAGAAGGAATTGTGCAGGTAGTCCTCGGGAGAATAGAGTGGGCCATGGTGTAGGCATGTCAGTGTCTGGGCTGTAGAAGAGAATTCTGCTTCCTGCTTTGAAGACAAGATCTCTTTGATTTATGAGAGTCTCAGTTCCGTGTCACCATGCTGGTGCCGCAAAGCCCCTTTCCCTGGTGGAAAATCAGAAGTAGATATGACAGGGTTCTTTCAATGCCACCTGTATGAGGTGGCTGATCTCAACTGTCAACTTGCTGAGATCTAGAGTCACCAGCATTCATCACTCTCTGCTTCTGGATAGTAGGCTCACTGTGACTAAACACCCCATGCTCCTGCTTCCATAAAAGTCTCGCCATGATGGACTGTACCTCAAGACTGTGAGCCAGAATGAAGTCTCCTAGTCTTCCTTAAATTGTGTTTGCTGCTTATTTTGTCACCACAGCAGGAAAAGTAATGAAGAGACCACCTGTCCATGCTGAGGAATCTCTAAACTGCTCATAGGTTTTGAGTAGAACAGAGTCATCCACAGGACTAAGGGACACTGTCATCCGCCATTTTCCCACCAAAATCTATGCCCAAAATCTCACGTTGTAAGTAGTCAGGGAAACTGAGGAGTGAACACAGAGCCCACACGTCTGTGGGTGAACAACAACACAGTAAGAAAGCAAAGGGTTCCTTGACCAGCATGGCCAGGACGGGGAAGAGTTTCTTTTATTTTTTAAAATTCTATTTGTATTTGTCTTTTATTCCTTTCATTAAGAATAGATTCTTTTCTCATACAATCTATCCTGATTACAGTTCCCCCTCCCTCTATTTCTCCTAGTTCCCAAAAGGATCCACTCCATTTCTGCTTCTCATTAGAAAAGAACAGGCTTCTAACAGATAACAACCAAACATAACAAAATAAAATACAAGACAAAACAAAAAAACCACATCAAAGTTGGACAAAGCAAACCAACAGAAGGAAAAAAAGCCTCAAGAGAAGGCACAAGAAGAGTCAGAGATCCACTTGTTTACACACTCAGGGAGTCCCGTAAAAGCACTGAACTGAAAGCTGTAATATATACGCAGAGGACCTGACGCGGACCCATGCAGGCCTTGGGTATGCTGCTTAGTCTCTGAGTCCATATGAGCTTT
Organism: Peromyscus californicus insignis; assembly: GCF_007827085.1. Classification (NCBI taxonomy): domain Eukaryota; kingdom Metazoa; phylum Chordata; class Mammalia; order Rodentia; family Cricetidae; genus Peromyscus; species Peromyscus californicus. Next base: position 168,570,986 of record NW_026294573.1, on the reverse strand, counting down.
GCCCAATTGATTTAGAGGAACTTGTTCCCTTGATGTCTCCCATCCCCTGCAGCTCTTACACTCTTTCTGCCCCATTTCTGGAGGGTTCACCGAGCTTAGTCGTTTGCATGTTGGCTAGAGAGGGCTTGAAATCAAAGTCCCATAACAGGACTACATAGAGTTCCAACTGCAGAATTGGACAGGGTTCCCACTACAGGATTAGATAGGGTTCCCACTACAGCATTAGATAGGGTTCTCACTACAGGATTAGATAGGGTTCTCACTACAGGATTAGACAGGGTTCCCACTACAGGATTAGATAGGGTTCTCACTACAGGATTAAACAGGGTTCCCACTACAGCATTAGATAGGGTTCCCACTACAGTATTAGATAGGGTTCCCACTACAGGATTAGACAGGGTTCTCACTACAGGATTAGATAGGGTTCCCACTACAGCATTAGATAGGGTTCCCACTACAGCATTAGATAGGGTTCCCACTACAGGATTAGATAGGGTTCCCACTACAGCATTAGATAGGGTTCCCACTACAGCATTAGATAGGGTTCCCACTACAGGATTAGACAGGGTTCCCACTACAGGATTAGACAGGGTTCCCACTACAGGATTAGATAGGGTTCCCACTACAGCATTAGATAGGGTTCCCACTACAGCATTAGATAGGGTTCCCACTACAGGATTAGACAGGGTTCCCACTACAGGATTAGACAGTGTTCCCACTACAGGATTAGACAGGGTTCCCACTACAGGATTAGACAGGGTTCCCACTACAGCATTAGATTGGTTCCCACTACAGGATTAGATAGGGTTCCCACTACAGGATTAGACAGGGTTCCCACTACAGCATCAGATAGGGTTCTCACTACAGGAAACTATTTAATAGTTGAAACTATGGGCTTCCAAGGGGAATGCTTCTACTACAGCATAATTTGGGTGTGAATTTTACTGTTATGTGAGAAGAAAAGGAAGGAGGCAGTGGTACACACAGCACAGCAGAACTTCCCAGAAAGACCATAGATTTGTTAGTGGAAAATTGCCTTCTGTTCTTTTTCTGCATGCATTTTCGCCTCTGAAGACTTACGAGATGCTCAATATTAAAAGACAGTTTTAGTGAAATTATGATTAGACAGCTCAAATGATTTGGACCTTGGGGGTGTATATAGATTACCAATGAATGGTTAGGTGAGCAAAGCCTGCAAACACTCAGGCAAAGTCTAATGAGGTGGGGATTTCACAGAGGACACAGACTTCTGCAAGAACAGGAGAGAGACTAATTTAGTCACATAAACTGTTTGATGATGCACTTAGCTTAAAGACAGAAGACTTGTGACTGAAGAAATGATAGGAAACTGAGACAAACAGGGATGTCAACAGATGACCCAGAACTGGAGTTCAAGGCATCCCAAGAAGAGGGATTGTACCTAGCAGTAATGTTAATGGCTGCTGACTGTATCCCGGAAGGATTACATAGAGCCAGTGGCCCGTTTGTTTTGAGGCTTCAGTATTTTCCTTTATCTTTAAGAGTGCAGTATTTTCCTTTATCTTTGATGTAAAAAAGTCAGGTCGAACCACACTTGTCCAGACTCTGTGTGCAAAAACCCTGGGTTTGAGTTTCCAGGAAACATGAAGAAGTCATTTTGGCCAAGCTTTTACCACCCATCAAGTCCTTTTAAAAAGCTTTCTGAAGCATCCCAAATTTGCACTTTACCTCCTTGACCTGAAAAGCAGGGGGTCAGAGCCCATGCACGTGGTTTCAATTGTCTTCTAAGATACATGGCTTCGGCCTTAGCTAGAGGTTAAGACAGCTGCTTTCCGTTTCTTCTCTAATCATTAGACTTTAAGCAAGCCACGAAAATGTCATCACGGCATTTTATTCCAGTCGCTACTAAGTTGTATGATGAATGGGAGAGTCAACAGCAAAACAGGGGACTCCCCCCAAATCCCAAGCTCATGATGTTCAGTGGTGAGGAAACCTCCTCTAAAGTAAATATTTTTTATTTCCCTCTGGAGCAGCAAGCAAATATTCTTTTATTAAAGATGGAACTTCTTAAAATCCTTTTGACTTTCTCCGGTCTTGGTTTCCAGAAAGCTTATGTCGGCTTATGATAGCTCTGCAGTGATATCCCCAATGTGACATTTCCTAAGTAATCATCTCTCCCTTTCTACATGGTTTTGTAGTTTTGAATTTTTGAGTTAACGACCACTTAACACCATTTAAAATGTGGTATTATATTGACTTTAGTATCTTTAAATATATCTTATTTACAGAATCAAAAGGAAGGAAACAAACAGCCAACCATAACCCTAAAACATGAAAATCATTTATCAATGACATTTAAATATAAGCCATCCTTGTATGCCATGGGATATGCTGCTTTCTGATTGGTCTTTGAGCTGTATGGAAAACAGCCTGAAGTAGTTAAAAAATGGACTTGATGTCATCTAAGACTTAAATACTTCAGAACACAATGGAACCTGATGCCTTTATAAGGTAATTGGTATTTTATTGGGACTTTTAAAATTGCGTGTGATGGAAATTCAACTAAAATTGGCTTGAAATAAAAAGAAAATATATGGCCTCATGCAATTAAAAACACTAGGGAGAACTTTGCTGTCGAGTTGGTTCCAGTTGATCCATGTATTCACCTCCAAACACTCCCTGGGTCGGTCATGCACAATAGTTCACTTCCATCATGAACAAGTCACACACCCACTAAAGAAGAAGTTCACTGCAAACCACACAGACCAAGAACAGGGCAGGAGATCTCCATGGAGCTGCCTCCAGAAGTGAACCTGCCAAAGTCACAGATGCCTGCTACAAAATCTCACTCAACTAGACCATTTCAGAGGGGTGGGGGGTAGCCCTCTGGAGAGCTTGTTTTTCCAGGAAATTCAGTTGCTGATTAAAAGTTAAGATTGATAGTGAACCAACATGGGAAAGGAAATCCTGGTCTTGGTTGTCCACTCAAGATGCCCACAAACCCTTGATAAATTTGTCAATGAAAACTGTATAGTGATGGTAATGAGTGACGCAAAACAAATTTCATTTCCTAACACTATGACTGAGCCAGTGCATTAGTTTATTCAAATGCGTAACTTCACATTATTTTACAAGTTTGGTAAAATATTTCATGTTATATTTGTTATTTACAAAATCTCCAGGTTATGGTTACCATATTTAATCCATTTTCTAGTCCTTCTAACTATGGTATTCTGAGGGGTAAGATGGGAATTAGTAACTGTTGACTGAATTCCTTCACTTCCTTAGTCATCCTGAATATTTCAAATAAAATACGTTTATTATGATTTCTCTCAGACTATATAAATCTTTTTGCCTTTTACTTATATTATAGATAAAGTTTTAAAAAGATATAATTCTGGACCAGAGAGATGGCTTAATGGTTAAGAGCAAATATTGCTCTTGAAGAGCAACTGGGCTCAGTTGCTGATACCTGCATGGGATGACTTATATCTGCCTGTAACACCTGTAACTCCAGTTCCAGGGGATCAGATGCCCTCTTCTGGCTTTCATGGGCACTACATGCATGTACACTACACATACAGACAAGCAGGCACTCACCCCCCCCCACATGCATATGCATAAATAAAAATAAATTATAAATAAATGTCCACCGTTGAATTAAAAATACTAAAAGGAGTATAAATATGGATTTATGGGGGGGAAAGTAAGATCAATGTAGTCATCACATACTCTTGACATCCTTTATCGACAGTGAAGTCTCAGAAATGTTTATACCTCATCTGACTTTAGCGAATGGTTTTGTAGGTATGAGATCTGAGCACAATGTGCAATGCTTCACCTTTTGTAGGAATTAGAACACAAATAGGATAAGACAGGATAGAACGATTAGGTACCGTATCAGAGTAGCTTCCTATCAGCAACTTCAGCGAGGTCCCATCATCCTACAGGGGAGCCAACACTTCCTGTGACTCCTCTGTGCTGGGGGTGATGCTAAGTGGGGAGATAGACCTGAAGTTTATCATACACATTCATGTTCAGAGGCAGCAAAAATACAACAACACAAAATCCTATTGGTGATCTCCAAGTGCAAATGACTCCATGTTTGAATTCCAGTCCTGCCCTGCCCTATCTCATTAAGGCAAACGGCTCTCCCCTTTAACTTACCATTTTGCTGATTTACAAAATAGAAATAAAGATCTACGTGCTTCATAGGGTCAAGGAGAACATGAAATACAGAAATGAGTATGATGCTAGCAAGTACTGATCAATCATTTTGTCTAGGCCAGAGTTCTGAGGTCTTTACATGTACAGGTTGAACATACATAATCTGGAACCCTGACATCCTAAATTATTAACAAATCTCAAGTGCTTTGAGTGGAACTGTGATTCAACAGTGCAGAATTGCCCACTCACCCCACTGTAACTATAACCTGGGTCTGCTGAAAATAATGTATGAAATTATGCATATAAGGTACATATGAAGCATAATTGAATTCTGAGTTTAGGTATGGGTCTCATCCCAAAGATATTTTGTTATGCATATGTAAATGATCCAAAAATTAAAATAATTCAAAAGTCCCAAACATTTCTGATCACAAGCATTTTGGATAAGGAATGTTCCTATGTGTATGAAGTCATTCAATTTTCATATGACTCACAAGGTAGGTATAATTATTTCCAACTCCATTAAATCTATGGGGAAGCTAAGACACAGAGAAGTTAATGACCTTACTTAAAGGAGCAGAGTTGGGATTTGAACACAAGAACACAGTGGTCTGGTTCTGAACCCCAGACTTTTTGCAGTAGACACAGAAATGTGCAGCTAGGGAAGAAGGATGAGATGGATATGTTCAGATCTTGCCTTGGGGCACTGAGAGAAGGGTTGGGGGTTAAGGTGATGAAGATAAATTGTTTACATGTGTGAAACTGTCAAAGAATAAATAGAAATATGCTGTGAAGTAAAGAAATATATTTTGAGAAGATGCTTAAAGAAAATCTTGTCCAGTTGCAGTGATTCTAGGGCATAGATTGCCTACAGGTCTTTGCTCTGTGAAGATCTTATCAGTTTTAGATAGCTTCTTGGGCAAGACTGGATCTGGTGACTGCACAGTGTGCAGTCAGGAGGCCCAATCACTTTAGTCTCACCTTGAACTTCCTGATGGACATGTTCACTCATGACTTCCTGGTAGACTGATCAAGGCTTTGCTGAGTCCACTCTACCACCAGCCTTCTGCCTCCAGTCTGTGCTGTTTGTTGCTGCCTTTCATGGGAGAGAAGAAGCCATCCACTCTCAATGTCTGTTTGGGTTCACAGCTTTGTGATTGTCTTTTCAAGTTGAATACTTTTTTTTCTATATGTATTTCATTTTTTATCTTTTCTCCTACAGTGTCTAAACTGCTTTTCTCAGTCAATATATTTCTCATTTCACACACTATAGTTTTTAATCTTTGAAAGATAGATTTGGGTATGATAATTTTTCCATATTCTTAACTTTTGAATATTGAATAAAACCATAGCAAGCATTTTAACATACTTATCAGACATTTTTTAACTTTTTGTCTAGTTAGGTTTAAACTGGTTTCCCTTCCCATTACGGGTCATAGTTCTTGCTTCTAGGCATACATGCATTTAGGACAATTTTTGTATTTTTCAGACAATGTCTCATGCAGTGCAATATATCTTAAACTTACTTATGCAGTTGAGGATGATATTAAACTCCTGCTCTTCCCGCCTTTACTTCCCCAGCATTGGGGTTACAGTATCATCACTGTTACAGTAATAACACTGTTATCACTGTTTCATAGCTGATAATTTCTTATTAGATAATATAAATTATGAGTTTCACCTTATTGGAACCCAAACATTTTATCTGTCTATAAATATTCTTGGTCTTTGTTTTAAGATGCAATAATTAAACTATTTGAGGACAATTGAATCTTTTCAGTTCTTTCATTAATGTTTCATTATTTAGTTCCTTTTCACAAATTAGAAACTTTACTGGGTGGGATCTTGCTCTGAGGTCACCATTCCCTTTATTCCATTTTACATCAGGATTCTCTTTAATCTGTTTAAGTCCTTTAACAGAGGACTTAGTTCCATTCTGCTTCCTGGTGCCCCTTTTCTCTTCAAATTGTACATTTTGTAACTTTCTTTGCTCATCTTTCTCCTTTTCCTCATAGATCTCCATAAGAGTGAACACTAATAACCACACGACAGAGGCAATACTAGGCTGCGTTGAGATTTCTTCTGCCAATGGAATTAATCCAAGACTCTTCACTTTAGTCTCAGGCAGACTTTCAGACAAGGGCAAAAAGCAGCCAAATTCTTTGCCAAAATATCAGAGCAATCTCTAGGCCACTGTCTTAGGTTGTTTTTGTTTTTTTAATTGCTGTGAGGAGACACCATGACCACAGCAACTATTATAAATAAAAACATTTAATTGAGGTGGCTTGCTTACAGTTTCAGAGGTTCAGCCCATTATCATCAGGACGGGGAGCATGGCAGCATCCTGGCAGATGTGGTGCTGGAGCTGAGAATCCTACATCTTGACTCAGGCAACAGGAAGTCGACTGACTGTCACACTGAGTGAAGCTTGAGAAAAGAGACCTCAAAGTCTGCCTCCACAGTGATATACTTCCTCCAACAAGGAATGGCACCTCCTAATAGTGCCACTCCTTATGGGGACCATTTTCTTTCAAACCACCACAGCCACATACTAAAATTCTCCTCTGAAACATCTTGAGCTGGGCTCCCACAGTTCAAATCACCCTCAGCACCACTGTCTACCACATCCCTATTAGGAAAGCCCATTAAGCCCCACTTGAAGTGTTCAACTCAAACTCCCAAAGTCCACATTCCTCCAAACAAAAGCATGGTCCGGCCTATCACAACAATACCTCAGTCTCTGGTACCAACTTTTTATTTTCTTTTTCTTTATACATCCTAATCATCAGACAGCAGAAAGAGAATGAAACATACTTCCTTCAACAAGGCCACAATTCCTAATAGTGCCACTCTCTATGAGCCTATGGGGAGCATTTTCTTTCAAATTACTACAAAAATCAAGCAAAAACCTCAGATGCTGTGCAAGGTGTAACATACTACACAAAGAAATGGATCCAAACAGTATCAGGAGTGGACTCCTTAAGTGATACAGTTGTAAATGTGTTACTGCATAAATATCCTTCTTCAAGACCAGTATACTATGCCCAAGCCAGGAATAATGGTGTTGTTACCCTGACGATGGGCCCTCTGCAGGTATCTTAGATATGTGCTCATTACTTTCTTTCAATATCTGACAGAAGCAACCTAAAAAGGGAAGAGTATATTTTGGCTCCCAGTTCCTGGTGAAATACTCCATCATGGCAGAAAAACAGGACAGCAAGAGGAGGAGCTTACTGGTTAGCATCTGCAGTCAGGAAACAAAGAACACAGATGCTTGTGTTCAGTCAGCTTTCTCTTCTCTGTTTGATCCAGGACTCCTATCCGTGGAGGTATATTACCCACACGTAGTTTGGATCTTCCCATCTGTCTATACAATCTCTCACAGACATGCCCACAATGTTTTTACTTGGTGATTCCAAATCCCATTAAGTTGACAATCAAGATTAACTATCATATCAGCTTTGACCTTTGGCCATGGGAAAGCTGTCCATCCAAAGTGATGGCCCTTCTCAGAGGGTGACCCACAGTCTGACTGGATGATAAGACACTATGACAAATTGCCAGCTTCTGTCTGGTCTCCCAATCATATCCTTTCTTCAGTACCTTCTATAGGAAATGAACGCAGAACATGAATATAAAATTAGGTGTGAAACCGAGCCACTTATACACAGAGACAAAATAAATCAAACGAGCTATAAAGTAAGGCAAAAGCTGCCGAGTACCTGGCCCAGCAGCTGTGGACATGTGAACACGCTGCTAGGATGCCACCAAGGACTTTTGCAAAGGTCAGTGGAAAGAGTAGTATTGAGACTTCAGCTCTATCAGCCTCCTGGTACAAACATCCACAGTCAGGTCATGTGAACAACAAAATGAAGCTGGAATATGCTCCGCATAGAGCCCAACAGGAAGAAAAAAAAACTCTCAAGGATGCAAATTGCATTTCTTTTTCTGTTTGTTCTTTTCCCCCCACAATGTTTCAGGCAAAATGATCTTCAAGTCGTTCAATCATCCACATGACCATCCCCCGTTGTTCCTTCAGCCAGTTTGAAGGCCTGACTGCAAAATTATTACTGAGAGCGACAAAGGGTTAAAGAAGATAAAGTGTGTGGAGGGGACTTACATAGTGCCTGATCCCTGTTAAATGGGTACACACTTCTTAAATTGGATTACAGCTTGCTGAAAGCTGACACTTTTAGATAAGGGTATTTTTGCTTAAACTCCTTGCATAGTAGAGAGGGGACCTGGGTTGGCAAGTCTTCATTATGCTAGGAAAGACTTTATTAGCTGCTTCACAGATGTCTTTCTATCTAACTTGAAAACCCACTCCCATTACTGCTTGGGTGACCAAGAACCTGAGACAAGATAGCTCAAGGACCTGGGATAAAACCAAATATTACTATTCTAAAATAAATAAACAAGTAACCATAATGACAAAATGATTCCCAATGACATTCTGCTACACTCGTAGATTGGCTTCTTGGTCAGCCATCACCAGTGAAGCTTCCTCCTGCATCAGATGGGAACAAATACAGAGACCCACAACCAGACCATAGAGAGTTAGAGACCTTGGGACATTCAGCCCTAAATGGGATGTCTCCAGCAAATTCTTCCCTCAGGGGTTAGGGAACCCCACAAAAGAGGAAGGAGAAACAGTGGAGGAGCCAGAGGAAGACACCAAGAAAGCAAGGTCCTCTAAATCACCATGATTGGTATACATATGAACTCACGGAGACTGAGGTAGGATACACAGGACCTGCATAGATCTGCAGAAGATGGAGTGGGTCCTAGAGCTGAAAGGAGAAGTGGACGCACGTTCCCCTCCTAGAAGCAATCTCTAATTGATAACCACTTGCAAATGAAAATTAAATTCCTCCAAGGGAGTCTCACTGGGGAAACAAACTACTCAGGTGTAGCTGCATACCCAGCAGTAGATGGCCCACAGAAAATGAACTCGTCGTCTTTGGAGATTCCTTGTCTCATCATGCCATGTCAGGGCTCTTACTTTTTTTTTAAATTTAATTTTATATTATTATTCTTTATTTTTTCTTCTCTCTTCTTATCTGACAGGTCCTTTGTGTGTATATTATGGCTTCTAGTTTAGTGTTTTCATGGATTCCTGGGTGCGCAAATGAGTGTGTCTCTGATTCTCGTGTGTCTTCTCTTGGGCTCTACTCCTTCTGTTTGTCTTGTCCGATTTGGATGTGTCAGCTTTTGTTTTCTCTTATTATATTTAATTCTAAAAAAAGAAAAGCCTTCTGCTGAGTGACTCACCCATGAACCTAGCTCCGTTTTCTGCCATTCATGCTGTCCTGTGTTGACTTCTCCTCAATGATCTCTTCTTTTTAAGTCAGTGGGGACAGACAAAATTAGTGAAGCATTTTGATTATGAATTTTGTGAATGCTCTTATGTGAACGTGCGTTGTCTGTACTATTCAACTGATGCCATTATGAATTGCATATTTGTGAAATTAGACCAATCTAGAATTTTCTTGATTTATGTTCTATATTTCTTTTCTTTTTCAGTCAGATTTTCCTCCTTCCCTATCTTTCCTAGAAAAGTGTTATTGAAGCTGCTTCCTTAGTTGCTGGGTTGCTTTGTTTCCTGAGGAAGCTTGGTGTGCATAAAACATCTGTGGGAACTGAAACAAAGAGTGGCCTCGCACTGGCAACACCCAAGGAACACGTGACCCTTGACTAGAGCATGAGCAATCAGAGCAGTCAGATAGAATTTTGATTCAAATACCAAATCCAGCACAGACCTGTATCATAATCCCTCTCATTTCTACAAGTAGAGCTCCCGTGAAAGAAGAAAAGCCACACAGATTTCCCTTCATCTGCTGGCAGACCAAGAGCCGTCTTCGTGGCCGCTCTCTAATCCAGCCCGAGGACTCAGCGGCCACAGCCCGGCAAGGACAGACGGAAAGCATTTGGGAAGAATCAGACAATCCGATTCCGCACTAACGACACATCAAAATGCTTACATACGGGATTCTTCAAGAAAATTAGCTTTTTACATATCTAAATTTCTTTCACTAAATAATTATAATCTACTTAGTTCATTAATCAATTAATAATATTCTATTTAACTGAAAATTTGATTTAATAATTATAAAGAGCAAATCTTAAATTTTCAATATTCAAGTAATAGAAAATTAATAGTAATATGGAACTGTTTTTTAAATGACAACAGATAATTTAAAAAATAATGAAATTTCTCAGTGTAGATATTTAGATGTGGTAATGTAATGTGTCTTCCCTTTTCTGGATTGTTTGATAAAAGGCAAATCCAAGAAAAAAAACAAAGTTTTCATCCAGGAAATCTTACTGAAAAAGATCTAAATTAAATCTGACTTTCTTTTTCTGCCTTAAAAACTTTTTTAAAGATTTACTTTGTTTTTTATTTATGTGTGAGTGTGTCTGTCTGTGTGAGTGTATGAAGCACGTGTGTGTGCCCAAGGAGGTCAGAAGACGGCCTGGATCCCTGGAGTTGGAGCCAGTGGTTTGTGAGGCATCAGATAAGGGTGTTAGGAGCTGAACTCTGGTCCTCTGGAAGAGCGGTAGTTACTGTCAATCACCAAGCCATCTCCTAAAATTGCCTTTCTGAATAAGACAAGTAGACTTAACATATAGGAGAATGAAGCCCTCATTACAGGGTACTCAGAGAAGTCGAACAACTGGGAGAAAACATACATGTAAGTGCAATGGCAGACATACAATCATTTTAGTTACACTGGATGCTGGCAGCAGCGACTGCTGGTCCTGCGCTTGGGGAGTGATGTGCTGGGGCTTGCCCCGGGCTAGTATATTCAGGGATGTATCAGAGGGGCTCTAGAAGTCGAACAGCTTAGTGGTTTGCTAGTATTTAAGCACAACTGAGAAGTTAATCTAAATGACTAATTAATTTTGCTCCATTAGCATAAATAAGAATGATCTTATTTGATAATAACATTACTGCTGTTCTGCAATTTCTCTGTATACTGGCACTTGTGATGGTTGATGTGTGACGTTTATCACCTGTGCAACCATCTCTGTGAGCATTACAGAATCAATTAGTGAAGCTTGCAGACAGGGGACCTTTTACTCCGTTAGTCCCCAAAGCCTGTGCTCCTCTCGACCCACCTGAATATATTGTCCTAAATAATTGTACACAAAGACACGCTCCCCCCATCTTAACAGGTTTCTGTAGCGCATTAATTAAAACTCTATTTTCAAGACAGGGTTTTTCTGTATAACCACCCTGGCTGTCCTTGAACTCACTCTATAGACAAGGCTGGCCTTGAAGTCACAGAGATCTGCCTATCTCTGCCTCCCAAGTGTTGGGATTAAATATGTGCACCACCAATGCCTGGCCAATTAAAACTCTTAACTGACTGCCTTCCAGTGATTTGGGGTTAGCAAAAATCAAGCCATTTACCTAGCTTTCCTCCACTGTGGTGCCCACAGATACTCAATAAATCCCGGTTGTGTTTTTGCCCAACTGTTGCCCTGCAACTATCACTGTTCTTCATCTAAACGGCATCTAGTTTGAAGCACTGCAAGCCTAGAAGTCCACTTCCTGGCTTATGGAAGTATTCCAAGACTTGTACCAAGAACTGAAGGAACTAAGATTAACTCAACAATTCCAGAGGAGTCTTACCAAGCGTTTCTTTCACTGCTGCACTGTATTATTTAGCCCGGAAGAGACTTTGACCTTCTTTCTGCTCAAAGCTCCACAGAAAAATGATATCCCAGACATTCCCACTGCTATTCAAAAGCAAGAGCCCCACCCAGTACTTCGAGAGAAGAGAGGTGTGTGTGAGAGGTGTGGGGTCTCACGGGCTCTATTTCCTCTCAAGTTCAGGATTTGTGATGGGGATAGCATGTGGTGATTTTCATCTGGCAAGTGGAAGAGGCAATCAGTGAGATATGGGAAATGAAGAAAAAAAGAAATTTTATCTCCTCTTACCAACCCCCCCAAAAAAAACCCTAACCTAACAAACAACTGCAAAGACAAAAAACAAAAAACAAAAACAAAAACAGAAAAGCAAGCAACAGCAACAAACCCCTGGCATTTGATGGTCTGTATACTGTGTGGATACTCAGAAAGGGAAAATGGGCAGGATACAGTAAACTAAGGATTCCTGATGTAAATGTTGATGTAAGGCCTGTGTTATGTTGACGCATGGAACCCCTGCCATCTCTCTTAAGATAAGGGGTGATTTGTTAGTCAGCTTTCCATCACTGTGACAACACACCCAAGATAAACATCTCAAAAGTGGGGCTGGAGAGATGGCTCAGAGGTTAAGAGCACTGCTTGTTCTTCCAGAGGTCTTGAGTTCAATTCCCAGCAACCACATGGTGGCTCACAACCATCTGTAATGAGATTGGCTCACAACCATCTGTAACGAGATCTGTTGCCCTCTTCTGGTCTGCGGGTGTACATATACACAGAACACTGTATATATAGTAAATAAATAAATCTTTAAAAAAAAATCTCAAAAGTGGGAAATGTGTGTTTTACCATTTATTTCAGAGGTTTTTGTCCATGCCCTGCTCAGTCCCCGGGTGGCTTTGAGCCTGTGGCAAAGTTGCACAGCACAGCAGAAACACGCAGAGGAGCAAAGATGCCCGCCTAATGGCAGCTGGGAAGCAGAGAGAGAGAAGGGACTACAGTTGCAATGTCCACCTCCAGGCACACGCAATGGTTTAACTTTGTTGCTCTAGGCTCGGCCTTAGAAGTGTCCTCAGTCCTTTATGCCACCAGATGATGGTCAAACCTTTACCCATCAGCCTTTTGGGGACAGTCAAGATCTGAACTACAACAGTGATGACTGGTTAAGAAGAGCTCCCCAAGGTGCTGAATGTTTGTCTCCTCATTGGTAGGCCAATCAGTGAGAGGTCACTGGCTCCTGGGGACTGCCATGTAATCACTGTTTCATGCACTTGGATTCATGATTTGATGGCATCCTTCGGGCATGGTGGAGATATGAAGCAGGGCCAGATTGGAGGAAGTGGGTCACTTAGGGGTATGCCTTTGAAGGATGTACCTTCTCTGCTCCCAGCTCTGTTTCTTACCCACCACATGATGAGCAGCCTTCTCTGCCACAGTTCCCACTGCCATGATGTCTGGCTTACTTCAAGTCCAAAGATATGGACCAAACCAACAGTGAACTAAAACAGTGAACTGAAATAATCAATTCTTCTTGTAGGTTGCCTATGTTTAGAATTTTGTCTCAGTGATGAAAATCTGTTATCTTGTGTATTTGTGTTAGTTGTAACAAGGTATGTATCTTCCATAAAAAAAAATAAGAGAAGTAACAATATGGTGGAAAATGAGAAGTTGTCATAAGCAACTATCCCCAAATTAAGCCTGGCATGCTAGTGTGGGCCTGTAATCCCAGGAGCAGGATCTGGAGCAGCTTTAGCAGTCATGGAGCAGAAAGCAGTAAATGTTCATATTAGCTTTTCCTTTGTGCATGGCCAAGGATCCCAGCCCAGGGAATGGTGCCATCCACAGCGGGTGAGTTTTCCCACCTAAGTTAACCTATCAAGATAATCCCCAGGCATGCCCAGATGATTCTAGAGCTCATGGAATTAAGAACTAAAATGGTCACAGATGTTTTCTTTATGAAAGAAAAAAACTTTCATTATGAGAAAGCCTAATGTGTCTGAGTTTCTTTTGTGACTAAGGTAGGTTTCTATAACTATTTGGGATATAGTAGAATTTTGCCATGAATTACAAACAGCTTTATAATATTCCCAGTATGAAATGACACTACTTGCTGTGTTGGATTCCCTGGTCAGCTTCAAGTGATCTCATGAAGAAGGCTGGCTCCTTTTCCATGTGTCATACAAAGCTGGCACACCGGCAAAGAAGGATTGTTGGCTTGGTCACTTCTTTCAACCCCAAAAGCTCATGTGTCATTTCTTCGGTTCCCAGTCTCACCAAGTACCACATGGACCCCGGGAGATGACCCACACACCATCTCTCATGTTCCATCTTCTCGTGGTCTTTTTTTTCCAGATTTAGTCCCCTTTGTTCCCTGTTATGTTGAGTGTTATCCTTGAAATCTAGTTAGAATTTTGCAATCTGTTGAATTCCTGAATTCTAGATAAAGTTTTAAGGATGTGAAGGAATCAAATAAGTGATATCAACAGAAACACCAATGGCGGTGACATATAGAGTTCCATGCAGTAGAACACACATCTGAATATCCCCAAAACATTATATTTCTATTCAGACTTACTTGGTAGTTATTAATACAGCTTTTACAATGTAAACGTTATTTCAGAGGCCGCTATTCTGATTAACAATTAGCAGATTATGGTGATATACAGATGACTACTATAGAATGGGAAGGATTCCTGTCGAGACTTCGTGAACTTGGAAGACAGTTGCAAGATGTAGCAAAGTGCTCACTCAGTCTAGGGCTAAGACCATATGAATACCTAGACTTGCAGATGATTGCAAAAACAGGGACTCAGTGAGGGATCAAAATTGCTCTTGAGATGAATTTGTCTATGATCAACAGACTGGGGTTTTGTCAATATGGAGAGGCAAGATACAAAATCAAGGCTATTGTGTTTCAAGGGTATTTGTGGCTGAAAGGAAATCCAATGATCTTTGAGGGTGCTGTGCATAGTCTTAGGAAATTTCATAGTCAACAGTTAGTTACTGCTCTAGGAAGATTTAAAGGTGCTTAAGGCCCCAATTAACTTTTCCCCAATGTACCGCAGTGATGGGGTAGAATGGTCCTACTGTGCAATACAAAGTATGGATAGGTAGTTTCATCTAGGTTATATGGCACTAACCTTTTCAGCAGTCGGAGGGGGACACAAACTCTCTTATTATTGCCTGGTATAGTAGTTTGAGAAAAGTCCTCCATAGGCTCAAGTCTTTGAACACTCAGTCCCTAGTTGCACTGTTTGGGGAGACTATGGAACCGTTAGGAGGTAAAGCCTTGCTGGAGGAAGCAAGACGCTGGGAGAGGACTCGGAAGGTTTATAGCCATTTGCCATGTCCTGCTCACTCTCTCTGCTCCCTGTGTGGAGGCACAATACCACCAGCAGGCTCCTTGCTCTTGCTGCCATGCCAGGCCTCCCTTGCCATGAGGACTCTATAGTTTGGGCACCATTTGCTAAAATACAGCCTTTCTTCCTTAAGTTTGTCCTTTTTGGTCTTTCTCCCTTGCCTTTGGTCATGTCATTTTATCACAGCAACAGAAAAGTTATCACAGTAACCCATACACCATGGATGACCCTTACTCACCATCCAGACTCATTTGAAGAATAACTCTTTCACAGAAGCAGTCTTTGGCATCTTTCTCTGCTACTCCATTGCTACTGCTGCTTGTGAGCTCTCCTCCCCCTTAGTGCATAAACATAAAGTACCCCTCTACTCCAGTGCCTTTGCCTCAGAACACTTAATACCTTTGTAATTATTTTTACATCTACCTTTGTATTAGACACTTTTAAGTTCAGTGAAAGCAAAGACAATACCCATTGACTGTGGAGAATGAGGCTTACATTAATTATTACAGTTAAGAAAAAAATGTAAATGAGCACTGGATTTAATGGTGCATGCCTACAATCTCAGCATTTGGGAGGTAAAGGCAGGAGGGTCTCAGGTTCTGGGTCAGTCTAGGCTACCTAGTGGGATCCTGTCTCAAAATCAAAACAAGCAAGTAAATAGACAAAAATAATTAATGAGCCACTGTTCCTGATGGTGTCCCACTAGAATCCCCAACACTGTGAAACAGTTCACTGCTCTTTAAAGATGTATCTTGGGAACTGGGAGTGTTCAGGCAGAGGACCTCAAAGGAAATTGAGACAAGCTTTCTTGTTTTCTGGGTTCTGGTAGAAAACATATGTCTGGATTTGGTGATACAAAATCACAAACTTGAAAATAGTGACCTAAATGATTACTTTACCAAATGAGAGTATGAGTGCTAGCCAGTGTACGTAAAGTATTCAACATCATTATCTATCAGGGAAACGCATATTAAAAACACACAAGGAAATATTACTCCTGTAATGATTGGTTTTATGAAACTCATAACAACAGGTATTGCTCAAAAATGAACAGTTGTGAGTTTCAAACTTCACTAGTGGAAATAAGAAAGTGATAGAACCACTTTGCAAAATAGTTTGTCAATTCAATTGGTAGACAGCCATATGTTTACTCTATGACTCAACAATTCCTCTTTTAGGCATTTACCCATTGTAAAAAATGTCTACCATAGGCTTTCTACATACATGTTCATAGAAACTTCATTAACAATAGTTTGGAGGGATGAGAAAGAGCTCAGTTGTACTCACACGTGAAATAAAATTCAACAAAGCAAAAACACTCAATAAAATCCCCACAAATTACTCATAGATAGAAATATAGATAGATGAATGTCAAAAGCCCGACACTGAGGGAAGAGAGCCAGGGGAATACAGTCTGTGGGGCACCATTCATGCACCAGAGACGCCAGGCTGAAATCACCCAAGCTGGCCTGCCTGAGACTTGTTTTTGTCTTCAACTCAGTGCCTCAGCCCATGGTAATTGACATTTTTTTCTGGTAGTGTGATTCCCAACAGAGTCTGGCTAACACAATTGAAAGTAAGAAGTCCCCAGGTCCCAAGGCTGTGTGTTCATTGAAAAGCAACCCAGGAAAGCTACAGAATAGTAGAAATATTTTATACCTTGTGTCAGATGATGACGTGGCATGAATTATAAACTTAAGATCTGTGCGTTTGGGATGACGCACTCAGTGGATAAAGGGACTTACTGTCAGATCTGACAGCCTGAGTTCCATCTGTGGGAGCCCACTTGTTAGCTAGAGATACTCCAGATAACACCTCTGACTCCAGACACACAGTTTGGGACATGTACCTTGGGACACACACACACACACACACACACACACACACACACACACACACACACACACACACACGTGTGCACATACATACACAATCTTAAAAATCTGTATATTTTGTTATATACAAACTACACATTAAAATAAAGTAACAATAATTTGCAAATAATCAGTTAAGCTTCCAGGGCTGTCCTAGCTCAGCAGATGCAGTGGTTGAAGTTTCTTACCTCTGAATTACATAAACCTTGAAATTTATGAGGTACTCATCAAAGAAAATGACTAACACTTTGCTTTGGACAAGTTGAACTCCATCTGGACCACCCTACCTTAAAAGAGAATAGGTATCCCCATATAGATACCCTGAGATTTAGATAAAGATCTTAGCCAGGCCCACTTAGACTACAGTTAGCCCATGCTGAATGAAGTCATAGAAATTCTATGTGACCTCTAGGAACAACAAGAAAAAATTTTTATTCCTTTCAGTCAAAATATCATCAGGCCCCAGAATAAACACCAGTAATATATGGGAACTCTGGAGTCTGACTACTGAATAAGGAATATACTGCATGCATTGATCTTCAGCGGAGAGCATAGGACAAGAAAGAATTTAATGAGGAAGGCTGACAGTAGGGGCTTGAGAAGGATGGAGATAAAAAACATTTGGGGTCCAGGGAGGAAACTGTCTGAATCATAGTGGAGGGGTGTCAAGAGCCCCTGCAGTGGCTTTCACCTGAGAAATACATTCACAGACTGGACTTTGTGTGTGACTTGAACGTGGCAGGAAGTCATTATATGTTGGCAGAATGTTCTCTTTTTAAACCTGTGATTGCATTATACAGATAGAGCCACCGTCTGTGATTTGTGCACACTTCAAAGTAATATTTTAAAGGGGAAAAATTAGAAATGCTAGAAATCTGGAATCTCTCTTTGAAACATAAGTTAAAAGTAATTTAAGTGAAAATACACTGATTAAAATAGCCCTGTTTCAGATTTTAGAAGCATGCCGATTCTTACTGATTAAATCTCTCCATTATTTAATATAAACCACTCCAAGATCAAGAGAGTCAAGCAGAAGCTGTGTGATAAAACTCAAGAACTATTCACAGACAGCCTCAAATAGCTTCCCCGATAGCCTCCTGAAGGTACTTAATAAGTCTCTAATAATCAGTACGTGATCCCTAAGAAATGACAATGAGAAGCAGCTGCTCTGTAGCAAATCCCAACTACAGTAGGGATTAATTCTAAACTCATGTCACATTTAGTCAGTTTGCATTTGGGACAACAAGGAAAACGCTTGCCAGGCTCTGGAGCAATTATGTATTTGTCAAAACAGATGAAACATAAAATGTTCATTTTGTTTTTCTCTCGGATAAATACTTCTGGGGGACATGGACTCCTTTAATGTTGGAGTAATCCATGAAGAAGGGTGGCCCATGCTTCTGTGCCTAGCCTTCCCGTTCCACTTTACTGTTTCTATTTTGGAAACTCCTTGGTGCTGCTGAAATCTCTTCCCCACCCTCCTCTCCCGCATCCACTCTTCAGAATCACAGCCCATGCAACCAATGATGATGTGGCTTGTAGATACAGCAATTTCTGAGAATTTAATTCTGATGGGTCTGAGAAGGAGATAGCTCAATTGGTAGGAGGATGGTGTTAACAATGAATGTCCCAAATGTTCACATGTTAAATGCTGGTGAGTAACCCAGGCAGAAGTGGTCTAGTGAATTCTACCCCAATAGTTCTGGCCATAGGCCTGAAAGTCTACATGTCCAGAAATTTCTACTGATGCCCAGGCTGCTAGTCCATAACCAAAGGTAGGATAGCAAGGGTCACATTTGCTCTCCGTGGGCAATTGGATCTGATGGAGTGTGCTATTACCATCCAATTCTTGTCTATGCAACTGCAGAACTTGTAGCTTTCAGTAGACCAAAGCAGCCAGGTTAGATGTACACTTTGAATTTAGGTAGTTTTGCACATGATGTGCCAAATGTTTGTATGGCATAGAGAGCAAATTTTTGAATTTTTTTCTTGTTGTTATTGAAATTTTGTAACGTAGATCTGGGGTCTTACATAGTGACTAGGTACTTGGTTATCTTGCTCCTACTGATCTAGGGTGCCACTGGCTAGTCACAAGTTTAGGATCAGCACTTCATTACTTCTGTACTCTTACCATGAGCTGGGTTTGCCCAAAGGCTTCTGGTGCTGGAAGCTTCCCTAGGCAAATCTGGCTTCCTTTGTTCTCCTTCAACCACAAGTACACTGATCTTGTCCCCATTGTTTTTCTCCTGATCATCTTAAGTCTTTGTGCCCCACCTCCTGCTGAGTACAGCTATCTCTAATATGGCAGAAGAAGGGCTGATAACCCTTTATTTATGTTTATCCATCTCCTGACTTCTATCACCAGCTTACTCTGTTAGGTACCTTGACCGTAGCACCTCTGACTCGGTAACCTCCAGCAAGTGGTTCTTCAGTGCAGACCTTAATAGAGGAATCTCAGATCTGAACTTTTAGGCAGCATTTGTTGGCATTGTGTGGTATGACAGTGTGCACAAGACAAAGTCTGTTCAGAACCAAGGCTGTAGCGATTCGCATGATTCCTCACAGGCCGGTGCTGCCTGGAATAACCCAGGCTCATTTGATTACGAATTACTCTTTGGTGGTGGTGTGCTAGAAACTTTTTAGGGTTGCCATTTTTCTTGATCTCCACGTTCAGTTACATGACCTCATATGGGGTGGTGACCCACAGGTTAGAAAGCTGTAACCCAAACAATCCAGGACTTTAATTTAATTACAGATTAAAAAGCTCCTTTGTTGCAGAAAGCAGCATGCTACAGGTTGCAGGGTGAATCTGGGATCACATGACACAAATATGTCTGTTTACAAATAAGACCCAGGAAGCATTTCTTTTAAGAAGCAATTTATCTCTGAGCCCCAGTGATCAAAATTATTAAGAGATTCCACCTCCTTATTTGTTCACACTTGATGGCTAGGTCTTCCACCTTGCGCTGTAATCAGATTTTATCATTTAAATGATTTAAAGTATAGGAGAAGGAGACCTCTGCCTGCCAGTCCTGCCCACCACACTATACACACTCTCTCTAAGTTTTCAAGTCCTTTACAGGACTACTAACTCTTTCCACATCAAACTTGGCCTCCAGGGTATTCAATGGGGCCTTTAGCATGGGTCCAGGCTCCCTATAGACTTTTGCTTGCAACCCATAGAGAGTCCAATCTGTCTGAAATACTACTGTGACTGATCTGGAAACATGGCCTAACTTCTACAGTGCCCTTTCCCCTCTAAATGCTTGTTTCTAGGAAGTCCCCCTTACCACGTGTGCGTGCCTGTGTCTGTGTGAGTGTGTGCATGTAAGTGTCCATATGTGTGTGTGTGAGTGTATACTCAAGCTGTTCATTTTTTGAGCACCCAATCAACAACATCTTCTCATTAGGCACAGAGTCCCAGAATCTAGCTGCTCATTTGTCAAGAACAGAAGAATATTTTGGGGAGAGTTTATGCTGTTGTAATATCCACATATAATGCATAAAACCACGTTTTCTTATACTCAGTTATATTTGAAAATTCAACAATCCTAATCTTTCTTTATTTTAAGAAAGTAGAAAAACGAGATTAAACTTCAGCATAAGGCCTTTCATCTTTAGAATTCTTATTCAGTGTTTACGGAAATGATTTCTGTTGTTGTTAATTCTTTGATATCTAATGTCAGCTCTGCTTCTCCATTCTTCCTTTTCCTCACAAACAGAACCTCACTTTGTGTTCTGGATGGGTTTTTAGTAATCCTTAAGGAAGCATTATAATGGTGCTAACTTACGCTGTCGCACATGACTAGAACGTGAACTGTGACTGAGTTTGCACCCATGCTGACATCAATGGCAATGTCTCAAATGAGAATGTCGGTCAACTTTTTATTGTCTTAATAAACACCCACTCAGTGAAGCCGCTAGGGAGAGGTTTATGTTGTGCATTGGTTTGTGTGGGTTAATCCATGCTGGTCTGACACTTTCTCTTCTAGGCTTGTGGAAAGGAATCAGGAGCACATGGTGCCAAAAACGTGCTTAGCCCGGAGTCAAGGAGCAAAAGAGAGGAAGAGGAAGGGCTTGAGGTGGGTGCCACAGTCACATTTAAATTTTTTATGTGTGAGTGTCTATGTGGGGGGGGAGGGGTGTTCTTATGAGCCCATATGCACTACAATGCATGGAGGTCAGAGGACAATAATTGAAAACGAATTCTCTCCTTCCACTGTGTGGGTGTAACGGCTTGAACTCAGATCATCACTCTTGGTAGTGAGTGCCCCCTCCAGTTCAGCTGCCATGCTGGTCTACACTCACCTTTGAATTAGTGCCCCCACTCCTCCCGCTGCCATGACCTAAACCCAATGGGTTCTGCACTGGAAAGGTCCACTATCTCCAAATAGTGCCTCACTGGGAAGCATGTCTTAAGACGTAGGCCATTGAGGGAGGGGCATTTAAGACCCAAATCTAGCCAGTCTTGATGGCTCAAGCCTTTAATCCCAGCATTTGGGAGGCAAAGGTAGGTGGATAATCTGTGAATTTGAGGCCAGCCTGGTCTACAGAGTGAGTTTCATGACAACCAGGGCTGTTACACAGAGAAACCCTATCTTGGAAAAAGAAAAAAAAAAGACCCAAATTTATTAGACAGTGAGTGATTGATGGCAAGATCCCATCACTGGAAAGATACATTCGACTTCAAGGATGTCACCATGTGAAAACGTGCTCATCTCTGAATCAAGGGGTGGCAGTATAACATCCTCCTCCACTGGCATGAGCAATCCCTACTGTTCAGTATATGTTTCCCCCACACTCCACCCCTTGCACCCTGTGGGATAGCCAATATGTAAGGTATTTGAGAACTTTGTGCTTGTCTGTGGTATGCCCCCTCTCCAGAAGTTCTTTGTCTTACATCCCTCTATCTGTAGCCACATTTGCTCACCTCTCAAGGCAGAGTTGACACACTTCCTCACATGACTGGAGACACTTCCTTCACAGTAGCATAGTGAGTTCCGCATGTTCTCCATCCCCCAAACTGGTGCTTACACCCACACAGAAGACTGCAAATCACTTCTGTCTTGCTCAAGATCCTTCAAAGTAGGAACTGGGCTTTCTACTTTTTGTCTCCTTGATGTCTGGTGTAGTATTGAGATGTAAGAGATAATGACCAGAGCGACATGGAAAGTCAGATGCTCCTCAGCTGCCAATCTTCTGGAATGAGGGGTGGTTTTTGCTGTAGACCTGTTGCGGAGGGCAGTTGGAACAAGTCAAAGTCTTGTTTGACAAAGGTGACAGGATCCACAAAAGGCTAAAGAAATACTTCAACTTGTTCAAAATATACATGAACCAAGAGCAGGTGAGTAGCCACTTAGGAGAGTCTGTGTTGAAACTCTGTAAAACTAGATTCTCCTTTGGCAAAGATGTTCACAGTTCTAAACAATCAATTTTCTAATCAAAGAAGAATAATGTTTAATATGTCAGTTAAAATTTTCCAGGGAGGTAGGCATGGTGCCTGAAATGTCAGGACTTACAAAGCTGAAGCAGGAGGATTGCCATGAATTTGAGGCTAGATTGAGATACAGAGCAAGCCCTGATCAGGCTTGGGGTACTGTCCCAAAACAAAATAAGCAAACTTCTTAAAGTTTTATAAAACATAATTATTCTGGAAAGTGGGTGATGAATCTTAGCTTATTCTAAAGTCTCCATAGTATTTGTTAGGCTCGCAAAGCTTTTATTAATTTTGTATCTCACTAAATATTTGTACTAGAATATTAAAAATAACCACAAGAATAAATTACGTTTCACTGAAGTCTGCATAGCAGTCTAAAGAAAATACGAAATGACAAAATAGTTAATATCAGAGAAAATGCTTAGGAATAAAAGTAGAATAGATAAGTAAAATAATATTACAATAGAAATTAATTCAAGTGCATCGGTAATTTACTAGATACTTTGAAGTACATATACACACGTGTTATGATTTCATGATGAACATCAAGGGAATAACAAGCAAAATTCCATGGTGATGTTTATGATAAACTTCATGATAATATTTCCTTGAGTGATAAAATTTAATACTGTCATTGAAAAATATAGAAAAGCTTTTAATGCTTAAGTCCTGCTCCCTCACCTGTCTCCTCCTCCTCTTCTCTTCTCCTCTGCCTCCCTTCCTTCCTTTCCTCTCATCTCCTACCCTACTTTTCTCTTTGAGCTATTATTATGTAGCTCAGGCTGCCCTCAGTTACAGAGTCCTCCTGCCTCAGTCTCTTACATGATGAATTACAGACTTATACCACCATGTCAGGGACAGTGGTGTGTTTTCTTTACATCTGGATAGAACATGCATAGATTGTCTCTGTTTGCCTTCCTTGTTGTTTGATTATATAATATATAATATAATATATAAATAATGCTGTATATATGTTCATATATATAATGTTCCATTCTATATAGATGCCCACACAAATTACATTTATTGTGCTCTAAAATATTTTACAATTAATGGTTACAAATTGGAGAAGAGTCCAAGATAAATAGTCATGGAAGAGTTCCCTGGCACATGAAAATCTCACTTTAGGAGGAAAGCATGAGAAATATGTAACTTGAAAAACCAGACTATTTTCAGTTGTACATAGAGATTTATTCAACTTGACATACTTTCTTTGCTTTTGGAATATTTTGGAAGCTAATTAATATTTTTAGCGTCTCTTCCAGTGTTTATTTCCACTTACTGTCAAGACTTACTCCATCAATCTAATTGAACTATCTCATTGAGGTACCCTTTAGCATTTTATTTTTTGTAAGAAGAGTGATTGAGATACTCCTCACTATTCTTTTATATCATCCCTCCTGTCTGGAGCCCTTAGTCTTGCTACCCAGGTCGGCATCTGTGTAACTAAGTGACCTTGTCACACAGACCACTCACACTTCCATTCAATGCCACCTTGCCATGTGTAGAGAAGCAGAGGTGCCCACTTACATACACCTTTTGCTTTTGTCTTTTGCATCCACTCTGCACTGCTGGCCTGGTCTTGCAGGACACACTTGGGGCCTATGTTGTTTTGGGTCCCATCATCCTTTTACGGTAGTCAGCTCTTTCGAATAACTAGCAACAACACTGGTCTAAAATAGTCCCTAGCTGAGCCTGGGGCCACAGAATTGTAATCCCAGCTACTTGGAGGCTGAGGTAGGAGGACTGCTAGTTCAAGGCCTGCCTGGGCTCAGAGCAAGTTCAAGGGCAAGATGAAGAGGCCCAAGGATCCAGTGCAGTGGTAACCACTTGTGTGGCATATGAGAGGCCCTGGATTCAGTCTCCAACACCAAACACACAAAAATAAAGTTCCTGGAATAGCTTATTTTGACAGTGAAACGAAGCATTCTCCAAGTTGAAACCTGAGAGGGCAAACAGTAATACTAACAGGCCAACTACAGAAGCAAAATAGAAACTTCACAGTGGTCTGGGTCTGCATAATGACAAACATTCTAATGTGAGATGACATCAACTGGGATTCTGTGAGGTCCATCTGTCTGTCTGTACAATCATTTTGAAAAAGTCCCCTAAGCTCCCTTTGCTCATACTTGCAGGAAAAGATGGCTTCTTCAGGAGATACACTCTAGTGTCCTACACCTCATGACAAAATTACCAAGCCAGTGAATCTCAAGGCAAAACTCTCTGCCTTGTAGGTCTGATTTGTCTAAACATCTTCTATTTTCTAGCATAATGCAGGTCCACAACAGTACCTATTGTATAGCCTTTAGGGAGATACGTTTTGTTTAATCTTATTTTTTAATAATTTTTTTCACATTATATATTCTGATCATGATTTCCCTCCTTATTTCTCTCAGATCCTCCCCTCCTCTCTACCCACCTGACTTCATACCCTTTCTTTCTCTCTCTCTCTCTTTAGGAAAAAAAAACAGGAAAGCAAACAAATTAAAATCCTCAAATTTTTTTTAAATGAAGAAAAGACACAACACACACACACACACACACACACACACACACACACACACACACACACACAGAGCAAAACCCACAAAAACACAAAATCAGAAACCATATTCAGGCAAGACCAATAAAACAAAACATATCTAAACAAAGCAATGTGAGACAAAAAGCCTCCAAGAACACCCTTTGTGTTCATTTTGTGTTAGCTATTCGTGGACTGCTGGCTGTGGGGTCTATCCTTAAGGGTGTCTAATATAACCAGTGAGACTCCACTGGAGAAAACTATTTTTTCCTTTGCAAGCAGTTGTCTGTTGCAGATAGCTTCTTGGTTAGGAGTGGGGACCTGTGTCCACTTCCATCTTTCAGCACTAGGACCTGTCTGGCTTGAACACGGGTGGATCCTGTGCCTGCTGCCACAATCTCTGTCTGTTCATATGTGCATCAGTCCCCTGTGTATGAAATACAATTTCCTTCAAGTCATCCATCCTTTCTGGCTCGTACATTCTTTCTGCCTCTTCTTCCACATAGCTCCCTGAGGGCTTTGACGAGGACATCTCATTTAGGACTCGTGGTTACGAAATCTCTCATTCTCTGAACCTTGTCCAGTTACAAGCCTCTGTCTTAGTTTCCATCTATTGCAAGAGGAAGATTCTCTGATGGTGGCTGAGAGAGGCATTGATCTATGGATGTAGAAGAGTATTGTTAGCAGTCATTTTGTTGCTATGTTCCTTGAGCAGTATTTGATTTCCCCCTAGAACTATGACCTATCCAGTCACAGGTTCTTGCCGACTGGAGCAATGTCAGGCATGAGCTCCATCTTGTGGAGCTGCCTTCAATCCAATTAGAGTGGGGTTGTTGAACCCCAGTATTTGTGCTTCTTTGTACCAGCATTTCTTTCGGACAGATGAGCGTTGTAGGACCCAAGGTTTGTACCTGGATCGACGGCTGCCCTTCTCCTCTGCGGGTGTGCAGGGTACCCTCCATTCCAGTACCATGACGCTAGCAGTAGGAGCGGAGGCTCTCGTGAGGCACCAACCAGAGGTCTCTGTGTTCAGTGAGATGAGGAAGTGTCGTCTTCAGCAGTAGGCCTTACTGTCATTGGGGGTAGGCTTTTAAATAAGGCTCAGGGAGGGTCTCAGTAAATGACCTTCTCAGTTGATATTCACACATGCTATTCTCATCACTGACTTTCTGGAGAAAGCAATGCTCTTACACTTAAGAAGTGCTAAGATGCATCCGATTTGTACTAATTACTATTATTTTGGTTTTTCCAGACAGGATCTTGTTCTATAGCCCAGGCTGACTTGACATGCTCTATGCTTCTTCTGACTCATCCTCTCAAGTTCTGAGATTCCTGGCAGGGACCATTATATACTTTCTAAAATGTGTTGTAAAGAAGAAAAACTCTGAGGCTTGGAAGATGGCTCAATTGGTAAAGGTGCTTCCTACCAAGCCTGAGGACTCCCAAAGGTGTCCTCTGATATCTCTAAATTCACCGTGCTGTGCTCATTTGCCCTCCCAGACACACTGCACACAAATAAAATAAACATCTTAAATAAAAAGGCATACAGAAAGACACCCAGCTTTGATCTCCAACCTCTGTATGCACACACATCCACATGTATATACACCACAGATGCACACACACTTACGCTCACATGTGCACACAATATACACTATAAAGAAAGAATAAAATTCTGATGAACTCCTGATGAACTCCTTTTGTCTCAAATGTGGCTTGTTATGTGTATAATAAATATATGCCTGTATGTGTCCAGATGAAAATTTATCTTCTTTAACTTGATATAATGAGTAAGTTTGTGTGCTTGAGTGCAATTGCATTATTTTTTCCCTTAAACTCTTCTGCATTTCTGATACTTTCTTTATTTTGAACATCTTTTTATTGGCACACAATATCTATGCTGATCTTTATACTTCTTTAGTAAGGATAAAATAAAAGTAGGTATCTTTATAACAATTACATGTCTATAAACAAAAAAATGTATTTGCAAATTAAATACAAAGCCAGTAAAATTCAAATAGATGATATTAATTACCGCTATTTTGTTAGAAATGGAACTTGGCACCGTAGTGCAAATTCTTTTGACATCTTCTGACTTTGGCACACCTTAATTACTGAGTGTTAAGTGATACTTCACATCCCTCATTATTCAGAATCAGTCTGACTAACTTTAAAGCAGCATGTCATTAGCACACAGCATTGTCCTCGAGTTTTCCTCGGCCTGTTCAGCTATGATGTAATGGGTGCTGAGGCTGGTTTCCAGGAGAAAGCAAACACGAACACGCACCCTGGGACGAGTGTTCAGTGGCAAGGCCCTCCGAGCAAGCCCGACTGCGTTAGCTTTTAAGATAGTCATCAGAATGAGTGAAAACAGAATTATAACACATTCTTGGAAAGCTTGCAAATCTCCCCTGAGAGCTGCAGGGGTCTCAGTTAAGAAGCCCTAATATTTCTTTCTTGAAATTGGCTAATTATTTGTTACCATGCGAGGGGAACCATGTAAGACAATAGTTCAGCAATTTTCCTGATAAATTCCCTGGGATCTACCAAGTGGAAAACATCGATTTCTGTTCTGTGCCTTTTCCCTGAAGGCGAAAGATATTTCCTTCCCAGGGCAATAATGGTGCTTCCTGGCATGCACATTAATCTGAGAATTCAGAAACTCTGACTTGGAATTCTGAATGCCAACAGTCATGGGCGTAAAATGAAGTAATTTATGTGTCATAGCTAATTAAGATTATAGTATTTCAAGGCACTTTAAATTCAAGTTCAAAGGCATTTTCGTGCTTTTCTCTGATCGGTGGTGTCAAGGAGCCCTTGAGAGGGCTTCCTGCCTACAGCAACAGGCAGGCAGTAGCTCATTCAGCATATCCTATAATGAAAATGGCACTTCACTCATACTTCTTTTGAGTACTGATTCTTTTCAGAGAAAATCAGTTATTATTTGCTGCAATTTTATTTAAAAATAGAAAGCTTTTGTGGGCTTCGCTTCTGATCTTTTTATAAGATGGATTTGAACTGGCTTTTATTCTGATGTAAGCAAAGTACACAGTTGTGAACAGAAAGAGGGCAAGCATGCAGAGACACAGTGTGGATTTACCTTTTTATTGTTAGAGAATTTCACATACACATACTCTGTTCTGACCAAACCCACCCCCATTTTCTCCCCTCCAGCTTCTTTCCCAGGCCCCATCAACACTTATTCTTCCCAACTTCATGTGCTTTTAAAAAAAATTCCATCAAGTACACCCAGCAATGCCTGTGTACATAGGTGTAGGAACATCTGCTGGGGCATGGAGAGCCTTTCACATGAAGCATCCCTGAGGAAAACTGACTCTCAAACCAATAGAGCCATCAATTGCCAATAGCTTCCCAGATGAGGGTGGGGCTTTGTGAGCCCCTCCCCTGTAGCAGATTTTTCTATCCCACCAGCCAGCTCCCAAATAACCACACAGAGACATTATTAATTATGAAAGCTCTGCTGATAGCTTAGGCTTGTTTCTAACTAGCTCATATAACTTAAATTAACCAATTTCTATTCATTTACTTTTTGCCTCATGGCTTTATTACCTTTACTCTGGCTTTGGTCCTTACACTCTTTCTATACACTCTGGTAGCAGGGAAGAGGGAGAGATACAGACATCCCATTTAGAGCTGAGCACTTCTTCAAATATGTGTGTGTGTGTGTGTATACCTGGGTATACCCTTCCACATTTCAGCCTTCCATCATAGATTCATGTACTAGACCTAAAGTTATTTTGTTGTAATTCAACAACAGACCTTTTTATCTGTAAGACTAATTTTGTTTATTGTCCAATCCCACTTAGACATGGCATTCATACTGCAACAGTATGTATCCAAATGCAGTTAGAGCTAGATAGGAGAATGCTCACAGCAGCAATGTACTTAATAATGAAAATATATAAACAATAAACATATCCACTGACTATATGATGGTTGGACTGAAAATGGCACAACATTGAAAATCTGCAAATTACAACCCTACACAAGAACATGGGTGGATTACACAAACAACATCGAAGGAAAGCCACCAAATAGCGCACAATAAATTCTGTGTTATTTAATTTATCAAAATCTGAACTGGCCAGACTCATCCATCATGCTAGATGTCTGTGGGGTGGCTCCTTTGAGGGTGAGGAGACAGATTGATCTGGCATCATGGCTTTAGAACAGTGGTGCAAACCTCAGTTCTTTACAATACTTACTGAGCATTCTTGGCTTAGATCCTTCAAAGGCTGAAATTTCATTTGTGACACTGAATTATGTCTACCTCAAGAGATCACTGTAAGGAATAAATAAGAATGCCCGTAAAATGATGACATCGTATCTGGAATACGACAAACACCACATTGCTGTCATGGCCACCACTATTGTTATCAACATTAAACTGTACATTTTCTAAGTTTTGGGAACTTCCATCATTAATAACTGTGTTCTTACTAACTCTCCAAATGCTGTTGTACAGTTCCCAAACTCTAAGGTACATGTGTGGAAATGGCCCTACGAAAGCAGTTGCTCAAACAAACTGGAAGGATGTTGCCAAGGGCATTTTTATTAGAGTGCATAGGTCTACAGCAGGACCTACCAAAGAAACGTATTCCTCACTCCAACATGAGGATAATTACACTTCACCTGAACAACTGATTTCGATTATTGTCCAACTTTTATCTTATACATATTAGGCATCCTATAAATATATAATATATCTTTTCTGTTGGCTATCAGGATATTTAAACTTAGCAGTCTTTTTAAAAACATGGTGTGTGTGTGTGTGTGTGTGTGTGTGTGTGTGTGTGTGTGTGTGTGTGTGTAAGTGAGACGATAACCCACTGGAGTTGATTCTCATCTTCCAGCACACAGGTTCTGGGGATTGACCTGGGGTTGGGAGGTTCAGTGGAGAGTGTCTTTACCTGCTGAGTCAGCTGTCTCACAGGATCGAACTATCTGACTTAATAACAGTTTACCTGTAAAAATGAGAAGAAAAGAAAGCCATATTTGAACAATTCATTAGACACATTTAGAAATTTAAGAAAATAATTGATTTCTTTATTATCAATCCATTATAGACTTAGAACACAAGAATTCTGATGATTTAGGCTTTGTACTTTGTGTATGAAATTGTCAAGCATAATACTTTATTTCATTTTAGATTAGATATAAGTAATGACCATTTAGGAATGACCAATGACTAAAAGAGAAAGTGAAAACAGAAGACAAAATATAAAATCATAATTTGTATTAGAGAAATCTATAAAAATGCTATTAAAATAATCTTCTTTTTTTTTTATTAAAGTATTGATGCAAAACTATTAGTAAAAAAGAGTCATGTCCAGGCACAATGGTAGGAAGACTTGGCTATGTCCTAGTGTATATTTTGAGAGCACAGCCATCAGTAAATGGGTCAATGCTGACAACTGGAAATACAATTCATATTTCTGGTAAAGGGCATGGTTACTGATAAAAGGTCTTCCGGTTTCCCACTGATGTCACAGGAAAATGTCTATGAAATATGAGTCACTGTCTCTGTGTGATGTTTTGTTAATATCAGGTCACTCTTCATGATACAGTGTTACTAAAATAATGACTATGTCTTCCTCATTGATTTCTTTTGAAAAGCTACCTTCTGTATTTCATTCACACTTCATCTATAATTGGGAAATGGAAACTGCTAAATTGATCAGTTCTACAAGAGGGGAATATATCTTGATATGAAGTGTTATTACTGTTGACAGTCCAATAAGCAAAGCACAATGGGAGAATTTATGGGAGTGCTTGAAATTTGCTGAAGCAATTTTCAACACACTGTATTTCATTCTCAGACAAAACTAAAGCCATATTTCTTGCACTTTTTTTTTAAAGTCAGCACATAAAGGGCAGTAGAGACTTCTCCAAATAACTTGACACTATTCAGTTTCATCAACATTTTAAAATCTGCCTATGTGGGCATTGGGACTTCTAATTGGGATGTCTAGCCACTTAATAATTGTAAGAAGTTTATTTTACATGGCATATGTTTGGCAATAACATTCCATAGTTGCATAAATGCCCTAGTTTTCAAATTGCTTATGGGAATATGGATAGTCACACCTTCCTTGGGCACTGTGGGCTTGTTGGCAGATAGACAAACCTTAACTGGCTGAAAGACCTGGAGATGTACATAAGCCCTTGTTCTCTATTTATTTCTGCATCTTTAGTTTGTTTTTTTCCACCCTTCTTCCCCACCACCCCCAGTTTTGGGGCATTTTTCTCTAGGGTAACGGGAATCACTTCTCTCAGCATCTTCCCACCTCTACTAACCTTTTGCTCTTTCTTTCTTGTTTTCTACATTTTAAAATACGCACATCGAGGAGCACTTTGACTGAGGGATTCTGGGAGTCTGCATCAGAACTGCAACTGGAGACAAAGATTTGAAGGATGTGCTTTTTAACACACACCCCTCACTTTGAAGATGAAGAGGTAAACTGCACGGTACTCCCCAGGCTTGAAGAGTTTAAAGGAGAGGACTCTCATACAAGGTCTGCAGCTTGCCAACAGTGAGTCCTGGACCACAGACTCCTCTCCTCCTAGCTTCTACATGTGTTCAAATGATGACTTCTGACTTAGTTTCTTATAGGTATCACTCCTGTGGTATGCATGCCCACAGAGCCTGTTTCCAGAGACTATTCAGGAGGCACCATGGCACGTCATTCAAATACTTACTGTCACTTGAAGACTTGTCCACCGACTTCCCAAAGTGAGTTGCTGGCGCTGTTTCATTTCAGAGCTGATGAAGCCCTGAACACTTTAGCTGAAGACACACCGCAGGTTAGTGCTGGAAATGGCTGTAGAGATCCTTACCTGGCAATGGACGCAGTAAAACTGCCCCACATGTCTTTGAATATTTTATCTTAAGCTTAATTGATGACCTCCTATCAGCCTGCTATTTTTACATACATTACATACACACAAATAGCACATGCGTGTGTGTGTGTGTGTGTGTGTGTGTGTGTGTGTGTGTGTGTGCGCGCACACACACACACACATTTTTAGAAGTTAGGCTTCTGTTGATCTGAGGAGACTGGAGTCTGTTCTACCTTGTCACTAGTTATTTGGTGCTTTGAAGTCAGAAAGTAAAGTTGACTCTTAAGCACAGGAGATGAGGACAGAGCCAGACAACCATCCAGGGGACTCAATGGAGGCCCATCTTCTTAACACTCTTCCTTATGGCTTCTGGGTCCCTTATGACCCCGCACAGCTCTACTGCTCAAGTTTCCACCTTCTAACACTTTCCTGAGTTATATTGACCTGATCCTGTCTCCTCTTCAGAGGACCACGTGGCAGTGTCGACAATGGGTATGTGTAGCTTGTACTTTCATGGGCTACTTCTAAGGGAGAGAGGAAACTTTCTTGCAGCAGAAATGATTGTCACATAGGCAGAGCACTCCAAGGGAGTCTCTGCCACCAGTGACATTCTGTATCCAGCCGTTTTGACTCCATGCCATATTCTGAAATGAAGTTAGAAAGTGTGTTTGTTATCCATGGTTACCATGACAAAGTACCACAGATCACGTGTCTTTAGTCACAAAATCTCTATTTCTCATGATTCTGAAAACCAGAAGTCCAAGAAGATGTGACTTGGATTTCTAAGGTACTTTCATCAGAACATCTGAAATCAGATCTTTACATCATCACACACTTTGGGCTTCTCTGCTGTCATACAGATAGAAAATGACTTGGGCAGGAAGATGTAAGTAAGGTTTGTGTGAACTCTTCATTCTGTCTCAGGGAGTCCTGGCCAGTGCCGAAGCTCTTCACTAACAACATATCAAGGACCCAAAAGAGAATAGCCAAGTCGCTTATATGCTAGCAGCTTTGTCCAAGTACACTTCATTATAGCCCCTCCACACTGCATGAATAACGTTCAGTGATGCGTCAGAGGAGCAATGGGGAGAGAGGCAGAGCTTGCAGATGCTGATGTCTCCCTGTGTCATTACCCACTCTTCTCTTGATACCCTTCAGCCTCCCATCTTTTCAGATAAGGACAACATTCATGTTGGTCATGCTCCATCCTAATTATACCTTAATTATATCATTTAAGGTCCTTTCTTAACAAACAAACAAAAACAGCCACATTCTGAGGAACTGGGAGTTAGTGCTTCAATTGTTGAATTTATGGGCAAAGATTTTTAGCCAAAGCATTTGAAAGAAGACCTTCTCAAGGCCTCCACTTCCATTTCATATCACAGTAAGGTCAGTGATGACATAGAACTTGGGTCAGCAGTGAGGAGATCTGTTATGTGTTTTGCAGCCCAGGGTTCTGCCCACATATGCCTGAGCTGTTTTCTTCCTTCCAAGTCACAATGATGAAACTCCACAGGTCTGACCTGCAGTGTTCAAGAAATGAAGCATCACTTACGTTAGTTTTACATCATAGTATTCTCCCTCAAACCTTTTTGATTTGATTTGGTGGACATCTGTACTCTTGAGTCTGTAGACTGGTGGTATCCTTGAGTGACAATCCTTCTATTGAGATTTATTGTAAAATGGTTTTTCCTAGCTATGTTGTCAGCAATGAGTGTTCAACTAGTTTTCCCAAGAAGACAGTATATTCTTGACTTTTTGTTTGTTCGGTTTTGAGATAGGGTCTTGTCTGGTTTAGGACGACTTTGAAGTCATTATACAGCTGAAGATCATCTTAAACTCCTGACTGTCCTGCCTCCACCTCCCAAGTGTTGGGATGATATGTGTGTACCACCATGTTCATCTTCAAAAACTTTATTATAGGATTTCCTAGGAATCAAATTTGGTACCACTACTACCTAATACTATTTTCCTTATGTTCTTAATAATACTAAATGCTTCCTTCTGTACATAACATTACTAACAAAACCTTGTTTAGTTTACTTAAAATTTCCCCTTAAGTATATCCATAAACTTGTATAAAGTGATACTTTTTACTGTTGATAATCTTATAATAAAAAAAATTGATTACACGATTTACCTACCTTTTCTTCAGTGGTTTGGTAAGATATTGGTTTAGTGTTGTTCCTTTGAGTCTCTAAGCCATAAATACTGTGAGTCTTGAGTAGTAGTCCAGTGATAGGCTGATCAATAATCAATACAATTCTTATTAAGAGGCATGTAAATCTAACAAGACACAAGCAAGGGCAATTAACAGGATAGTTACAAAACTGTTGGATGGTGCTGATTTTGCTGAGAATAAGTAAAATTTTATACTCACAGTTTGAAAAATATACTAAAATATACCTGAACCCAAGCTTTGGGTAGCACGAATTTAGGCAATTTTAGTTTTCCTCTACATTTTACTGTATTTTTCAACAGAATGAACTATTTTATTTTTATAGTCAGTAGAAAAAAATTTAAGGAAATTTGTTGGAAAAGGAGGATTAAAAATATACAAATAACCAGTCGACCACATAATTGGTTAAATCTAATGAGCAATTTGGCATGTTATTCCACGTCTGTTTGTTTTTTCAAAGTGGCAAAACATTATATGACCTTAAAATGACTGGATTAAACTCATGAAGATAGAGGTTTCAGGCCATTTGAACAAGAACATACACACACAGGCGATCATGGGCAAAACGATGCACCCCCAACAAAGCCCCACCGATTCCCGGGTTGACACATAGAGCACTGTGCTCTGCTTCAGACAGGAACAGTTCCAGACTGTGCCTCAACCTTTCTTGTCAGCACATTCTGCTTAGCTAAGCAGGGGTCCCAGCCTTCTCATTTTTAGCACATGGACGACATCTACTTGTTCCTCTCTATTTGTTAGAGCCAAAGAAGTGGCTAGAGAGCAAAACCATGTGGTGAGGGGAGGTTCTAGAATCTATTTCACAGAAGTAGAAAACGTTTACTTGGTGTTGACTGAACATAAGGTAAGAAACTATTTTCACTGTGAGAAAGGATTCTGAGAAGGATAGAAAGATTCACTAATTGTGGTGATATTTTATTTGTATGTTAATAAATAAAGTTTGCCTGGAGATCAGAGGAAATAGCAAGCCATTAACACAAAAGTCAGGCAGTGGTAGCACACGCCCTTAATCTCAGTACCAACCATAGAGACCTGGAGGTCTGTGCAGACAGGCAGTAACAAGGAAGTGAGGTAGCTGGGCTAAGAGCCAATGAGAGGGCAGAACAGCAAGGTAATAAAAGTACAGGTAGACAGGAAGTCGTGGCATTTTGGAAGCTACAGAGCTGGTGAGGTAAGGTGGTTGGTGGCTCTCACTATTTCCCTGATCTCTAAGGCTTTCACTCCCATATTTGGCTCTGTGTTTTTTATTTAATAAGACCGCTTAGAAATTCGGCTACAACTAATGTAAGAAATTAGCTTAGAGGACCTAGTGTCAGACATTGTTTTCCTTGGGAATGTAACTGTGAATGAGACAAGGCCCTCCTGACTTTGTGATGTTTAAACCTAGTGGACAAGATCTAGGATCAACAAGGAAATAAACAGCAGGCAAACCACTTTGTCCATATAATATAATTATCCAGTTGATTTGGATTAATTATAAGCACAGCAGTGCAGGGTATTAATGAAGTGAAGATTGTGTTGATCAAAAACATTTTTCATTGTAGGCCTAATATAGGTTGGGGTTATATCTTGCCCCCTTTTAAAATTTATTTATTTATTTGTTTGTTTATTATTTTCTGTTTCTTCATGTACTTGCTGTGCTGGGGATTGAACCCAGGGACTTACGTATGCTAGGCAAGTGCTCTACCAAGGAGCCACATCGTTTGCCCCTGCCTTGTCCCTTTAGTTGTGGAAACTGAAACCAGCAGTTTAAATAATACAAACAAAAATGCATTAAGAAATTCTAATTCTGCAAAGCTAGCCACAATGAGAAATAATCGCCCATCTAAAGGGTCCCTTTTAGTATTAGGGGCATTTTCTTCCTTTAGGTTTATCTCATCTTTAATCACATAAATCGACACAATGAATTTAATTTTCATTTCCCCAGTATCTTTGACCCTGTTGGAAATGTCAGAGCATTTCTGAGCTTTGACTCAGCCCCTGCGGAGACTTGGGAAACCCATTTTCTGAAAGTAACAAGGATGGGTGGGAAAAAGAAAAACAAATTTTGTCACTGGTGAAATATGCCCAGATCCAACCTTCACTAACCCCATTGTGTAAAACATTCGGAATATTATGAAGAGAAGGCTTACAAGTGTAAATATACTTATTCTCAATGAAATCAACACCGTCCGGCTGATGTGTAACTACTCCCTTAATGCTGCTATAAAGTTTATTGCAGTGCAAACACTGGTTCTACAGATTGCTTTCCTCTTCCTCAGGATGTGTTTGACCTTCGTGGCCATGCCACTATAAATCTCATGGCCTAACAACCCCTTGTCTGCAAGTGATTTCAAGCGCTATCATAAAAATGAAACAGACAGACTTAATTTGAGTTCCAGACTTGAGGAAACTCAACTAAAATATTAGCATAATTTCACTGGGGATGGAGGAAATTGTTAAAATATGTGTAGTTTTGAGGGCCTGCAATTCGATCCATCTTTTCTCTGGCTCGTGGGTGCCACCCAGTGATTAGTTTAGTGGCAAGTTTCTGAGGGGTCTGTGGAGCACAGACAATCCAGAAGAGGGGAACAAGGATATGAGGACAGTGAGAAGCCACTTCCCTCAATTCAGTTGAGGGGTTGAAGAATCTTTCCTTCACTGTCACCCCAGGTGAAAGGAGGTGGGCATTGGCCACGCAGACTTCTTAGCATCCAGACACTGCAGCTGATCCCGTGCATGAGTGAGCAAAGAAAGATGTTCAAAACCCAGACCAGATCTGAGCGACTCAGTGGAGAGAAGTAGCCCAGGAAATCCCTGGTCCAGTCCAAACTCCTTCTGAATTCTCCTCTCAATCTGTCCATGCTGCCCAGTTGCTCTCCCCAGATTCTGCTTCATACTCACAGAGGCAGGAAGCTTCCTCATCCAGCTTGTCATCTTCATCTCTCAAACTTGAGACAGCTTCTTACCCTTGTAGTTCAAGTGTGCAGGCAAGAACAAGCACCCTCTTCAGCCTTACACGCCCCAAATGAATTTTATGTAAATTATGTTCTCTACCAATGTTGTGACATAGTTAGCAGTATTATATTGGGAATTTGTAACGCTTTACAAATGCAAAAGATAGATACTCAAAAATATAATTAGATAGACGGTAGACGGACACATAGATGAGAGATATAATATATGTAACACCAACTACTTTATTTACCCTTTGTTTTACCTTCTTTGTGCTAACTTCTTCCAGTATATCTAGGCTGGACTTGGACAAGTATGAAGGACAAGTGAGCTGCAGTCCTCAAGCCAGCCATTCTCCTCTTTGCTCAGCTGCTATTGAGTGGTTTCTGGAAGGAAACATCTGAGATGGGAAGAAGAGAACCTTCCCTAAATCCTCAGGCACCCATGGTCTTTCCATCATTTCCTCCTCAGCATTGCCCTTGCCCATCACGTCTTCTCAGCCCCTTTATCCTTTTCCTGCCTGAGATCTACAAGCTCAGTCTCTCAAGAAAGCAAAACACGGGGCTGTTGGTGACACCTCCATGTGGTGACAGTAGCTCCCATTGCTAACCTATGGAGCCCAGAACAGCAAATTCATCTCTAGGAACTAGGAACCACCAATGGGGCCTGCCTGGTAGATGTGAGGACAGACACAGCACCTGGAGTGGCCTGTGGCCTGTCCCATGTGGCTTGAAGGGCCTGGAGATTCTCTTTGCTATTATTCAAGGTCATCACTGTTCTGTTGGACAGCTTCCGAAAGTCAGGAGGTGGAGGCAAGATGGTCAGGAATTCAAAGACCTCCTACATTACAAAGCAAGTTCAAGACTTGTCTGGGATATGAGATCTATTTCTACTAACAAGTTTGGGGTTTTGATGAGATTAGCTTCTTCAGCCCAATTTAGTCATTTGCTGGTGATCACTTATGTATTCCAGGTCCTATACATTGTATGTCATTTAAAACTTACAATCACTAAATAGATATTTTATTATTGTATTATTATTATTATTGGTTTCTCTTTCATGACTGCATAAACTGAGGCACAGTAAACATTTTCAAGAGTGAAAATAAAATACATTCAGCAAGATAAAAAATTTTACTTTTGGAACTTGCAAGGTTCTGCTTCCCTGATGAAATGTCCAGTAAGCATTTCATTCCACAGAGACTTCCTCCTGAGGCACCCAGGAGAAATTCACCTTCAAATAATGACATTACCAATATGGTGAATAGAATTATTTCCTATCAACTGATTATCATAAATCATCAATTGGATTAGGATGTAATTACTATTTGTTCCCTTCAAATAACAGCTCATTCTGTCCTTTTAATTGTCCATTGATGATGATAACTCTCATAGAAAGAGGTGAAAAAGTGACTTACTATTATATTCAAGGATGAGTAATTTCATGTTTGCGATAGGAAGAAAGCCACATTTCTGCCTGTCTAGAGAGTATTCAAGGACGGCGGTGTGTAGAAACTTTTGAAGGGAGGCTGGGTAAGTCATATTATTTACAATGTAAATAAAAATGGACGGTGACAGTCAATGCTGTTGTCCTTGCTCTCTGCTCTGCATTACAGTGGGGTCTCTGCTGGAGAATGACTCACAGTCACCTAATTTCTAGTTCCTCAGCTTCGCCTGCAATGCTCACCAACATGGCGGTGCCTTCATGATCATCTGTGATGTGCACAGAGAGCCATCTCTGGGGCAAAGGAGTCCACCATATCCATTTTCTCCTCCGTGAACAAATTCTCCATCACCTCTCCAGTTCAGGTTAGCTTTCTCCTTCATCTCTCTTCTGATGATCACAGCATGTCTCCCATATCCAGAAAGCTATTTCTAAAGTGAATATCTCACCTTCTCTCTCTCCTCTTAAATTCTTTTTTTGTCTTTTGTCATTCCGGTCATGGTTTAAAATCATTTTACCAAGATCCCTGATGGGTGAGTTCCTACTGGGGTGCCTCAATGTTATAAGGTGTCCATTCTACTCCCTTCAAAGAATTAATTGAATCTGATTTAATGTATATGACATAGAACATCATATGTGTGATTGACAGAGACATATTTCTTCTGTTCATCACTGGTTGTGCAAACAGGGCTTTCCACACGAAGGGTTGAAATTTACTAGTAGTGAAGAAATCATTAGTTCTTCCATGACAAGACCTTTCCTGCCCCTCTTCCCTTTTGACTGCCACCCTGCTATCACTGGTGACAAATCTGCTTCTATCAGGCATTCTCACATTCTGATTGAAAGGAGTCATGGACTCTGCCTTAGGAGACTTAAAGATGATCAGCTTTTCCTTGAGCCTTGGGAATTTGAAGGCATTTGATTGGTATGGTTGGACAATGTCTGGCAAGAAGAAACGCACTTCTGAAACTAGCATGGCGTGGATTCTGAAAGCCAGGTCTATCTCAGAAACACTAGGAAGGAAGTGCTAGACTCACTCAACGTTGCACTTTCTACCTTTATTTTCAAAATCTTTTGCCATGAGAATATGTAGTCATGAAGGAAGGAAGGCTGACTCCCAGTTCAACTGAGGCTAAGACAGTTTCCTCCACAGGCAACTCAATGCCTGTTTCCTCACTGTCTTCTGGGTAAAGACTTTAAGTTTTCTGTGACTAACAAGGTCCTTCATGTTTTGCTCCTGGTGACCTTCTGGGGACCCTGGAGCTGACCCTTGAACAGTACTTGAGGAAATATTTGTCAAATGAATCAACTGATGCCTAAGTGGAATTCTAAAACTTAAGAAAGTTCTTTCTAATTAATCTATGGCTTTATCAGCTTACAAATAAGCAAGTTCCTTTTAGACAGATACAAACAGTAAACTAGAGAATGGCACGAGTTGCTGAAGATTAACATATGAGGTCTTGGGTTCAAGTCCTGCTCCACAGAAGGACATTGCATCTTTCCACATAGTGTTAGAACTGAATCTGGAGACTTACACATATAAGGTGGGCATTTGCTTTGTGTTTTTGCTGTTTTGGTTTTTGTTTGTTTGTATGTTTGTTTGTTTGTTTGTTTGTTTGTCTTGAGACAGAGTCTTGTTATGTACTCCAGGCTAGTCTTGAAGTCAAGATCTTCTTGCCTCTGCCTACCAAGTGTTGGGATTACAGATATGTGCCAGAATACGTGGATGCATTTTCCTGGTCATTGAAAGTTTTCTAACTGACTTTTCTGCTGTAGCTTCATGGTTTCAAAAGCCATGGCCCTGAGTGTCTGGGTTATGAGCCATTAAGTAACACCTAATGGGCCAGAGATATACATGTTGTTCTTAGTACCACTGAATACACTGAAAGTAATATTTGTCCTTGCTATTATTTTTATTGTAATACTGGTAAAAATTAAACAATCATCTATCATTTGGCTTTCACAACACATGTACATAATGTCTAAGCTGTACATTGTTCAACAGTTTGGAAATATGGTACACAAAAGGACGTTTTCTCTTTAAGTGGCTGCAACCCCCTCGGCAATATTTCCTTATTCAGCATCACTAAGGCTCTCAGGTAAAACACATGTGTACTGTACATTGTCCTATGTGTGGTTAGTGCACTTATCAACAGGACAGGAAGAGACATAGGACTTTTACAGAGAAGGAAGAGGCGAGGGTGAGAGAGGAGGCCAAGGGAAAAGAGAAAGAGGAGGAGAATGGAGAAGCGGCATCTGCTACAGAGAAAATGTCTCAGGACTCCTAGAACTAAAAGAATACACACTGTAGACTGCCCAACATATTGTATTTTACAAGCATTCAAAAGGAAATGACTCTAATGCTGTGAAGTCTCTCACTACTAATACTAAGATAACAGAGTCAGTGAGAAGATATTAAAGCCTTTTTGTCTCAGTGTTGGAGGAATGTGAAGGGAGCAGGTCTGGTCATCCTGATCTGGCTTTCCCTCTGCAGGGTGGGACCGTCCACACATCTTCCTGATTATTCTGTTGCCATGATACACAACCAAACGGCAATGTGCTGCTAGACATAAGTTCAACATCGGTTTGCCAAGAACATTATAGAACACTGTGGGGAGCACTGCATAAGCCATGTTCTTGTGGGTGGATGAAGTAAGGAATTTCAGAGACCAAACTCCCTCGGCTTCCCTCCTTACTTCCTGGCCTTCCTGTTCTCATAATTTCCCCGCATCTCCATCCAACTTCTCCCACACTGCACCTCTTTCTTCTTGCTCCGTTGCGATCTGTCCACCTAACCATTGTTCCCATCCTCAAACTCTGCTGAATCAATCAGGGACCCCACCTGACCCCACCTGACCCCACTGACGTTTGACTCCCAAGTCCCTTCCTCGCTCTGCCAACACACCATTGTTTTCTCATCTGACCCGGCTGTGTCCTGATGCGGCCATTCTCTTGAACTACCTGAAAGGTCGCATGCTTCTTCCTCAGATGACGGCCAGACTTCTGGAAATAGGATTGGGCAGACCACAGTTTCTGTGTGCCCACTCAGACCACAGGTTTGCTCCTCCCAGTTTCTTGGAATGCCTCCCTCTGAAGCTGTTACCTTGTATTACCCCTTACCTTCCTTTATTACCCCTCACCTTCCTTGTATTACCCCTTACCTTCCTTTATTACCCCTCACCTTCCTTGTATTACCCCTCACCTTCCTTGTATTACCCCTCACCTTCCTTTATTACCCCTCACCTTCCTTTATTACCCCTCACCTTCCTTTATTACCCCTCACCTTCCTTTATTACCCCCACCTTCCTTTATTACCCCCACCTTCCTTTATTACCCCTCACCTTCCTTTATTACCCCTCACCTTCCTTTATTACCCCTCACCCTCCTTGTATTACCTCCTCACCTTCCTTTTTACCCCTCACCTTCCTTTATTACCCCTCACCTTCCTTTATTACCCCTCACCTTCCTTTATTACCCCTCACCTTCCTTTATTACCCCTCACCTTCCTTTATTACCCCTCACCTTCCTTTATTACCCCCACCTTCCTCTATTACCCCTCACCTTCCTTTATTACCCCTCACCTTCCTTTATTACCCCTCACCTTCCTTGTATTACCCCTCACCTTCCTTTATTACCCCTCACCTTCCTTTATTACCCCCCCACCTTCCTTTTTGCCCCTCACCTTCCTTTATTACCCCTCACCTTCCTTTATTACCCCTCACCTTCCTTTATTACCCCTCACCTTCCTTTATCACCCCTCACCCTCCTTGTATTACCCCTCACCTTCCTTTATTACCCCTCACCTTCCTTTATTACCCCTCACCTTCCTTTATTACCCCCACCTTCCTTTATCACCCCCTCACCTTCCTTGTATTACCCCCCACCTTCTTTTTGCCCCTCACCTTCCTTTATTACCCCCACCTTCCTTTATTACCCCCTCACCTTCCTTTATCACCCCTCACCCTCCTTGTATTACCCCCCACCTTCTTTTTGCCCCTCACCTTCCTTTATTACCCCCACCTTCCTTTATTACCCCTCACCTTCCTTTATTACCCCCTCACCTTCCTTTATTACCCCCACCTTCCTTTATTACCCCCTCACCTTCCTTTATTACCCCCACCTTCCTTTATTACCCCCACCTTCCTTTATTACCCCTCACCTTCCTTTATTACCCCCCCACCTTCCTTTACTACCCCCACCTTCCTTTATTACCCCCACCTTCCTTTATTACCCCTCCTTTATT
This sequence comes from Peromyscus californicus insignis, assembly GCF_007827085.1. Taxonomy (NCBI): domain Eukaryota; kingdom Metazoa; phylum Chordata; class Mammalia; order Rodentia; family Cricetidae; genus Peromyscus; species Peromyscus californicus. The sequence goes on along the minus strand of NW_026294573.1, from coordinate 168,528,320 downwards.
ACCCCTCACCTTCCTTTATTACCCCCTCACCTTCCTTGTATTACCCCTCACCTTCCTTTATTACCCCCACCTTCCTTTATTACCCCCCACCTTCCTTTATTACCCCCCCCCACCTTCCTTTTTGCCCCTCACCTTCCTTTATTACCCCCCCACCTTCCTTTATTACCCCTCACCTTCCTTTATCACTCCTCACCCTCCTTGTGTTACCCCCCCACCTTCCTTTTTGCCCCTCACCTTCCTTTTTGCCCCTCACCTTCCTTTATTACCCCCACCTTCCTTTATCACCCCTCACCTTCCTTTATTACCCCTCACCTTCCTTTATTACCCCCTCACCTTCCTTTATTACCCCCTCACCTTCCTTTATTACCCCCTCACCTTCCTTTATTACCCCCACCTTCTTGGTTCCTACCTTCTCTATCTCACCTATCCCTCCTCTACAGACACAATGGTGTCTCCTCCATTTTTGAATTAGGGCCTTTTCTTGCTTTTTCCTGCCTCTCATTTTATTTGTATGATAATCACCTTCCATCTCAGCCAAATAAATACCAAATCTTTTATTTCATGTAGAAATGTGTTTCTAACTCAGAGCATGTCTTTCCATTGGCTCCTGGCTATCTTCAATTTTCATTTTTTTAGAAATTCTTTTATTTTTTAATTTGAAATTTTTGTTTCAAGCAATTTATTTTGATCATGTTTTTTTTTTCCTCTCTCCCAATTCATCCCAGATCCTCCCCTCCTCCCTACCCATCCAACTTTATGTTCTCTCTCTCAAAAAGAAAGAAAGGAATGAATAAACCAAAAAACCCACAAAAGCAAAAATTAATATAAACACAAAACAGACAAGAAGACAAAAAATGCCCAAACAAATAGACAAAACAACAAAATGTATACACACACACACACACACACACACACACACACACACACACACACACACACACACAATAAAAGAACAAAAAACCCATGGAGTTCTTTTTGTGTTGTCCAACTACTCCTGACCATGAAGCCTGCACTGGAGTTTGATTGATATAACCAACGACCTCCCACTGAAGAAAACTGGTTTTCTCTTTGCAAGCAACTGGAAGGCAAAAATAGCTTCTTGGGTACAACTGGGACCCCACGTCCACCTCTCCCTCTCAGTGCTGGAGCCCCATGTAGCTTGAAGCTGTGTAGGTCTTGTGTGTGCTTTGTCTGGTCTTAAACTCATTCCTCTATCTGTATGGCCAATCATCCATTCAAGATATACTGTTAAAGGCCTATGCTTTAGATATGATGAATGCTAAGATATTGTGAAAATGCAGTGTTTTTAATGTAGCAGAAGTTATTTATCCTCTTATTTAATAAGCTGACAGTGTGTATATTGTCTACAAAGCCATTCATGGACCCGTGGACCCATCCAGTTTGTGGCCCTGACCTCCCAGGGCATAGTGTAGTGGGTAGCTAGTCCAGCTTTGATCTGGAAGTTCCAACCCACATTGACACTTCGGCAACTGTCACGCCTACAAGGCAGGGCCAAGGGAGGCACCTGGAGACCCGAGATCTGGATGGGCCAGCGCTCTCGCTCTGTTCTGGGACCCTGGACGGTGGAGGCGGGCCAAGCAGAGCTCCAGAGAACACCGCTGGACTGCGGATACACCTTCCCCAGACCCCGCGACCTACCTATCCCTTAATTTGTAAGTTATGCCATTAAATAAATCTCCTTTTAACTACGTGGACAGCTACCCACTACAGCATAGCCTTGTGTGATTGGGTGAAGCTGTCTCACTTTGCTGACAGCATATGAAAAAGAGAAAGAAACCTGGGAGCTGTGTCCTCTAAGTGGTAGGAAGCAGCTCTGGAGTGGTTGACATCTCTCTAGCTTGTGTGTTATCATCACTCTGGTTTAGTCATGTCCCCATGTCCAAGTGCATCGTTCATATCTGGACCACACTGGGCTGCTATACTCCATTGCTACGTCTAACCCTTTCTTTGTGCTGTATCAAAATACCCAGCAAACAAAATACTTCTTGAGTGAAGAAGGGTTTATCTGACTCACAGTTGAGGAGGTCACAGCTCATCGTGGTGGAGAAGGCGCAGCAGAGCTCAGGGCAGCAGGAGCATGCAGCTGCAGCTTGACATCAGGGATGCTGGAATTACCACTTCCCTTTGCACTTGGTCTTGGACCCAGCTCACGGAAATATAAGTGGTGACTGCTCATTTATTTAGAAAGACATCTTTGCAATACTGGGAAAGGATGGCTTGGGCTTGCAAGTTTGGTAATAGTGATGCCGGTTGAAAAAGAATTCTCGTGAAAATGGAAGTATTTTCTTCAACAATACACATTTCTCTTAGGAATATCTGAAATGCTTGTGAGGTCTCAATGTTTAAGAAAATTTTATGCTGTATTTTCTAGTGAAGCTCATGAATACTGAAATCGATTTCATTCTAATTATTCTTCAGTATTTCCAGTCATCGTCAAGTTTCTGAAAACTTTTACTAGAAAGACACTTTTCATAAGATTTTCCGATTGAATTTTATGGGCTGGAGATATTGCAATTCTTAAGGTAATTTCCCCCTGATGTCCAACATTTTTCCGCACCATAGCTCCAGCTGTTTTGACGTTTACATATCTGAGACATTGGTCTAATGAAACAAGCATTCCCTTTTAACAGATCTGCATTGGCCTTCTGGAATTAGAACAACATTTTAAAGTGGCAGGATCTCATAAATGTTTCATGGGGAATAAGAAAAACATGCCATAAAAATCACCAAACCGCGAGATAAGAAGGAAGAGGAAAGAGTGGGTGATCAATGGGGCCCTTCGGGACAGTTCCAGGATAAGTTCTTTCAAGGCTTGGGACAGATTTTCACAAGTCATAGCCACTTTCTGGCTATAGGTCAGACAATTTTGGAAAGTGCTTTAACCCTTTCTGGAACTATCCTGCTATCATCTGCATACCTAACTTTGATATTTCTATGTATTCTGTACTGTATTCTGGAGCTCAATAGATTCCAGTATGGAGTAGCTGCTGACTGTACCTTGGCAAGTGAGTTTACTCTCTGTGAGATTCAGGACCCTTGTTTATTACATGTCCTTAATTGAGTTTTCTCCTCTACTGTACTGGTGGCAGTATGACTTCTTCTTCTTCTTCTTCTTCTTCTTCTTCTTCTTCTTCTTCTTCTTCTTCTTCTTCTTCTTCTTCTTCTTCTTCTTCTTCTTCTTCTTCCTCTACAAGCCATCCAGTTCATCAGATGGTTTACTAGTTGAATTGGTAAAGATGATGGCATAACAGGTGATAATCATTGGGTTTGTTTAACAAGAGAAATGTACAGAGAAATGTATTAGTGATTGGAGTAGGCAGTTAAAGAAAAGCAATAAGAAAAATAGACTCAAGGTAAGTCCTCAATGGCCAAAGTATTCAATTCCAGGGCAACAAGAATTACAGAGCCAGCTGGGTGGTGGTGGCACATGCCTTTAATCCCAGAATTCTGGAGTCAGAGCCAGGTGGATCTATGTGAGTTGTTAGCCTGTGGTTAAAAAGCAAGTTCCAGGACAGTCAGAGCTACACAAAGAAACCCTGTCTTGACAAACAACAGAAAAAGAATTACAGAGCCAAAGCTGTTAAAATAAATAACAAGCACAACACAAGGCAACCCCAGGTTAAGGTCACAATGAATAAATACAAACGCAAAATTGTTAAAAATGAATTGCTAGTTTTGTTGGCACCAATATTTCAGATACATGTATGTCAAACTATGTGTTCCAAAGACTGTCAAAGGACAACGTGTTCAAGTATGCATGTGTAACACACACACATACACGAAGTATAGCACAGGGCTTCTGGAAAGCAGACACTTTTACATCTCAGCCTTGAGTGGCGGGACAACGGTATGTCATGTAAGAGGAATTCTTTCTGGGTCCATTATCAGAGACCCAGAGACCTGTGTCGGACAAGCCTTTTGCCTCTTGCCCACAAATATCACCAGTGCTCCATTATCCGGATGTGTATGGTAAGGCACAAACTATGCAGAACCCACAGAACTGATGAGTTCAAAGCACACATGAGCGCCATGAAGCTAACATAATGACTGGCCCAGGTTAGTGGCGGTGCCACAGTGGCACTGTGCTCAGTGTGGATTTCTGGAATGTTTAAGAGACTCCAATGCCAGGAAATGCTTCTCCTTTGAGGTACAGATATCAGAATTGATACACCACAAGCAGCATCCGGTGTGTTATCAAACAGTCTTTGTGGGGGTGGGATCAAACTGATAGGTTTGTACACTTGTGAACCACTACTGGCTTACACATTATACATATTTTATCCTCAAGTTGAAAAAAAAGGGGGGGCATCACATCTGATATAGTTTTGGGGAGCAGGACAGGGCTCCATAATGGAAATCTCATTATATATGTAACATTCCAGTCAAAATCAGTTTTTTCTGAGTATGTTTGGGTGAGTATCAAAACCAATACTCAAGGGGTAGATGAGTCATTATGCAAAAGTCATATGTTGCTAAACACAGCTTCCTGTAAAATGGGGAAGTCGTTAATGTTTGCTTCAGCTTTGGGGTGATGAGCCAAATAACCCATGTTTTGTTCAATATAAAACTGAACCAAATGAAAGTGGGGGAGACAAATATTTGAAGTGCATGTTAATACCCTTCAGTGTTAATACCAAGATTTGATTTAATAACATGAAGTAGCTTTAAAAACACTTTGATCACACTTCCCTCTTGCATCTCTCTTACAACTGAGCGTCTCTTGTGGCATCCACACCTGACACCCAGCATCATCTGCCATCTATTTACTCCAAGGGACCACTTTGCCTCCAACCACATGTGTGTTCTTGAATATAGAACTGAGTTCTAACTATCAGTGTATAAGACACTTGATGGCAGGGAGGTGGATTGGCTGTATCTTCGGGGTGAGGAAGGAGTCCCAGAGATCAATGGAGCAGGTAAACATTTCTTGGATCCTGGCTTTTCTGGATTGTTTTCTGCCAGTGTCACAGTGTGAACTAAATATCATGAAAGATGAAGGTGGGTCTTTCAGTAGACAGTACTGGCTACATGGTTAATAAAGCTGGGTAAATAGAACCCTGCAGCCTAAGGCCAATCTTCAGAATAAGCCTTGATCCCATGCAAAAAGTCAACATAATTGAAGGCAAGAAGAGGACAATTTGCTTTGATGTACTCACTAGCCAATCAATGAGCAGTTAGTGTGTTGTTTATGTAGCTAAATGAACCTGAGGATTTTAGCTAGTTTAACATGTTTCAGTTCATTGCTGCCAGGTTTTCTTGCTGATGCTCAGGCCTGTCTTCCTTGACTACATCGAATCTGCCCATGTAGGTGTCTCAAATAAGGTGCCTAAGCCTTAGACAGCTAAGAAAAATGCCAACCACATAAAAGAATGCTGTTGCCCTGCAGTCCCTCCAAGAGAGCACACTGCTGAGAAACAGTATCTAAGTACAATTTGAATTCCCCTTCTCTCATCCTGGGCAAGTTTGAACATCTTTTCCTGTGGCCAAAGTACAGTTACAATTTTTCTACAAATTCATTGTTTTGTTTATGTTTTCAGCTAATTTTTCTACAAGATTGTTTTATTAGCAGAGAAAGAGAACATGAAGTTGGGTGGCTGGTGAGGTGGGGAAGATCTGGAAGGCACTGGGGGAGGGGAAACATGATCAAAATATATTGTATGAAAAACAATTCTCTTTTCTTTTCTTTTTCTTTCTTTTTTTTTGGTTTTTCAAGACAGGGTTTCTCTGTAGTTTTGGTGTCTGTCCTGGATCTCTCTCTGTAGACCAGGTTGGCCTCGGACTCACAGAGATCCACCTGGCTCTGCCTCCCGAGTGCTGGGATTAAAGGCATGAGCCACCACCACCTGGCGAAAACAATGTTTTAAAAAAGAATTCTCTTTATTTTAAAATTGTTTATATGTTATTTTGCTTAAAAATAAGATGCAAATATTTTTCCAGTTCATCATCCCTTCTTTACTTTGGTCTTTCAGCAGAATTTTCATTTTTATATCATCAAATGTATTAATCATTCACATTATTACTTTCCCATTACTTGGTCCTAGAGAAATCTACTCATGTCTTCTTCCAATATGCATGTCCTATCTTTTTAAATATTTAAATCTGTGGTGTGCTCCATATCTCTATTTTACAGTTAAGTTATTGCTCTCCCAAATTGAAGTTTCCACACTTCTGAGGTGTTTCATGCTACTGCACAATCAAATATCTAAACTCCCTTAGCAGACACATCCCTAAACCATTATATCTATCTGGAATGAAAATTAGCCATTCTCAATATCTCTATACACATAGTCAATTATAAAATTGTAATTTTAAGGAATAAATTTTGGGTGACTGTGCACTTTCCCTCTTTCCTATCACCTCCTTCCTACCTAGGTTTTCCAGATGTTTGCACCTGTGTCTGGAAGCTAGGGCATTGTTTGAGGCAGACACATGTGTCTGCCTCCTGTGTTTGCTATGAACTGGAGGAAGGGTGAGCAGCACACATCTTCGGTGTTCAAGGAAAGGGAGCTTAAGCTGTTTCTGCCTATGATGCTAGTGTGGGCTGCTGAGAAGGTAGCCAGAACATGCCCAGGGGAACAGGTTCAGCGCTAGATATTCCAGACCTGAAGAATGAGGACTGGAAACCGAAGTCCTTCATTCAGAAGGCTCGAAATGTAGAGATTAAGAGCAACATTGCCGTGTTTCCCCAAAGCCGACCATGAAGAGACACACCGGAGCTGAAGAACTTCAGGAACTCAGCCATTCTCTCTCCCTCACCTCTGCACCTCTGCCCTGCTTCTGCCCTGCATGCATTGTGAAGGAGAAAGAATGCCAGTTTATAGTCTCTGAATGCCATTGTTCACTAAAAGAAACCACACACAGAGAAGCTTGTGAAGAAAAAAAAAGAATACTTGTATTAGGAAATGTAAGCCATCAGACTCAAGAGATTAAAGAGGGTGCCAAAGTCCAACCACAAATGATCTGAACATCAATAAAACAATTTAATTAAAACATGGAGAAACTCATTCATTTCTCTACTAGGATTAAAGGGAAATCCCTTTATGGGCCATGTTTGGATGGTGCTAGGAAAGAAATTTATTTTCCATATTGATACACAAAAGCAGAAAGTGAACACATGGAGTGTCTTCGGAGCCTCTGGTCTTGTCACACCTGCGGTTAAGGACAATGAGAGAACATGCTCATGCTTGCTTTCAGCTGGCTCCCCTCGCTCTTACACTCTTCAGTGTCCAGCCCTGAAATGGTGTTGACCACTGTGGGCTGGCTCAGTTAACAGTCAAGACAATCCTCCAGAAAACCAAGAAGTGCAGTAGGAGAAATTTTGCTTCCTAGAACTTTGGACCAAATACATGAAAAGGCAGCCATGAAATTAGAATATCACCACTTGTTAGAAACATGAGTTAATTTAGTGGATCTCATCATCAATGGCTTCAAGATCACAAAATGAGACACAACTCAGCAGCATGCCCCTAATAGGTAGCATCATCTGTGACTATTCTGCCCACAGCTGATCAAGCTGATCAACTGGAAGTCTATCAACAGAATCACAGTGATAGAATCATCTGAATTCAAATGGCCATTTTCATCAACAAGCAAACCACGAGAAATGAAAAGCAGGGAGATTTTAGTTCCCAGGGCTAGTTGGACTTTGGACAACTCTACTCACACGTAGCCAACAAACATACATTTCCTATCTTGGCCATCGAAATGATGACTGTGAGACATGAAATGTAGGAGAGCTGACAAAAATCACACGAGCTGCTGAGTGTTTCCTTGTAGTTCCACGGAGCAGCGAGACTGTGAGTATCCTCCAGGGTCCAAATCCTGGCTTACTGTTGCTTCACAGCCCTGCAGATGAAGCAAAGGGATTAGCAGGAGATATCACTGTGCTGTGTTTCTCCTTGGCCTTCCATCTGCTGGTTGACCCCAGTAGTGAGGGTGTTTTCATTTCATTACTTGAATCTCCCTTTAGAATGTGGGCATTGTGGTACTTCTTTGGGCTCAAGTTTGAGTCCTGCCAATTATGGGACAATATGAAGAATAGTATTTAGTTAGTGAGGTGCTTTATGCTGTATATAATGCTTTTATTACATATGTAAGCTATATACATTTTATATATATAAATTTTTTTCTCCTTCAAGACTAAATTTATAGAAATCCTTCCTTATTTTACCACCTAACAACAGGAATGGGTAAGGAAGATTATACTGCACACACTCCTAATCCTTTCACACTGGGACAGATCCAATATTTTGACATAGACTGTGCCAGTTTCTGTTTGGGGGTTAGAGTGGAAGGGGTCATCTTGATGAACTTAACTTGTCTAGTGCTTTGCATTTTGCTGGCATAACATCATAGAAGGGAACCCCATATAAGAATTACAGGCAGGAAGGAAACTTAAAGGCATATAGCTCACTGGTATGCTTTGTTTAAGTACTGTATCCCTGGATGCTAGGAGGTTAGGAACCCTGGGCCTTTGTATCAGTTCTGGGGGAAGATGATGCAGCATCTCTGAAGGTCATTCAGGAGGCTGTAATGAAAGAGCTGTAAGATGTAGGAGACTAACAGGGGCAGTGGGAAAAAAACCTTGGAAGTAGCTTACTGTAGTGGGAGGCATTGTGGGAAAAGCAAGGGTGTCACCAGGGCCCAGAGAGAGTAGCTAGCTATAGAAGGGAGCCCTCAAACCAGAGAGGTAAGCTTTAGTGGCAAAAGCCAGGCACCTCCAACCATGAGAGAAGCAGAAAAAGCATGACTTTATTTCCTTATGATCTGTTGTCACCTCCCTTGGGATGAACGTGACCTGAATCCTTGGGATAGATACACACACACACACACACACACACACACACACACACACACACACACACACACACACACAGAGAGAGAGAGAGAGAGAGAGAGAGAGAGAGAGAGAGAGAGAGAGAGAGAGAGAGAGATAAAACATATATATTAGTACATAACAATCAGTCTCTTTGGGGTGGGTGGCAGCAGCTTGGTGGAGAAACAGAGCTCTCTAGGGACACACGGGGAATGATGGTCAAAGACCCACTTCTTGTGCAGAGAAGAGCTATCCGCTGACCCTAGCACCTTTTGTACTTTGTCTAATCATGGATTTGGACATACCTACATTCAGATCAGATTTTCCTGATTTTCACCATTTCTCACACCATCACATTACTTCACATCCACAAACGGTTTTGAAAAGAAATCAAAATGGACCACTCCTTCTTTGGCGGCACTCTTGTCCACTTCCCTTATTCCAGTCTACCCCTTCTACCATTCCTTTCTTTTCTCAAGGCAGACATCACTAATCAACCAGGGATCTCTTTGCCGATGAGCTGAGCTATAGTTTCATGGGCCTTCTTAACCTAGTGTTTCACCAAGTTTTAAACGTCACCTTGCCACAGCATAGAATCATCTGAAAAGAGAATTGTGATGGGAATTATCCAGATCTTGTTGATGTTTGGACACGTCTAGGGGGGCTTGTCTTTACTGTTAACCATTCTAGCCTACCTTGGGCAGCACCCTTTCCTGGACTGGGGCTCGAACCTTGAAGGAGAGTGAAGAAAGCTAGCTGAAAGCAGCCAAGCCCAAGGTGCATATATTCTCTTTGCTCTTGACTGCAGATGTGATACAAGCAGCTGCTTGATCTCTGACCACTGGGACTTCCCTGCTACCACCTGGAGTTGTAGATGAAAATAAGTTCTCTGGCCCGTAGGATGCTTTTGGTCAGGGTGTTTTATTAAAACAGCAGAAATGAAATAAGGGCATCCCTCAAATCAACCAAGTGGAGTTGGGGCATGTGGAGAAAGCCTTTGTTATTCATTCTTGAATTAATGCTTCTGCGTCTTTTTTTTTTTTTTTTTTTTTTTTTTTTTGGTTTTTCGAGACAGGGTTTCTCTGTGTAGCTTTGCGCCTTTTCCTGGAACTCACTTGGTAGCCCAGGCTGGCCTCGAACTCACAGAGATCCGCCTGGCTCTGCCTCCCGAGTGCTGGGATTAAAGGCGTGCGCCATCACCGCCTGGCTTCTGCGTCTTTTATAACAGACCTTTTCCTACTTCCCCCAGGAAGTGTTTTCCACACCGACTGCTTTGTTTTGTATTGGACTCAGAGAATAACATTAGCACAGTCAATCATCAGAGACTGTCCTTGCACTTCCTAAGTGATGACGGTCTTGCTTCCCTTTGACTGGATTCCTTTCCGTCACCTGGCATGGTTCCAGCATCCCCTCCTCCACGCACCAAGCTCATCATCTGACACACCGACTCACAAAGAGTCTGGCACTTACTTCTCTCCCTGGGCAGATACAGCTTGCCTCCCAGGACCTGTAGCAACAGGAGACGCCGTATGTGCAGAATGCTTTACCATGCACAGGACAGGCTCCCATCTATGTATGAACCTCTTCCAGATTAAATGTTCTCTTCAGTACATAATTAAAGAACTTAGGTTTTATTTTCCAAGTCTCTTCTTGGATATCAGAGTCTTACTATCTTAGGATGGTTTTGAGATGTCTTTTTTAGAAAATAGTGTTCTATCCATAAAACCCTTTTTCTTGTACATATTTTTCTTCAATTATACTGCTGATTTTGGCTTTAGAGAGTTACTCAAAGGAAGTAAGATGTTAGGAAAACAAATGCAGAAAAAAAAAACTTTTAAGAGTTGCAACTACTTTCCTCCTCTGAGATGAAGCTCAGCAGCAGAACTGAATTCTACCACAGATTCTGTGAGCATTAGCTCACAGATTCATGATCCCGGAAACACACAGCCAAAACTTCAAAATGCCTTTTTCAAGTGTTTTAATTTAATGCTTAATATTTTTTGTTTATTAAAATATTAATTTTTTATTCATTTTAACATATCAACCACAGGTCCCTCTAACATCCCTCCTCCTGCTGCTATCCAACTCCCACCTAACCTTGCCCCGCCCATCCCCTCCTCCAAAAGGGTAAGTTCTCCCATGGAGAGTCAGCAAAGCCTGGTACATTCAGTTGAGGCAGGACCAAGCCCCTCCCCGTTTCCTCAAGGGTGAGCAAGGAGTCCCACCAAAGGTAATGAGATCCAGAAAGCCAGCTCATGCACCAGGGATAGATCCTGATCACACTGCCAGGGGCCCCTCAAACAGATCCAGCTACACATTTGGCCTACCCTGGTAATCAGATTGGTGAATACCCTAACTGTCATCATAGAGCCTTCATCCAGTAATTGATAGAAGCAGATGCAGAGATCCACAACCAAGCACCAGGCCGAGCTCTGGGAGTCCAATTGAGGAGAGGGAAGAGGGATTATATGAGCAAGGGGGGTCAAGATCATGATGGGGAAACCTACAGAGACAACTGAACCAAGCTCATAGGAACTTACGAATTTTAGACCGACAGCTGTGGAACCTGCACGGGACCGGACTAGACCTTCTGCATATGGGAGATGCCTTTTTCTTAAGAGATGTTGTTTTGGGGGCTCTTCATTTTCTAATGTCTTCCTTCTTTTTCCCTCAAAAAGGGGAAACAGTTTGATATGCTGCAGCTTTTCCTTAATGATAAATTGGTGAAATCACATTCCCTATGGTCTTTTAAATAGTTATTTTATAAGGACAAATACCAGCCAACTAAACAAACAAAACAAACACTACAACAACAACAAAAACCACCTCACACTTTGAACTGGAACCTCTATTGAACTTGAGAAAATGAGAACTTATCAGGCAAATTAATGAAATCCCTCTTTTCTCCCCCGTCTGGCCCTCCAGTCCTCAGATCCACCCTCAGTCAGTATCTGACATGTCAGCCGGTGCACAAAGGAGACCATTTCCTGGATATCTCCATCTCTTCATGAAAGAGGGAATGGCAGGTTTTACATTAGCCTGCGACACCAGCAGATGTCTAGTGATGCCATCACATGTGTCTTGATCTGGTTCCAGCTCTCCATTGATTGATCCTTCTGGGAGCTTTGCTTCTCTTACGCAGTCCTCAGAAAGTCAACGCCTGTGGTATGGACCCTAGTGCATGGGAAAGAGAAAAGAGTTAAAGTTAGAGTTTCTTCCCACCTTTTCAAAGACATTTGCAGGTCATGAGTACAGCGGCATGTGCAGCTCTAGCCGTCTTCTGGTCCCTTGTCACGTCTATAATTCAGGGTACTAACACTCCAGGGAATGTTGTTAAAACAGGAAGGTACTCAAGAAAATTATTATCTTTCAGTGGGCAGATCTATAGACAAAATGTTGCAAAGGCCAAGTGTGTGTTCTTCAAGGAGGCAAGCAGATGGAGGGTATGTCTAAGACAAGGAAGCTAAAATGGAGGCTTCCTAGTCCTCACTCCTCTTATCTCAGAGAGGACAGTGGCTAGAGTAAAACCAAGAGTCACTGAAGGTGAGCTGGGATGCAGCAGTTACGTTCAATGGTCAGACCGTATTTTCAGTAAGGCAGTAAATGATCACAAACATACTTCATTCTCTTTCCCATCTCTACCTTGTCCATGGTTCCATGGCCTGCCTCATAATGGCTTTCTATGCTATTTTTCTTTGATTAGTTTGTCACTGAGAGATCTACACACAGGATTCCCATATTTGCGGGTGAAGGTGGGGAATCAGAGAGCCAGGTAAAGAATTAAAATATCTTTATTAAAGGTAGCTGGTCCCTCTTAAGCACCCTGGAATCCTCTTCACTCCAGCCTGTGGATCTTGTTTACCATGACAAAAGCAGGGTGAACAAAGAATCCACTGAAAAACATGGGAAGAGTCTCCTTGCTAAGATTGGGGTGGGGATGGATCTCAGACTCTTTTCCAGAGTAAAATTGGAGCATTTCATTTCCCAGAACCCTGAGAAAGTAAACAATAAAATATTGGTTTAGTAGTAAAAGGTTATGTTGGCCACATGACAAAGACTAGACATGACTTGTCAAGTCTGTTCAAAGTATGAAGGACTTATGTGTTGACTGACATGTAGAACAGAGTTTCTGAAGGGCAGGACATGCCCCAGACTGCACATCTGCTTTGTAGCCACCAATAAGGCATTACATACAGTAGGTATTCAAGAAATACTTGTTGGGCTAGGCCTGGTGATGCAGGCCTGTAGTCTGAGATATTCAAGAAGCTGAGGAAGGACGATGGCAAATTCTAGGCCTGCTTGCACTAGAGGGTGACCTCAAGGTCACCATGAGCAACTTAGTGAGACACTATCTAAAAGCAAAAATGGGGGTTGCTGGGGAGATATCTTAATGATAGAGCTGTTGTCAAGCATGCTGGGGAGCCCTGGTGCCACCCCAAAGTAACATACACATACACAGACACACACACACAGACACAGAGAGACAGAGACAGACACACACACACACACACACACACACACACACACACACACACGGCACCTGAGCTTGTTGACTAAACAGATGAACAGCAAACTCAAGCAGTATCCGATTCCCAGTGACTTTAGATAAATAGTTACAGGGAGGAGAAGGAGAGGACAGACAACAGAAAGCCTTCCATTCAGCTGCTGCTCCAGGACCAGTGGAGCAAGGATACAAAGTGGGAGCCGGGTGCAGGTACTCCCAGGGTTCTCCCACTTAACTTTGAGGTAATAAGGCTTCCTTTCAAAGCAGAGTAGGACACAGTGAAAACACTATGTGTTTGATGTGGAAGTCTCTTTTGACATCAGTTTAAAAGGGGGAAGATTTTTGATATTCAAACAGGGAAATGGTTTTAGATTTCTTTGAACATTTTTAGAATTTAAAAGAATGTCCTATGCATGAATAAAATCAGGTTTCTATCAAAAGGCTTTTGAGCAAAACTCTATACTTCTCTCCATAAAACAAAACAAATATTTTTCAGAGTAATATTCTCTTACACAAAAGATTCTCACAAATCATTAAATCATTCTGTGTGAGGGAAATAAAATTCAAAATTATTCAGTAAAATATTTTTCTTTCATTTTTTATTGCAACTGTGAATAAAAAGCATTAAAGAGGATGGATAGCTATACAGATGAAAGTCAGCCTGCCAAACATAAAGAAAAGAAAATCTTTTAATGTTTTGGTCACAAACTTTGACAATGATAAATCACTTTTCAACAGCTGCAGACAGCTGTTAAAGTCTGGAGCCTGCAATGCTTAATTGGGGAAGTGTGTTAAAAGTTAAGGGGCCAGCATCCTGTTAGGTTATGTGAGGCTGTTTCTCAGCAGACTCATAATAGTGCATTCCAAAGTTTAGAAAAGAATGTTACCTTTTGCACACAACGTATGCATAGAAGTACATATATGCCCCTATACATGCACACCTACAGATATACGTCTTAAACAAGCAGAAGGGTAGAATTCAGACAGTCTAACTCACTGTTGGCACTAAGATTCCAGCACCTTTTGAACCAGTAGCTCCTGAGTGTCTCAATGAGGCCTTTATCCAATCAAATGAAGTTACCCAAGTTTATGTCATTTAATGGTGATTCCCAGCCCTGTCCAAGTCAGAAGAAGAAAAAAATGTAGAAATGTTCATTTTAAGTTGATTAAGTTGCTTTGCTTTTGCCCCGGCAATGTGTGGGCAGTGGAAATGTTCTGCTATGTTTAGGGATTTCTTGGTCCCAAATCTGCCTTCATTGAGATATTTCAAAACAGTCCTCAGCCTTATCGTTCAAGACTAAGAATTGCTGACATGGTGTTCTTCTTGAGCAGCCTTTGTTGAACGTGTACCCCACCCCCACCCTCAGTGTGCTCTTCAGCATCGTGTTCCTCTACAGAGGGGTGTGTTTGTATTCTGCTGGGCTCTGCAAGCACCGGGCTGATGGTTCTGTTGGACTTTTGCCCTGGGTTTTAAGTGCGTGAAGTTAAACATCATATATCTGTGTGAGGAGGGACATTTCTCATTGAGTAACTGTCAATAGGTCATTTCTCCTCTGTAAACCTCCTGACATTCAGGAAAGGGAGTAGTTCTGTTTCACACTCCACCACAAAGGTGATGTCTAGGAATTGTTTTCTGAGTAATTTGCTGTTACACAATACATCATTTTTATTGGTAATAAAGCAGATGTCACCAACAGTAGAGCTTGTCCAAGGCTGGCTCTGAAATTTCTTTTTAGACATTATGCTCCCAATCAGGCAGAAAATTGTCGTCAGTGATGGCAGATTGAAAGATCGGGTTGCAGCATCCAAGGACTGTTTATGACTTTTCCAGCTATGCAGAGTGGGTGGTGGAAAGCAGGCTCCCACTTAAGATGCATCTGGAAATACTGTTCCTGTTTGCTAGTGGGCACAGTGTTGGGAGAAAAGTACCTTACCATCAGGTCCATAAAGTGTGCATTTTGTGAGGAGCATGGGTTGGGATCTCAGACAGAAAAACAACAGAATTTATCTGTAAGGGGTCTTCATACAAATTTTCTCTCTGAAGCATTTCAGTCTAGATAGACAGATGGTCTTAAGTTAGGGCTCTTTACTGCTAATTTTAATTAGAGACAGGATTCTCGTTTTCTTCATTCATATACTGCAGGTCCCTCTTAATGTGCTGAAAAATGACCACAATATGGTTTGTGCTGCAGAACTTGAAAATGGCTCCCACTCCCTTCACATTTGAAAGAAGTTGGTGTTGATCTGTTATAAACTTTAAACTTTGGTCATCTACAAATGCTATGGAGTTTTTATACCACTCCTTAAATACTGAAGAGCTGTGGAGATGGATGATGAATTTCTCATATTTGTCACAGGAAGGGGGAAAGAGTTCTCACAAATATATGCCAAGCCACACATTTTTCTGGTCGCCTTATTATCTACAGGGTGAATATGTCTTTGTAAAGCTAATGTTAACTAACTGCTATAGAGAGAGTCACCTGAGCATGAGAGAGTTGACAAAATGGAAAGTTTTCTCCTTCACATCACAGTTCCAGGTGGGCCATTCCCAGACAGGTGATTTTAACCCCAAGTGGTGGAACAAGACTCAAGTTGTATATCAGTCCTATGCCCACATTATTACCAATCTGTGGTTCTCAGAGTAGCTTTAGGGTATGGTAACCATTGAAAAGGGGAGGGAAAGGTAGTGTTTGGGATACACAGTTCATTCACCCATGCCTTTGGACAGAGCCCAGACACACAGATTGCTCTACAGGCAAAGAATGCTGAGAAATATACTACCTGTCTGGGCAGTTAGTTCTCAGCAACATCATACCATGATGGAAAATTTCATGCCCCACAGGACCTTTCTGTGGACAGCTAGTCATTTTAATTAAGTCTCTTCACTTCTTCCTTTCTCTCCACCCAGTACTTTTATTTGTTTTAAGGATCACAAAGTTGGACAAGACTTCTGGCAAATAAACTGAAAAAGAAAAATAGAAAAGAAAATTTTTATTTTTAGCAGCTTGCTAGAAGTTTCCAAGAACTAGTTCTTTGGCTTCTTTGGCTTCTAAGGCCGTCAACTTATTAGTGACTGAAGGCTGGATACTGAAATGAGCTCATATAATGACCGTGACCAGGCACCTCTGTGGTCCTCCGCACTATGATCCAGCAGTGAGGCTGAGAGATCACAGCTAGCCTCGAGGTCCTCCTTAGTATCCAAAATGCCTGGCACAGAGTACATGCCAAGCTGGTCTTTGGATGATTATCTGTATCTGTGTGGAAGATGGAGTAACTGTGGGACTGAGAACCGGACCTTAGTTCCTGATACGTCTGCTTCCAAGAACGGAGCATATGAAATTAATTAAGAGAGTTCTTAAACATAATCATGTAAAAAAAATTGAAGTGTGTGACAATCTGAATTTAGAAGTTACCACGAATATCCATTCATGTTAGGAGGTTCCAACAACAAGGAGGAAAACTGCGGAAGTAAAAACCATGCATCTTAATTCCACAGGTGGCACGGTTAGTAAGGCAAAAATAATGGAAGGGGAACAATTAGAAAGATATTTTTAAGTAGTAAACTGTGAAAGCAGCAGTAGTTATGAGACATCCAGCATATAATAAAACATTTAAATCTTAAAGACACTATTTACACAACATAAAAGCAAACAGTTCAAGAAGCTGAAATATAACTAGAGCAGAAAGAGGAAAGGATGCCATTGAGTGTAAAGTGCCTGACGTGGAAGAGGGGATGAGGTAAGAATGAGGGAATGAAAAGCCATGCAAAGAAAATAGAAGATATCAGTGCTTCTGGCACCCCACATTGGGTGCCATTTGTAGCTAGAGTTTTCCTGGTCCTGCCTGGCCCACAGTCAGGTCAGGACAAATCTCTCTCACCCGCCAGTCCTGCAGCTGCTCTGACCCAACCAAGTAATCACACAGAGACTTATATTTCTTATAAACTATATGACCATGGCAGATTTTTTGTTATCTAGTTCTTCTATCTTAAATCAACCCATTACTATTAATCTATAAGTTGCCACGTGGCTTGTGGCTTACCAGTATCTTAATATCTTCTCATGGCGGTGGCTGGCAGCATCTCTCTGCCTCAGCCTTCTACTTCTCAGAATTCTCTCTCCTTGTCCTGCCTAAACTTCCTGCCTGGCTACTGGCCAATCAGTGTTTTATTTATTAACCAATCAGAGCAACACATTTAACATACAGAACATCCCACAGCAAGGAAACACGAACAGGGGCTGGTGAGATGGCTCAGTGTATAAAGGCAACTGCCAGCAACAGAACAATCTGGATTCAATCCCTGAACTTCACAGGATAGGAAGAGAACCAGTTTTCAGAAAGTGTGCAACTTTCACACGCTTGACATGGTCTATGTGCCCCTGAAACCCATAAACATATAAATTAAAACATATAAATAAATAAATAAAATACATTTACTTAGACACATTTTAAAATACAAACATAAGGTAAATATTTAAAAAAAAAAACAAGCAGAAACTACTTTATGTTGAAAATAACTTGACCAAATCTAGGTGACCCACATCTTTGGGAAATCTTCGGTAGAGGCAGAGAAGTATCAGTATTGTATAATTTGTAGTGAAAGAAAAATACCTTTCAGAACAAGACAAGTAGAAGGGGTAAAATATGCAACCAACTTGCATTCACAAACAAATCTAGCTGTGTTTGTATCTGCTTGCAAAATGAAAAGCCAGCACAGAAGGTTGCTGAGACAAAAGAGTGGTCAGTCCTGGCCAGTCTGAGCTACATAATGTGATCTATGTCTCAAAAAGCAGAAAGCAAAACAAAGCACTAAAATAATGGTAGTGGTGACAGCAGAAATAACACCATCAAGAATGGTTGTGGGTACTTCATTTGGTATGCTCATGAGGAAGAGCACAAAAGTACTGTCACCCCTTCTTCAGGATGTCCTTAGCAACAAATCAAAAACTAGTGACCTATGCTGCTTTCTGGGGGACCACAAGCTTCTATCCATGCTGATTATCATCTTCTGTCTAAAATACCATGACTGGAAGGGATTTGAATTTCTGATACATTTTGAAGTATTTATACCTACATGATGAAACATCTTGGGAATGAGACTCCAGTCTAAAAATCAAATTCATTTGTGTTACACACAACTTTGTACATCACCAGAAATCATTGCATACAATACTTTCAGTGTGCGTGATTTCCACTTTAACATCTTGCATGGAGTCAGGTCCAGGTCTACTTATGACCTCCTGAAGGTGTCTAAGATTTTAGACTTTCAGATTAGGGATGCTCAACCAGGATTTGACTTCATGGCTGCTTGCTTTCCTCATAGCCCTTACCTGGACTGTAAACTTAAAGTTTGTTAGGTGTGATGATGTGGGTAGTATCTATCTTTCCCACTGGACTGAGTGCA
The DNA here is from genome assembly GCF_007827085.1 of Peromyscus californicus insignis. NCBI lineage: Eukaryota > Metazoa > Chordata > Mammalia > Rodentia > Cricetidae > Peromyscus > Peromyscus californicus. Next base: position 168,509,576 of record NW_026294573.1, on the reverse strand, counting down.
GAGGGAGGATTTTTTTCTTGGCTTTTCATTGTGTTTTCAGACTCAAACTTGGACTCTGGTATGTAATAGACTCCTAACAATTTGTGAATGTGATTGTGTGTGGACATCAAGCATCTTTCTGCATTGCCTTGAGACAACGAGTCTCACTAAATTGGAAGCTTGCCATTTGGGCTAGCCTGGCTGGTGAGCGAGCTCTCAGAATCTGCATGTCTTTTTCTTCGGTGCTGGGGTTTCAGATGCACATAGCCATGCTAAGCTTTCACATGGTAGGTGCTGGGGATTTGAACTCAAGTCTTCATGCTCACATAGCAAATGCTTCTACCCACTGAGCCACCTCTTCAGCCCCCTAAGAAATGCTTTTTAGCCAAAGAGTAATGTGAGGGTTTGAAGAATCTCTTACTTCCTCTTTTAGACCCTCCTTGTCTGTGAAATCCCGAATTCAGGTGGCTTTCTAGGGGGAGCATTCCTCAATTTGCCAGATTAAATCAAATCTGCCTTTATATGTTCTCTTGGCCCATGTTCTTTCATTGCCCTTGTACAAGTTTCAGCTTTGTATTTGTTTTTGGATTTATTCACTTATTGTTTCTTCCTACAGGAGTCTATAAGCTATAGGAGTGTAATTCATATTACTGTTTGCACTTGGCTGAGTGACCTTAATTAATGAAGTTAATCAAGATGTACATGATTCAAAAAGTAGTCTGAAGGAACAAATGAATGAATATATGGATTAAAAGTAGTCTTTTAAAATTGGTATGGTAGCCCAGGCAGTGGTGGCATACATCTTTAATCCCAGAACTAGGGAGGCTGAGGCAGGTGTATCTCTGTGAGTTGGAGGCCAGCCTGGTCTACAGAGCTAATTCCGGGACAGCCAAAGCTGTCTCAAAAAAAAAAAAAAAAATGGTTTGGTAATGAAAAAATTACAAATAACAAAATGAAAACAATATATAAAATAATCTTCCTAGCCTTGAGTTAAGTAAAGATGCCCAGAAGATTGGCAACAGTTTAAAGCCCGATGCCAGCTGTGTGTTCCTACTGTAACCCCAGAACCTTGGAAAGAGGTAGAGGATTGCTATGAGTTCTTTGCTTGTCGGGACAACATGGAGAGACCCTGTCTCAACAAAATTAAAAAGAAAGAGAGAAAACAAGAAAAAGAGATCCCATTCTGAGACTCCCAAAGATTTGTTAGAGTAGTGGCCCAAATATTCTGAAATCATTAAAGACTTAAAGCACATTTGGAAGGAATGTGAGTCAGAAAAGAAAATCAGGACTTGAAGATAAATGGGTGAGGAAAATGCTCAGCAGATCAATGTAACTGAACTTCAAAAACGGGAACAGGCAGTGGCACTCTTCAAATTCGAAGAAACCTCCTACTCTGAGAGGCTCAGGGAGTAGAGGCTCAGGGAGGGGGTGCCAAGCCTCCCACCAGGAGAGTAATAACAGGAGAGAAACAGTGGTGGGTCTTCCATTACCGTGAGGAGAAGTGTTTGAGGCTGAGCGTTTCCAGCCGTGGACTGGCGTTGTGCACTGTGTCCTTGTGGAAAATCTATGAAGGCAGATCTTTTTACCATGACAGAATGACACAAGGAAGTCAAGAGGGTACTTGTAGGACAAAGGCATTGTGCTTTTGCCAGCACCTTTGACCCTCATACTGAATAACAAAGGGAACTGGACAGTAAGAGTGTTGTCAGTGGAAATCTCCCATTTGTTAGCTGTGGGTTTTCTCAGCACTCAAGCCGGTGATCTGCTTACCCGATAAAGCATCACCAGTAACTGCAAGCTCAAGGCGAAATAATTTTCCAGAATGTGAATGGTAATGCAGGGCTATCACTTCACACAGCATCCAATGGGGACTTCTGTTTTTCATTTGGGTTAAGGAGTTATAAATCAAATATCTAACCGAAAGTTCGTACTGTAAAACCAGAAACAGACTACAGCTGATGGTAAGTTCTCGAGAGGGAAAATTTTCAGGTTGAATGTTGTACTAAAGTGCCTGAGGACTAAGGAAGCTGCTACTCTTTATCCTGAAATCTACAGTTATCTGGTGAGCTGGCTGATGATGAAATGTGGAATTGCTACTTGATGAGCTGGCTTGCTTTATTCATTCAGCAATGACAGGTGTCAACTGAGAGTCAGCTGTTGATGGTGCCACCTCATTGGCTGGGTGTCACGAGGTCCAACAGGACACTTACTTTCACAAAGTTCATAAACTCATCTTTTATTCATCTACAAAACTGGACTTGGCAAACTTTTGTCAATATTTATTGCATCCTAATATAATTAGCCCTTGGGACAGAATATGACTTAGCCAGGGTGAATGCTCACACAGCATAATCATATAGGAGACTCATACAGAAGACTCATCATCTCCAATATGAAGCTATAGCCCTTTATGAGAAGCATATAATTCATGTTTACATCAGGAGGTTTATGCCAAATGGTTCGGATACTATTTGGCACATAGGAGAATCTCATAAATATTGTTAGGAAATGTTTACATTCTTTATCTTAAACACAATAAGAAATATCAAAAACCTGTGTTTTCTAGACTTGTGTGACCATATGTGTTTGCTCAGTTTTATTAGCATACCACAGGTATCTATATGTATGTCTGTATATATACAGAATTCTATTATACACATCACAAAATCTACTGATAAAGAAGTTAAATGAAGACAATAAAATAAGTGTAATAGACCTCACAAAAACCCCCATATCTCAATGAATCAAAGAAGGCATACCATCTGGGCATTTTATAATGGCTCCTCCTGGGCAATATTTCTCCAATGTAGAATAGCATAGAATTGTTTTAAGGCCAAGAAGTAATTGATTTTTTTTAGATCACATAAATTGTATCAATATCTCAATCAATGTAAGTCACTGAGTACTGCTTGCTTCTAAGTCTTCTGTCTTTCAAAGCTGTAGTAATTAACACACAGTACTGAGACATGAACTAAAACATGATTTGGAATCCAGTCAACTGCTCCCACCTCCATTTGCTCTGAAATAGGAGGCAATGTATCCGAACAAACACGAACACTGAGTTTGAAACGCTGCTAGGTGCTAGGGGTCAAAAGCTCTACTCCTCGGGACCTCACTGTGCTATGGGACAGAGGCATCTGAGTTGATAGGACAGGAGCTTGTCCTGCTACAGTGAGCTCCCCCTTCAAAAAGAAGGAATTCCAGAAGTTGGGAAAATTCCAAAAGGTCATGCCATGAGCTGCCAGCAAGGACCTTCAAGGGATTTTGCAAGGATTTTTTTCATCTGTTATTGACAAGTAACACATCCTTTGTACTTGATTTGCTGAATAACATCCTATCAATCTGTCTGCCTTTTATTGGGAGTAAAAGTTTTGAGTTTATTTTTCTACTAGAAGGATCCCTGTGTCTTAGATGGAAAGGTAACAATCAGTTTAAAAGTTGTCTGGCAAAAAAATTAATAAATAAAAATGAAAATAAATATCAAGAATTTGCCTCTCTGGTTTCTAAGATACATTAGGACAATACAGGGAAAGCCAAGTGGGAACGAGTGTTAAAAGAGCGATCAGCTCATCTTTTTGACACTGAGATTTGCATAGCAGAGATCTTCCTTGGAGCCAGTGGGAATCTGTTTTCAGAAATCGATAAATGGCTCTTATTATCAGGGGCTTAAAAGCATCAGGCCCTAGAGCCTATGGTGTGGCCACAACGGTGCTGAAATAAGATTGTGCTCATGTTAGCATAAAAGGCAGTGTTTCATTTAGGTGGCTTGTAAGTGGAAAGTACATTTGCATAATTCCTCCTTTGGGGGAAAATAAAATGCTCTTGTACTAAATTATCAAAGTTGCTTTTTATGCTCTACTTGAGGAATAGGGTGATAAGATGAACTTCAAAGAAAAATAATTCTTTATCCTCTTGATTTTAGTGGCAGGGATATCTTAGGGGGGTTCTACATGTAGATGTCATGTTAGATCCTGCTAGTTACAGGCTGTTCACTTCAAGCCCTCTGATTCCCACCCCTACATTCCTCCTTCAAACAACCCCAAGTGCCTTTTCATTCAACACCTCCCAGAGAAAATGAGTTTCTTTTGTCTAAAACTGTCTAGACAGACCATGTGTGTTTTTTGTGGTGGTGGGTTCCAGATCACTTTTTTTTTTCATCATTGCTAAGCCTGCATGAACTGGCTACGTGCTAGATCTTACTAATGAGATTAACAATTTCTAGTGTGGGTCTGTTTCTTTTGATGTTCGGTCGTCCGTTATCTATGGTACCTGAACATGCTGAGTGTCATGTGAGTGAGATACTATGTTTGGTTTCTGAGAGCTCCCTTGCTGTGTGACTGTGCCTTCACCAACTATTGCGACGAGCTCACAGCAAGTTTCTGCTACCAGGTTCACAGTGGAAGCCGGAAACCTCCTTGCTGTCTTGTTTCATTCCAACTGAAATGACCTTGTTTTCAACAAGAGCATCACAGCAAGTTGTGTTCACAAAGAGAGTAGCAAGGATTCCTTCAGCTCAGCTGTCAGCAGATATTGCAGGTGACCCTATAAACTTCCTGGCAATCCGGACCTACTCCTGGGCCCTGTCAACTGGCTAGTGCAGAAACACATTCCAGGGCTTAGAAGTGGTTCTGCTCTGTTTGTCTTGTTCGTCATCATGTGTGTTGGGTTGCATAGGTGTTAGTGTGCTTTGGTGTGTGGGTTAGTGTATATGTACTAGTGTCTCTAGTGTGTTTATTGGTGTGTGTATTATTAGTATGTGCTGTGTGTTGCTATATGTAGTACTCTCCTTAGTGTGTGTGCTGATGTGTGTTAGTGTATGTGTATTAGCATGCGTGTTGGTGTGTACTGGTGTATGTTGTTGTGTATATGTGCTGGTGTTAGTTTTGTATTCATCAATTCATCACACTATACGTGTTGCTGTGTGTTCTGATTTCTCTAATCATGTATTTACATTAGCATGAGTAGTACTCTGTATGCTGGGGGCGTGTTAGTGCATGTGCTTGTATTCATTGGCATGTATTGGCATGTGCATATATATTTTAATTCAGTGTTTTATGTGTGTCTATGTTAGTGCATATGTCAGTGTATATATGTGTGTCTGTGTCCCAAAAACGGGGGCCAGGATAAACTGACAAGTAGAAATGAGGAATTTTTTCTCTTTTTCTTTTTTATAAAAGTAATTTTTTATTGATTCTTTAGGAATTTTACATCATGAACCCCAAGCCTACTCATTTGCTAGTCCCTCTGTATCTGCCCTTCACCCTTGTAGTATCTCCCTGAAATGGAAAATTTAAAAAGAAATAATAAAAATAAAATTAAAAAATATAGAAAAGAGTATTAATTACAAAAAAGGAGATCTTAATGAACATATTAACAAAAGAAAATCCTGTTCTGTGCTCCACCCTACCCCATAAAGGTGCTGGCTAGATCTCCAAGAACATGGACAAAGAAGAAACTGGGGAAAGAGCAGTACATTGAGGAAGAGGCTATGAGAACAGTAAGGAGAGAGCAGGACCTCAATAGGAAGAGGAAAGAGAGAAAGGAAGAGGGAGAGAAGAGACGAAGGAAGAAAGGGAGGGAGGAAGGGAGACAGGGAAGCACTGGGATGCTGAGGAGGGAGCGAGGCAGCAGAACCCACTGGGACCAGCCCAGTTGCCCCACAGGAACCATCACCACAGAGTGCAAGTGAGGAAAAATGATAGAAAGGTCAAGTTCAACCACACAGGCTGAAATCCATCTCACCTTGGGTCTGTTCCCCTCTTTTTTTGAGGACCAATAATAGTCAAACTGATTAAGGACAGTGTGTAGACCAAGACCCTTGAAAGCTTCTAAGCTGTGTGGTGATTCGTAGGAGTTGACAACATCCTCCTGTCAGCACAGCATCCCCAGAAAGAACAAGGAGAGCCGGCTGCCCCCGGGATTAATTATGTATGGGCGGGTGGCAGAGCCAGAGAGGGGAAGAGCATCATAACCTTCCTATGTATTGAATGTCACTGTAGCTGTGGGGTAGCTTCTCTGCTTTCCAACTGAGATTGCATAGAAGGCATTTTTCTCGTGAAACATGCTGGTGAAGATTTTAGCCATGAGTTCATCTCTGTGGCAAGTCTGTGTCATAGTCTCACCTTGCAAAATAAAATAATTACATTTAAAGATAAGTGAGACTTAAAAAAAAAAAAAGAAATAAGGAGTGTGTTTGCAAGGGTGACTATTCACTCCAAACATGGAAGGTGGCTTTGAGTTAAGTTGCAAGTTGAGTAATTAATGCGCCCAAATGTGGAAGGATTTTCAAGAGTCAAAACAAAATACAAAGGCCTCAGAAGCATGCTGTCCCCTCAGACTCTCCCCTTCCTTCGGCTCGGCCCCCACGTCCATCATCTCTCCTCAGTGGTCACTAACTGGCTATTTGTCTGTTTCCACACTGCTGCATCACCAAACAGCAGCCCACTTGCCTTGAAAAGATAATATCTCACACATATGGGCTTGCCTTTGATCTCTGTGGTCCAGCTAGGGGTCAGAGGCCCTCCTTCTCCAGACCCTCACTTCAAATGATTCCTTTCATTTATTGAGAGACCAAACATTAAGAGGGCAAAGGAGGGAAAAATAAAAGCCATGATTTAATAGCAGTTGATGTGTTCAGCCTATTTGGGGTTGGGTTTTATTCTCTCTGGGTCACATCTAATCGTCATTCCTCACTGGTCCCCTGTCTTGCTGTCCTACCATTTGTTTGTTTTGCAGCCCTCAGACAAATTGGCACTCCAAGAGATCTTCTCCCCTGCACCTCCTCACAGGCCATCTTGCCTTTCCAAAAGGTAACACTAAAGACTTAGTTCACTGTCTCCTACGGGCAACATGGAAGTCTGAAAGCATCGTGTCACGGCAAGTGCTCACCAATTTAGTTGTGAGCCGTGGACATGGGCGGAAAGGATTTTTGTAATACTGTTCTCCTTTGTGAATTAATAAGAGGACATTTCTAACCTAAGGAGAGGCTTCAGATTTTAAAATGCAAATTTTGATGTAAAATACAATGAATGGTCTGGCCAGGCCGTTTGTGTCTCTGAAGCCTCACAGTGTTAAACCCCACTGTGTAATCACAGGAACGTCCACTCGAACTGAGGCTGTTCTGTGCACTGGACTCTGGAAAGTGTGGCCACAGTGTGTCTATCAGATCATGCAAACCCACCAGGCAGGTGTTGTTCTTCGTATTCAAATGGGAGGCAGTTAATCAGAGCCATACACATGCACAGGAAAAGCTTGTTTGGCTCCTGTGGAAGTGGCGAGTCCCTTGGATGAATTTATTGGAAGATTTAACAAATATCAGGAAATTCTCTCTCTGATTCCCAGCTCTTACAGTGCCAAAAGGTGCCCTGTAGTGGAGAAAAGGCATCAACGGTCTTGCCCAGTTCTGAATCCAGCATTCTGTAATACTGACAGAATCTTTATCCTGCTAGATAAGACCAAGCAGTGGATAGTGGCAAGACTATTAATAATCAGCCATTCTCATGATTGGATTGAGGCCTGCTCCACAGAAGGAACCTCAACACCTGGTAACTATAGACATGGTCAAAACCATGTCGAGGGATGTCAGGCCCTTAGGGAAAACTGACTGCTGTTGTCTTGCTTAGTGGTCATATTGTCAAACTGTTTCCAAATATTTATGCTTAGAGTCATAGATGTGTGCTTCTCCCAACCTTGGTCAGAGAAGCTTCTTACTGTGGTGGGGGAATGGTTAATACAGAGACTCATAGCTATTGTAAGAGCTGAAGGTTAGCAATTGTGAGGAATCTGCCATAGACGGGACATCTCTATCAACCTGACCCACTCCAACACCAAGACCCAGGGAACATGAAGGAAGAAGGAGCAGGGAACAATAGGGCCAGAGGATGGAGAAGAATACTGGGAAATGCTGGATGCTGCACACGACATGGTCATTGTACACATGAGCTCACAGCAGCCATGGTTACCCAAGCATGACCCGCACAAGATGAAGTGGTTTAAAATTTCTGGCATGGATGGGGGAGTAGCTACCAAGACTCCATCCTTGGCTGAGGAACTATTGGTAGTGGATGGCTACTGGGGGAAAGAGTCACTTTTCTTTATGTGTGTGTTGAGGTGGTGGTCACTTGTAGATTGCTTAAACCCCAATAGATTATCCTATGCCATACACATATAAGTGTCACTAATTAGACTCCATGGATTTTTTTGAAAAGGGTGAAATAAGGAAATGAAGTTGCAAGGAAGATGTGTTAGGGGATTCCTGAAATGAATTGAAAGGGAGGTAGGGGTGGATATGATAAAGATACGTTATATACAAGCATGAAATTTCCAATGAATAAATGAAAAGTATTATTTTAAAAAAGAGATAGAATACTGTACTACACTGTAGAACTTAAAATGAAAGTGTTGAAAAGCTCAACGCAGTATCACAATGCTTCAATTATTGTAACTCTGCTACAATTCTTACTGAAAGTGGAGACAGCCCTGTCAGGATCTCTGGATCAAGACATATGAAGTTAAACACTGATTCTAGCTGTGTATTATGGGCAACTCTTGACATGGGCAGATAACAGAGTCTTGTACATATCCACTGAGATTTCCAGATTCTTCTGTCCCACAAAAGTAAATTTGGCATGGACATGTGGACAGTGGTAGAATCAGAGACAGTTTCTTAAGAAATTCATCCCAAGGAAGGAAGTGACATGGGACTAGAAGAAAGGTCAAAAGCTCCCTGTCTGCTATTCCCAGAGAACCGGGACCTTAGTAGGTCATTTGTATTGTACTTACTATTTTTGTGCATAACGTTGCCTTGGAAAGTGTCTCCAGCCTATCTTTCTCATAACTGGCTTCTTTCAGATGCTGGTTTTGGCCTCATCCTCTGTCCAACTCTCCTGCCACACTCTGGACTCTGGACATGAAGACAATAACTACCTCACAGGGCTGCCATGAAGGCTGTGTGAGATGACATGTTGGGCCTTATTCAGTCCCTTTCTGTATGTACATATATATTTTTCCAACATATGTGTTCTTTATGTCTAACATACATTCCAAGTACCTATACTTAACATTTATATATGCCTCTTTGTATATAGTCATGTATTGCTTAATTCCTCTGCCTCCCCTTTTGGAGTCATCATCTTTTTGAGGTCACCAGCTCCCAGATGCTGGTGACTCAATCCAGGGCTTGCACTTTCTAGCAAGTGCTCTACCTCTGTATTAGTTACTTATTGGTTGCTGTGATAAGATGTTATGGCCAAGGCAATTTATAAAAGAAAGACTTTATTTGGGCTTTTGATTCCAGAGGGGTAAGATTATCGTGTTGGGGAGCCATGGACGAAGGCAGGCATGGCAGTTGGAGCAGGAAGCTAAGGGCTCACATCTTGAACCACAAACACAAATCAAAGCAAGATAGCTAGAAGTGTTATGAATCTTTTAACTCTCAAAGCCCACCTCAAGTGACACATTTCTTCCAGCAAGTCCACACCTCCTAAATCTCCCCAAACAGCACCACCAACTGGGGACTGAGTGTTCAAACATCTGATCTTATGGAGGATGTTGTCATTTAAACCACTGTAACCACTAAGTTAAATCCCTAGCACCACGTATTGTTTAATGGTGTCTGGGCACATTCTGCATCATTAAGCAATTTGACCATGTTCAAAGAACATAGAGTACAATAACAGAACCCTACATGTTATTTAAGCCACTTCCTTAAGATGATCTTTGATGAAAACCAGCAACACAGTCAACATAATCCATGGAAGGCTGATGTCTGAGTGACTTGGCATGATGCTCTACAGCAAATGTCTTCCTTGTAAGCAGAAAGAATCAAGCTAAAAGGATGATAAATGTACAAAAGCAAATATGCCAGTCACTGCCATCTACAATCAGTATCACGTGTTCCACACTGTGCATAACTGTAGGTGCTATACATTTATATGACTTGTAGGTTTATTCACACCAGCACGATGACAAACGTGATTAATCTGTTGTGCTATGGTGTTAGGATGGCTACCATGACACTAAACTATAAGCACGTTACAGTTCCAGTATAGTCCAGTTCCATTGACTATGCAGTCTATCACTGAACAAAATGTTGTTATGAAGTATGCAACTGTGTATAAAAATGGAACAGCTTAGAGAATGACTCCCATGTCTCCCCAGGGGTACTTCTGTTGAGGGCTGATTGTAGTTCACAGAGACACAGTAGCCATGTATCACAATAGTCAAGACTTCTACAACTCATGCAGGTATACACAGGCAATTGAACTGTGGACTACCGTAGAGTGGCTAGCTTGTGGAGATGTGGCAAAGAAGAACATAGAAACAAGATCTCTGAACATTGCATAGCCCACTATTGAAACAAAAATAAACAAACAACAAAAACTCATGGGAAGTCAGCCCCAACGAGAAGCTTTATATATATAAGTAACATGAGCTCTAAGACTGCGTATTGTGGGGAAAGTGGTGTTCAATTATTGTTGTTAATAAGATGCAGAGACAATATTCACTAAAACTTCGACATGGAACCAGGTAGGCTTTGTTTGAATACTGGGTTGGCTACTTCCTAGCTGAGGCTCTGGGCAATTTAATTCAGCTCTCAGTACTTCTATTACCCCAACAGATCCCCCAGTTAATTTCTGGATGAGGAGTCCATGACCCACTGTGAACAGAGTACTGAAAGTGCATCTGGCCAAAGGTCAAGGTTCTGTCAATGGCCACTCCAAAGACCAGCTGGTCCTCTGAGCAGACTCACCTCAGAACCTGAAAGCTGCAGGTGATGTTTCCCATGATTCTTAGAATGTTCTAAAATTGATTCACACAAAACAGTGCAGAGTTGAGGAAGGCTACTTGATCGATCAAAGTTTTCTAGTATGTTTTCTTTGTTGGATTCTGAGTGGGGAGAGAAGGGAGAGGAGAGGAGCTGAGGTAAGGATACTAATACAAACTAGGGCCCATTTTGCTGCTGCTTCTCACACCTTAGCCTCCTGAGTAAAAGTTGTATGATCTAGAAAGAGGAAAATGCAAGCAGGAAAACTCCATGGAACCCTGTCTGGCTGGGGGTCTGTATGATTACAGATGGCCTGTGGCTGACAAGGTGGTTCTGTCAGAAAAACATCCTTTCTGCCAAGTTTTATAAGTTTAATCTCTGAGACTCACATAATAAAAGGAGAGGATCAGCTCCTGCCAATTGTCTCGAGATCTTCCCATGGCTCATGTATGTACATGAACAACACAAGAATAAATGCAATTTTAAAAATTACAGATGCCCAAAACATAGAAGTTGAAATTTGGAATGCTGGCAGTAAGTAGAGTTTCCTTTCCTTGAGTGTTTAAAATGCTCTAAAGTTGGGGATAGCACAACTTGGCAAATAACCCCTGAATACAAAAACTATTGGACTAAACGCTTTAGATGGATGAATTATCTGATATGTGGACTTAATACAATGTTAAAAATTAGAAACTTGGTTAGAACCCACTGTGACTTTGCTTGGACACTTCCATGGATGTGTGAAAGTTAGATGGATGTTGAAAGATGAAATGTGACATGAAGATAATATAGATAGAGAGAGGCTGTATTCTGCCTTCACAAGCATGTGGAACATGGGAAACAGTGAATTCCACTTGATAGTAGTGTGCAGCTTCCACATGCTAATCCAACAGCGGCTTCAGTTGCCATGATTTTGGCAAGAAAGCCTTTGTGAGGGGAAAATCTCCCTTCACTCTAAAGATGTGAGTCAAGATTGGAAAACTCACTTGTGGAGCAGGGTATGGTAGCAGGGAAGCTTGAAACTTCAAGGCCAGCCTGGGCTACATGAAATCCTGGGAAAAGAAAGAACGGAACGGGAAGAAAACAAAAGGACGACAAAACCTCCCCGGCTGTCGATTGAGCTTGGCACGATGGCAGAAAGTACTAGAGTTTGAGGCCAGCCTGGGCTACACAATGACATCTGGTCTCCAAAAAACATAAACAAACAAAAAACAAAAGAACAACAACAAAAAACCCTTACTTTTTGGCACATTATAGCAGAAGGCAGTTGCAACATTAGCCTCAGTTTATAAGAGGGTTCCTTGGAGTTCTAGAAACCATCATCCATGGAAAAGAAGTGAATGGGTTGACCTGAGCCTGAACAGCATGGCCCGAGGTAGCATGCATCAGGAAAGTGGTGGTGGCACCAGTTGAATTACGTGTTCCATCTTCATTCCAAGCTGGAGACGCTGTGAAGAGGAGTTGAGTGTACATATCCGGGAAGACCTCTGCTCTCCCTGACCTGGGAAGCAAGCACACACAGGAAGAATGCTGGCTTCTGTCTTTTTTGGATCACCCTCCACACTGCCTTCCCACCGTGCTCAGTTGCCAGGGAGCTGTCTGTCTTATTTGTTGTGAAAGGGAGTGTTTTGTCATCTTATTCAGAGCCCCAAGTCTCTCACATCGACTAATTTCCCTACGTCCAAGAGTTTAAGGTCCTGCAAATCGGGAACTCTGAGCCACCTGCTAGTCGTTAAAACAATTACATGGTTAAGAGCTCACAAACAAAGAATTAATAATGGACCTGGGTTGTGTTACCTCCTGGTCCATATGTAGGAGGATGAATTACGTCCTTGTGTCACTTCGGAGCAGTGGCTCTGGAACAATGGCACACACAAAAGCAGAGTGAAAGAGGGGAGGATTCTTCCTGGCTCTTTCTGTCTGGACACCTAATTCCCATAACCGCTCGCTGACAACAAGCTCTTTTTCCTGTTTGATGGGCATAATTTGCCTTAATAATTCTGCATGTGATGATTTACATGTTTTTCTGGCTGTGCTTAAATTAGTTTTAGTTAGTTAACTGACCCCTGCTTACTGAAAGTGTGACATTCTCTGCACTAGGCTGGCACAGGAAGGAGACACAGCTTCCACCCTGTTGGAGCTGAGTCTCTGGCTATGGTCTGGCTGCATCGCTGTTTTGCAAGGGATGATGTTTTACATGGACAGCCAACAATGTTGTCAAGTAAGCTTTCTCGGCGCTGGTAAGCATGGTGGTACCAAGCAACATGTATGCCATTTTTAGAAATTGCAAGACATTTTGGTCCTGCCTGGCGACAGTGTTCCTCTCAGGAGTTAGTGTCTCTGCTGTGACTAGTGTTGCATGACAAGCAATGATTCAGCTTCTACAGGAATTTTCAGACTTTTTTGTGATACTACAGACACGGTGGTCCTTTAAATTAAAAAAAAAAAAAGCAGCTGGGCTTAGTGACTGAGGCCAGTCACCTTGGAAACAGAACAAACTGACTGGACCGCAGAATGAGTTCAAGTCCAGATGAGGAAACAGTGAGACCCTATCTCAAAATAGAAGTAAAGGAAGAAAGGGGATATAGCTCAGTAGAGTACTTACTGAGTTCAATGACTGAAGGATCCTTGACTATCTAATACATCAAAACACGGTATTACTTCTTTTCAGCATTCAATTGGGATTACAATGTAAGATTACTTCTGGTAAAGTCAGTGTATTCCAACTAGTCTTTGAGAAATGCTCTGGTTGTGGAGCAAATGTAAACCTAGCTTTAGGACCAGAAAACATAACAGTTAAATTCCAGGCACTACTGTTCTATGGATCAGAGAGTTAATGATCTCTCAAAGGTTCAATTTCCTTGTGAATAAAATTGCACTATGATATTTGGACATACCACTTGGGGTGTTGTGAGCATCTCTGAGGCTAATTAATGTAAGTGTGGTACCCACCACAGGATTTTGTAACTGTGTATACTAGTAACTAGACAAGCAGCAACAGCCTGGTGCTGCACACTGATTCACTTAAACTAAACTTCTGTCATTTCTCAATGAAGTGTAACTGTATTAGTTATTTCTGTTACTGAGATAGAATCAAAGGGCAACATAGGAGGAGAAGGTTTACTTTGGCTTTCAGTTCCAGAGGCATAGACTCTGTTATGGTGGAGAAGCCAAGGCAACAGACAGGGATGGCAGAGAGGCAGACATAGGAAGCTGCATACAGGAATCAGGGATGGGGGAATAGGAAGTGCCATCAGGCTATAAAAACTCAAAACCCACCTCTCGTGGACATAGCTCCTCCACCAATGCTCAGCTGTAGCTAGAGTTCTCCTGCCTGGCCCACAGTCAGGACAAATCTCTGTCACCTGCCAGTCCCACAGCTGCTCAGACCCAACCAAGTAAACACAGAGACTTATATTGGTTACAAACTGTATGGCCATGGCAGGCTTCTTGCTAACTGTTCTTACAGCTTAAATTAATTCATTTCCATTAATCTATACCTTGCCACATGGCTCGTGGCTTACCGGCATCTTCACATGCTGTTTCTCATCATGGCGGCTGGCAGAGTCTCTCTCACTCAGCCTTCTACTTCCCAACTTTATTCTCCTCCTTGTCCCGCCTATACTTCCTGCCTAGCCAATGGCCAATCAGTGTTTTATTTATTGACTAATTAGCAACACATTTGCCATACAGAACATCCCACAGAACTCAGCCCTTAATGTCACCACTTCAATGTCACCAACTGAAGACCAAGTGATCAACTACACAAGCACATAGGGGAATTTCTCATTCAGACCAGGACAGTACCCAACTGGCATGCTCCATGTCTGGTCTACATGACTGAAGAAAGACTAACAACGGGGACGTTTGGGAACAAATGCGCAGACTTTTAAAAGACTTAATTAACAGTAACACAACACTGTTTGGAAGTATACAAGCTGTGAGGTCAGAGCTGGGTAATGTTGAGTCTCACCTTGGCAACTGATCTGAACGTGAATTGAGGTAATGCATGTCAAACGAAGCCCAGGCTAAATGCCAACCAAGGCCCCAATAGTTATCCTGCTGCTGGGGGCAGCTTAGGATACAAATACCAAGTAACTAAGAATAATATTAATTCTACATTCAACACATCAGACTATACTTTAAATCTAAAATCATAAAAATCAGTATGAGAAAAAGTCAAAAGAAAATGTTAATTTATGTAATAAACCCAAATTTTATTTTGAACATATAAATACATCATGGTACATTTAATCAACCTATCAAGTCTTGTTAAACACTTAAAATTTACCCGTGGCCATGGAAATAAAGCTTCAATGCCCATTTAATAACCTTAGCAGAATAAATCAGTAACTTCTATTTTAATCAAATTGAAACACATTAACTAATGAAATTGGTATAATAGCATTAAGTAGCTCTTAAGATAATACAAGTTAAAAGTTACCTAATGTATAATTTTATATATCAAAGATAAAAATACATTCTAAAACTTGTTAGGAAAGTTTCAATACTGTCAATGTAAGAAATTGGACTCTTTGAAAGTTTGATCCTGAGCCTGGGAGACATGGAGTGCCAACTATGGAGCTGAATCAGCAGCATACATTATTGGCTTTCTTTTCTGCTGGAGGCATGGAACGGAAGGATCCGGGCTGCTGCTGAGACCTAAGTGGCCTTGAGTGTATGTGGTGATGCAAGTTGCCATGAGTTCTAGAGAGCCTTCCTCTCCATGTACAATACTAATCGAACTCAGTAGTGTGTGTGTGTGTGTGTGTGTGTGTGTGTGTGTGTGTGTGTGTGTGTGTGTAAAACAGAAATAATTATAAAAGAAGAGGTAGTAAATTCAAGAGGAGATGGATAGGGAGACAAAGAGGAGTTAGAGGGGAAGAAGGAAGGGTGGAAATAGACCAAATGCACTATACTAGTGAATTAAATCCTCAAATATAACCAAATAGTTCTGAAGCAAGTAAAAACACTGTACAAGACGTATTAGCACTTGCATTTAATGTATATGTTTCTAAGTGCGCAATGACTCATGTCTGTAATCTCAGCATTAAGAGGCTGAGGCAGCAGGATTATTTTGAGTTTAAGGCTAGCTGGGGCTACATAGTGAGCAGTTCTGGACCAGTCTGAGCTACACAGCGAGATCCTATCTCAGAAATAAAATAAAAGAAAGCTGTATTAAAAGGTTGAAAAGAACACAGAAATATAGCATTCAGGAGGTTACTCTGAACCAGCACAGATGTATAAGTCTTACCAACAGTTTTAACCCACCAAGTAACTCACATTTTATACTTAGGAAACAATAGCAGCTGATAACTAAAATCATTTTTTTAAATAGCAAAGAGAAATCTGCAACTTTTTAAATCCTCAAAATATAATTCTAGGTCTCAGATTAATACTTTCCATTTGGGTGGCACCAAGAAATTCCAGGAATGAAGGAAATAGAAGGTTATGAACCTTTTTCCATTCTTCTGAAATTCTGCAACTCTGTAAACTGGGCTGTTGATATTTTTTGACAAGTTCATCTTCATTAACAATAAGAAAAACAGATTTTCTTGGGGATATTTTTTTCTCTCATACTAGCTGGCACTGAAAAAGTCAAATCGCTCCAGGTTAATCAGTCTCATCTGAAAGAGAGGAAGTTTATCCCTCATTTTCCAACAGATTCTCTTTAATTTGGAAGGAACATTGACAGGTGGCCTCAACACTCAGGGCATTACAGACCACCTTGAAAGTCTCAGTCAGTGGCCTTTGAAGTCAGAATAATCAACAAGTCATCCGATACCCTTCAGACAGACTGGCCCTGTGTAGAAGGCCATCTCTCAGGTAGACTGATTGTCTACCATAGAGGGACAACTTGATACAGTTTGCTGAACAAATTCACAGACTTTAATGGAACTAGAACTGTGGAGAGAAATATCATTTTCAAATTGCTATTCTGGGCTCTTACTTTCCATAAAAAATATGAAGAGATTTTCTTCTAAGAATACACAATCATCTACCTGTACAATGATACTTTTTTAATATTAAAAAGAAAAGCTAGTTTGTGGTTCTTGGGAAGATAGCTCCCTCCACCTCCCTTTTGTAGGAAGCGGTAAATTATTTGATCAAATCATTTTGAGAGGCTAGAGGGAGAGAAGATGAGCTTGAAGGAAGGATGGATCACAAAGACTAGCACAAGAAAAGTCTGGGAGGTGAAGGAAGGTTTCTGTGTCTTGATCATGCGGCTGGATCTTGGTTTTTGTCTGAACTCATATCCTACACTCACGTCAGCCTTGGTGAATGGTAAGAAAAGCTAAGCTAGTTACCAGATGGGACTTCAGGCTCAAGACACAGATTTTTTTTTCCAGAGAAAGAGTGTGGGGAATGCAGATTACAGGGATGGGGGATTCACACTGGAGGCCAGGCTGGAGAGGGCCAAAGAGGAAAAGACGGGCCTAATACCTTGGCCTCTTTGGAGACATGAGGAAATAGAAGTCAGATGGAAAGGTAAGAGAAGGCAATGAGATTGAGACAGCCAGTAGACAAAGGCTGTAAGAGGTTGTGATCACACCCAAAAGGCCTGTGGGTTCCATTCCCGCTTCTCTCTGGCAGTGATGAATTTTTAGACACTGGAAAAGATTTACATACAGCTTCATCCTTCTTATAGTAATTTCAAAATGGTGGGCCACTTTCTCCTGCTACTAGTGTATAGAGGCGGTATATACATGTGTAAGCATTAGGTGTCTTCATCAATCCCTCTCCACCCTACTTTGGACTAGACTAGCTGGCCAGCAAGCCTCAGGGATCCTCCTGTCTCCACCTCCCCAGAGCTTGGATTACAGACTTGTGCAGTCATGCTCAGTTTTCTTATGTGGGTGTTAAGGATCTGGACTCAAATCCTCATACTGTGCAGCAAGCATTTAACCTCTGAGCCACCTACCTCCCCTGCCGCTGGCACTTTTGATGTTACTATCATTGCCTTACTCGCCTTGATGCAACAGATTATCCATGAAAGTGTCAATCTAGCGCCCCCATGTGGGCTCAGGGAGGAATGGGACTCTTTAAATATTTAATGTGCAAAACCTGAGGTTGGTCCGGTTCTGTAAGTTATATGGGGTACTGCTGTATCTGTCCACTTTTTTTCCTCCCTGGAGTAACCAGGGGTTAATCAAGTGTCACCTTGAATAAACAGTCATGGTTAATGCAAAAGCAGAAATATTAATGAGTTCAAGCAATGTTTGAATGGGTTCTACTTCCAGAGATGTTCTGGTCCATTTCTGTCTTTCATTCATGCGTGCTCTGCGCCTGTGCAAATTCTGGTTTCAGGAAAGGAGGGGTGGAGGGGGTCTGAGACTGTTCTAACTATTCCTAAGCTGTCACTTAACAAATGTCATTCATAAATCCATTGCCAGGCTATTGACCACTGACAGTGAAGCTATACAAACTCATTTGCAGCAGTGTCTGCAGTGGGAAGCCTGGGGACACAGAGGTTAAACATTAGCAAGTTCAAAGCCATTTTTTCAAGAAAAGGCCCAAGAATTGATGAGATTTGACATATGTCATGCAATGTTTGCCAATTAAATGAAAAGCCTGCAGAGACGCACATAGAACTTTAATAGCAAAAATAGCACCTGCCGTAAGGAGCGCTGCAGAAATCTCTTGATTTCCATTATTTCTAATTGGACTTAAATGCCAAAATCCCTGGCCTCCAGACCGGGGATTCATTTCACAGCTGACATTTGTTCTTAACTCAGTTGCTATTTTAGAATGATCACCCAGAAAGAGAACTGTTTCAGGATTCCGCTCAGTTCTGTATGCTGTCCTTGATCTGTTGGTCTTTTCTTCTCTCCACAGCCGACCGAAGCCCTTTCTCTACTCGGCTTTAGTGCCATATGGCAAGGCAAAAATGTAATCAGGTAATTGTATCTTGTTCCTCTAAGCCATCCTGTGAGTGGGGAAGTGCTGTGGCAAAGCAAAGTGTGAATTTCCACACTCCGGAGCAGTCAATAAAGCAATAAATTACTTCATGTTTTCCATCCTTAAATGGATACAAAATGGCTTCACCTTTGACTCCAACAATGCTGTCCTTTCTGTCAGCATTACTCCCACAGGCTGAGTACTTCCAGGTTCTGCAGCTGATTTAATGAAGCAACAGTGATCAGGCAGGATGTGTCCAACTGTGTCAGCCCACAAGACGACCATAGAGGCTGATGGCCTGAAAACTGGAATTTATACCACCTTCAAAGATACCACGGTACTTATGTCTTTGTGTGTTGGAGATGAGTAAATTTGCTGAGAGGCATTGTGTTGACAAAACTGAAAAGGTAGTGTAGCCTGGATAAGCCAGCCTGCTGTCCCAGTGTTCCAGTGACCTGAGTAAGACAACTTTGAAAACAAAAGGATTTGTTTGGATCCCGGGTTTCAGTCCATCATTGCTCGGTCCCATGGCTTTGGCTTTGAGATGAGTTCAACCTTTGCATCAAGACAGAGAGGACAACATAATCAAAGCTGTTCACCTCATGATGGTATGAGCAAAGAAGGAGAAGAAGAAGAGGAGGAAGAGGAGGAAGAGGAGGAGGAGGGGGAGGAGGAGAAGGAGGAGGAGGAAGAGGAGGGGGAGGAGGAGAAAAGAAAGAAGGGAAAAAAAGAAAGAGAGAGAGAGAAAGAAGGAAGGAAGTTGGAGAAGGAAGTGGGGGTGGGGGAATACACCTTTCAAAAGTATACATCCAGCAATCACTTCCTCCACTTAGGCCCCAGCTTCCACAGTGCCTACCACCTCCCATGGGTCCACTCACTTATGGAGCTATCCATAAATGAATTTATTGATTATTTTGGTACCTCATGACTCATTTTCCCAAAGCCAGACTTCTGAACACTGCATTGAGGACCAAGATTTCACCTTGTGGGTTTTTTCAGAGAACTTTATGTTGAAACTGTAACAATGATTGATGTCTCAAATGTCATTTTATGTTGAATAATGGCAAACATCTAAATAGATACTAAGTAATTCAATAAATTATCCTTGCCATTTGGCCTATCCAATATCTAATACATGGAAATACACACAACAATAGACACAGATTTCTTCTCGGGTCTGAGGATCCATTGGCATTTACTGTGGAAATAACCTTGCAACAATGACCAGCTTAGATAAAGCACACTGGAAGGATGGAATCATCCTTAAAGTGATGGTCAGATCAGAATAGCAAGGAATGGGTACAGATAGAATTTAGGAATTTGGCTGTAAATAGGAATTATGTGAAAAATGAGTTTCCCAGGTTGTGGAATGCAGAAAAGGACCAGAAAGGCAAAGGTAGACACTGGCAGAAGGTGATGCTAAAAGGCATGAACCTCGCGCCTCTGGGGTCTTCCACATCACTGGATGCACTCGGGGTACCTGCCCTCCCCACTCCATTACTGTGCATAGCTTTTATAAAAGTTTGTGTTTGACTGGTGAGAGAACTCTGCAGGTGGGGGGCTTCCGGCAAATCCTGGTGACTCGGCCGGCAGAAGGAAAGAGCCAACTCCTGTAAGTCGTTCTGATCTCTGTGAACACACTATGGCACATGCACACCCCACAACACACAAAGTGCCACAGCCACTAAATGAACATAACTAAAGCTTTTTTAAGGAATAGGTGTTTTATTTTGTTCCCATTGAAGCCCCAATATCGAGACCTGGATTGCATTTCTATAGATGCTCTAGGCAAACACATACAGCTGATGAGACAGAGAAAAACGCAAAGAAACACAAGCCAGGAAGAAAAACGGTAGGACGCATCTTAAGAAGTAGGTGGCTGTTTGGTGACAAGTGAAGTCAAAGACACAGAAACAAAATCATCTAGAAGGGATAAATCTCAGGATGATGAATTAGAGAGAGCATCAGAGGGGCCAGGAACTAGGCAGATCAAGAGTGGCAGAGCAAGCTTCGTAAGAAGACATACTTCTCTCCATGTTCTCTGGAACCCCCATGTGTCTTCTCCAAGTTAAATCAAAGCATTTATGTTGAAAAGTGATGACAGGAATCAACACTGTATAAGAAATCATCAGCAGGACTGGATTGTAGATTCTTTCCTCCGTCCATCATACTTTTAAGGATACGTTTTTATTTTATGTGGATGAATGTTTTACCAGCACATATGTGTGTGCACCACCTTCACGCAGTGCCCTTGGAGGGCAGAAGAGGACATCGGATGCTCCAGAACTGAAGCCACAGAAGGTTGTGAGCTGCCATGTGGGTTCTGGGGATGGAACCCCAGCCTTCCGCACCAGCAGCTGGTGCTCTTAGATCCCGAGTCATCTCTCCTGCCTGCATATGTTTTTCTCCACAGTGGCGACATAAATGTATGATTTGATGAGATGCCTTACCAGTTATCTGGAATAGTTGAGAAATTAATGATTGATTCTGGCTATGAGGATCGGTACGTGTTTTAGGTATGTGATATCTTTTTATAGAATATGGAGTTTCCTACTTGGATCAGGTTGACACTAATATGTTCTGTCGTCTGTGAATATTCATACAAAGGGCAAAAAAAAAAAAAATCACCCCAGAGGTTAATATGGTTCGGAGAAAGCAACTTGAAATATAATTATGTTCTGGATGCTATACATAGACCTGCCACCTAATATTTCTGAGTTATTATAATAATATGTATTATTATTTTAGGGCAGCCAGCCAAAGGAGATGCATGCATTGGGGAACCAGAATGGGTTTAGGACAATTTAACTGTCTAATCAATTATTCAAAAGAATTTAATAGAAAATATTGTATATATATATATATATATATGATCTAATGGTGACATTAAAAAAATCAAATCAAAAGTAGCAAATTAACCTTGTTTAAGTCACCGAATAGGAATGAGGACATTTGTAAATGAGATGGAATGGACAGGCAGAGTGATAAGCTTGTAGGATATAGGTCTCAAAGACAACATGTGTACAAGAAATAGATCTGATTTGAATTTATCTGTCAAAAATAAATTGGGCATGAGAACAAGTGAAGCTTCATTTCTCTTATCTAAAGTAAAAGAAACAGGAAGGTTCAATCACAATTTGGCAATGACTGAGTCAATAAAAAAGAATAAGGGGAGACAAGAGAGGAGAGAGAAGGGGTTATGTTGCAGGTTACTCAAAAACCGATCAGCTGTAAACTACGGTGACCTCCAGAGTAAGTATCAGTCATAGAAGAAGTCTTTAGGTATATGAATATCTTACACAATGATGGCCATAAAATTAAGAACATTTGCAAAACGGGAACTGTTAGCATGAGTGCATAATGTGTGTGTGTGTGTGTGTGTGTGTGTGTGTGTGTGTGTGTGTGTGTGTGTGTACACGTATATGAGACATATATGAGTGGTTTTATCTGCCTTTTAGAATTTATACTAAAATTGAAGGCAGCCAACCACAGTCAGCCACCATGTTGCCTGCTGAGATTTTCTGGAGTGGGGCTGTGTTTTCAAAGACAGTTAATCCTAGCCTTCTCAATTTATCGAGACACTGCTGGCTGCTGGTCTTGAGAAGCTCTCCGAAGGTCCAAGCTCATGATTAGGTGAGAGCAAAGACTTGGTGAGAAGGGGCACCCTCTGCAGAAAGGAAGCCCTAGGCCATCTGGGGCTCTATCCTTTCCAGCGAGCTATTTTGCAGGAAGCACCTGACATGACTGGCCACTCTTCACCGATGGAGCAATCATGCTGCCACTTAACCATATCTCCACTTCAACAAATTCCCACTAGCTCCTGGTGCCACCCAGCTGTCAGCACTAGTAAGATATGGAGATCGCTAAGCACACACGGATCCTGAGCTGAGACACAGGTGCCTGGGACACACACATAGGTCACTGGAGTCCTGACTGTAGCTTGAATGTGTGGTGGACAAATTGGAGAATTAAAAAAACCCTGGGATTTAAATATATATGTGATTGTGGGTATGGGAACTTGATCTGGAGAGGAAAAGAAAAATGAACTGCTGGTATTGAATGAACAGAAGAGACCCTTGTGGTGGGGAGCTTGATGAGGTGGGTTCTGTTTGTGATGGGCAGATGTTGTAGAATGTGCGGGGGAGTACAGTTCAAAAGTCTGCTTCTGCAGCATGACAGGGCTAACGTAGACATTAAACCTTTTCAAAATGAGATGGATGAATGTGCCTGCTCAGCGTGTTCCTCCATGAACTCATGGGACCATGTCAAATTTGGAGAAATGCTTATTTAACTTGAAATTTGCTGCAGGAGAATCCCAAGGAAAAGCCATGTAACGTGATAAAAAAAAGAAATTGTTGAAAAGTCCCAAGTTAAAAAAAAAAAAAAAAACATTCAGATAGGCTATGCAGAAGCAAGAATGTGTGCTAAAAACGAAATCTGTCAGAAAAACAAAGCAATCCGTTTCTTGAGAGCTAGTGCTAAGTTTGAGACTACAGCAGCCGGAGTTCAAACTGCAGCCTTGAGAAGATTCCCGCCTGTGTCGACAACTTTGAACACTCATTTGAAACACTGGATGTTCAGATGCAATAAGTGGAAAGAAAGATGAGCAGTGTTCCAGACCTGACGACCACACATGACCTGTTGGATCTGCTGTTTCAGGAAGCAGTGGATGAAGCCGATCTCCAGACAGGTCATCTGTCAGCGGGACCGCTTCTGCGAAGGAGGCTGAGTTCTCAGAAGTCAGCTCATCGTGATCAAGTGTCACTGAAAGGAACAGCTTCTGGTCCCTTCACTTGTTGCTGAAACAACCTTGTGTGTGTGTGGGGAGGTACCATGGATGGATGGGTAGATGGACAGATGGACAGACAGACCGACAGACAGACAAAGTTGCATGTTTTATATATATATATATATATATATATATATATATATATATAAAAATAACAGAATGCTTCTACATAGTTTGTACATAATGCTTTCTTTTGCCTCATATATTTTCCAATTTAAATATTCCAGGGTCAGTCCACAGTGTTACTTGTATGTATGTGAGTGTGTGTATATATATATATATATATATATATATATATATATATTTATGTGTATATACACATATGTATGCTTTCATGGCTGACCACATAGTACTGGATAGCCAATCTGTGAGGCATCCTTCCTTGAGGAAGACTGTTTCTTCCTCCCTCGGCATTCTTTGTTTGCCTGTAGTCCTTTGCTTAGGGGTGAGACCCTACAAAATTTCCCCCTCGCACCTTAGCATGGATTGGTGTCATCCATGTTCCAATCTTGTTTAGGCAGCCATATCAATGGGATTTCGTGGGTGTAGCTTCTCTGGACACTACGAGAAGATGAAATCTCACAGCAAACTTCCTGTTCTGGCTCATATGGGTTGTATTTATCTATTTAATGATAGATGGTGGTGGTTGGAATGAGAATGAACCCCAGAGGCTATTGTTTGAATGCTTGGTCTTCGACAGAACTGTTTGGAAAGGATTACAAGTTTTGGGCTTGTTGGAGGAAGTGTGCCATTGGGGTCAGACTTTGAAGTGTCAAAAGACTCACGGTATTCCTAGTGTGTCCTAGTGCGTGTGTCTCTTTCTCTCTGCCTCCTACTTACAAATCAAGATGCAGGCACTCAGCCGTTCCTGTCATCATGTTCTTCCTCCATCATCATGGACTCTAACCTTTTGAAACCATAAGGCCAAGTTAAACACTTCTTTTATAAGTTGCCTTAGTCATGGGGTCTCATCATAGTTCCAGAAAACTGACTAGGACACACACACACACACACACACACACACACACACACACACACACATATGTAACATTATATAAAGTATGTGTGTGTGTGTGTGTGTGTGTGTGTGTGTGTGTGTGTGTGTGTGTGTAGACATTGTTTTTGTTGTTACTGTTTGGTTTTTTTTTTTTTTTTTTTGGTTTTTCGAGACAGGGTTTCTCTGTGTAGCTTTGCGCCTTTCCTGGAACTCACTTGGTAGCCCAGGCTGGCCTCGAACTCACAGAGATCCGCCTGGCTCTGCCTCCTGAGTGCTGGGATTAAAGGCGTGCGCCACCACCGCCCGGCTACTGTTTGGTTTTTGAAGATAAGGTTTTGCTGTGTAGACCCGACTGCCCTGGAATTCACTCTGTAGACCAAGCAGTATCCAACTCAGAGATCTACATGCCTCTGCATCCCAAATACTGGGATTAAAGATGTGAGCCACGCCCCACTCCATCCCCACCCTCACCCCTGGCTTATACTTATACATAGGTTTTACATACACACACACACACACACACACACACACACACACACACACTTTTGACATAGAGGCCATGAATTTGAAAGAGAGTAAGAAGTAGAGGCACATGGGAAGGACTTGGTGGAGGAAAGGGAAGGGGAGATGATGAAATTATATTTTAATTTAAAAAATGAAAAAATTTAAAAAATATTCCAAAGAGTTTTCACATTTGTACATTTTATATTTCTCCATTTCATAACATGTAAAAGTGCAAGGGACATATATTTGTAGATGTCTTTGATAAAGCTAATAGTTTTTAATACATTAAACACCATCCTCAAATGTTAGATCAAATATATAGCATCAAAGTTCTACTGAATAAAGCACTCTTTATGGAATGAGGTATGTAATAAAGTATTTTTCAAAGTTTTTATTCACTGTCGGGGTAAAATGTGATTTATGAAAATAAAAGCCAGGGAAGTATTTATTTAAAAAGATACCTTTTCTCAGTGGACCAAGACCGGGATGCAGGACTTGGCTGTAAACTTTTGAGAGGAGAAATGGAACGTTGGAATGTTTCAATGCAACCATCCTAAAGGCTTGTGAATTTGACTGCACCAATGGACACCTGTGTAGTGAGCTTGTGCAGAGGTAAGAGGGAAAATACACTCCAAGAGTAGCCCAAAGCCAGCAGGCCATGGAGACAGACCAATACGCAGAAAGAACTTGCGTTGTGAGGCCAGCCTGGGGAAGGTGAGGAGGAGAAGGATGGGGGAGTCGGGAGAGGGAGAGGAACTCAAGTATCCTGTGTCTTCTGGTCAATTAGACTTGACATTTTTGTTATTCATATCAACTAAGCACGTTGTTTCATCCTGCCACCCCACAAGGTTCCACACATGAGAAAGATACACAGCCATTGTCTTTCTGAATCTGGCTTATTTTGGTTAATATGATGCCCTCTATAGTCATCAAGGCTATCTGCTAGGGCTACAGATGAAATATGTAACTTTAAAATTTTATAGTGTTAGTAGAAGTTAGGTAAATAATTTTTTAAATTCCTGCGTGGTAAGACATAATATTGTGAATCTCTGTCTGCCTTTTAAAAATATGCTACTGGTTTATACACAGCCAGTCTGGTGAACTCATCTTTTACCAAGTAGAGTTCAGTATTCAGAAGAGGAAAGCCATGTGTTTCTTCGAAGATGGTTATCGGCTTAAGAGTCTTCAGTGACAGTTCAATCAGCTGTGTCTATATGCACTGGAACTTTTATGTGTTGGGGGAGTGCTGGGGTTGGAGCCCATTGGCATCAGCTCAGGCTGGGTGGGTGCCATGAAGGGATTACAAATCCTTGTGTCCTGAACAATGAGTCAATCCAGCTGAGACAGTTTCTTAAGAAAAGACACTTTCAAGGGAAGACATTTCCTAGAGCAAAGACACTTAAGCAGGTCACTCTCGGCTTCCAGCTTTTCTGTCACATTCAGGGGACTTTGAGGTCATTTGTCTGGCTCAAGCTTTTTCCAACAGAGAATGCTCTGTCTGCTACACATAGTTCTGCAAGCAGCTGTGTCTGTCGAGTGTATCATTAGCTTCTTAAATCTCTTTGCAGGGGTATGCATTTTAGAATGATAATGAACCATCTTGGTCACCCACAGATGCTCTGGCGTGCCTCTGCTCCCATGGTCAGCTTTAGAGGACCTGAGTCAGGAATTTTCTAGCCTTCCTATTGGAGGGTAGGTTGTTTTCACATGCTGCTTTGTAACTCATTGAGCAAGGCCTTTTAGACCTCCCACTCCATCCTACTCCCCTGCCTCATCACGGCTTCCAGGATGCTAAAGATGCACTGTCTTCCTGAGCTGGACTCCAGGCCGGCTGTGGAACTTAGCTGATACAGCACCCGCTTTAGCAGTTCCCCAGAGTTACTTCTAGCCCATCTTATCTTTACTCGGCCTTTCTGCACATCCTCACCTTGAGACCTGGGCTTCCATTCTTCCATTTACTGCCAAAGAGCATCAAGTTAAGGCATTGGAAAGAATTGCTAATGTGAGCTCCTCCCATCCACCCAAGGGGAAGGGGCAGGACTGGCTGGATCTCTCTCTCTCTCTCTCTCTCTCTCTCTCTCTCTCTCTCTCTCTCTCTCTCTCCATCTCTGACAGACCACTTCCAGAAAATTCACTGCTCAGTTTTTAACAGGAATTTTGAAGGTTAATTCAAAAGAAAAAATAAATAAAACCCTGCAAGCCCATGACAATATCATGACCATGTTTCTCCCCAAACCACTGACACGGGAAACTAGGGTTAATGTGCCCATTTGATCTATCATGGATATTTACCACAAAGAGAGATGCACTAATTAAGTCGCTTCGAGTCCCTTTGGTAGTGCTGGAGAATAAGATGGCTTTTTCAGCCTTCCAGTGCCCTCTCTCACTGGACTGTCAGTGTGTGCTACTTTTCATTTTTAAAAGAACCACTTTTCCTCCCCTCCATCACCTCATCCTTTCTCCTCCTCTCTGGACTGACAACGGGCCTTGAATTCATGATGAAAGAAGATGTAATTGAGCCTGGTGAAGTTACCACAGCAACATCGGAGTTCAAACTCTGGCCCTGTCTCCGCTTCATTATCAGCCCTCAGAGTTTCAGAGTCGAGACAACGTATATTGTTATAATGCGGCATGGAGATGCTGTAAAGATCACAGAGTACTGTTTCTTTTGGTGTCATTCATCTAAGCCAGGCAGAGAGAAATGCTTTTCCACATGCATTCCAGTGTGAGGGCGAAAGGTCCGGACAGCAATTTTCCCCAAGTGCCAATCAAACCAACAGCAAAACAAATGAAGTGATCGGAAGTATGTGCCGCTCATTGGTGGGAAGTTGTAATTAACCTGATTTCTTTTGGAGTGAACCTGACAGACCTGTCTAAGACAGAGAAGCAGAACCTGTTCTTCTTGGTGCGGTGCCGACTTCATTCTGGTGTTGGTTTCAAAGGTGGGCGAACGAGCAGGGAGCACCAGGCTTTAGATCCAATACAGGGCCTGGCTTTTCATTCACTGCCTGGGCAAGTGTTGGCCAGTGGTTTTCAGTGCAGGGTCACTTTGATCCCTGCAGAAATCATTATGGAAGAACTGTCCCAGCTGTGGAAGACCTGTCCCAGCTGTGACACTCCACTCTAAGCCGGGAGAATTCCACAGCAGTGGGGTGAGATGGGTGTGTAACAGTAACCCCAGATCCCTCCCACTAGATGTCAGTAGCATTCCCTCTCTGAAGTAGTGACAAAAATGTCTCCAGACACTGCCTAATCCTCCTCAGATGGCAGAAATCATGCATCTTGATGTTAGCATTAGAAGACTGTTTATCTCACATACTTCTGTTTATTCGAAGTTGTGGCTGAATGGAGGCAGCATTGGATGCTAGTGAACTGCACAGTGAGAAGTTCTCGTCTTTCAGTGGTATTTCAGGTATTATGCCCAGATCATAACCCCAAAGAGACCACTGAAGACCTTGGATGTCCAGAATGCAACAGCAAGGTTTATTCTGTAGATACAAGTCTAGACAGGGAACTCATTCCTACATCCAATACAGTGAGGCAGGGAGGAGTTGCTCTTTCTTTGTGAGGCTAGCTATTTAAAGGCAAAAAACACAAGCCCTTCAGGGAGGTTGGTGGGGGTTTACACGGGTGCAACTCGGATTGGTTTATTTTTATCTCTGTTCTCTTTTAATTGGGTGAGGTATGTAACCTTTGAATTTACTGGTTGGGGGTTACAATTATCATTTTGGGGGCAGTCCAGCACAAGTCCCAGGGTTTGTCCTTGAGCCACCATGGGGGCTGGCTGGCCAAGCACGTACTGACTGTGGGGGCTGGCTCAGTGGTCCAGGCTCTGTCCTTGACTCATGCACATAACTCTAAGTTGGTGAGGGGTCCCAGACAGTAAACATCTGGCTGAACTTTGAGCAGTCAGAGTACGTGCAGAAAGGGAACTACTGCAAGGACTATGTCTTTTGTTCACGGCCCTCCCAGAAACTGTTTGCTCAGTCTCAGGAAACTGAAATTGAGGCCTGATCTCTGAGAGAAGATTGAGCAGCCTGTTATGGCATCTGCTTGGTCCTTTCACAGGCTTTCTCTTAAATCAGGAGAGAGTTTCCATGTGGCAAAAGAGCATCTTTGACACCTCCAACTATTTGTACAATGATATATGCTACACGAAATAAGGTGTTCATGGCAGACCCTTGAGCAGACATCATTGAGCTATTATTTAGTGATATTGTTTTATTTTTATGACATTTATTTTTTAGGAAATGACACTGATTCTCTATCTGCTTGATTGATGTGGAAGTTCTTTTTTGATGAATACATTTAGTAGTCATGTTAGAAAATATTTGGCTGTAACACAGTGAACCTAGAAGTATGTCCAAGAGAATTGTATCACAGTCACCGAAAGGCACATAACGATTGCTCATCAGCCTTGTCTGAAACGCTCTATTCCCGACCAATAAATCTACCATGAGCACCCATGCCAGACAATGGTTTCAAACGCTGAAGAATGAACCAGAGCAACGTGCATGAATCTTATTAATGAAATGCTGAATAGAAGAAGCCAAACGAAAGAAGTGCTCTCTACCATAAGATTCGGTGCATGAAAACTCAAAAGTAGATGCTGGGAATACATTTCATTAGAAGCCCAGGGACTTTCGTACCCATGGAATCATGATGACAAGGACAGGCAGAGTGTTCTGGGGTGCTAAAGAGATGATGCTTCCTGATCCAGTAGAAACGATCATCTGAGATATCCACTGTATGAAACTTTGTCCAGCATCTAGCGATGATTCAAGGACCTTTGTTTATGCTTCTGTAGCTATATGGAGATATATAGGCTATATTTCAATTAGATTTTGAAATGAAAGTGTTTGTGAAATTGCAAGTAATCAATATTAAATAAACAATTGAGCAGATGCAATGCTAAAGAAACACAATTGTAGCCCTGGTTTGTAAATGGCTGGTGTTGGAGTAACCCTGGTTCTGTATAACCACTCCCTGTTAAAAATGGAGCCCCTTAGCACTGATAGAGGGAGAAATGGTGGCCAAAGCCATCCAGCAATGGGTGGCTAGCAGTTTTGTGACTTCCATGAAACTTCCCAAATCTAGTTGAGGCACCTTGTCTGAAGAAACAAGCCCCATGCTAATACCCCCTCTCCACTCTAACCCCTAGCCTCTGGGATCCTCTCATCTCCACTTCTGAAGGGGACTCCACACAGCAGGAGCTTCCTCTGGGACCCTGGATTAGGTACAAACCACACCCAAACACCCGTTTTCACAGAGAGGTCCTTTATTAAATGAAGAAGAAAAGTTAAAGTGGCTGCTTTCAGACTCTGGCAGAAGACAGCAGCAAATGACCTTGCAGGTGCCATTTTTAAGAGGAGAAGAAGGGGAGGTCTCTGTTAGAGTGGGCTAGGACGTGTGGTAAAGGAGATAGGGGGTGAGGGGAAGGGAGCAAGGGGAAGGCGGTAGGGTCCTTGTTCTAGAGGAACAAAGGATTGCCTCTGGATAGAGAGGAGACAGATGACGTGGCACATGGGCAAATGGAGGTTTATAAAGGTAAAGGGAGAAACCCCATGTTAGGATAAGGTGTTTAATCTTAATTGGAAATGTTAATTAGGGGAACCAAAGGGAGCTTGTGACAGCTAGACCTTGGTAGTCAGTCTCAGGAGGAAGAAGCAGCCAAATAAAGGACTAGACCTTGGTGGTTGGCTTTGGAGATGTAATCTGAGGGTTTTTAGCAAGGCAGAGGGGATGGGGAAGGGCAAGGCCTGCCAGAGCCACATGCCCAGGTGAGCTAGTGTCCCTTCAACATCAACTCTCAGTCACCAGCTGTAGATACACTGGAACACTGGAGTGGACAAGTCTAAAACAGAGATCTGATCCAGAGATCAGCTTCTTCAGTTTCTCCAAAATCTTCTGTGTTGCCATGACTCCAGGACAGGTACTGGACTTCCTGTTCCTGGGAATGTCACTCCCAATGTTATCCTAGCAGTCAGCTGAAATGAAGGATTAAAGCAAATGGGGAGAGCGCTGAGCCTCACTCAGTCTCAGGATGGTTGTACAGAAAGCCTCCTATAATAAACCATCATTGCGTCTTCCCCAGGGTCCTCCTTACTAGCTAGCCTCCCTAGAGCTGTGGGTTGCAGTCTGGTTATCCTTTGCTTTACATCTAGTATCCACTTATGAGTGAGTACATGTAGCATGAATCTTAGAGAGTCTTATTAATAAAATCAAACCCGGGGCCAGTTGTTGGGGTGAAATGCTGGATGGTCAGAGAATCAGAACAAGCCACAGCTAACCTCACCTGGCCAACTTCTCAGCTGGTCTTGTTTCCTCAGACTGGAAGCCTCTGAGTCCTCATCCAGAATGAATCTCAGCTGAACTGTGTTGCTCCAAAGCCTGAAAGCTTAACCAGCCAAATGCTTAACCAGCCAAATGCTTCTAGTTTCTGGTCCTCATGCCTTATAAACCTCTCTGCTTTCTACCACCACTCCCTGGGATTAAAGGCTGCTTTCTGGGATTAAAGGCGTGAGTCACCATGCCTGGCTGTTTCCAATGCGGCCTTGAACTCACAGAGATCCAGAGGGATTTCTGTCTCTGGAATGCTAGGATTAAAGGTGTGAGTGCCACCATTTTCTAGCCTTTGTATCTAGTGACTGTCTGTTCTCTGACCCCAGATAAGTTTATGAAGGTACACAATATTTTGGGGAACACAATACTGCCCCACCTGCAGGGCTACAATGGGTTCTTGACCACCCTAAGGACAGAATGATAGGGACAGGAGATACAAGGAAATACACCAAGTCTAGATTCTGATCAAGGTGCCACTTTATTTTTCTCCAAGAGGGTTTATATAGTTCCTGCAGGGTGGGGGGAGCAAGAAGCTGTCATCTGCATAAGGTGGGGCAAGCTAACAGGATGTTTGTATAGGATGTTTACAGGGTGAAAGGGTCAAGGGCTCTGACTCAATGTCCTGTTGCTAGGCAACCTGACTGTAAGATGATCTAGTTCCCTGTCTTATCAGGAGTCTGTATTTTTCCACTAACTAGAGATTCTGTCCTTGTCCCTGACACAATACCACCACAAGTACATACTTTCCCAGCGATGGAGAAATGAATGAGATCTACATGAGCAAACTGGGGGTGGGGGTGGATAATGGAGGGCAAGGGATGGGGGGAATGAGAGCATAGGGGAGTGGGAGGTTCGAGCTGGAAGGGGAAGAGTGGGAGAACAAGGAAAGAGACACCATGATAAATGAAGGCACCATGGGGTTAGGGAGAAGCAGAGTGCTAGAGAGGTCCCCAGAAATCCACAAAGATGACTCCACTATAGACTACTGGCAATGGTCGAGAGAGTGCCTGAGCTGACCTACCCTGGCGATCGGATGGCTGAACACCCTAACTGTCATCATAGAACCCCCATCCAGTGACTGATGGAAGCAGATGCTGAGATCCACGGCCTGGTCCCGGGGGGAGCTCCAGGAGTCCAATCGATGAGAGAGAGGAGGGATTCTATGAGCAAGAGATATCGAGACCATGATTGGAAAAAGTACAGAGACAACTAGCCAAACTAGTGGAAACACAATAGCTGAGGAGCTCTCATGGTACTGGACTAGTCCCTCTGGATAAGTGAGACAGCTGTTTAGCTTGAACTGTTTAGGGGGCCCCCAGGCAGTGGGATCGGGACCTGTCCCTAGTGCATGACCCAGCTTTTTGGAGCCCAGTGCCTATGGTGGGACACTTTGCTCAGCCTTGGTGCAGGGAGGAGGGGCTTGGACCTGCCTCAACTGAGTGTACCAGGCTCTGCTGACTCCCCATGGGAGGCCTTGCCTTGGAGGAGGTGGGAATGAGGGGTGTCTTGGGGAGGAGGGCTGACTGGGAGGTGGGAGGAAGGAGGACAGGGGAATCTGTGGTTGCTTTGTAAAATGAATGAAAAATCTCTTAATAAAAAAAAAAACTATACTCCAAAAATTACAAAAAGTAAATAAATAAATAAACCATTGTTTTCAAATTAAGTCAAAGCATGCTCAGGTGCCAACATCTAATAAGAAAGCACTCTAAGTAAAAAAGAACAAAAGAGGAAGAGAAAAGAGACCTCTGGGGTGAGGGGGCATCTTCCATGAAAGACCCTGCCCTGAAAGAAATGTGTGTAGCAGGCACCTGCCCATGGACGGGGCCTCTGACTGCTCACATTTAGGTGGCGCTGCTTCTAAAATCAGATGGCTAGAGGAAGAAGCAGAAGCGCTGGGTGGTGTGCAAGGCTCTGGGAAGCTGCTCACCTGCTTTCAGTCCTTCGTCTGTGAGATGAAGACAAGAAACTCCTGACTTGCTGATCCCACATGACTGTCACATAAGCAAGGAGACAAAGTATGTGAGAACGTCTTATAACAATGGAGTCAGGTGTACAGCCCCAATGCCTTGCGTACGTCAGTGGACATTAGGTTTGTCATATCTTAACATGACAATTAAAGTTGACCTCTGTAACCTGTATTTTAGTGGACCCAGGCGTAACATTCAGTAGGAAGCTTTTCACTTCACTGGGGTGAGAAATTTGGATTTTTGGCTCCTAGCTGCTGTAGGGCCAGAAGGAACTGTCCTCTACACGAGAAACTTTGTGACAGTTTTTTTTTTTTTTTTTTTTCCTGATCAGCAGGGTTGCATTCTAGGAATCTGGCCAGCTCCAAAGGAGATCTGGACACTGTGGGAATTTCAGTATGTGTACCCCACAAAGCAATTCAGTATTGGTGTTGGAAATCAAACAGATGGAGCACTAAAGGACTGGGCTCATCCGTCCCGAAGGCTACAAAATCTCTTAACATACTAAGTCAGGGTAAGAATAACACTGCTCTTTGGCCTGTATTACACTGAAATTTGACTTTGGAAAGTGATTTTTTTTAAAGCCTCACTGGTATGAGTTGTTTTTAATTTCACAGATCACAATTCTGTGCCGAGCAAAAGTATTTTCAGCATCATGTCAATGTGCTTGGTGACAATAAAAGGCCCTTGTTTTTACTCATGTGTGACAGTTATGTTGTCCTGAATGAGCAGGAAAAGCCACACTGATGAGAAATGAGACAGCAAGGAGACTCAATCCTTATAAATTTACAAGTTGTTGGATCCCTAATGGCAGGAGAGGAAGCCCCTGGGGCTGCAAGCTGACATGTCATTCTGTAGCCCTTCACCTGACCTTCTCCAAACATCAGCTCACACACAATAGACACAGTTGTTCAAAAGGCTGTGTACCTCCTGGCTGGGAACTGTCTCGTCTTCTGGCTCCACCACCACTGTATCTACTCCTGTCAAGGAGGAAGCCTTTGGAATTCTTTTAGCTCAGAGCCTGTGTTGGTCTTCGTGGTGACCTTGAGAGACAGACCACTTCTGCTACTCAGCGGCAAATTCGCCTTTGCTCTTCAGCTCCTAGCAAACCACCCAGGCCCTGTGGCTGTGCTGGAATCTTCCCAACAAGGCTCGGGATTTTTGCAGATGAATTGGTTTGCGGTCAATATTTTGATGGGAGTTACGGAACACAAGCAGTTATTTATATGTTAGGAAAATAATGCAAAATGTGAGTAGAAATGCATATATTTGACACCATGTAATGACTTCAAAATTGCTAAAGAAAAAAAAAATAGAGATTAAACTCCTCTGTTTTCTTAATGAAATTGAGCCAAATCCTGGATTTGAGGATTGGCCTCAAATCATTTCCTGTAATGGAAATGGGATGGAAGGAAACAGAAAGAAACAATCGAAAGGCAATGAAAATCAACTTTGATTTAAATAAAACCCTTGGAAAGAGTGCTTTCTTTTACCTTGTTTTGCATTTAAAAAAACTCCTTTGGGGGCTGTAGAGAGAGCTCAGTGATTAAGAGCACTTGCTGATTTTGCCAAAGACCCAAACTGGGTTCCCAGCTCCTATACTGGGCAACTTACAACTGCCTGACACTCCATCTCCAGGGACTCCATCTCTCCCTTCTGGTCTTTGTAGGTACTGCACTCACATGCAGGTTCTCGACCTTTCTAACACTGCTGCAACCTTTTAATATAGTTCCTTATGTTGTACTGACACCCAACTATAAAATTATTTTCATTTTTACTTCATAACTGTAATTTTCCTACTATTATGAATAGTAATGTAAATATCTGTGTTTTCCAATGGTCTTATGTCACCCTGTGAAAAGGTTGTCCAAAGTCCCTCCAAGTAGGCCAGGACCCACAGATTGAGAACCACTGCCATACACAGCTACACATGTGTACAGTACATATAATTATAATTTTTTAAAATTTAAAATCCTCTCTTGTTTAGACAATGTGAGAAACTGCCCATGGATCGCTGAAAAAACTCATTTATAGGGGCTGAGGGAGATGGCTTCCTTCTCAGCAACAATGAAAAATGCAGCGTTCATCAGAGATTTTGCTCCATACCAGAGCTACCTAGAGAGATGCTCAGGGATGCTTTGTGTCTTATCACTGGACTAAAATAGGACAGATTTTTTGGGAACTACAATGGTGCCCCGAAATTCATGTTTTAATGCAACTGTGTCTGGGGCCTCTGTACTCAGTAGGTGTTTGGAGTATTAATGTAAATTGAGCCATTGCACAACCCAATGTTTTTTCAAAGCATATTTATAACATGTACAACCTTCACTCTTTTCTAGCTCTGAAACATGGTCAATTATCACAGAAACCCCAGGTTTATGAGCAGTGATTTCCCATTGTTCCTTTATCCCAATTCCTCCCTGCCACTAATCCCCTCATCTCTATGGATTTGCCTGATCTACATATTTCAAATATATGGAGCTACCTAATGGTGTCCTTTTATGCCAGCTTCTTTAATTTAGCATGGTACGCTCCCCGCTTCATATATAGTACAGCTGTTAGCTCAGACTGGGGAGTACTCAGGTCTTGGTACTGAAGTAGCCTCTTTCTCAACCCTCAACCCTCAACACCTGCTGTAAAAGAACGACAGCACCCTAGGGGAACTGTGTGTGAGTCTGCAATCCTCCATTCCCTGAAAGGGTTGAAAAAGCTCCAGCGGGAACCAGACCCTATGAAATGGAAAGCACCCTGTTTATTATTATCATTATTATTACTGTTGTTGTTACTGAGGTCGGACAACTTTCAGCAGTCAGTTCTCTCCTTGCACAATGAGACTGGTACTACTCACTAACTACCTGGCTTAAGATCTGCCCACCCGCTCTGGACCGTGGAAGAAGTGGCCTTCATCTCACAGGCCTGAACTCTATTCAGAATCCCCTCCACACTGTCTCTCTGTGCAATTAAGAATCTCCGTAATAAATCTCTTACCCAAAGTAACCATCTGCCCCAGTGTCCCTCTCAAACCCCCAGTGTTAGAGCTTACAACATGCATTAGTTACCTATACCTTTCATGACCAAACTATTCCATCTGAATTTGTTTACCCATTCATTCACTCATAGGCATTTTAGATGTTTCTACCTTTGGACTATGTAAAAAGAACTTCAAGAGCTTCAGTGGACGTTTATGTGGAAGAGTTTTTTGTTTGTTTGTTTGCTTGTTTTTTTTCTCTGTTTGGTTTTCAAGTCTCTGCCTCCTGAGGGCTGGGATTAAAGGTGTGCGCCACCACCCTCAGCTTGTGTAAGTATCTGAATACCTGTACACAAATGCAAATTTGAATATCTGTGCACACTTAAGAGTAGAATGATTTTGATCATAACTCTAAGTTTAACTAT
Source organism: Peromyscus californicus insignis (assembly GCF_007827085.1). Classification (NCBI taxonomy): domain Eukaryota; kingdom Metazoa; phylum Chordata; class Mammalia; order Rodentia; family Cricetidae; genus Peromyscus; species Peromyscus californicus. The sequence continues at coordinate 168,472,944 of NW_026294573.1, read as the reverse complement.
TTGAGAAATCAATGGCTGTTTTCACTGTACATATTTTGTTTCTGTGCATGTAACTTCTTTCCTAACAGTTTTTCAAATAGGATTCAAACAAAATAGGTCTATTACACACAAACCCATAGGTGACTTGGTCTTCCTGAATTTTATTCTGAGTGCAGTAAAAGCAACAGTTACCGGTTCCATTAGGAAATAGTTTCTGGAGGAGCCCCAGGACACAATCATTTGTTTAATTGGCTTTATGAACCATCCAGCTACATATGGATGGAAGACAGTCATGTTGGAGACGAATCCTACATAGTAAAAGCTTCTGCTGTGTGGCCTGGAGAACCCTAGATCTATGGTTTCAAATTCTCTTCCTTCCTTATGTAGAACAACAGGATGACTACATCAAAAGTCTCCAGCCCCAAGGCCATCGTCGTCCTCAAAGTTCACCTCCCAGGTGACCCCGTATTTTTTTACTGCTTTACGTATTATAAAATTTTCTGATTTTTTTTCAAAGTTAGAAAGCACTTTTGCTTTGTCAAAAACAAAAACATGGACAAACACCTCCAGATTCCATAAGCTGTAACTCTGCTGTCCGGACATAAATACATGAGGCCTGGCATTTCAGACAGCCACCACGCCTTTGCTTACACTCTAACACCATGCCTGTACTCTGCAAATGCTCACTAGTTCTCCAAAATTAATAAAGAGAACATTTTCTCTGAGTTCTTTATGGAAGAGACATCTCTATTCTTCAGCTTTCCAAGCATCCCTTCGCTTTGTTTGAGAGAATCCACGCTAAGATGCCAGACACAAAACAGCCATGGCAGAGCTCCTGAGAAGTTTTACTGTTGGCAGATTCAAAGCTCAATGCTCCAAGACAGAGGGGAGTGTTGAAAACGACAGCTTAGGGGCATGTCCTGTGTTATTACATGCTTAGAAAAGGTAGTCGAGAGGTTAATGGTGTAAGCACTTGGGAGACGGAAGAAGGAAGGTGAGAGTTCAAAGCCAGCCTCGACTAAATAGCAAATCAAGGGCAGCCTGGGCTCCTAACAACCCTTTTTCCAAAACCCAAATAAATAAAAACATAAACAGAAGTTAGTGATGTGCATAAAGTACCGCTCACAGGAAAAGCTCAGTGGTGGCCACAGCACCCCACACTTGGCCTGACTGCCAGGCCCTCTGGTTTTGCTAAGGTGGGGTCAGGGATTGATTTTCCGTGCTTTTCCCGAACGCATGCCATCCCGTTACCATATCTTTACTCAAGTGAGTCAAATGTGCAGCCCTTTGGAACACCAGAGTGCCGGTTCCCATGGCAGCCAGAGCCACACCGAAGCAAACAATAAAAGACCCAGCACTGTTCACAGACCAGGCAGAGGACCACCGTCCCTCATCTGAATCCAGCGGGTCTTCAAAGGCTGCGCCGTTTCCAAGAGCTGGGATTGTACCTCCTTCCTCCGAAGGCGTCTTCACGCAGCGAGCATTAAGCCGGCTTCCCATGAAAGGCCTCCTAGGCACAACTCCGGCTAGAATGACGTTATGCGGTAGACTCACATACAAGACCCTTTTGTGGGCTTTCAAAGTAGAGCCAGATGTGCACGGAGTCTAAACGAGGTTTCAGGTAAATCAGATGTATGCATGATTATAAAATCGCACGGTCCATTTCAGTGAAATCTGCACCGGTGCAGAACAAGATCTCCGCGGTGCAACTTGAAAACATTCAGACGAGGATTTACCTGGGAATATTTTCAACTTACACAGACCTGTATTTAGGTGGAATAATGGCCGGAACTCACCAGTTTTAGAATATTTGTCTTTGGAAGGAGGAAACAGAAGGAACATGTGTTTTCAGAACCAAAAATAAAGTATATTTCACTGTTTTTTGGTGGGGAGGCGAGGGAGGGACGGACAGAGAGAGGATATAAGTAGCGTACTAGGAGAAGAAAAGGGAAATTTCTGAACTAATATATTTTCATGCACAGAAGGAAGACAGTATAGCTTAGGAGTTGTGTGCTGCACTGTTCTGTTTTGAGTTCCTATAAAAAAAAATAACTGGCACTGGGTAACTATAAGGAAAGATATTTATTTGGCTCAAATTCTGGAGGCTGTGTTGGGTGGCCATTTCTGGCACGGTTCTCCTACAGCTTGACACTAGGGTGTGAGTAAGAAGCAACGGTGCGTAGAGGAGAAATTCTGGGAGGTTCGGGGATTGCTTTCACATAACTGACTCAGAAAAAAAACAGATCGGTCCCCAGAGGATGGGACCCCATTCCTTGGAGGGTCAGCACCTCTGTCTTTACCCAACCCCTGTTACTTTGGGGACGTGATCTTTCACTAGAGAGAAAAAAATACTCAAACTGTAGCAAGCACACATTCTGAGGTTTGGGACTGTCAACTGCCAAGTTAAGTTTGTGACTTCCACAGTGCCCACTTTTGATTGCCATCTCCTAAGAGGGGCATTATGGAGCTAACAGTCCCGAGCAGCTGAGCAGCTGCTGTGTGTCAAGCCCTACGCTGTTATTTACAGTCACTCACTAACTCAGGAACACTTAATGGCTTCCCAAGGTCAATGTTGTCGTATTATCTGGTTATAAGTCAATCTGTAGAAATAGTTTAATTAAATAGCCTGTATCTGGAAGGACTGTCCCATGGAGCAGGCAGTTACAGGGGATTTAAGGTATTGACGACGTCAGCACTCTCCTAATGATACTTAGAGTTGGATTGGGTGTTTGATACGATGTTTGTCACTTTAAACGTTTTTTTTTTTTTCTTCATATTTTGTGACTCGGTTCTAACACATATTCATCTCCTTTTCAAATTTGGAATGTTAAATCCTAGACCTCCACCCCACCTAGAAGGAAAAATGGGTAGATTCCCCCCAAACCAAAATAGTTTAGTAATGCTATTTTTTTCTGTACCTAGAGTTAGTATTAAATGAGAAGGGACAGTTTTGTTTTGTTTTTCAAAAGTTGTTTCTCTACTGCTGAAAAAAAAAAAACCAACAAAACAACAACAACAAAACCACATCTCACCTGGATGGGATTTGTGGCCCTTTCCTGTTTCTGGGAGGGCATTTAAAAATACGCCGATTTGTAAGATTTGTTCTCTCACCTATTAGAGAGAAAACAGGACAAGCCTTCTCTGGGGAGAATTTCTTCCAGTGGAAAGGAAAGCTTAAAAATAAATCCGAACAATCGAAACATCCAGGAGTGCTCTTAAAGAAAACATGCAGACCCCCCTGGGAAACCCACTTGAAGATGTCCAGGTTTCCCGAGGTTGGAAGAGAGCCGCGCTTCTGGCATTTTCTTCACTGACGTGCGGGGAGCCTCGCTACAGTGAAAGCTCCCATGAGCCATGCTGTTTCATGCCAGATAAAATAAAAAAGAGCAGATTGCAAAAGAATTCTTTATAGTGCAGCGTCATCAAGAAATACGTTCAAAGATCATGTCGTGAAAGGGAGGCCAGAACAGATAACCACAGACGCGGCACATCAGTAACTCTCTGTCTTTTACATCGTGGTTGCCGCTGATTCTCGGTTCATTCTCTGGCTATGGGAATGAATGTGTACTGACCCCTCACAGTCTCTTTTCTGGACCACCTTGGAGTGATGAGGGCTGGGAGTTTACAGAAAAGTGGGGAAGGCAGTGAGGTCTGGAACAGGAGTGGAGGCAAAGCTTGTTGCTCCAAGTTCTATCTACCAATACACGATCTCTGACAAAATGAGTTACCGCAGGAAGCTCGTCAGGCCCATGCAACTTCATTTGCAGTTTCTAAAGATGTTTGATTGTGTTCATTGGTCTCACCCTTTAACAACAGCATCAGAAAGCCCCTGGTAGAAGCTGTCAACAAGCACACTTGGAAGGAAACTCATTCCTTCTAAGTAGAGTGTCTGTGTGCCCATAATAAACATCTTCAACCAATGTACTCATAGAAATTGCACACCCACTACAAAGTAACAGGACAGTTGATGGAAGGTGTCAACTGTCTGAAGGTATGTGGGATCTTGGACAGGCCAATGCACAACCACCATTTACAATTTACTATCTAAAACAGGCCTTGCTCATTCACTTAGAAATGAAGTTTTTAAACTTGTTTTGTTTTATTTTGCTAATGACTCATCAGCAATGCCAATGAGTCTTGGTAAATATTCCTATTTGAAAGCAATGGCTTCTGCTGTCAGATAAACAGTTTAAATAAAACTGTGGTTATAGGATAGTGAGGCCAAAGCTGACTGCTGTGTCTTGGGAGAGTCCAGGCTTCCTAATGAAACCAAGTATACATTTAGACACCATAGTTCTGGAAAAACCTCCAATAGAGTTGCCAAATGTGTTCTCCCCTCATAATATTTGAACATATTTCAAGGAAATCTAATCCATATGTTTCTGACCCATTTATATTTGAATCATAAACTTGTTCTTTTCTAAGATGAATTGGAAGTCCAGCAGATCCTTGTCACTTACAAAGTACATATTTTTCTAACGTCCCCAGTTAAAAACAGAAAAATCTGCTTTAAATGAAGCCACATAGCAAACAGGTACTTTTCAGTTCAGAGTCGCTGCTTGGGAGCACATCCTCAGTTTGTCCAAGGGTGCTCCTGACATGTTAGCTGTTTCTTAACTTCACAAGTGTGCCAACTTCTCATTCTTTCTCTGTGTAATTATTAACTCCACTGCCATTGTGGTCTTGTTAATTCATTCCACACGGTGAGTATCCTCTGGAGACTCCTATTTTTCAAGTATCCTTAAGCTTAGGTCATTTGGGGCTTACAAAGTATGGTGTGGGACAATTTTGCTTTTTTTGGAATGTGAATAGTTTTTCAGCAAGCAATTTCTCCACAAACATCTCCCCTCGTGTGATCCTCGTCCAGCTCTGAATTCTCTGACTTCATTTTAGAAACAAATAAATAGAATTGCAGACAGCACACTCATTCTAGGAAAGGCTCTCAAGGGAGCCAATAGACACTCCTTGCATGTAAGGTGGCTTGAATAGGAATCCACAATTTCCACCAGGTTTATGCAGAAAGAGCAAGCCTGGACCTTGGCAACAGGAGCGTTACATGTTTCTGTACAACAGCCAAAAGCTTGGGTCTTGTTTGTTTTTTGCTTTTCTAATATTTTTTCATTTTCTCCCAAAAGTTCCTTTTGTTTAATGCATTTCAGAATGGCCATAGATACACTTCTATTTCTCACGGAACGTATTCTCATTAATTGCTTCCAGGTGTTGCCAGCCACAATGATTTGAAAATTGTCTTTGTTGTGAGGCACTGGGCTGTTTACTTCACTAAGAGGTCCTAACCACTCTATCTTTGTCTTATCATAGTCTTGATGTAGTACCATTGTCCAGTTTGTAAATCTATCTTAAGAAGTAAAATGTACCCAAGAGTCTACAGGAGATTAATTACTCTTGGCCCTGTGAGCTATTTTATGATCTCTATACTATCTGGCAAGCTATCTTCCAGGGCATATTTAGCCCAGGGTATAATTTACACATGGCAAGAATACCCAGACTCCATTAAGCTGTTTAACTCAATATTTTAAAAATCATTTTTCTCATCAAAAGGAATCCATAAACATTTGCAACGTCCACAAGAGTTTATTTGGGTTAGGAAGGGTATTAGAGGGTAAAGTGAAATAGCTGAGCTTGTGTCTACATGACAGACTCATTATAGTTTCCTCACTTGTGAATCTTCAGCAATTCATGGCAGACAAAATACATGACGAAACCAAATATGTGGCTGCTGTGGGTGGCCTCACCTAGGCAGTCCCATCCTGGGTGCTCTTTCGCCAACCCATGCACTTGACAGACGACATCTAGAGACTTTCTGTTCTTACGCTCAAGTCCAGTCCTCCCATTTTCCTTCTCACATTCCAATGTCATCTCTCACTCTTCCTGTCATATTTCAGAAACCCTATTACCTTCTGTCTTTGCTACCACTGTAGACAGCGATGCTGGCTTAAGATGTATCTTTTCACTCATAGGGGAAGTGAGTCAGTATTTTAAAAGAACTCACAGTGACTGAGAAGAGATTTCCAATTATTTTCCATGCAGATGTAAGTTGAAGAACATAGGAGTCTTCAGTGATCATGACAACCCCAGAGTCATAATACCTCAAATACTTAAGCATTGAAGGGACTCACCCCTTAGTACTCCTCAGTGCTGTGTTATTTAGCTCTATGGACTGGTTGATGCATATAAAAATCTTTGTCCATCATTTTCATACATGCTTGATGCCAAAACATGAAGGGTATGGGAGAAATCCAGGAGAAGAGTCATTGACTGGCATCCCTAAAATTAATACATGGTTTACATTTCTGCTTCTATCCTAGAAGTGAGCTTTGATGCTTTGAGACCTATTGCAGGCCAGGGGCGTTTTGAAGTATTGGACAGTGGACAAAAGTCTCCAATTAGAAGTTAGCAAATTTACCAAAAGTTGACCCATGGTCAATTTTCAGAGAGGTTTTCTGTAGAATTCTGACTGCCTTTGGCTTTGTATATGCTTGAACATGTCCTTTGAAGACAAAGGTTCATAAAAACTAAAATATTGATCCACATAGCATATATAAGAAAAACTAATGAAACTTTCTTTAGCATGTATCCGAGGGAAATGACAAAAAAATTTAAGTACAGTGAATGTGTTTACAGAGAGAGACACTTGAAATATTAGGTAACTCCATTTCGATGTAGGAAGTCTTAAAATGACACCACCAACAACCAAGGAGAAAAGCTAATTAATTTCTGATAATGTGACTAAGATGTGGCTAGACTGGTAGAGTGTTTACTTAACATTCATAACGTTTTGGGTAAAATCCATAAAAAGCAGGTAGGTTAGCAAGAGTGTAGGTTCCCAGCACGTAGGAGGGGAGGTGGGATGACCAAATTTCAAGGTTATCCACAGCTATATAGTGAGTTCTAGACAACCCTGGTTCCCCCACCCAGGAAAAAACCTCAAACAAACAAACAAACAAACAAACAAAACCCAGATCCTGATGGTGTGAATGTGCCTATTGATGATTCATCTCCCATAAAAAAAGTAAATGTTTGATGAGAGATTGATAGGTAGCATCTGAGAGACAAAGCTTATGAAATGGAAAATTCAGAGGGGGTACCCCAAGCCTTGAGGACTGCATGTCCCGAGTGCTCAGGAGGATCTGGTGCATTACCTGGCTTGTCTAATTAAGTGTCTACGTAAACTTTCTGACGTTGACTCCTAACAGAAGTAACAAAGCGCCCTTCCTGGCATTGTTTGAATGTGGCCACAAGCACTGTTAAGAGTCCTAGGAACACAATAAACCCAAAAGCAGTGCAAAGAAATGGGGAGAATGGGTGGGGGATTGTTTCTAGGTGAGAAGCCCAGAGTTTCTCCTTGTTGCACAGTCTTGGATCACTTACTGCAATTCCCTGAACTTTAATTTCCTTAGTTTGGGATAGAATTGACATTATTACCTAGGAGAGGATTTAAAGTTCACTTTACATTAATAAAGCACCATTCAACTGTCAGGCATTATTATTTACTCAACAATTATTTAGTGAAACTCTTTAGAAGCTGACCGAAGGAGTAAAACACATACTCTTAAACATCAACAAGATATTGAAGCAGTCTAGGGGTGTTGATCGAGTTAATTTTCTCTGCCAGTTAAAGAACTAAAAGGCAGAGCCAGGCGGATCTCTGTGAGTTCGAGGCCAGCCTGGACTACCAAGTGAGTCCCAGGAAAGGCGCAAAGCTACACAGAGAAACCCTGTCTCGAAAAACCAAAAAAAAAAAAAAAAAGAACTAAAAGGCAGGAAAATCTGAAGCTCAAGAGGTAGCAAAAAATCTCCAGCACCACAGACAGAATCAGCAGTGGAAGAAAGGTGTTTATTGGGAGTGAGGAGACACACATTTACAGCAGACACACAGAGAAAAAAAAAGACCCTCTGAAAAGCAGGTGGGGGGACTCAGAAAAAAATCCTGTCCCTTCTCGAGGGCTGGGGGTTTAAAAGCCTCAGAGGAGCTTTCCTCCCCTAATTCGGGGTTGGTCAGTTTAAATAAAGCTAGAATGGTTGATTCGCCCAGAACCGTTGTGTGACATGTCCTGAGCAGGCCTTGACCTCATGGAGCCCCTGCTGATGGGGGAGACAAAAGTCTACAAAACCTTGTTCAAAGCTTTGTTTTAAGTCAAGTAGGTGAGGAAGCAGCTGGCCATGTTGAAAATTCACCTCCTTTATTACCTAGTCACGGCCCCTCTCCCTATCTGTCTGCCTAACAGCGTCTCACTCCTGGGCTCTCACATGTAGGTTCAAACCTCACAGATCTCAAAGGTAGCATACTGGGGATTTTAAGTGATCAAATAGGCAACCTCAACTGAGCAGAGCCCAAAAAACAATAATTCTATCAGCTAAGGTACTTGTGGCTAAAACTGTCTTTGTGTGTCAGAAAGGCCTTAAAAGTAAGGGCTAAAATAGATGTGACATGTCAGATGCCCCCTCATTTATCAAGTGTTGGTTGATAGCCTACTATGTGTTTAACTCTCTTCCCTTCAGGTTTTAATAGCAAAATCTCAGATCTCCATTTCTGCAGAGCTGATGGTCAGGAGTTAATGGTGCAGTGAGAGGAAGGGAGTGACCAGAGGTAATCATTTAGAGGGCAAGGGTTTGTGGTGTGTGTGTGTATGTGTGTGTGTGTGTGTGTGTGTGTACATGCACTTGTGCGAGCGTGCACCTCTGCATGTGTCCATGTGTTAACAATGGGCAGGGCAGGACACACTGAGAAGGAAGCCTTTGCAAAGAGACTGATAATAAGGAACAAGCTCTGTGGCTATCTGAGGGGGACCATTTCAGGCATTCCTATCAGTCAGCCTCCATAAAAATAAATAAGTAAATAGATAATAATAAAATAAAAAACCAGCACCCGAGGACAGCAGAGGCCCATATCAGCAGAATACAGGGTGACTGAGGTCCTCTCTTATTGGCCCACGAAGATTTGACCTTGACATTGAGATGTTGCATCTGTAGTAGATGCCATGATGGCTCAAGTTTGCATAGAATCAGTGTGGCCAGCAAACCATCCCACTGAAATAAAAGAAAGAGCCTGAGATTGCGAAGAAGGTCAGAGGCAGTGGGGAGAAGGGGCAGGGTGGGAACGAGTAGGCAGGTTCCATGGAGGGAGCTCGGGACTTATAAGAACAGAGGGCCGTTCGCAGCAGGGGTGGGACCCCAAAGAATAGTTGATTTCACAGGTTGTTTTCACTTCAGTCATATGGGAAATTTGACATCCTGCGAACCCCTCAGTAAGTTTAGCTTTCTTCATGCATTCTTAGATGGTGATTTAGTAGGCAATAAAGAATCACGCCTTGTCCAACCCTGCCCACTGTCCATACAAAGGAGAAGAGTCCTGTGTTAGGAATGAATGATCTAGGTCACAGGAGATGTTCACAGTGGAACCAAAGCATAGGTATAGATGGAGATGGCCTGTCTGGGGACAGATGTTATGTTGACAAGTACGGCAGTGACTACAGCTGACCAAGGGGCTTCCCGGTGAGTCACTGCTGCAGTCACTAGTGAAGACTGAATGAGTAGGCTGGCCACTGGGTTTGAAATTGTGGGCTGGGGTTCCAGGCAGAAGGGCCAACACATATACGTGGGCCTGGGCACAACTACAAGCATGGCAGGAATGTGCAACTGTGGCGGCTCACATTATGGCTGGGGAGTGGAGAATGAGCAGAAGCAGTAGGCAAGGAGACTATGAAGTCTCCCAGGCGTGTTCTCGGGGTTCATTCTCTCCCTTAGGAGCAAAAGGATTGGTTGCCATGTAAGTGAAGCTTGACAAGCCTCTAGAGGGCTCACTGTAGTGCAAAGGCTTGCCCATCACTGGTGTCTGTAGACCTATGAAGGTAACACACCACCACATCACCCTGCAGAGTTTATGTGAAGCTTCCATTCAATTGATGCCTAGGCTTTAAAGATTCTCTCAATTCTTTTTTTGTTTATTCGTTTGTTTTTGTTTTTTTGTTTGTTTTGATTTGGTTTGATTTTTTTTTTTTTGAGACAGGGTTTCTCTGTGTAGCTTTGGGTGTCCTGGAACTCACTCTGTAGACCAATTCTCATAGGTATAAAATGTGAGAGGGCAAAGCCAATAGTGTTACATGAGTCATTTTATTGACAGAAAGACCTAGAAACCTAAGGAGTGTTTCATTGTACTGCTTTCCCAGCTAAAGAAATAGTAACTGTTTTTGCAACTTAACTTGCTTAATCTGTAATGCTACTGTTCATATGTATCAAATTATGTAGTATACTATGGTGATAATTACACATTATTTTATTTTATCTCCTTTCAGATTGTCTCCTGAAACAAATTAATGGAATTCTCCACAGAAGTTTACAAGTACCCTAATACAGCCACAAATGAATAAACCACTGTTGACAACAGTGATTTATTCATATATATATATATATATACACATATATATATGTGTGTATATATGTGTATATATATGTATATATATCTCGTGAAGTGCCCAGTCTTTTCTAGCTGTGGCCTGATGCTATATTACCTGAAGAGTAGACCTTGATGTGGAAGAAAGGAACAGGACAAAGAGAATGTCTGAGGTATGGTCTGAGGAAAGAACATCAGCAAAAGAGGTAGATAGATACACAGGCTCACACCTATAATCTCAATACCCAGGAGGCCCAAGGCAGGAGGATTGCTGCAAGTTTGAGGCCAGCCTTTACTCTAGTGAGTTCCAGACCAGCCTGGGTTAATAGGTGAGATTCTTTCTCCAGAAATATGAACTCCAAAACAAATAACAAGAAAAAAAGAGATTTTACTCAGGATAGAATTGGCTCACACTAACACTGTGGAGAGCAGCTATGTGGTTGTGATTATGGCAGATTGTGGATTTGCCCTGTGTGGACTGCATTCAGTTTCCATTGGAAAACAATATTTGTTCCACTAACCAGCCTGTGGGCCATGACTAATGAACAATCAATGGGAACACCAACTCCATTTGGTACAATTTATTCCAGTGGGTCAAGGCACATTCTTAGCGTTTGCTGTTGAGGACATTGAGATGGGAGCATGTTGTGTGCCTATTCATCACCAAACAGGTACTGATATGGGCGGAAGAGGGAGACTAATGGGAACTAATCAATTCTACCACCAGGGTGTACCTCAAGTTCCTCAGCTGCCAGCACCCAGGTTGTGCTCAGCACTCCAAGAGCTGCGGAAACCACAAGCCCATAAAGCCTCCTTTCCTCCCGCAGCGACACTGCCTGTGTGAGGACAGATTGCCCCATTGTGGTGCACATCGTGACATGCAGTGGTGAGCAGGACGTGGGGGAGACGCTGGCTGGCCGGCACTGTGGACTGTTGGACCAGCTGTGGAGCATCACGTTTCGCGGAAAACAACTCTCCATTTTCCACTCCCGTGAAGGTGGGGGCAGCCATTCCTGGGCTCATTACCCACGTCCATAAAATATAGGAATGGGAGAATGTGCTGGAGTAAATTTCAAAGCTGTCAGGATTTTGTGGTCTTGATATATCCAAGGAGATATTTTTTATGTATGTTTTATAAAACTATTATCTTGTACACTTTGTGGCCACTGTGTTGGGGAAGCACTTACCTTCTGCCAGATTTCTGGGGAATGCAGGGTGACCAGACTGTCACACTGTCTTCAGAAAGAGCTACTCACTGAGAAACACTTCCAAGCTAGGTATTATTAAATTAAATAAAAGAGAGAGAGATTGCAAAAGATAAAAAATATATGTATGTAATATATTATACTTAGTATGTAGTACACACACACACACACACACACACACACACACACACACACACACACACACAGAGTCACATATGATATCCACAGGGGAAGTCTGGAAGGGTACACACCAACAATGCTCCAGGTGATTGTGTCTGACAAATTCTGTGTTCCTTCACTGTCCTTTCTACTGGCATCATAGCATAGAGCCTAGGCTGGGTTTTTACTCCCTCTGTTCAGTACACAGTTGGAGACTTACAACGTTAAGAAATGTCTCTAAACTTTAGTTTCTCCATTTGGAAAAATGGGAAGAGTAAGTTTGCTACTTCCAAACATCAGGTGGTTTTTGGTAGGGAAGAGTCTAGTTTAAGCCTCAGTTAAAGGAAGGATTCACCGGAAGTCTGCTGCTGCTCACAAAGGACCACGGGTTGCTGTTTTTGTTGTTACTGAGATGTTGTATTTCATGGGTGAAATTAACAGAGGGTTTGCCTGAGACCCTGCTATTACCTGCTGTGTTATTCACAAGCCCTGTGTCCTGGGGTTGTCTCAATAGTACTTCCCAAGAAGGGTGGGTTTGACAAGTGTTAACTTTTACCCATGTCATACAGCAGGTAAGTTTAGTCCAAACTTTTAGAAAAATCATATATTCATGTTTTCTACTTAAAGAAGGTAAACTGGTGACTGGCCCCTGGATTTCTGTGTGTATGCTTTCAAACCCTCCACGGTCACATAAGATTCCACAGTGTAACGGAGACCCTTGGGGAAAATTCTTCACTGAACATCTCATTTCATCAAGTCCTTTGACTCTGTGGAAGGAGAATAGGCTGAGCACCCTAGTCCTACAGTCAGAAAACAGGAAAAGCATCAGGTAATAGGTGAGAACTCAAGCAGGAAACGTGTGTTTTAATGAGGGAAACCCCTGCACTCAACATGGTTAAAGTCAGACATTCGGAAGAGGCCAGCTGAAAATTTGAATTGGTCTATATTTTGAATTTCTCTACAAGATTCAGGGTATTTTCCCTGCCTCTTCTCTGTACGCTACGTACATTATCACAGCGAGAGTGACTCTCATGTGACACAGTATTTGCCCACTGATAAGACTCCCCAAACCAAACCTAGTCATGTCTCCTAAACCCCAGCTCTTCACTCATCTGTCAGAGGTACCGCTCGCTCGCTCTGTCCACCTGCACGTGTCTCTGCAATGCCCCAGAAGACTCCCTTCCCTGCCTTAGTCACAGGCTCCTGCTCTCTGCTTTGAGGAGCAGCTCAGCTAGCCGTCCGGCCCTGTCGTTCTGACATGAATGAGCTTGTCAGATGAGCATTTCCTGTCTACACGCTTTGTGGTTTCCAAACACTCCTAGAGAGTTCATCCCTGCTGGTAAAGGGGGATTTAAAGAGTGTGGGGTTGGGACTATCTGAAGCCAAGCCTTAGTGAGGGAGGAGAAGAGAGTTCGTTCCAAGGGATTGGTCCTTATGAGCTGCAAGGATATGAAGAGGTAGGGCCGGGTGAGGCCCAGGGAAAAGTTAAGTCCTGGTCTTTGCTGGGAGACAGTGCCTCAAAGGGAGTGGGAACAAAAGCCTGCAGCCCGGGGGCTACTTCCCTATGTCCCTTAAGTAAGTGTCCTGCTTGACCCTTACTGAAGCTTGGGCAAGGAGGCAGCTCCCCAGCATAGCACTCAGGTGTTCTACTCCACGAGCACCCCCCAACTGATTGTCTTCCTATAAAGTCAGAGGGATGTGAGTTCAATGTCTCTGTGGGTTTATGACGATGGCCTGTTTGGTTTTAGCCTGCATTTTATGTTTTTCAACCTGAGATTTTTAGATTTTTGATCAAAGAATTTTTCAAATGTAGACAAAACAAAAGCCTCACCAGGGCCAAATCCCTCCCGAATCTGAGCTGTAGTGATGGTGGTGCAGGGAGCCTGAGGGACCAGCCAGTGCCGTTGCTCTCCAGGCATTGTTCGCATGGTCAGACTGTCAGAGCTGGTACAAATGAAGCTGCCCTGTCTACACTTAGCTGCTTCGCTGGGATGTCTGGGTGGCTGAGTATGGAGGTGGTGGTGGCTGGAATCTGTATTGGCACGCGTCTTTATGAGGCTTCCGAGGAAGGCTGTCTGCACACCATTCTTGGGAAATCTCTTCTCTTCTCACCATCTTGTTTTATGACAAAGAGCTGGAAGCCTGGTGTGAGGGCTATTCTTGGTTGTTAGCTTGACTATATCTGGAATGAACTACAATCCGGAAGAGGGCACACTTGTGAGAAATATTCTACTTGGTTTGAAGTGGTGAATCCATTTCTAGTCTGGACCTTTGAATTGGGAGGACACAACTGTGATCCAGATCTTGAGGGAGAAAGACACGGGTTGTTGATCTGGACCTTGAAGGAGGAAGACATGCCTTTAATCAGAGCCACACCTTCTGCTGGAAGCCTATATAAGGACATGGAAGAAGAAAGGTTTTGCTTTTTGCCTGTTTGCCCTGCCTTGCTAGCACATCCCATTCCTTCACTGGCACTGGAGCCTACTTCTTCAGGATTCCAGCATCTACAGAAGAACAACTGAGACCCCAGCCTTATGGGACTGAGCAACTAATTCTTGTTCATAGCTAGCCACTGTTGGATTAGTTGAACTGCAGCCTGTAAGTCATTTCAGTGAATTCCATACATATAAGAGAGAGGGGGGATCATTCCATAAGTTCTGTGACTCTAAAGAACCCTGACTACTATGCCTGGTAAGGACATGCGATCTGATCCAGACAGTGACAACAACATGATAGCAGAATGGGCTGGAACCAGGTTATTGCTTACTCAAAATCTCCTGCATGTGGCTGAGACTTTTCCCATTTCACAACTTAGTGCCCTATATAAAAAAATGCACTCCATTTCCTAGGATGTGTGCTCTCCTGAGAGCATTGTGATTTTCTTGTATGATTAATGACAGGCCAGAAATGTTTGGCCAAGAGAAAATGACAGGACTGAGCTTCCCATGATACTAATTAGCTATCTGACTACCTTGACTTAGAGACACCCAGCTTGTGGGGCTGGGGAAATGCTTCAGTCAGTGAAGTCCTTGCCACTGCACAAGCATGAGAACATGAGTTCAGTGAGGCAGTCAGATCCCTTTGGCTTTCTGGTTGGCTTAGCCTAGCCCAGTCCAGTCACTGGGCCAGGGAGAGAGCCTGGATAAATAGAATGGCTACCTGTGGAGGAAGGCACACTTGAGATTGACTTGTGGCTTCCATACACAGGTATGCACATACAGTTGAGAGGGAGAGAGGGGGAGGGAGGGAAGAAGGAAGGGGGAGAGAGAAGGGGGGAGGGAGGGAGAGAACCAGCTGCAATGCGTTACTGGTACACCATAAATAAAGGAACTGGGTGTTTCTCCCCTGTTCTAGAGTCACTTAAGAAGAGAGCAGTAAATGTTCTGTTGCATAGCCATGGTAGACAGAGGTCTACTGCCAACATCTTTTACTCCTGGGACAAACATCTCTGCTAATAGGCATCAAGCTAAGACACAGTTTATAGGTAGTGTCCTTCTGTATGCTATGAATATGTGTTGCTCTGATTGGTTGATAAATAAAGCTGGCCAATGGTGAGGCAGAATAAGGTTAGGCAGGACATTTTAACTAGAGAGAGAGAAAGGCAGAGAACAGAGGAGATGCTGCTAGTCACTGCCAGGAGAAGCAAGATGTAAAGATTTATATGTGAAGGCACAAGCCACATGGCAAAGTATAGATTTATAGAAATGGGTTAATTTAAGATCTAAGAGCTAGCTAGCGAGAAGTCTGAACCATTAGGCCATACAGTTCATAATTAATATAAGCCTCTGTGTGTTTATTTGGGTCTGAGCAGCTACAGGACCACAGGGCCGTGGGAGCCAAAAGTCTTCAGCTACACACAGTCACTTCTTACTTCCCACATATTATCTCTTGTGACAAGTTTCTTCCTGGGACTTTAGAGGAGATGACCCTGCAGGTCTCCTACACAAAAGTAAATTATAGCATAATATCTTACATTCTTTATACAAGGCCATCAGGATCCAATTTAGATTATCTTAAATATTCTGCCACCGTTGAAAATTCCCCCAGACAAAAGGGGATCCTCTGCAGACTGGGGTCTACCAGTGTCCAACAGCAACATTCCCACCTGAGCCACTCACAGGCAGGGCTTTGAAATCCATGGGACTGATCAAGATTCACAGCAGAGAGGGATGCTTGCTGTTTGGATGTAGGTCTTTTGAGGACACCATGGCTTCACACTTCACTCCAGGGCTCTGCAGTGAAACCCCACATCAATGATCACAAAAATTAGTGAATTGCATAATAAAAACAAAGGGGATTTTTTTAAAAGTAGTTCATGGAAATGTGCTAATCACCATTCAAGCTGCTAAATGAACTCTCAACTTGAAGTCTGAAATGATAGAATATGAGAAGTCATAAAATCCCAGAGTAAAGTTTCCAACTGCAGGATTCAACATGCTGGCTGCCTTTCTTACCTTTCTTACCTTCTGAGCTGCACCAGACAAGACTACCACTAAGTCACAGTCTTGTTCTTCATAATGCTTTGTTCTTCGTTATGAAACAATTATAAAACGAGGAGAGACTGTTCTGCTCAGTTCTAAAGATCTAATGGCAAACATTGATGGGAAGATATTCAAGGACTCAGTTTATGAAGACTGGCAAGCTTCTCATTTTCTCATCTGTTCATTCATGTGCTCATGTGGTTGCTCTTTCTTGTGCCGTGTTCATTCACCTACACAACGGGTTTGTGTTTGGATGTTGCACTCCATTGCCAAATAATGGTCTCTTCCCTGGCAAGTCATTCTCTCCATCACCAGAATGGGCTCTCTTTCCTCACCATCCACGTCTCCCCCACCAACAGAGGCATTCTTAGAAGGCCAGGTGGCACCCACATCACCACAGAACTCCCTTCACAGCATGGGAAGCTCCTCCTTTCTCTCTGAAGTCCCCGGGAGGCTTGTCTTGGACAACAGCAGATTGGGTTGAGTGGGTTAGTATTCCTGCTTCCCTAACGTCCACCCTCTACCCCTGGGCCACGGCTCAGGGCTGAAGCAGTTAGTACAGACCACGGAAGCCACCTGCTGACAGGGCCTCCTATTGGTACCTTCTCTCCACCTCCCATGATTCCTCACTCAATTCCTGTACCACTCCTCTTCTCAGGAAGCTTAAAACCCTGCACTTGGTACCCCCAGCCAGCCATACTCAACTGGTCTCCTCTGCCTGCCTTCTGTTATATCCCATTCTCAAGCCCCTTCCATAGTCAGACCAGATTGTAAACATGGCCTTGCTAATGTAGGAGGTTTTCCTTCTGTCTAGAATATTCTTGCTTGGATCCCATGCCCACCCTATCTCATCATTCTACCCACCTTTGAAGGTTCATTTGGACAAAATCTTAATTCATATTTTCCTTTATTCCCCCAGGAATGTGAATAAATTTTACTCGAAGCATTCATCACTTTTTTTTCATGCTTCTGTTCTGTTATTTGTTAACAGATTTTCATTTCTGGGAGGTGATGTCTCATGACAGGGCGTTTGAGCCTCATTTACCTTTCTGCCTTAGGGACTAGCAAGTGCCCTATACATTTTAGGCACTCAATAAATCATCTTGAGTTGAGCAGAACATAGAAATGTGATATAGTCCTCACTCCTGCAAGGAGTAGGGAGGAAAATGGATGAAAGAACATTCAAGGTAAAAATCTGTCAGCTGGAGTCCCTGGGCATTTTTTCCAATCATCCAGAAAATGCAAGAGTTACCACAAACTGAGTATCTGACGTCCACAGCACAGGATTCTTTCATATTAAACTGTTTCCCAATCAGGATATTAAATAGTATCCACATCAACACAGATAGGTGCAGTTCAGCTTTTTCAATCGACAATCAATTGACAATTCTCTTCTAACATTCTCATTCCAAACAGGAAGAAGCTGTCCAAGCCTGCCCTCTCCCCGCCCCCTGCCCGGGTAGTTAACAACATCCTTTTGAGTTTATAACATGCCATGTGCTGTGCTAAGGGCTTGATGTGTGCTTTCCCTGGAATTTGGATCACCTGGAAAGTAGGTAGTTCTGAATGACCATCCCATAGGTGAGATACCTGAGACTTAGAGAGACTGAATAATTTGTCCAAGTTGAATAAAGCTAGGAGGACAAGCCAGCATTCTCCTCTAGATGTTTCTGGGACTTTCAATTAGTTTGTGACAACTCTAAATTTTGTACATACATCCCTGCCTTGTCTCCTTCACCAATCACCAGTTTTTCTAGTAAATAGACAAGTTCTCTGGGGCCTATAAAATGCAAACTAAACGTCACACAATTTGGTATCATAGGTGAGTAATGGAAATACCTCTTTCTTTTTCTAGTAGTTTGTATGCTTTTCCATCCATTTGAAGTTTTGTATGGTTTTAAGTGCCATGGCTGAAAAGCCAACTAAAGCAGGATTTACTACCCTTTAACGCTATGAACTCATTCTCCAGGGGAAGGGCTATGCCACAAAATCTTCGTCAGGCTTCACTTTATCAAAATTACTTCCCATCAAAAAGACTTTTTTTGGTTGTTGTCGTTCATTAGACACTTCTAATAACTCAACTTTAAGTCTAGGTGATTCATTTTCAGCAACGTTTGCCCACAAGGAAGGATCTGGAAGTGGCTGGGAAGAAGGCTGGCTTTCTCTGGCAGGCATCGGCTGCCCCCTGCTGGCAACATGTGCTCTTCAGGCAGCTGCCTCTGCTCCATTCTTCTCAGGCATGCAGCAAAAGTTAAAAACCTGTAATAAATGATAAACACCATTTATTCACTAAGTGGGACCTCGCTTGCCTCAGGGCCAACACACAGACTCTGCCTCACCTGCTTCGTAGTCTGTATCAGATTGACAGGTTACGGTAATAAAATGATTTCGGTTTTCACATGAGCTTTAAAAACAGTCTCCCTCTCTCTCTTCCTCTCCCTCCCTCTCTGTCTTTCTTCCTTCCTATATTTTGACACTGGGTTTCATATCACCTATCACCTCGGCTGGCCATGAACTTACTATATAGCCAAGGATAACTTTGAAATTCTGATCCCTTTGCCCTTCCCCGCTCAAGTGTTGGGATTATAAGCAGCTTGCATTACCACACATAGTACAATTTGTGGGTGCTGCGGATCCAACCTAAGGCTTCATAAATGCTGTGGAGGTACTATTTGAACTGATCTCTATCCCCAGCTCTACCTAATATTTACCATATGGTGAACGGCATATTTTCACTTAATGAAGGGTCAGACCCACTAGGTATAGCCTTCTTCTGCTCTCCCTTCAGAACAAAGAACCAAATTCCCATGGCAGAATGACATTCTGGATTAAGCAACACGCCTGAGACATTCTCACACAGCACCAGACACATAGAAGTTGCTTAGGAGATAAGGCTCTCATCTGATCTTTATCAAAATGATATCAAAAGGGAGATTATACCTTTATAAAAATGCCTCGTGGGTTGTGATCTCCTGCCCTCCCAGCATGTGGGCATAAGTGGGTAAAATGACAGAGGGATCCCTGAGCTCTGCTCAGCTCACGTGTGCTCTTAGTTCAGAATCCACACTTCACACAGGGAACAAAGGTTGCATTGAGGTTTATAGAATTCCCTTTTGGCCTCCTAATTTAGCATCTCCTTCTCTAGATTCTCTAGAATCCGAAGCACCGGTAACTTACCGTACTAAGTATAGTAGCAATACTGCAAGATTTAAGATCTTTGATATCTTTATTTTTCAAAGATACCAATGAGGACTGTGGCCAAAGCATCACTTGGCACCCAGCTCCAACTCCCACCACCATGCCCCTTTGCAAATTATTCAGAAACATGGAACCACGTATTGCATTTCATTTGTTGCTTATTTGGGTTGAAATTTTTCTTGCATTGTGGGGATAGAAACATCAGGCGTGAAAGGCTAATACAGCAAATGTGGAGGAGAACACAAGGGACTGATATATTGGAACAGCAGTCACTGAGTCTTCGGAGTCTTCTACCTCTGCCCTTTCCTCACCATGCAAATTCTTCCATCATTCGGCAAATGGTCAGATCTCACTACCATGAGATTCTTCCTTTTGCAAAACAAAAATCTCTGTGGCTTTAAAAATTGTGTTTGTTAACCAGAAATTATTCCTGCTTATATTTTGAAGTACGTGGAATGCATTGTAACTCCATTCATTCAGAAATCTAAGAGACTTACTGGGAAAGAGACTCCCCAGGCAAGGCTGCTTAGCAACACTTTTGGGGGAGGCCCACATCAGCTTGCCCTTCACATCACCATCCTTCCAGCTCATCTGCTGACTCCCAGATGCTCCAGATTGTCTGTCCCTCAGTGTCTATTGTCCAAGCCAGTGCTTTTGTTTGCCATTGTTTTGGATCAGTGCCGTTGATGCTTTGAAGTCCTTCCATGGTCGCCCCAGAGTTCACTTCCAAGCACATATTCCCACTGTAGCATTTTATATAACACAGTGCAAATGTGTTTAAATAATAATCATAAAAGCTAACATTTATTGTGGGAACTCTGTAATATGTCTTACATGCAGGATTTCTATGAAATTAGAAAGACAGGGAAGCTGAGGCAGAGGGATTAAATAGTGTGGCTGTCCTTACCCACTTGCATGTAGAGGACAGATACAAGCTCTTGTTCTTCCAGTGTTTGTAAGCCTTGCTGTTTGTGGCTCTTTTGCGAAGACATCCCATCTATGTCAGGGACATATTTATCCTTAATATATCCCTGGTGCTAGGCTAGCACCTATATGTGATATGCTGTCAAAATGCATAGTGAATGAATGCATGCAATTAATGGAGCCTTGTGAACCCCTTTGAAGCAAAGATCAAAAGTCAAAAGTTCAATTCCTCACTTTCAAGTGCTGAGAAAGGAGAGTCAACAGGAACTTCTCTGTGTTCGAGGCCTCTTGCATTCACTCACCTCTTTCCTATACTTCATCCCAGCAGGGCTGTTGAAGGCCTTGGTACTACCGGGCTGTGGTGGCATTGGGTCTTCTCAATGCTCTCCCCTTTTATTCACCTGGTGCTTTCAGGTGTCCATCCTCTCAGATAATGAACTCCAAACTCCCCAACAACAACCAAAAAAAATGCTCTCCAGGATTAACCAATGACGCAAGATACAAAGTGCCAGGCCTTGAAGGGCAATATTGTAGAGGCCAGGAGTGAAGCGACTGGAGTTAAAAACTCTGGCCATCCCCCAGGAAGCCTACCAGCTTAACAAGGCTCAGGAAATGAAGAAAGTCAAGATTCACCACACCTTTCTGCAAGGGTTTATGTTCAGTAGACAATTTGTGGGGGATGCTCCTCTGTGGAACTGCCTGGAAGTTGGCCAGTGAGCTCTACAGGGGGCAGATTTTATGAGTCCTCACCCATGCTGGGGTGAGATTTTTGATCATATAACTAACTATCTTTAGTCCCCATGCTCCTGAAAATAACCTGAAGAAATTCGCTGATTCATTAAACTTGACTAGAATAGAACCTATCATTGGTTCTACAACCCATCTTGAGCAAATAGACATTTGTTCAGGGCTCCCCAGAAAAAGTCTTGAAATGGGGCAATAATTTCATAGTGGAGGAGTCCCTCTCATGACCTCCCAAAGGCCCTATTCCCAGCTGCCGTCACACTGGGGGCCAGACTTTCCACACTTGACTGGGGGAGGCACACAATCATTTAGCTCACATTGATAAGGTCATTCCTTCTTCACTCTTCCCCAACTAAACTGAAGGCTTCAGAGAGCAGGAAGCCTGCCCTGGGATCAGCATTATGACCTGGCGTACTTAGTGATTTTCATTTCAATTGTTGAGCTGACCTAACTGGGACACCAAAACACAACCTTTCCACAAAGGGTACGAGTACATATTACTGCTCAGTCTTAAGAGGAGATTCTGTTAAGCTCCAGTACCCCCATCAAAGCCAAGAAAAGGCATGATAGCATTCATGGTACATGAACTCATCCTTGCAAGGAAGTCTCAACTGGAGAAGGTGCACTTATTTTTGGGGGGTGGGGTGGGGGATTTATTTGGCTGTGCTTCCATGTCACTGTTCATCACTGAAGGAAGTCAAGTCAAGAACTCAGACAGTGTAGCAACCTGGAGCAAGAACTGATACAGGAAGCCGTGGAGGAGTTCTACTATTGTCTTGGTCTCCATGCTTACTCAGCCTGCTTTCTTAAAGGGCCCATAACCAAGCCCGTAACCACAACTTAGGGGTGGCCCCACCCACAATGGGCTGGACCCTCCCTCATCAATCACTAGTTAAGAAAATATACTACAGGCCTGCCTATAGTCAGATCTTACAGAGACATTTTCTCAGCTAGGGTTCTCTCCCCTCGGGTGTCAAGTTGATCTAAAAATAGCCAGCACAGCACTCCAAGGTTTTATGAGATGTAAATTGAAATATATACAAGTCTTAACCTTTTTTTCCCCTGTGTTTAGACCAGAAGTCAGTGGCAGGAAAGGCAGGAGCCACATTTAACCTGCGGTGGTGTACACGTGTACATCTGTTCATCAATGTGTGTGCAAACACATCTGTGTGTTGTTCTGTGTTGACATATTTTAAATCAATTGCCAACATATAAAATCACAGAATATCATAGAAAAACCCACATTTCAGGCTTCCTTTGAGAAAGTAGGGGATCTGGCAATTCTAAGCCAAACCCAGGAGTGATGGACACCTGGTCCTGGCATCCCACTGGCATTTCTGAGGGGCCTTTAGGCATAAAATTGCAACTCAAGTGCAGTGAGCTTTTGTAACATCCTTTCCCAAGAGCATCTGTCAGGAGACAGCATAGGCCAAGGTTTCCAACAGGAGGAGAACCAGAGGGGCGGAAAGCAAAGAGAATTCATTCTACCAGTAGGACCTTGAAAGGGAGGGAGGAAAGCCCAATCATGAGGTTGTAGACACCTGGGGACAAAGGAAGGTGATCAGAAGCAGCAAAGGAGCCAAGGAGGTACCGATGGAGCACATCAGAGGGCTTGCCCAGCATGCTGTGGAGCACTCAGCAGACACATCACCTGGGAGTCTCTTAGCCTTTGGTGGTGAAAGGGATGCGGGATGGATCTGCAGTTCTGTAGCAATTGGTCTTTTCTCTGCCAGGTTGATGATGACAGAAGATGAGATATAATCCAGAGACTTGGAATGGAATGATAGAGGTGCCCAGTCAGCTGCAAAAGGCCACTCAGAGTTTCAAATGGAAGGCAGAGCTCTGCTTCAGGGTTACAAAAGCCACCATCTGTTGTAAGTTCTGCTTCTGCTCAGCCTTCTGTCCCTCAGGCGGAGTGGAGGATGGCTCAGCCTGGGCCAATATTCTGGATGAGCAGGTCCAGAGCACCTCAGAGGTTCAGTCCACTAACGTCACAACAGGAACACGGCGGTGAGCAGGCAGACAGTAGCCGAGAGTCCTACATCTTGCAGGCAACAAGAAGACGACTGAAGAAAGTGTGTTTATTGAGAATAAATGCAAACAAAAACTACACATTATTGGTATATAGCTATAAAGTTCATTGGCAACTATTTCAGCTTATATTCTAGAAAGTTGAGGACTGATGTTTAGAATAGAAATTGTTCTCCTAACTACATGTTCTACCATCTTCTTCAACGACATAGAAGAGGTCAGCAGTACTCAGGTGGGTCCTCAGGCAAGAGCTCTCACCTGTGTTTATTGAAGTTAACCCTGAAAGTAACATCCATAATTTTGTAAGTTAAGACATTATCCTTAAGAGGAAAATATAGGCAAGAAGCAATGAAGTGGGGCCCAGGCCTCCGCAGTTTTGTGTCTGACTTTAAGTTTTACAAACAAAACAGGGCTAGAGTATAGCTGGGCATAGAGCATTTGCCTAGTGTGCTTGGAGGTCTGGCTTGGATTCCCAAGCACAGAGAATTAATCAATTAGTTAAAAACTAGAGCAAAAGCCCATGAATAATAAAAACTTCTGTGCTTTATGTTTCTATCCTGAATGTCACTCACTTCTTTTAAATCTTATAGATTTGTTTATTTTTTCTTTTGTAGCTGAAAGTTTTCCTGTGTCCCACCCAGTCCACAGCCACTCAGACCCAAATAAACACACAGAGACTTATATTAATTGAAACTCCTCGGCCATTAGTTCAGGCTAACCATTAACTAGCTCTTACACTTAAACTCAGTCCATTTCTGTTCATCTATATGTTGCCACATTTTCCATGGCTTTACCTGTGTGCCATTACATTCTGCTCCCTGGATGGTGGGATGGAGTCTCCTGACTCAGCCTTCCTCTTCCCAGAATTCTCATCTGCTTATCCTGCCTATACTTCATGCCTGGCTACTGGCCAATCAGCATTTTATATATCAACCAATCAGAGCAACACATATTCACAGCATATAGAACATCCCACAGCATGCTTTTATTAAAAATAGATTATTTTATCATGCAATATATCCTGATTATGGTTTCCTTCCCATCTACTACTCCCAGTTCCTCCC
This sequence comes from Peromyscus californicus insignis, assembly GCF_007827085.1. NCBI lineage: Eukaryota > Metazoa > Chordata > Mammalia > Rodentia > Cricetidae > Peromyscus > Peromyscus californicus. Next base: position 168,448,748 of record NW_026294573.1, on the reverse strand, counting down.
CACCTCCCCTCCCCTCCAGATCCACTCCCTTTCTGTCTCTCATTAGAAAAGAACAGGCTTCTAAAAGATAACAACCAAACATGACAAAATAAAATATGATGGGAATAAAATAAATAAAAAATGATTTAAAAAATAACAAAAGATGAAGCAAAAACTGTCATATTGAAATTGGACACAGTAACCTAACAGGAGGAAAAGAATCCTAAGAACAGGCAAAAGAGTCAGAGACCTACTCTTTCTCAAGCAAATAGCTGTAATATACATGCAGAGGACCTGGTGCAGACTCATGCAGGCCCTGTGCTTGCTGCTTCAGTCTCTGTGAGCTCATATGCACCTTGCTTACTTGATTCAGAGGGCTGTGTTCTCTTGGTTTCCTCCATCCCCTCTGACTCTCACACTTTCCTCTTCTTCTTCCCTCTGGAGTGGGGGTGGATTTGATGGAGACCTCCCATTTAGCCTCTCCCTCCACATGATGTCTGACTGTGGATTTCTGTATCTGTTTCCATCTGCTGCTAGAGGGAGTGTCTCTGATGATGACTGGATAAGGCACTGACCTATGCATATTGCAGAATATCATTAGAAACAATTTTATCGCTTTTTTTTTACAGTAATGTTTGGTTTTACCCCACACTCTGGGCTATCTGGTCTCTGGTATTGGTTATCCAAACAGTGTTGGATGTGGGTCCTTCTCATGGATTGGGCATTAATTCAAATCAGACATTTGTTGACTGCTTCCACAAGTTTGGGCCACCATTGCTCTAGCCTATTTTGCAGGCAGGACAGACTGTAGGTCAAAGGTTCTGTGGCTGGGTTTGTGTCCACATTTCTCTTTTGGGAGCCTGCAGAGTACCTTCTCATACCAAAGAGATTAGAATGTAGGGGTGAGGGCTCCATGTAGGCACCAGCTTAACTTCTCTGTGTTCAATGTGATCTGTGAATGCTGTCCTCAGCAAGCGGGCCCCACTGCCAGTTTGCTGAGAGCAGCCTTTTTGTCTTAGCCCCAGCTTGGGTTGCTTAAAGATTTCTATGGGACCCCCTTGGCCAACACCTCAATGAAGTGCACCCTAATCTCACCACTGGTAACCTTGCCTGGCTGCAGGAGATGGCTATGAGACTTGGTATCCCCCATTACTAGAAATCCTCATAAGGATCACCTTCATAGATGGCAGGAAGTTTCTACTGCACAAGGTTTCCACACCACCCTCCCAATGCCCCCAATTCCAGCCATCTCTCCCATAATTCTCTCCCTCTACCCCATCTTTCCCCACACCCTTATCCCCTCCCCATTTCCCATCCCCACCTACCCCCAGTCTACCCATAAAATCTATTCTATTTTCCCCTCACAGGGAGTTACCTGTGTTCCCCCCCCAGACCCCCCCTTTTTTTCCTAGCCTCTCTGGATCTATGGATTGTAGCTTGAATATCATTTACTTAACAGCTAATATCCACTTATAAGTGAAGGCATGCATATTTATCTTTCTGGGTCTGTATTACTTTACTCAGGATGTTTTTTTTTCCTAGTTCCATCCATTTGCCTGCAAATTTCATGATGCCATTTTTAACAGCTGATTAACACTCCATTGTGTAAATGTGCCATAATTTCTTTATTCATTCTTCTGCTGAAGGAGAAACTCAAATGCATGCTTCTTCTCCCCTCCCTCACCGACCTGCATCTATAAACTTGCTTTGTGAATCTTAACTTTTGGGGCTTTCTGATTCTTGTAAGATTGGTCAGCTTCCTGAATCTTGTGAGCCTCCCTCTTTCAACTCAGAGGAAATGGCTCCACAGCATACCTCTGTAAGGGACACAAGAACTAGTTTACCACCCCCACTCCCATCCTTAATGTATTTCTTTTCCTTTTGATGCTTGCTGTCTATTGCCAAGCAAACATCACTCTGCCTGTGTTTACAATCTGCATAACAAGTGTTGTGCTTTATAAGTAAAAACCCATTCTTAACTGCATATCAACCACAGTGTTTGCTTACCTTAAAACCCAAGACCTCTGTTCCTCAAAGGGTGATGATTCAGGGAAGGGTAGGGTGGGGTGGGGTAGCAAACTAGCATCAGTAAGGAGGGAGACATTTGTAAAACTCATGCTAAGGCAAGCCCACCATGCACAAACCACATGCAATCTAAAACTGAAGTCTACAGCTGTGCTTTCTTTTCAGAATGTCCCTAATAACCATGCCACTCTCAAGGCTGTTGCTGTCACATTATGGTTGCTCCATAATGGGGATAGGTCAGAAATGGAAACTGAGGTCAGATCTCCCAAGCAAAGACCCTAAACAAGACCCCCCTCCCTGCCGAGTAGCTTCCTGCCAGGCGTTTGGTCATAGCAAACAGGAACTTATGAATGCATCAATCTGAACAACCTGGAGTGCATTCACAAGTGCCATGAAATAACAGTAAAGGCCACAAAAGGGGTCTAGTTGCCCAATGCACAAGAGTCTGCTCAAGGACAATGACATCCACAAACTCCAACATATCCCAAGGCAGGTGGGTGCGATGCTAGAGTATGGGTGTAATGGAGAACAATGACAATTCTGTTTTCATCTTAAAAGAAATTTATATAAGGAATCTGTCATCATGCTCATAAATGACCTTCATAGGAAGAGGCAGAAATACCAAGAGGATGTTGCCCTGGTTAGGGGGTAGCTGCTGGCCTGAGGGTCAGAACCAGGGCCTTTCTGGAGAGGGAGAAGCCATCAGTTCCTCCACTTTCATTCTGTGGCTGCTCCGTGGGAGTGGGGCACTGGTTTCGGCTCCCCTGGAAGACAGCTCAATCAGTGCCCTCTGCCTTCATCCTGGGCTTTCTGAATGGTTACCCGTCCGGTGGCTGCTGTCAACCCTCCAGGCCATCACAGGAGAATCAGCACAAGTCTGGAGGTTTCCACTGGAGACGTTTGCCCTTCATTTCTAAACAGAGCCTTTCATAATCCTCCCCTGAATGCTAACATATTCTTTCTTTTAGGAAGTTATGAGGCTGGTGGTTGGAAACTAGTTTTTTTTTTCTTTTTTCTTTTTTTGGTTTTTCGAGACAGGGTTTCTCTGTGTAGCTTTGCGCCTGTCCTGGAACTCACTTGGTAGCCCAGGCTGGCCTCGAACTCACAGAGATCCGCCTGGCTCTGCCTCCCGAGTGCTGGGATTAAAGGCGTGCGCCACCACCGCCCGGTCTGGAAACTAGTTTTTAAATGTCAGATTTGGGGAGGGGGTTTCAGCCCCACTTGTGATTTTTTTCTCTTAAGAATCATCTAGAAATTTTCCAAATCTGGAAAGCATGATTCTAAATTACAATAAAAGAAGAAATCTATTATTCAGAGACATACACTTCAAAATTATTGTCAACCAGCTCTTTTGCTAAGAGATCAGCAAGGAAGAAAACACAGGTTACAGTCTGTTTCAATGCTACAAATAGTTTGAAATGTTTTTATAACTTATGTGCACATTTTTGTGAATATAGGTTTTGAAACTGTATACATGTGTACACATATACCTATGACTTCTAGTTGACAATAAAAGAATTAAACTCCCTGCGGCACTAATAATCGCATTTTCCCCGACATACTCCTATTCCTGCGATAATATCATTGACCATAAGAGGGCAGTATACACCCAGATTATGATTGCACATGCCTGAATCAATCCACATTTTTTCTCATCTCAGATTGCCAACTAGTCTTGCTGCTTGTGGTGGTTAGTCTTTGTCAATTTAACACAAATGAGTCACCTGTTTGGAGGGGTGGTTTATTCTGATTCTCCTCTGATGGTTATGAGTGACTGTTCTTCAGGTTGGTAGCAGCTGCTGGGCTGGTAACCATTCAGAAAGCCCAGGATGAAGGCAGAGGGCAGTGATTGAGTTGTCTTCCAGGGGAGCTAAAACCGGTGCCCCACTTCCACGGAGCAGCCATAGAATGAAAGTGTGGAGGAATTGATGGCTTCTCCCTCTCCAGAAAGCTCCTGTTTCTGACCCTCAGGCCAGCAGCTATTCCCGGACCTCCAGGGCAACATCCTTTTGGTATTTCTGCCTCGTCCATGTGGCTTCTTGTCTATTTTAAAGCCTCACAGTCTCCGTTTCTACCCACTGGTCCCAGAGCTTAGTCTAGTCCTATGAAGTCATTTTGGGGCATGGAGACAGATTCCTTCTACAGGAAACATCACTGTCTTGATTGTTGTTCGATGTAGGATGGCTCAGCCCACTGTGGGCAGTCAAAAGCACGGAATCTGACCTTTATCTATGGTCTTCGGTAGAGCCAGGCCATTCCGATCTGCTCCAAAGAGGAGGCTACCGCTGCGCAGCTGAGTTTCTGCTAATGACCTGGGGAAAGGGAACCTCAGGGGAGGAACTATCTCCTTCAAATTGGCCTGTGGGCATGTCTGTGTGTCATCTTCTAAATTGCTAATTAACAATTAACAGGAGATCCAATCCCCTGTGAGTGGGGCCGCTCATGGGCAGGTGCGCCTGGGAAGTTTAAGAAAGGTGTCTGAGCAGAGCCATATGGAGCAAACACATTTGTTTCTCCAAGGCTTCAACTTTAGTTCCTATCACCAGAGTTCCTGCCCTTACTTCCCTCAGTGATGAACTATAACGCGGAAGTTGCTTTTGGTCAGTATTTTATCAGAAAGCAAACAAGGACACTTTGACACTGCTTTTTATGTTTTTGAAGATAGGCATATATCTGCAGCTTCCACCATGCTTCTGATGGGTCCGTGGCGTTGCTTCATACGTTCTCTCTCTCTCTCTCTCTCTCTCTCTCTCTCTCTCTCTCTCTCTCTCTCTCTCTCTCTCTCTCTCTCTCTCTCTCCCTCCCCCCCCCCCCCCTCTCTCTCTCTCCAGAGTTTCTCTGTGAAGCAGTCCTGGTTCCATGATAGGAGGAGAATGGCCCTGGTGTGTTTGAGAAGACACAACCTATCTGTGTCTGGGCCCCCCTGGAGGAGACTGGGTAAGCTGACATCCAGGAATGGAGATGGAGCCGCCGGAAACCCTCTCCGCTCCTCAGGACCCCGTCAGCACCAGCACTATATGGAGACCCACCCGGGTAGCCCTGGGGTCTCTGTGACAAGTCCTGCTAAGCCCACTTGCACCGAAGCCTCCTGGGTTGCCTTCTCCTCCCAGGCATTCTTCTGATTTGGTGCAGCAGCAAGGGACTCAGCAGGAGTCGGCATGCACGCCTTTGCTTTGGAATCTGTCTACTAAAGAATCCGAACTCAAACTGTTTTAGTGTGAGTACTTTGTGGCCTCACGGAGTGCCATCCCAAACCTTGTATTTATCCTTGATGACCAATCATCTAAGTCCCTCAGGCCCGAAGAAAAAGCGGAGCCTCTGTGAGGACAATAGGTACTGCTAAGGATCGCTTGCAATTCGTGTGCTTAGCACAAGGTGGCGAGCTAAGGATACGCTTCTTTGACGATGACTGCAGCTGTGCTCTCTAGGAACGCTGAGGGGACTCAACTGCCTACAGTTTGGACTTATTTCAATTCTGTTTGTCCCCGAGTGGCAGAAAGTCCCCAAGCACCGAAAGGTGGGCGGTGAGCAGTTGGCGGACTGTCCGTGGAGGTGGCTTTCAAAAGACTCCTAATTTTCTTGAATATGGTAACAGATTATTGAGGCCACAAAATTAGTTAAGCAACATTCAGTTCACTCACAATGTAACTGATTTTGGGTTATGCCATCAAGCAGCACCTCTCCTTCCCCACACCCACCCACGGATGGTCTACATGTTATTCCAGAGGGCTTATCTATTCTGGATGTTCATGTAAATGGAACCAGGCAATGTGTGAGTTTTGTATCTGCACTCATTTATGCTCTAGTTAGATCTTGAATGTCCCCAAAGTGGGCCTGAGGGAAGGCATTTCAGTCACTGGGCATTTACCTGCCAAGGAGACTGTGACTCTGGCTGACCCTTTTGTCTGTTACTTTTCAGGTATGAGATGAGGTGAAGACTTGGTTCCTCTCACTCTCCCTGAAGTACTGATTCACCCAAAGTCAGAAGCAGCAGTACCAGCTGACCATGGGCTGAAACTGCCAGAACTGTAAGTTAAATAAAGCTATCTCTCTCTAAATCCATTTGCTCCAAGGAGTAGTGGCAGCAGCTAGCATTATATATTACGAACGTGATATTTTCAAGGTTCTGTCCATGTTTAATAAGTATTTCACTCTGTTTTCTGATCAGAACATACTGTGGCGTGTTGAACAGCATGGGGAATTCAGACATCATTTCCTGGATCTTTGTCTTGTGGGGAAGATCCTCAGTCTTTCCCCATTTAGTCTGAAGTCAAGATGGTGGTAGGTTCTTTGCCATGTCCCTTGTGGTGTGGAGGGAGGTCCCCTTTTCTCTGTCTCTGTCTGGGGGCATTTCATGACTCGATGTTAGACTACATCCAATGTTTTCTTCACATCTTTTAAGATGGTCATGGAGGGTCAGTCATTACAGACTGTGGAGTGAGGATTTTAATTATGTAGAGTGCAGATTTTAGTTATGTAGGGCAGAAAGGATGGAATGGGGAAGGCGAAAGGAAAGGAAGGAAGCTGGTCCAGTACAGGTCTTGAGAAGGACACGAAAGCTCAGACTGCAGGCAGCTCCCTTCTCTAGTCCAAGACAGATGAGAAGCCACAGGTCAGTTTCCCAATACCCTGCTGCACTGCCCTTGTCTTTCTAGGTTACCTGGAGCTAGATTTCTCTCACAAACCCGTCTAAGTAGTGACCTAGTTTGAGGAATCACAATTTTAAATTCTTGAACCTGACTCTGTGCCTAGGTAACTCTGTTAAGCATTTAGATTAGTCTTCATCCCCATTAGTTTTCAAATCCCATGATGAACACATGGTAAATTGTGTAGGAGGGACCTTCCAGTTCTGAAGTGTTCTAACTTTATGAGTCTATGAAATCTGTCACAGATGTCCCCATACATACAGGAATGCCTGTTTTCTGGTTCTAGAGGCCATTACATGTCTCTTCGGGTGATCTCAGTATGTCTACCGTCACCCCTCCTTCAACCCAGACATACTTTCTCTTTGCCATTGGCGAAGGTGGGAAAATTCCAGTTGTGTGTGACCAGCAGAAAGTGTCTTTATCTGAAACCCATTTAAACAGCTACCTACATACAAAATTACCTGGCTAGTCTAGGGGCAGTGGGGACACCCAGCTGGGCGTTTACTGGCCCTGTCTACCTCTGATTTCCTTCCAGCAGCTCTTCAGCAAGCTTCAGGTTGGCCACTTCCTGCCTGTGCTGCGGGGATCTCCAGAGTGTGTACAGAATGTTGGGTGAAGGTGGACCTCTTCTCCAGTCAGCACTGACAGAGTAGGCGACTTCAAGTCATCTACACCAGAAGAAAGTGAGGAAAACAAAACTAAAAAGATTTGCTTAGAGACAAATATCTTTCCTGAGTGGCTTTGGTGGCATCTCCACTGAGAGCTCGCTCTGATTCCTATTCTTTTTTTTGTTTTTTTTTTGTTTGTTTGTTTTTCGAGACAGGGTTTCTCTGTGTAGCTTTGCGCCTTTCCTGGAACTCACGCTGTAGCCCAGGCTAGCCTCGAACTCACAGAGATCCGCCTGGCTCTGCCTCCCGAGTGCTGGGATGATTCCTATTCTTGCCGCTATCCTGTTTTAGACCCTTTAAACTAGATATGGTTCTGCTGCTCGTCTACTGCTCTGAGGTCACATCCAAGGTGAAGTGCAAGCGAACACTTGGGGTGAGGTTGGCCTGGGTGGCCATTGTTTCCCCACCGGCTTTCTCTTAGTCCTGGTAAACAATCCTTTGGAGACAGGATGGGTTTCTGAATGAGAAGGGATAGAGTTAAACTATGACTACCATTTATCCTGGGTGGTCATTGGCACATTCCTAAAGTCTATGTTTAAATGAAGATAATCAGAGTCATATTACTGTATCTAATGAAGTCTTCAAAAGGAGTGATATCTGTGCACTATTCACATAGCCTTAGCACATCTCTTCCTATTTTAAAGCCGTTGTCTTTTATTGCCTGCATTTAACCAGTGAGTTCTTTTTCCATCTTAGAAATATTTCAAGTATTTAGATGGAGAATAGAACTCATGCCAAATATTAATAACCGACTACACACTTTCCTAGGATCTGTGGCAACCATGTCAGGTAGTTAAAAGCTAAGAACTTGCACAAATCAACATCATTATACAAAGGAGAGAGAAAAATCAGACCAAAGAATAGTAATAACTCCTTTCAACCAAAAATTGTTCGTCAGATATCTGTTCATCATCTACTGCCTACTAGATAAATTGAGGTTATACTCTTACAGATGCAGCATATAAATACAACGCCTTCTCCCTAGGACATCTTTCATTTGGATATTGTTTTTGTCTCATTTTGTTTTGACTTTAATTTGCATTTCACAACAAATCGAACACAATCATAGAATACTTGCTAAAAGGTCTGTAGAAATATCATGATTCTTCTTGATAAATAAAAATACATTTTTTTCTACTTTGAAGATGCTTGGGTCCAGTGAAGGAGAAAAGTCATTCTCACATAGAGCTGAGGCAAGAATCTTGTCTCCAAGTTTTGTATCTCTGCTGCACAAATTTTGGTGGTCAATACTCCCTCCAGTGACTCTACCCTGACAGTAAGTCCAAAGTTGGTAAGAGTCTTTCCAAGCCAATGAGCAGCAGAATCCCATAGTGCATGATGTATTTTCTAAATTCTGCACTGTTTTGAACTGGCTCTTGTACACGTCAGTGATGATCCATGACTCATGGTGACTTTACTGCTCTCTGTCTGGCCCAAGGCAGAACCCTCACAGTCATCATTCCTTTTCCCAGGGTTTCATCACCCACATCCAGTCCATGATTTCATCATAATAATTACTAATGGGAAGCCTCCTATCAGACTCCTCCCTAGCCTCTATCTGTCTTCTGATTCTATCAGTCCATCCCATACACCATCACAAGCCAAGCTGAGTCACCTCAGGCTCCAGCTCAGAAGAATCATCTCTGAAGACAGGAACCACTTTGAAAGGTGAGGTCTGGGGAGTCCTAGGGACACAGTTTGAGAAACAAGAGGAATACAAAGTGCCACAGGAGTGCAAGAAGCAGCACCCACCTGGAGGGGGGCAACTCTCTAGACCATGTGTCAGCATGCCTTGTCTCAAAGACAGCCATTGTTGAGGCGCCTTCTCCCTGGGACATCTTTCATTTGGATATTGTTTTTGTCTCATTTTGTTTTGACTTTAATCTGCATTTCACAGCAAATCGAACACAATCATAGAATACTTGCTAAAAGGTCTGTAGAAATATCATGACTCCTCTTGTGTTTGGTTTTGTAACTTTCTCAAATAGTCTCTTTGTGCCTTTATTAAGTGGGAATGTTTAGAACAGAAACAAAGAATTTAGGATGAAGTTTGTAGTCAATAATAAAACTGTGTGGAGAGTCACTGATTTTCCACAGAACAAATCAAAGACACTCAAGAGGTTCAGATTGCTTCCAAAACATTTCACTACAGAGTGACTATGGTTAGGATGTGCACCCCCAAAACACGTGTGTTGGAAACTAAATCATCAACACTACAGTGCTGGGAGATGGGTCCTCAAGGGAGGTGTTTAGGCCACCAGGGCTCCATCCAAAAGTGGATCAATGTTAAAATATGAAAGGGTTTGAGGCTGTGGGCATGATGGCTCCTGTTTGCTCTTTCTCTATCTGATCTCCTCTACTTTGAGGTGGTACATAAAGAAGAAGCCCCCCACCAGGTCCTGGCTCTTGACCTTGGACCTCACAGTCTCTAACATCATAAAAAACAAGTCCCTGTCCATTTTTTAATTACTCAGTCTTGGAGCATTTTCTCTACAACATCACCAAACAGATTAGAACATTCCTGTTTTGGAGGCTTCCAACCACCCTGTATTTTAATAGACAAACAGTGTCAGGAGATGTAGATGAGGCTGCTCAGAAGACTTGCAGGAAACAGAGCATTCACTTTAGAAGTATGTCTTGGGGCTGAATATAACTCAGGACCCTAGTTTTTAGTGGAAACAAAACTTGGAGAGAAGAAGAGTTTGCCAAGGCTCTCCATGGAATGAGGCTGGGAGAATGTCCCACTAGTGGCCCCAGGAAGGTTCAAGGGCGTGGCCTGTGTAAAGGTGGAGCAACTGTAGAAGGAGCTGTCATGGAGCAAAGCATTTAGCTTCTGGTCTCCATCCTATTGGGTGGACAGGAAGCCAAGAAGAAGTTCAGAGTCTTATGAATTCTAGACCTGCACCTGCTAGTAAATGATTCTGGTCGTAGTATGTTGCTGGGAGTGATGGAGCAGATGGAAATTCTGGACACACCCTGGGGTACCAGAAAGCAGGGACAACCTGTGGGGGGCATGGATTGATGAATCTCGTCATCAGTAATGACATTCACACAAATACATAATCAAAGTGAGACCTTGGGTTCACAATACATTTGATGATTATTATTCACATTACTATTACTATTATTCACAAAACATTGAATTATTCAGAAACCTTGTTGAAAGCCCATATTAGGGCCATTTCAGAAACTGTTAAAAAAATTCTGTCATAATCCCAAGCCAAGACATATAAAACATTTTTATGAAATTCAAAATTCAGCAACTCAGTCATTTTTACAATCAAACATTCTAACATGATACAATCTGAAGATAGATTTGATACTTACAAACAGAGGACTGTCAGTGGGAAAATATTACTGGTCTTTATTCTCCATATGTTTCTACAAGAGAAGAAACCTTGGCATGCACAGTAAAAACACTGGAATTCAGATCTGATAGTCTTGGATGTGAGCGGACGAGTTTCAGGTGGCATTTGATGGTGTTATGTGGAATAATAGCACACACATGTTGTGTGTTCAGGACCAGGACCGGGGAGATGGCTCCGGATAAAACACTTTCCTTGCCACAGTGAGAAGCAGAGATTGGATTAAGAGAATCCCATGGGCATGTCAGCTGCCTGCAATTCTAGCACTTAGGAGGCAGAGAGGGAGGGGATCTCAAGGCAGGCTGGCTAGGTAGAGAAGCTGGAATTGGTGTACTCCAGCTTCAGAGAGAGACTGAATAAAGGGAATAGCAACTGAGGGAGAGACCTGACATTAACTTTGGGTCTCTCTACACCCCACCCCAACCCCGAATTTATCCATAAATGTGAATGCGTTTTACAGAGGCATGCAAATATGCAAGCAAAAAAGTGAGCAAAGGCTGTGGCCAGGGCCTGGGAGGCAGCATAGGCGAGGCTGCCAGGAACACTTCAGAGTCACAACACGTGCGATTCTGAATTAAGTCTTGTTACTGCACATTCAGTTATACAGCTCCATGGAGGGTCACCACCCACAGCTTAAGAAACCATGCTCTTTATTAGTTAGTATTTTCAAGAATAAATATATTGGTCAGATCAAAGTGACAAATCAAAGAATATTGTGTTGCGAATTTAAATTGGGACAACTGAATGTTACAGAAGGCAGTTTAACCAGGTATGGACAAGTGAAATTGCATTTTGCAGTCTAGACTTGGGACTTACTGCCCTGTCATTGGAAAGCCAGGGCTACTCCTGAGGCTGAGGCTGAAAGTTCATGGGCCTAAGGAAGAGACAGAAGAGATGGGCTGAAGGAAAAAAAAAAAAGGTGCACAAACTCCTCTGTGTTCAGCCTCAGGAGTAGCTCAGACTCTGGCCCTGTGGCATGCCTGCTCCTGTGTAAGAGACACAGACAGAAAGCCTGTGGCATCTAAACCAGCTCCCCAAACTCTCTTGCTCCCGTGTCCCATCAAGACTCGATCTTTGGGCACCTGTCCCACGGAGGCTGTCACAGAATCAAGCAACACAGTCTCTACTTGCCAGAGAAGCTTTGGGAATTACATAGGCTTGTGATTCTCAAAAACCCCGTCACAATTTGGTCTCTGCACAGTTTTGAAGATGAGTACAGACAGACTCGGGAAAGCTTTTGCTTAAATCTGTTGCTATCTATCGAACCCGAAGTTAAACCCAGGCAAAAATATGATTATGTTTCATTCATCACAAAAGTGAGTCTAGCTGAGTGCTTTAATGAAAACATTATTTTCCAAAACATTGTATTGGGGAGAACGGCATGGTTTTGTATTTTTTAAGTATTGTATATAACACATCTATTTTGGAAATTCTTTTACCACCTAATTTATTAAAACATAGCAACTTCCACCTCTTTTCTTCCTACTTCACTCTGTTGTCATGTTATTTTGGCTAAAAATCCAGCCTCACTCAGATATGCAGCTGTAGAAAGCAGGTGTATTTCAATGGTGGTTTTGGTTCATCACAGATATTCTTTGATGGACACCCAAACTCCCCCAGGATTGCCTTGACGTGGAATCTGAATTGTATCAGTGACTCTCACATCCAGGGGCCTTTCTTGCACTCCGAAGTGTGTTTTTAATCTCTTACACATAATTTTCCATAAAGAGTGCTATGATCTGTTTTTTCAAGACAGGGTTTCTCTGTGTAGCCCTGGCTGTCCTGGAACTCACTCTGTAGACCAGGCTGGCCTCAAACTCAGAGATCTGCCTGCCTCTGCCTCCCAAGTGCTGGGATGATCTTCACTTTTAAGATGAAGCCAAATTAAAAGTTCTTCTTAGTGGCAAAAAAGCCAATATAGGAAAATCAGATCTACCATAAAAGAACCAGTTGGTAAAGGTAGCAAAAGAGAAGGATAGAACAAATTTGCAGGTAAAGATCAAGGATGTCTCAGCTATTATAAGAAGAAAAGTAAGACTTGGATGTTTAACAATTAGCCTTGATGGGGCATTGTGCCTGTGCTTAACAAGATCTTGTTTTTCTACTCTACCTCACACCTGTTGGTAATGACTGGGTTCCAGCACTTTGTCAGAGCCTCTCCAACAAGTGTAAAGCCCTGGGTTTGATCTCCAGCTCTAGAAAACAAAACAACCGGGTCAGTGAGGAAGGATGTCTTGGATGTCCTACCTCATAAGGAACACCTAAGATCACATATCAGAGTCAGAAATTGTGTGGTCAACCTGGGAATCAGAGAGCATGGGCAGGGTAAATGCTCAATCTCTCTTTCACTTAAAGATTTCTTTTTATTTATGCATATATGTATATGCACGTGTGTGTGCATGAATGTGCACATGTGTGCAGGTGCCCTCAGAGACTAAAAGAGAGTAGGATCCCTTGGAGTCAGAGTTACAGACAGTTGTGAACTGATCAATGTAGGTGCTGGGAACTGAACTCTGGTCCTCTGGAAGAGCAGCAAGTGCTCTTAACTACTAAAAGCCATCTTTCCAGCCCTCATAATCTCCTTTTTAAGAAAGCAGTTTTATGATTTCCCAGAAAAGACACATAAACAAAGCAATCAGTTTCATTACATATTTATACATATATATTTTTACATATTGCTCTTACCACTCACCTTTCCCACTGCCTGCCCTGGTCTCCCCTCCCTGCTTCCTGGTAGTCTCCGTCCTCCCTCCAAACAGTCCTCCCTTCTGCTTTCATGGCACATACATTCCTTCCTCCTCCTTTTGGTTCCCTCCTCTGCTGGCATGTCTTCTTCCTCCCTTTATTTCCTATGTATATAAAAATGCAAATCTAGGCCCTGCACGTGAGTGTAAGAATGCAGTCTTGTCCTTCTGAATCTTGTTTTGCTTAACACTATGATCTCTGGTTCCAGCAGTTTTCCTGCAAATGTCCCAATTTCCTCTTTCTTCACAGTCAAATATGACTCTATTATGTCTATGTATCGAGTTTTCCTAATCCGTCCATCTGTTGATGGGCATCCAGGCTGCTTCCATGTCTTATGTATTGCAAATAGTGCAGTGATAAGCACCACTCTTTTAAAACCATCAAGGCAGAGCCTTCTTGCTCCCACTCCCCTCGCCTTCTACTGCAAGAGAGGAAATCTTCCGTAGAGATACCGTGTTTGCTCAAAGGCAAGTTTCTGCTATGAATCGCTCCATCCATGGTTCTCCTTATCCAAGCAGTGAAGGAGCCTAAAGCTGTTCCAAATGGAATTTTTCTTTTAGGTAAAAGGGAAGAATACAGGGCTTCCTACATGCTAGACAAGTGTGTGCCAGTTCCCACACATGTGTGTGCATATGTGTGGGCACCTGCTGTCACAGCATGTCACAGCACACATCTGGGGGTCAGTGGACAGCTTAAGGGAATAATTCTCTCCTTCCACCATGTAGGTTCTGGTATCCAACTCAAGTTATCAGGTTTTACCCATTAAGCCATTCTGCTAAGCCGATTGTAGCTTTCTTTTTACTTTGAATTTTGAGATAGAGTCTCAGTGAATTGTCCAGGCTGGACTTGAACTCACTTTATAGTACAGGTAAATCCTTGAACTTTTGCTCCTGTTTCAGCCTCCTGAGCAGTGAGTTGGTCCATCAGGCCTTGTCCTGGCATTAATGTCTCTCAGAGGACACTGCTGAGGCTGGAACTCACAGTAACCAGTGTCTTTGTGCTAATTCTCTTTACCAAGAGACACAGATCTCTTCCTCTGGCTCCTTTCTGGGCCTTTTTGAAAAGTCCTTCATTCAAAACATTCTCTGTCAATTTTCACTAATGGAGAGGAAAGAAAAATAACCCCCAACTCTACTGGAGCACAGGAAGATAAAGTATCAGGGGCAAGTGCAGAGATCCAGTCCTTGGTTGCCCCAGCAGATGGGTCTATACTAAAGGAAGGTTCGTTGGAAGAAGACGCAGGCAGATGCTCTGTTACAAATAGAGCCACTTGTTAAATTCCTGGCAGTGAGAAGTCAGTCATGAATTTACCTGTTTTTACTATCTGTAACTAAAATAACCTTCTGAGTCATCATTTTAACATCTTCCATCTTTTAACATATTTTAGAATCAACCAAAATACCTCCCAGTACCTGCCAAGATTGTGTTCCACTCCGTGGTTCTTTTAATGGGGAGAGAGAGGGTGGTTTCTTCCTCCTACTCTTCTATGGAACCTTTTTTTTTTCCCTATCACAAAACAAAACAAAAACATTGTGCCTGTAAAATCCCTTTAAAATTGCAAGCATTGCTGTTGCTCTGTTGAAGGAGCCACCAGACGAAAGTGAAATTGAACTTGAAGCCCAGAGCAAAAGATTATATATGAAATCAACTTGGCATCCATGACCAAGGAACACTCGATGTTTCAAAATGACAGTGCCCAAAGCACTTCTTCTCAAGTACTCATCTTAGGAAGAGTCTGTGGAAGGGGGTTTTTGTCCCCCTCTCTTGAGTCACCTTCACCAGTTAGAATGCTCTGGTCCCCAGAAAGCCCCCAGCAGAGGGTTTCTTTTCAGTTTACTCAGTCATTCGTCATTCAGCAACTTCAACACCGTCAGCCTTTCCCCTTTGCTGAGAGCGAAGGTTCTCTCAGAGCAGAACCAAGTTGGCAGGATCCCAGGAGGGTGCTCCTCTCTCTGTCTCACCCCAGCTACCTCTGCCCAGTCCCCAGTCTCTGCTCCCATGTTTCCCATTCAGACATCTGAAATAAAGTGGTGGAGTGGGAGGAGGAGGATGCTTTGGGATGCTTTCTATGACATGAGGTTCTTGAATCCTAATGGCATAGAAAGGACAGCATTGATGTGCTGGAGTCTCTCCCTTCTGTTTGGAGTTTAAGGTTTTAAAGACCTTGAGTAGTGGAAGATGACTTTGAACTTCTGATCCACCTGCTGGAATTGCAAGTGTGTGACACACCTGAGTTCAGGTGCTGCTGTGGTTCGAGCACAAGGCTTTATGAACACTGGACAATAACTGAGCAATCTAAGCTCCACCTCCATCCCTCTTCTTTATTATTACTGTATTTTGCTATAAACTCTTCACTGAAACCATGCGGCAGAAAATCCTTGAGAATTTTTTCTTCTATATCAGTTATGGAAAGACATACAAATTGCCACTAAAAATGAATTCAAAGACCATGATCCCAGCACTCTGTTCATATGAGTCAGTGGGCTGAAAGTCTATGTGCTTGCTCTTGAAGCAACCTGAGAGAATAGAATGATGAGAAAACAGCTCATTTTAAATATTGGTTTTCAAAACTTTGCTCCATTTCCTTGTTTATTCAAATGCTTGATGTTGTTGGTATGTAATGTAACGTTTTCATTTGTCTGATTGCTCTTCTGGGACACTCTTTCCAATGGTGATCCTCACTTCTCAGAGTTGAACCTGCTTCCCTGCAGGGCTTTGTTTGCTTGCTTGTTTTTTGTTTATCTGTTTAGTTCAGATGAGCTCATGTCCTCTAGCTCAGGCTGGTGCTCACCTTGTCATCTTTCTGCCCCAGCCTCCCAAACAGCTGCAGTGACAGACTGTAGCACTTTCCCTGACTTTGAAGTCTTAGAGGCTAAACTCCTCAAAATGTCCTTTGGCCTAAGACCTCTGCCTCTGAATTTCCTTTATCAGCGAGCTCTTCATGTGTTGCTCAGCACATAAATAATGAATATGCTGAACTATACTCTGGGACTTGTTCCTGAAGCACTCTTCTGAGGCAGGTCCTGCTATTGACTCCATTCAGAAGAGGAAGCAGAGACTAGGAGGCATTAATTAATTTACATTTGCTGGGTGTAGTGTAGTGGCGAAGCCTAGATGTGAATACAGACTTTTCAGAAATGTCTGGTTTCCATTTGTCTTACTCAGAGTTACAATTGCTGTTACTGTTACCATGACCAAAACAACTTGGGGAAGAAACTTGGCTTACACTTCCACATCATTGTTCATCATTGAAGGAAGTCAGGACAGGAACTCAAACAGGGCAGGAACCTGAAAGTAAAAACCAGTGCGAAGGCCATGGAAAGGTGCTGCTTACTGGCTTGCTCCCTGTGGCTTGCCCAACCTGCTTTCTTATAGAACCTAGGACCAGCATGCAAAGGATAGCCTCACCCACAATGGTATGGGCCTTCCCTCATCAATCAGTAATTGAGAATATGCTCTATAGCTGGATCTTATGGAGGCATTTTCTCAATGGAGGTTTTCTGTGGTGATATTGTGTCCCCCAATATATCGTGCACCTTAATAAACTTATCTGGGGTCAGAGAACAGAACAGCCACTAGACAGACATAGAGGCCAGAAAATGGTGGCACACACACCTTTAATCCTAGCATTCCTGAGGCAGAGATCCATCCGGATTTCTGCTAGTTCAAAGCCATATTGGAAACAGCCAGGCATGGTGACACACGCCTTTAATCCCAGGAAGTAATAGCAGGAAGCAGAAAGGTATATAAGGCATGAAAACTAGGAACTAGATCCTGGTTAAGCTTTTGGGCTTTTAGCAGCAGTTCAACTGAGATCCCTTCCTATGAGAACTCAGAGGCTTCCAGTTTAAGGAAACAAGATCAGCTGAGGAATTGGTGAGGTGAGGTTAGCTGTGGCTGGTTCTGTTTTTCTGAAACTAGATAAGTTTATTAAGGTGCACAAAATATTGGGGGACACAATATCACCACATTTCCCATTTTTTGTCTAAAATTTTAAAAAGCTTATAACTAATACAAGAAAAAAATATATCCAATAAGTATATAATATATACAGTCAAGAATTACATTAACAATGTCTAGTCCATTAACATTTGACAGATTCAGACAAAAAACTCCATTATATATATATATATATATATATATATATATATATATATATATATATATATATAAACAATGTCCAGTCCATTAACATTTCATTACTTATCCTATTTAAAACAAGTAGTTCCTTTTTAAAAGTAGATTCAATAATCTCCCTTTTTATCTTATCATATCCATATTCTCTCTCTCTCTCTCACTTTTAGTAGATCTAAAAATCTACCTTTTATCTTATCAGTTCTGTTTCTCTGATCTTTCAGAGTTCACCCCAATACCTGACTCCAGATTTGTTTTTATTAATAAGACCTTTTAAGATTCTAGTTGCAGTTTCCTCCTTTCAGATGATTCTAGATTGTATCAGATTGATACAAACTAGCCAGCACAATTGATCCCTTGTCAACTTGACATGCAAACATATCACAAGCCATAACCTTTCCTTTCTTGTTCATCCACAAGACCACACATGACATTAGCATTACAATATAAACATTCTAAATTGCAAATTCTTAAAGACATCCCACAGTCTTTAAGAATTCAGTTTTTTAAAAATCTTTTTAACATATTCAGTCTTCTTAAAAATCCAATGTCTTTGTGAATTCCCAAAATCTTGTTAAACGTTCAAAGTCTTTCAACTGTGGTCCCCTGCAAAATCTAATAACAACAAAAAAAGTCAAGTACTTTCTTACTTCAAACTGAAGAATCAGGGCACAGTCATAGTCAAATCTAAGCAAAACCAAACTCCAACTGTATAAATAACTCAATGTCCAATGTCTAGGATCAACTCACAATCTTCTGGGCTCCTCCCAAAGGTCTGGGTCGCTTCTGTGGCTCTGCCCTCTGCAGCACATACAGCTTGGCTTCTAGGCTCCTGTTGGCTCCACTCCACTTCTGCTAATGGTCTCATGGTATTGGCATCTCCAAAATGCTGGGCTCTTTGCTATAGCTGGGCTGCATTTTCACCAATAGCTCTCCTGGGCTCACTTGATGGTGCCAAATTTCAACTTCTCTCCATGATTCCTTCAATTCTGGGGCTTCAACTGCCACTGAGTCTGCACCTGCTCTTAATGGTCTATCCTGGCCTCTCACAGAGCCTCAACCATTTTTCATGAATCCTTCATATGCCTTTAAAACCAGCATGACTTAGGTGACTCTTATGCTACCAAGTTTAACTGCCAGCATGAGGTACAACCTCGGCAGCCTCTGGAACCCAACTTCTGTGTGCTGCCTTTAAGGAAACACTTCCCAGAAGATTTCATCCCATTGATGCTGATCTCCTTAATCTGATTTCTCAGCTCTAGCTGATCAGCATCAATTGTCCCAGTAAAGCCAAATTTTCTCTTTAGTGGTTATGGTTTCTTGTCAATCACAGCCAATTCTTCAGTTCCAGCTAACCAGAACCACAGATTCTTAACTCAAAATATGCAACAACACTGATAAAGTCTTTAAGTGACTCTCAAACTTCCTTCTGGAATTTCCTAAGCCAAGCCTCCATCCTCTGCATTCTCCTAACATTCCTATCTTCCATGTTCCCGCAGAACAGACTACTGAGCTCTCGACACACAAAGGCTTTTCTATTCCAGAGTTTCAAAGTCCTCCCTGAAACACATGGTCAGATCTCTGGTAGCAATACTCAACAATCCTGGTACCACTTTCTGTCCTAGTTACTATGGCTGTGATGGAGCATGATGACTAATAGCAAGTTGAGGTGGAAAGGGTTCATTTTGCTTACACTTCCACATCATTGTTCATCATTGAAGGAAGTCAAGATAGAAGCTCAAACAGGGTAGGAAACAGAAGGCAGGAACTGACTGATGTAGAGGCCATGGAGGAATGCTGCTTACGGGCTTGCCCCTCATGGCTTGTTCATCCTGCTTTCTTATAGAACCCAGGACCACCAGCCCAGAGATGGCACTACCCAAAATGGTGTAGGCCTTTCCCCATCAATCATTAATTAAGAAAAAGTCCTACAGTCAGATCTTACGGAGGCATTTTCTCAATGGAGGTTTCCTCCTTCAGATGACTGTAGCTTGTGTCAGGTTGACATAAAACTAGACAGCACACTATTTTTAAAGTTTGTTTGTCTTTTTTTTTTTTTTTAAGACAGGGTCTTATGCTGTAACCCATGCTGGCCTGGAGCTCATGGCAATCCTCTTGCCTCTCCCGTCTCATTACTGGGATTCAGATATGAGCCACATTGCTTGGCAACACTCTTACAGAGACTCCTTCTGTGGCCATCCTACCTTTATGCTCAGGATGACCCTTCTGTGTTAGCCTGTCAAGTGCTGCAAGGACAGCCTGTGAGCCAGCTCCTACGCTGATGACATCGGTTCTCAACCACCATAGTGGGCCGTGAAAAGGACCTGGTCTGCTGCAGCCTTTGGGCGTCACCTTCCCTGAGATGTGGCTGCAGCAGGCACCTGGTGCTCTGCTGCCCAGACCTCACAGCTGAAGTGTGTTTCAGTGTGCCTGGGGTTCTTGCCACTTAGCATTTGGGGCTCATTTCACCTGAAAGCCCATAATGCTGCAGAAAAACCAATGTCACCTCTCACCTTCCAGCTCCTAACTGATCCCAGGACCAGGAGCTGGTGTCAGAAGGCAACCCTCCAGAGTCTGGGTTTGGTTTAGTTCAAAATGGGAAGTCATTACCACCCCCTGCTTCCACCTCTCAAAAGTCCAGCTGTGTTTTCTCTCTGGTCAAGAAAAGTGTGCTTTGATTTGATGAAGTCAGAGGCAGAATCTAAGTCTAGCAGATATTTAGGTACACTTCTGTAAATGTTCTACAAAATGAGTTTTGTGTTCAGAGGGTCTGCTGACTGAGAATAGTACAGACTTCTTAGCTATTGCAATAAAAAAAAATAAAATGATGCTGAAAATGTGGTGAGCATTAAAAATACCAGTGATGAGGCGGGAGGAACTTGTTAAAATCAGCTTGGTTTAAATCCTATAGTTCTATTTTGCCAGATAGATCTTAGACCTGTAGCCTCCAGTGGGTGGGGATCATGGAGTGTTCTTGAAAGTCATGCAGTTGTAAACACTTGGGTGTGGGTCAGGCTGGAAAGGGGTGTGTGTGTGTGTGTGTGTGTGTGTGTGTGTGTGTGTGTGTGTGTTTGAGAGGGGGGAGAGAAAGCGAGGGGGGAGAGAGAGACAGACAGACAGACAGGCAGAGACAGAGAGACACAGATTCAAAGACATGAGGGTGGGGAATTAATTAATATACTATATTTATTTTAGAAGTGTATGCATGCCCCTAGTCAACCCTGACCTCAAAATACATCAGCTTTATCAGGCTTCCAGTTCTTACTTTCCAGGAATTCCTACTTCTGGAAGGATCAGAAGTACAGAGCATTTTGATCTGACGTAGTGGCTCTTTCTGGCAATCATGTTGGCAATCCCAGCACTAAGGGGGCAGCATTGAGAGGATTATGAATTCAGTGCCAGCTGGGCTTCCAGGGCGAGCCTCTCAGATGTCTGTGATCAGAATGGAAATGAGCAAGAGAGACACTGGGAATTTGACTAAATGGGGACCTCCACCATCCTTCCTGCAGTAATAACTCAATACCCTGCTGAGAGGAGAGACCTACCCATTTAAAGTTAACTTACAGACCAAACAGCCTTGGAAAAGATTTTCACACCGCATGGGTTTGTTCTTAAAAAAATAAATTTATTTACATATGTTAGTTACCATGATAGAGCAGCGTCATCACAGTCTCGCCAGGATCACTAAGCACCGTGCACTGGGTAGAAACCAGCAGGTCAGTGGGTAGAGACCAGCCCCAGCCCCCCACCATGCTCAGTCCTTGGACCAGGAAGAATAGTGGGTGCCTGGAAGAACATGAGCCCCGCAGGAGGCTGTGCTGTGGCAGGGATGACCTGATTAAAGGGGTCTTGAAGTGCATGTCCCAAAATGGGCAGTCAGATAAGACTTCAGGGGACAGTGTGGGTGGGAAGGAGACCGGAGACTCAAATAATCCAGCTGGGCTCACTGAGTGGAGACCACTAGGAGGCCAGGCTGTCCCAACACTGATCAGACAGTTGAGGGAGCTCGGGAAGTGGATCCCAACCCTGAGGGATTGAGGGCAAAACCAGTTTCTGGTAGTATATATCTCCATCTCGTCCCATACCGCTACTAAAGGATAGCTGCTTGATGGGAGTACACCACTGTCCTCAGAAACTTAGAAAGAGGCCCCTGCTGGGCTCTAACACCAAGGCCTTGCCTTTCTAGCGCTGGGAAAGAGCGCTCAACCACCCAGAGAAGGACCTGGCTGCTCAGGACCTAGCCATCAACCACAGGGAAAATCGACACTAGCTTAAAAACCAACTCCTCCTGTTTCTGCAGTGGACTCAGATGGCTGGCGTGGGTTTGTGCTTAGAGCTAATGTCCCAGGTTGGATTTAGTTCGCGAGTTCTTCCCACGGAAACCAGGTTCTCTTTGGCTACAGTTGCGCTGATCCACAGCAGCCATGGCCACCTGTGCTCCACGAGGGCAGTCGCCCGTCCGGTTCGCAGGTCCAGGGAAAGGAGACGTCCGGAATCCAATGGGACCTCCCCGATCCAGTCCTTCGCATTTAACATAATCCATCAGCGGAGTTGCTGTCCATCTAAGCGGAAGTTCCACAGAGTCTGTTGGCTGCAGAAACATCTTTGGTGTCAGAGTCCGGTCGTCCAGATACCACGAATGGCCACGTCTGAAAAATCGAAATGAGTGTCAGATACGGAGGAGAAACAATCTCAAAACGAAACCGCTCTCCCCAGAGATTCCTGACTTTTTTTTTTTTTAGCGTTCTAGGAATTTGTGCGTCTTGTCCTTCTATTAGAATCTTAATTTTACCGGTTACTGATTATTCGAGACCCACAGTGTACATTCATGCGTCCTCGTGGTCTGCTCACGTGATTTTTCGGTGAAAAGTGCGAGAGTTTAGGAGTCTGTGATTTAATGTCCCCTCCCCCATACGAGTAAATTTGGATGAGATCTTTCCCAAGCCCAGGGAGCTGGCAGGTTACGCAGGGACTTTCCGGACAATCGCGTCTGGGAAAACGATCCTCCATTAGTGGTTCGTTGTATTTTTTTTTTTTTAAACCACTCAAACTTCTTAAAGAGTTAGGTCTTCCCTTCCCCCTTTAAAGAAAACAGCGCTGGCGGATTCAAATCTGCTAGGCTGTTGTCTGGAAAACGTTGGGCATCTGAGATTTTTCCATTCGGTCTAAAACGCAGAAATACTCGCAGTGGGGAGCCACAGTGTACCCCGGAAGTAGGGTGTTAACGAATAACTGTCACTGGGCAATGGACCAGGACACTGATCAGAAGGCTGGATGATTTTTTTCTCCAAGAAAAAAGGCTGGCTCCTCCTGCTTTGATTTGGGGACCACTAAACCAGATTCCTCACCGCTGGGTTCAGACACCACCCCTCTGGGCCCTACCTCTGCGGCCGACCCAGCCCTGCGCCCCGGCAGCGCTCAGGGCTGCTGGCCCTAGGCCTCCCGCGCCGCGTCCCTGTCCCTACCAGGTTCACCGGGTGCACGTAGCCGTTCTCGTAGCGGTCCTCCTGCAGCAGCTGGCGCAGGTGCGCGATGTAGCTGGAAGCCAGGCGCAGCGTGTCCAGTTTCGAAAGCTTGGTGTCGGGCGGCACCCAGGGCAGGCTGGTCTTGAGTCTGGAGAAGGCTTTGCTCAGCACGCGCATCCGGGCGCGCTCGCGGGCGTTGGCGGCGTTCCTCTGCGACTGCTTGCACTCCGCGGCCGAGCCCTTGGGCGGGAGCGGCTTTTTACCACCGCCGCTAGCACCGCCACCTGCACCGTCACCTGCGCCGCCGCCGGCGCCGGCCACCCGGGGCCGCTTCCTCTTGCAGCCCCCCGGGACGCCCGCGGCTCCCAAAGAGCGTGGCTCCTCTTCGCCGTCGGGGTCCTCCTCCTCCGCGGAAGAATTGTCGCTGGGCGAGGCGTAGCCGCGCTCGGCGCTGTGCAGAGGCGGTTTCTTGGAGATCGGGACCGGGTAGACTCGCTGCAACCCTCGCACCTCCATGTCTTCGGGGTCACTCACCGAGCCGGTGGACATCGCCTAGTCCCCGGCGCCCACGCGCGCCCGCCTTCCTCCGCCCCGGCCAGTCTCGACGTCTCCGGCTTCCGCTCCCGGGAAGAGGATGGGGCGTGGGAGAACTCAGAGGAGTACCGGAGACCCGGGCCGGTGGCACTGCGGCTCCCCAATGAGCTGGGCGCCTGAAGCCGGCGCGATTGGCCGCTGACCCTCCAGCCTGGGGCTCTGAACTTGACTCCGGATCCAGAAGTGCAGCCGCGAGCTGCGCCCTTTGACAGGACTATTTATCTGTACTCCTTGGGACAAACCACCCCGGGAAAGTAGAGGGGGTTTGAAAGGGGGACAAGAGGTGGGGCGGGGGCGTGGAAGGGGTGGGGATCGTTTTTTTTTTTTCTAAGTCGAGCGGTCAGTGGGGCGGGGGCAAGGAATGTCTGTGCAAAGCCCAGACTTGGGCCTCTAGGCCCGACTGACTCTCAAAGTATCTGTGCTAGGTAAGTGAGATCTGGGGACAAAAAGGCAAAAGGACCTTGTTCCCACTCAATCTTTCTACCTGCAGCTGGTCTTAGTGGGCTCTTAAGAATCTGAGCGTACCCACCGCTGCTTCTCTCCCAGTTCGTTCCGCGGGAATGGTCGTTCAAGTTCATCACTCAAGATGCATGTTTGCTTATCCAAGGCTTCTCAGAGGGCAGAGAAGGGGCAGAAAACAAGCAGCAGCTCCAACAACCTGTGAATCGCTCGGCTTATTTTTTTCTCCTCACCTTCAAGATAGCTTTATGATCCACACAGCGCTTTTTCTACTTTGGTTCGTTTCGTCTTCAAACAACATCTTCAGCTTACACATTATTAAGTCCGTCTCGCGATGTCACTGGCATAGCAAATAAATAGGACTCTGTTTAGCACAGCATTTCAGGCACCACAAGCCGCCTCACCCACGTTACTGAGATGTTACTTTCCATTGTTGTAAGAGTTCCAAATTGTGTGATTTCGTTTTCAGCATCACGGTGCTATTGTGAACTACCTGAGTTGTAGGCGAGGGAACCCATCACCATTTTAGGTGCCATATTGAAGAGCAAGTTCTTGGATGCAGAATAGTAAGTCGGCACAATTGCCTTGCCAAATTTAAAGAGGAAAGAAGAAGGAAAAAAAGAAAAAGAAAAGAAAGATCAAAAACGACGAAACAGCACCTAGAATGCGCTGCATTTCAACTCAGAACAAAACACCCTGCCTTCCCCAATCCCAGAGGGAGTAAAACAAGATTTCGGGCTCATTTCTGAGGTGGGAGGTAGTTAAAATGTGTGCTGGGGGTGGGGGGGCTTTGGTCAGAGGTAGATGCGAGCCAGAGCCCCTGCTGTGTGCCAGTTTAAGAAACTGTGCCCTTGAGGGGTTGAGCTATGACTGCCCAGGCTGACAACGGGGAAACTGAGTTTCCTTCCTTGGCAGCTTAGTTGTCCCTGACCTTCTCCTGGTTCACGGTTCCCCATGAGGGTGGGACAAGCAGATAAGCGGGAGGCAGAAGCTGCCCGGATTCTAGTCTTCACAGCAGCCCAAAACCGAGCCCCAGCCTGAAGTACGGTAACAGGTGGCTAGCGGGGCTAATTTCAGCCCTCAGACTTCACTCCACCTTGTCTCCCAGGCCGTGCCTCCCCCTTAGGGATAGTTCACACACTCCCTCCTCCTTGCTCCCACTTCAGAAGTTTTCTTGTACATTTTGTCTTTGGTTGGGGGAGGGAGGGGAGTAGGAGAGTTACTCATGGTGAGACAATTGAATAAAAGGGTCCTCTGCCTTCAATATTTGGGGGCTGGGGAAATGCAGCTGTATTTAGCAGAAGGTGGAAAAAAATTTTTTTGAGTGTTTGAACTTGAACTTGACTGTAGGCAAGCCTGTCCAGGCAAAAGGAGGTGGGGTGAGGTGGGTGGGGTGGGGGTGGGGTGCCCACAGAAAGATGTAAAGCAGAGGTGTTACCTATAGATGACTTGGAGCTATCACTATACATACTCTCACACATTAGGGGCAAGCATATAGGTTTTAAAAATCTGGGTTGTTTATACAGGTGCAGAACAAAGCCTTTCTTTAGAGAAGATTAATGGTGGGGAGCACGCTGCATTTCTCTAAACAGTTTCAAACACTGTGCCCAGCCTCAGTGCAGAGGATCAAGGCCAGTTTCTTGTCCCTGAAGAAACTGTCTGATCCTAGCAATTTGGGCTGATTTTCCAGAGCGCTTCCCTTCTCCTCCTCCCCTCCACTCTTCCTCTTCGGCTGTCCTTTTCCTTACCTCTGTGCTGTCTTGTGAATGAAGCCCTCATGGAGTCCACTACACTTCCATGTCATTTCTTTTTCATTCTCATGGTCCATTGTATTTCCAGTCTAGCTGTGGCTTCATTCCTCTGCTCGTTCTTCAAGTGGCACATGTAGGAGGTCAGTGGACTGACCAGCTTTCCATTTCACATTAGTCTGCAGCTGCAGTTTACTTCACTCATTAGCAATATCTGACATTTGTCTCCTCTTCACACATTCACGGCATTTGACTTTTCCTTCTTGCAGGACCACGGAACCCAGTGAGCATCACAGGGTGACTCCAACTCTTTTGAAAGCCCACCCCCTTTTCATTGTTTTAATGGTACCATACAGTGTAGGTGAATAATGAACCCTTTATTTTTGAGTTAATAAAGCACACTGCAATCAATTCCTATTTGCCTACACTTTAAGAACTTACAGATTTGTAGCAGGCATATGCTATGGTCTATTGTTTATATTCACAGTCTTGGCAGTTTTAGCCATACTTGTTTTAATTGTGCAGTGGTGGGTGAGTGGGGTTGGTATTCCAGTATAAAACAAACATTACCATATTTACTTGACTATATTGGCTCATTCTTAGTTTCCTGCTTTTTTCTTTTGGTAATTTCCATTTATTTATTTATTTATTTATTTATTTATTTATTTATTTATTTATTTATGTATTTATGCATTTATGAATTTATGCATTTATGCATTTATTTGTCTAAGTCTTGCCATAGAGCCCTGGCTGACTTGATATCTTTTACATAGTGCAGGCAGTATAGCATGAAACTTAAAGGGTCTTATTAATAAAAACAAACCCGAAGCCAGGTATTGGGTTAAAGCTGGAAGATCAGAGAAGCAGAACAAGCCACAGCCTCCTCACCTCGCAGTTCCTCGGCTGATCCTGTTTCCTCAGAATGGAAGCCTCTGAGTCCTCATCAGAATGGATCTCAGCTGAACTGCTGCTAGAAGCCTAAAAGCTTAACCAGGCCTAGTTTCTGGTCCTCACGCCTTAAATACCTTTCCACTTCCTGCCATCACTTCCTGGGGTTAAAGGCGTGAGTCACCATTGCCTGGCTGTTTCCAATGTGGCTTTGAACTCACAGAGATCCAGATGGATCTCTGCCTCTGAAATGCTAGGATTAAAGGTGTGTGTGCCACCATTTTCTGGCCTCTATGTTTATCTAGTGGCTGCTCTGTCCTCTGACCCCAGTAATTCTACAGCCTCAACAGCAAGCAGACACTTCTGCTTGGGAATTAAAGAGCCCTTTGTTAAGACACACACACACACACACACACACACACACACACACACACACCACACACACACACACACACACACACCCCAGATGTAGGTTTGGGTTCATGATCCTCAAAGTCAGGGCTGCGGTACCAGATTAGGCTGTCTTGCTTTCTCAGGACAGTGCCTGCATGGGGGTACAATTCCCGAGATGCAGATGAAAGGTGGGGCGAAGTTGGCATCAGTCATGTGGTGTTTCAGGCACTTGCTGTACTGTTGTGCTGGTCTCCTGCCTGGCACAGGGTTAGGTTCGGGCCTCCGCAGGCAGGCATAGGTTCTTTTTTGCAACTGTACTGGAAGCTATGAGCCCTCCTCCAGCTTGAAGTCACCCTTTCTTATGTCATTGCTCGAAGGGCTGCCTCACAAGGTCACCAGCCCTGAGCTCTGGCAGGGGGAATGGCTAAATCAGTGACATAATCAGTCTTCTCTGTTTGGTTTATTTACCTCAAAATTTGCAGCAAGATCTTTGCTACTTCTCCATGTCCTGAATAGACTTAGTTTATCTAAATTCTAGCACTCTGGCATAGAGGATAGCAGAGACAGAAGAAAGGTAGAAAGGCTGAAGTTAAGAATAAAAATTTAAATACTTAAAAAAAACCCCAAAGAATAAAAATGCATATGGAGACCATTACAGAAAGCCACAACTGGTCAAAATACAAAAACCCACTGACCTTGGGATGACCTGACTGGTGTGCCTACAACACAACCCTTATACCTAAGCTTAGGGAAACATCATCTTACCTCATTGTAAGAGCCAGAAGACCAGAACATCTGCCATATGATTGTGTCATGTGTGTATGACAAAGAAGAAGCTGCACCCATGAGCTCTCAATAACATGGGTGTCTAAACAAGACCTGCATAATGACGATACCAATTGACATCATCCCCGTGTGGATGGGGGAATTGCTCGAGGTCCCAGAAGTGCTACAGTTAATGCCTGCTGAGAGAGGAAGAATCTGCCTTCCCCAGGGATGGGCCCCAATTGGTTATTTAATACCAAGTGGTCAGCACCAAAAAACA
The DNA here is from genome assembly GCF_007827085.1 of Peromyscus californicus insignis. Lineage (NCBI taxonomy): Eukaryota > Metazoa > Chordata > Mammalia > Rodentia > Cricetidae > Peromyscus > Peromyscus californicus. The sequence goes on along the minus strand of NW_026294573.1, from coordinate 168,420,594 downwards.
CCCACATGAGCAAAATAAAATGGATTCAGCAGATTTTATTTTTATTTATTCATTTATTTGTAAGGATAATAGTTAAAGAAAAAGTGGAGCATGCTAGGGAACATGGGAGGGTCTGGAGGGAGAGGGGGGAATTAAGTACATGTATATGAAAAACAAAGAATAAAAAAATGAGACCAGCCATGGTATTCCAACACTCAGGAGGTTGAGGCAGGAGGATCACAAGTTTAAGACCAACCTGTGCTATATATAGTAAGACCCTGTCTTAAAATAAAAAAAAAAAAAACAAATAAACAAAAGAACCCTTAACAAAAAGAAATAAATAAAAACAAAATGGGGGTGTGGAGTTGGAGGTAAGGAGGTGTGACTTAGGCCTGATTTTCTCTGCAACTTAGAATAGAAGGAAAACACCCTCATTGACTGTCTCCTTGGTTGACATGTCTAAATACTCAAGAAGTGGTGGAAACAGATTTTCTTTTAAAACAGTTTCTTCCTGATTTTAGGGAGCTCCAAATTCCGTTAGGATGCTGTGTACTTCCTGCACTCACTCTGCCTACAGGATTAGCCTACCAAAGAAGCCTAGCTCCCTAGATGGTATGCCCCTGAAGTGAAGCCCCCCCCCCAAAGCCTTTGTGCCTTTGGAACATCAATGATGATATGGGGGAATCCTGAAGGATGTGCTACCTTGTGACAGCTTTTGCCCCTGGGTCTGAGAACAATCTTTTTTTTTTTGTTTCTTTTTCTCTTTCTCTTTTCTTTTCTTTTCTCTTTCTTTCTTTCTTTCTTTCTTTCTTTCTTTCTTTCTTGACACTTTTGAAGAAACCTTTAATTCGTAGGCAAAAGCTAAGAAAGTCCCATCTCTTGAGGACTTCCTCCTTTTTAAGTACTTTTGATTTTATTGACAGTAATTGGAAGTGTGAAAATACTGTTACTGAACCATCTCTTGAAGTTGTAGCACAGGACTCTTGCATCAGTGTGTGGTCTCAAGTCTTGCTTGATATAATTGTGTGATTGCTTGGACCCAAGATGGCTATCTGTGTTCAAGTTCAGTGACTGTACAAAACTGTACAAGGTCAGTTACTACAGTCAGTCTTAGCCTCATCTGTCCCACGATGGTCTCTCTTCTTTTGTCTCCTTTCCCATGTCTTAGCTATGTTCATAGGACATGCACTTTAGAAGCCCTCTAACCCTACGGCTACCTTCTCCCATGGTTTATGTTCTACAGCAGTGATTCTCAACCAGTGGGTCATGACCCCTTTGGGGTTGCATGCTAGATATTTACATTACAATTCATAATAGTAGCAAAATTACAGTTATGAAGTAGCAACAAAATAATTTTATGGTTGGGGGTCACCACAACATGAGGAACTGTATTAAAAGGTTGCAGCATTAGGAAGGTTGAGAATCACTGCTCTATAGAAAACCAAATAAAAACTAAAAAAGCTCCTAATGCCAGAAGGAAGTTCTCATGTAGTAGAACCTGGTGATGGCAGAGAACAGGAATTCAGTACCATCTCCCTAAAGTACTTTTCCCATAAAACAGAGACTCACTCACTTATGAAGTTGACTTTTCTGTCTCTAATCCCTATCACCCATCTAAAAGCAGTTCTCATAAATGATCATAATGGGGAGATGTTTGAGGAGATGAGCCTAATGGCTTAATGATAATTTTTTTTATTATTATTTTATACTGCTTCGTTCATTTAGCAGATTAGGGAAACAAACAAGGATGTTGTGCTGTGTTTCTTTTTCAGTTTCCCTCTCAGAGGAGAACTTGAGGCTGTTGTTGAAAACATAGATGAGGGAATCTTGTGCCATGTTTCGTGTTTCTGTCCTTTGTTTATCATGTCTTAACCATTTCCTTCAGGAAAGAGGGGGGAAAGGGCTAAAACAAACAAGAAAACTAAATTGTGAGTTCAGTGGTGGCAGAGACTGTCTTGTGTCCCCAGTGTCCGACTGTTCATGGGAAGAGCTACCTACATATCAGATAGCTGAAAATGCAAACACATGAACACAGTGTCATGTGCAAATATTAGTTAATGGAAGACGCACTAAAGCCATGGCTTGCCCTTTGTCTAAACTGAGTTAATTTCTATATGCTCTATTCTTTTGCTGACACTTAGCCATGAGCACATGTCTTGTGACCTGGATGGGCTCCTGAAGAGCGTTTCTTGTTTATTTATCTATTTATTTCTTGTAGACAGTGCACATTACTACAACAGTCACAACCTAAGTGATTAAGAATTACATTTATTGTTAAAGCTCAAAAAACCGACAGCCCTATTTCCTTCTTATAAACATTAAACCAACCTTTAAATATCTTTTTCCTAGTTGAAAAACAATTCTGGATTTTCTTAAAATTTCAGGGATGCCCAGACCTAGAATATTTCTTCTAAAAGCTACCAGCATAGATTAAGAAAAAAAAGGGGGGTCAAATATAGAACCCTATAAAGTCCACACATTTAAGTGGTAAGAGAGGAGAGGGAAATTCAGAGGAAGACAGGCAGTAATCAGATGTGTGAAAGGCTAATCAAGAGAGTAAGTAGTGTTAGTGAAAGCGAGAGAGAGTGGGGGTTTCCAGAACTGGCAGGTGGGGAGGACTTCCGGTTGAAGTCTGGTGTGACTGCGCTGGAGAAGTTCCCTGTGCTCCAAACATGGCAATGAGTACCAAAAAGTAAAAATGGAAATTTTAAAAGGCAGAATGTCTAAAACTCAAAAAAAAAAAAAAATCTCTCGGACCAATGGAGGAACAGAATGGGAATGTCTGTCCTTTGGGCTGGCTCCAGGCAGGACCACCCAGAAGCTGATGATCCTGTGAGTGGAGAGAGACCGGCCTGGGGGTCTCGAGGGAGGGAAGACACCATGGGGAAATAGGCCCAGGGAGCCAGTCCCACATGCTTCTCTGGGACTGGGCCCATTTAAATAAATATTTCTCTTAATTACAGGCTAGATTCTCCTGCTTTTCTGCCTTCCTGGTAACTTTTAGTTGAGTGTCAGACAGTGAAACCTGCCTATTTCATCCTGGAGAATTTTGTATTCCAATGAATATTATTGATCTTTGTTGCAGGTGCAGATAAATTACTTGAAAATGGTATTATGTGTTTGGGTTTTGTTTATAGAATTCTGTGTTTAGACAGATGTCTCTAGAGGACTATGAGCTTCCCCATTCAAGATGCTGGTTACCCTATTCCCAACTGAAGTCCTGGAGAATTCCTGGAGAGCCAACGACCTTCAGTCCATGCGGGACAGCTGGAGAAGCTGGGTTCTGATGTCAGTGAGCGATGACATCAGCTTGGCAGTGGCAGCAACAGAGCAGATGAACTTAGAACAAGAGAGAAGAACTCTCCAGTGAGATGTAAAGATCCAAACAAAAGCAAATGACCCCCCTTGGATCTCCTAATAGCATGGCCCACAGTGGAAGGTGCTGCCCCATTTAGGGTATATTTTCCCACATCAATTACTCTCATCAAGGAAATTCCCCCCAGAGGCTTGGCTCACAGCTGGTTCCAGATGCATAGAAGGAATTAGAACAGAATTCATTTTAGGAATTCCCTACAACCATTCCAAGACTCCTTGAACAGTGACCCCCAGCACCCTGTGAGTCATGAGATTTCTAAGTCTGGAAGGGTCAGGTGCTATTCCTGGCCTCTGTGAGAACCTGGTATTGTTCCCTTCCATCCTTGTTCCCGCCTCCTCCCCCACTCCAGCAGCATTAAAGGCAATGGTTTTCATCATGGCATCCTCATGCATACAAGTCACTGTATTTTTATTACCTTGTAACCTTCCTCCTCCCTCCCTCCAGTTCCTTCCTCCCTTCCTTCCCTCAGATACTCCTCTTTTCTTCCTTCCCATTAATTTTTTCTACTACCCTCTCTATTTCCACCTCCTTTAAGATCTCTTTCTTTCCTTTTGTGAACCAATTTCTAATTCAATAGTGTACACACACACACACACACACACACACACACACACACACACACACACAGATGTGATTTAAATCTAGGCTCTGTTGATGAGAGAAAACATTTGGTATTTGTCTTTCTGAGTCTGGCTTATTTTACTTAGTGTGATGATTTCAAGTTGCTTCCATTTTCCTAGTATCATGATTTTATTTTCCTTTATGGCTTCATAAAATTTCATTTTGCATGTATATAGCATTTCCTTTATTCATTTATCTGTTGATGGGCATGTAACCTGGTTCTGTTTCTTAGCCACTGTGAGTAGTAGTGCAGGCATAAATATAGATGTTCAAGTATGTTGCAATGTTAGCTTAGAGTCCTTAGGATAAATACTCCAGAGTGGTATAGTAGGGTTTTATGGTAGCTCTATTTTCAATTTAAATTTTTTTTGAGACATCTCTATTTCATTATCGCTTTAATTGACATTTTGTTAAAGATTAATAATGTTGATCATCTTTTCATGTGTTTGTTGGCCATTTGTATTACCTCTTGGGGGAAAATGTCCATTCCAGCGTTTTGCCCAATTTTGAATTGGTTGCTCATTCTTTATTAGTTTTACTTTCTAGAAGTTCTCTATTCTCTATACTCAACATTAATCAATGTTGAAACATCCTTGCATTCCAAGAGTAGACCTCAACTGGTCATGGTCTGAAATAGTATTGGATTTGGATTGTTACCATTTTATTGAAAATGTATGCAGCATTGTTCATAAGAGGTATTTATCCATAGTTTTTTCTTTCAGAAACACCTGTCTGGTTTGGGGTTAAAGTGATGCTTGTACCTCATTGGATGGAGGAGGAAGTTTTGCCTCCTCTTCATCATACAGGAACAACAACAAAACAACAACTACTGCAGAAGGAGCAGTGATCGTCCCTTACGTTTGACCATTCACCAGGGAGGCCAAAGATCCAGGTATATTTTAATCACCAACATATTTTTAATAAGTTATAGGTTATAACTTATTATAAGTTCAGATACTCTGTTCCTTCATGATTTATGCTTGGTCATTTTGTCTTTCTAGGAATCTGTTTCACCTATGCATTCATAGGTGCATTTCAGGCATAGCATTTTTTTCATGTACTCATAATTTATTTCCACAGAATCAATAGCAATACATACTTTTCATTTCTAATTTTAGTCTTCTCCTTTCTTTATTCATGTAGCTTAAGTTATGTCAATTTTGTTGCTCTTTTCAAGGGACTAACTTTTGGTTTCACCAGACCACTTACATTCATCCAACTCCCTGACTTCCCTCAGTGATGGATTGTGATGTGGAAGAAGATGAAATAAACTCTTTCCTTAACAAGTTGCTTTCAGCCACTGCTTGTCACAGAAAGACAAAGCAAACGAGATTACCAAGTAAAAAATACCAGGTGTGGTGGTGCATTTGCAGTCCCAGCACTGGAAAGGCAGAGATTGGCAGATCCCTGGGGTGTAACTGGAGGTTTCTCCAGCCCCACCTAGCCCCATGGTCCCATAGCCGCTTATAAAATAATCACTGAGAGGCTTAATATTATTTACAAACTGTATGGCCTGTGGGTCAGGCTTCTTACTAGCTAGCTCTTATAATTTAACTCAACAGTTAACTATTAATCTATGTTTTCTCCACATGGCTGTGACGTTACCAGTCTGCTGACATGTTTCTCCTTGGGCAGGCTGGCATCTCTCCAGACTCCACCTTTCTCTTTCCTGTCTCTCTCCTTGGATTGCCCACCTGCCTCTAAGCTGCCTTGCCATAGGCCAAAGCAGCTTATTTACTAACCAATGGGAACAACATATATTCACAGCGTACAGAAAGATATCCCCCAGCACTGGGGCTTTCTGGTTAACTAGCCTAGACTAATCAATAAGTTCTAGACCAATGAGACAGCCAGTCTCAAAGGAGGCAGGCAACATTCCTGAGGATAGCACTTAATGGTGTTGTCTAGAGTGTACATGTGCACACACACACACACACACACACACACACACACACACACACACACATATTAACAAAAGAAAAAAAAGAGTCAGTGGAGGGTACAATCGAGAATCCAGGAAGCAGGAAGCAACTCCCTATTAGGATTCAGCAATGCTCTGTCAACATTGCTGTCTACTTCACCCTCCTGTGGAGGTAAGCCACACTCCTGTGCACTTCATTCTTGTCTCTCCCTCTTCCTCTGAAGCTTGTCTGTGGTTAGGCTTCCCATGGCAAAGGCTGAATCATTCCAGCAATAGAGTCTGGCCCAAGGACAGCTGGTCTGCAAAGACTTCGGGGCAGCTTCCGAGAGCAAAAGCTGCTAGGAGGCATGGGCTTAACTACTTGTGTCTGTGATCACAAGCTGCTATGCTTTAATCCCTTTGTAAAAGTTTCTAGGTGAATAAAAATAAATAAAACATGTTTAGTTTTGTACTTTTATCTTTGCAGTATCTTCCCAGACAACACAAATTTCCCACTGTGATTAAAAAAGAAAGAAAGAAAGAAAGAAAGAAAGAAAGAAAGAAAGAAAGAAAGAAAGAAAGAAAGAAAGAAAGAAAGAAAGAGAAAGAAAGAAGGAAGGAAGGAAAGAATAGACATTTTGGTATACCCAATCAATAAATGATGTAATGAACCCAATTATTTTCATTCTTTTAATGAGAAAACATGTTAAACTAAAGAAGTGTAGTGATTAATTCCTTCGTTGTCATTTTTATAGTATTTCATAATTCTATTTTTTTCTGTATCCTGTCCATGAACCATGTGTTACAGAAGTAGATTTATTTGTATTGCCTCTTATTTCATCCACAAACACAGGGTGATTTAGATGTCACACAAAATACTCAATACCATTTCTGCTCCCTTTTTTTGTCTTTGTCTCTCACAAACACTTGGAGGGAAAAGAAAACTACCTAGAAAAAAGCAATGCTAAGTGAAATAGTTCCCCTCGTCTCTCAGCATGAGTCAGGGAAGGATAGAGTGTGTACAGAATGGCTGTGGGGTTTTCCCTCTTCTCCACTAGCTTCTGCTGACCTTGCAGAAACACATTCAGATACTGATTTGCAACACTAAGATTTGGGGAACATTTTACTCTTTAAGATTCCCATCTCTGTATCAGCTACATGCCACATAACCTTTACAGAAATATCCCAGGAACTTGTTTTGCGTAGTTCATAATTTCCTGGCTAAGCATTGAAGGTGTGGACAGTGACAAGGTGGCTTATTTAATGCCTGCCATCTTATTTTCTCTTTGGATATAGGGAGGCATTTTTGACATGTAGCATGATACTCTCTGCTATGTGGGAAAGAGTGGGAACACTGACAGCTGCCCAGAACTGCTGTAGGAGTAGACAGCTGGATGCAGGTGCATGGACTGTCTCAATTTGACAGGCTTTAAGGCTTGCATTATCTGAAATGATATCCAATATCCCATCCAATGAGGTACTTAGAAACAACAGAAGTAGCGTGGTTATGTATACAATATTCACCAGTGCGTACAACTCCATAATCATCACTCATACCAACGTGGATGAAACATCTGCCATGTGTTATTTTGTGATCTTACTGATCAGCAGTGTTGTGGCAGCTTAGAAGTCATGCCTTAGGCATTGTGATACTGGATTTCTGTTTTCTTTTTGCCTGGCTCTCCTCTGTCTACATAAGGATGAGAATGCTTGCATTCTCGTGGTTTCTTGAAGAGGTGGCACAGTTATACATAGTACCTGCTGGACCAATTGCTCTGGTTATTGTTTGAAGCTGAAGGATGTGAGTGTCTCTGGTTTTGAGGGTATATTCTCAGGGAGTACTGATCTGTCACTCAACTCTCTGTCTACCAACTGGATTATGGACAAATCACCTGCCCTTCCTGAAGTCCCTTTTCTCAGCAGCCACTGAAATTAAGCCTTGTCCTGGAAGTTGTCACAAGCTAGTTTTGAGACTGAAATGACATGAAGACTTTGGAAATAAGTACAGTGACTGCTCAAAGGCAGAAGGAACTCTCAGGTTCCAACCTGAAGACAGAAGAATAGAAGTGTAATTTTTATTAGGAAAATGAATAACCAGTAAAATTCGGGGATCTGAGAGTGTAGATTGGAGCATGTGGCTTCTGTTTGAGGTCCCAGGCTAGTCCCTTCTTTGTGGTTCAAATATAATCTCTGTATTTTCAAAGTGGCCCAAGTCTCCTGGCTAGCCCTCTTGATGGCCTACAGAAAGTTCAAGGACTACTTCAGAGAGGCAGGAAGAACTGGAACATAGAGAGTTCAGCAGATATCCCATTGAAGACATAAGACCCTTCCTTCCCAGATGGCTTCAGACACAGGAAATAGAGGGGCTCATGCCAGGGTGCAAGACTGAACTTCCTGCATGACCACAACCATCACAAAGAACTAGAAATCAGGGCACGAGGTAATGGTGACCTGAATTCTATCAGCTAGGGAAATAAGCTCTAGTGAAAGTCGGGGTTTTTCCTCCCCTTCCTGTAGAGAAGAGAGAACGAGACAGGGGGATTGACTTCATTCCTCTCATTAGTGAGGAAGAGATTAGAAGTTTCTCCTTCTGTGTGGATTTATGAGTCCCTCTTATTCCACATCCACAGGGAGGCAAACAAATGGATTTAGACTCTGCCTCCATACTGTTTGTCTCAATAGAAAGTAAAGCCTTGATTATATAAGCAGGCTCAGAAGTTCTCTTGTAGGAAGAAGGGGCCTGCCTCCACTGGGTGATGTCAGCCGGCTAGTTCTCAGGGGAGGAAGTCCAGAAAGCAGTCACTAGTGAGGTCAGGCTTCAGTGGGCTAGCTGCTAGAAAGCTGAGTAAGGGCTCTGGGTACCCCGGGAGCAGAGGAGCATGCTCTGAGAGCAGATAGTGAGCAGGACAAGTGTTATGGAAAGGAGTGTAGGTCCGCTCATGTGTAAATTAGTTTATATATTCAATTATACTTATAGATATTTTGGATAATCAAGACAAAAATCAAATAATAAACATGACTGTAATTGAGCAAAAGAGAGGTAAGATGCTGAGCACGGTTGAGCATAGCTGTAGTCCATGGACTTGGTTGGGGGATGATGCAGGTAGGCTGAGGTCCAAGGCCACAAGGACAGCATGGATTGATTACCTATGATGTCTTGTCTCAAAAAAGAAAAGAAGCCATATATATTTTTTTCCCTCACTGTCCTTTGAAGGCTCAGTAACTTTTCAACACTTTTGGTTCAAACAAGTCAGAGATCCACCTGGGAAGCACCACTTTGCCTGCTAAAGATGGAGCTTGACCACTTCCGTTGCCTTGGGGTGATCTCACTCAGTCCTGAACAGGCAGAACATTTCATTTCCCTGATCATGGGAACTGTCCCAGGGAAGGGTATGTGACCTAACCCAAGCAATTGACACTTCTTCCCGGCCCCTTGGATCTCATGAAGGACATTAGGAGCTCAACAAGCCATCTCTCACTGATGGTGATGTCTGAGATCACCAGTCAGCCTCAGAATTCCTTAGTATTGTCATCTGTACAAGCAGGTGGCTTCTCATTTTTATGCATTCCCTTCCTCCTGAGTCCCAAACCCGCCCCAATTTATGTCTTAGGTCATTCAAATCAGAGCACATTGGCAGTCCATCCTGGCTGCCGGTGATGGAAATAAATTTTATAGTTATAACATAATGGGAAAGCACAAGAGCTGTGCATAATAGTCATGCTTGGAATTGCTAGGCTCTGGAAGCCATTGCTGCTCTGTCCACAGCCAAGCCTGTGGCTTTGCACTTGGCATAGGGATCCCTGAACGCTGCTGCTGACAATTGTGTTCGTGTCTTGTTGTTAATGAACTGGGCGACTTCTGTCGTAGTGCTTCCTACTTCGCTGTGTCATTTGTGTGGGTCTTGCCGCCTTTTACTGGTGGCACGACAAAACAGTGACTTTCAGGGGCTTCTCATTTAAAGTTCTGTAAAATGGTCACCCCTTTGTGTCCCTTACTGTTAGTTGTTTTCATGTTTGAAAAGTCTTGTGTTGCAATATTGAGGCACTCTGGAATGTAGGCCTGCAAATCCTGCCCTGAGCAGCGGCCAGCTGGAGCTGTGCACAGATATCTTGCTCCACCACTGTGGGAAAACAGAAACCTTTTGCACTGCTAATGACCCCATAGGTTCAGAGAAATGTGCTTAGTCCCAGCTGATGAAGTCTCCACTGGACTTCCTTTAAGGGTTTTTGTTGTTGTTGTTGTTTTTAACTGAGATGTTTGGGAGAAACAGGAAAAAGATGACATTATTATTATTACTTTAAAAGGTGTTGACAAAACTAATTAAGTCCAAGGTAATGGGTGCCTCATTTGTCTCTTTTCAGATTTTAAACCAGTGATGTGGAGTAGCTCAGTGGTAGAGCACTTGTCCAGTATGCATGAGGCCCTGGGTTCAAGTCCAAACACTGAGACCACAGATGAATTTACACAAAGACATTGACTTAAGAAAGCATGTACTATGTTGAAATTTATATTTACTTAGTAACTCATATTATCACGTTTTTCTGATAATTCAAGAATTAAAGTAAATCTATTTGAAGGCAAAAGTAAACCCACACTTGTCCCGTTATGGTACAACTATCAAATGTATTGTCATTACAGGAAGATAAGATATCCTGTCAATGTGTTGGGATTAGAATATGCCATGATCCACAGTCACTGTGAATCCATATTAAGCATGTTTACTCCAATCCATTGAACAAATTCTTCTCATATTCTCATACATGGAATTACTCAGTGGATAGTATTTGTACATTGCCTTGAATCCCTCCAAAATATACACATTGCTCCCCAAATTCAAGTATATGTGTTAAATAAATCTTATAGTATATGCATGAAGTAATTTCCTTCATAATTACTTTAAAACAATGTAATTATCAAATATTTCATGAGTCCCATTATGGAAATGTCTCTTCCTTTCTACACTATGAACATTATATATATATATATATATATATATATATATATATATATATATATATATATAATGAACATTACCTTCCATTTGTCCTCTTTGAAAATATATTTTTATTGCATTTAAAAATGTATAGGTGTGTGTATGTGCCATTGCACATGTGTGGAGAATCAGTTCTCTCCTCCTACTGTGTGAGTCCTGGGTTCTCTCCTTCTATTATGTGGGTCCTGGACACAGAACTCTGTTTGCTAGGGTTGGTGGCAAGGGCCTTTACCCATGGAGCCCTCTCACCTTCCCACTTACCTTCGAGTAAATTTTATCCTACAGACATAGTATTTTCCTCCCAATGTACAGTCATAAGGAAGAAAAGCAAAGAATTGGCTGAGGAAATCCATGGCACTTTATAAGATGAGATGCTATATACAATATCATAATGTACGTGCTTGTCACTTTCTTAGTGAGGAACAATAGCAAATCTGGAAAACACCTGCCCTGAAAAAGAGTCCCAAATGTGTTTAAGTTAAGAATGTTTTGAGCTGCTGCTGCTGAACAGCTGTGTGCATCGTATTGTAGTATGGGATGTCTCTGCTGCAAGAAACCAATATTCTCATGTTCAACTGCAAGCTGTCTTGCAGGGGCTCCCGGCAGGCACAGTTCACAGCATGGAAAAGCCATGGCTGGAATAAAGAACACAGTTCACTAGCAGCGAGTCTTCGACACTGCTGCTCAGCTCCTTGAGATCATTTTGACTTGGGTGAAAACCACAGAACTGACGGTTTTGTCATTTTGGGCCATCATCAAAAAAGACATCTGCAATGTGAAAAGAAAACCTGAAAGTGACCACTCCTTTGTTAAGCTGACCTTTCAAAATGTGAGGGTGTTTTGGCTGTACAATTAAAACGCATTCTTTAAATCTCATCAGCACAGCAGAGGTAGGCAGTTTATCAACATCTGCATCCATGAACAAGGGTACCCTTCCTTTCTTAGCTAGGCAGTTTATCAACATCTGCATCCATGGACAAGGGTACCGGTCCTTCCTTAGCAACAAGGGAGAGATATTTCTAAAAGGAAGGATGTTGTTTTAGAAGGAAACAGAAACAGTTCTGGTATCAACTTATGTTCTGTGTTGATCTAACTTGTCCAAATTGTTAAGCTGGTCTGAAAATTAAAAGAGGATGTTCATTTTTATTTTCTTCTCTAAAATCAGGACCAGATCTCAAGTAGATGAACTACTTTTGCACTTGTATTAAATGTCGTCATTAAAGTTTTAATTTCTAATCTTTTGAAAAACATGGAGTTTGGCAAGAAGTTCAGATTTCTTCCCTGGCTAAGAAGATAAATTTGGTCACGGAAAAGAATTCGTTTCCGGATTATCTCAGATATTCGTCATCATCTTTTTAAAAAATTCAGTGTCGGTCCATGATTAACACAAAGTGTGAAAATTTTCATTCAAGAGTGACCTTATCCAAGACATTATCTAATAAAACAGCTGGTACTCTTGTTCAGATTCATCCTGAACTGCAGAAAAGGTTTGCAGTTCTCACAGAACTTTAATTTGCCATTGTTATAAACAGAGAATCTGAATTATTTGTTTCAGTCATATACTGATCATCTGTTGGTGTCAGTGATGAAATACTTCACATAAGGCATACTCAGCCTTTCCAGTGACCAGCTGATTTTTAAGTTACATGGTTGGTTTAATGTCAAACATTTTTGAACTATCTAAATTTATATAAACCACACAGCTCATGATTTTATTTATCTCAGTCTGCTTAGATATTTCCATTTGTTTGCTCAAAGCATAGACAGATTTGAATTTATAATCCTGTTAGTTCCAGAAAATAATACAAGAAATGTATAAAAACACAGAGCTCAGTCTGCTGGTAGCTGGTGAACATTTCTAACTCTGAACAGAATCATATACTGTTTACAGTTGTCTCTCATGAGCAGGTGTATTGTGGGAAAGTAACTTACCACCAAAGTCACACAAGTCTTTTGCCTCTGCTGGTCACATAGTGAGAAATTAACAATGCCGTATTTGCTTTCTGTCTAATATTTCTCATATTTCTTATTCTCATTCTGCAGGAATGCATTCTAATCCGAGGACATACTCTTAGGCCCTCATTAATCCTCATGCTCTACAATGATTCACAGGAGCACTCAAACTCGGCTGGTTTCATGTGTTCCAAGTCAGTTTTCACTAAGGCAGGCATCATCCTTGAACTTGTCATCTGCTGAGGTATTGAGTTCCCTGCGTCACTCAATGGCATGATCTGAGGAATGTGGCCACTTGCTGTTTCTGTCTTAACTTTGAGCACATGTCTCTGCATCTCATGTTCAACTTTTAAGATCATCTCAATCATAAATGATCCAGCTTAGGAGAAAGTAAATCCCTAAGGGAGCTACCAAAGTCATACATGAAAATACTGTTTACTTCTGAAAATGCAGTGTTGTTGAATGGAACCTTCCTCATGAAGACAGACTTTAACTCTCCAACGTGCACAACTCATCTCTGTCACCCAAACTGTTTCAAGCAAACCAGTCTTTTGGTTCTAAGAGGCATTTTTATTTGCTGAAGTTACAGTCCAGACGATATTTTGATAGAAAGTTAGTATTTTTTATTTGTTGTCTATGTGTATATGTACATATGCATGTGTGAGCACACATCCACACACATAAACAGGTACACACATGCCACACATGCTTTGTGAGGTCAGAGGACAACTTATATGAGTCAGTTCACTCTTTCAACCATGTGGTCCCATGTTGCTAGGCTTAGGGGTAGGTGCTTTTATCTGCTGAGCCAATTTGCTGGTGAAGTTATCGTTACGTTGAATTTAAAACAGGATCCTGATGTGTAATATTATAACTATAAAAAGTCTAGTTTTCATATGTTAATGTAACATCACCCAGTTTTCTTCTAAAAATACACATTTGAAAATGCCGTACTGAGATTCATTATGTATAATTAATGCACACCAATAAAACACTTTAAAACAGAAGTTTGTGAATCTTTCTGAGGCTGCCAGCGTACTGAGAATACAGGGTAAACAGCTTAAAATCTAGGTAGAGTGAAGGAGAGGTGCCCAGTGTAACAAATGAGAAGGGGGACTTGGAGATTTCTAATGAATTTCTATGGGCTGAGTGTAGCCTTAAAGTTCTTAAGGACTGACTGTATAGGTGTAGGGGTGTGTGTGTGTGTGTGTGTGTGTGTGTGTGTGTGTGTGTGTGTGTGTGTGTATGTGTGTGTAGGATGTTCATTCTTGCAGGAATTTCCCATAGGAACTCAAGTAGGTCCTGAAAGAAAGTACTTGGGAGAATCCAAACAGAATATTCCTTGAGATACCAACTGGATCCAAGACCTAAAGGCACCGCGGTAGCACTGCCACCCTATCTGTGCTATCTCGAAGGAGCAAAAGCATCACTGTGCAAGAATAAGGGACAGAAACACAGAGTCACCTGGAGGAGGTGTGGGAATGCATGCCAGGCTCAGTGCGGCCTTTGGAAAGCACGCAGCAAATTAATTCCCAGATGTGTGTTTACTGGGTTCCTATTGCTTGCCTGAATCTGAGGCTGAAAGGGAACATTGGAGAGATTACCTCCTTCCCGCCTCCCTCAACCCATCACCCTAACAAGCCACAAATAAAATCAGCAGTGAGAAGAGCTGGGAGAGCCACAAGAGACATGGGGAAAACCTAAGCCCAGTGGGGAGACCAAAGCTAAGTAGGAGCAAATGTCACACCCTAGCTCTGCTCTTGACTCTCTATCTGACAAAGAGAAAGTCTTGAAGGCAGCCAGAGGGAAATATTTATTAGAAGCAAATGGCAGATAAGAAACTAAATGAAACTGGAGACAATAAAGAAAGTATTGTCTTTCACTTATTTAAAAGAAAAAAAACATCCCAACCTGCTTTAAACCACATAAAAGGGAGTAACAGAGGCACAAAGTTGGAGCAATGCATTGCTGCAGACTACTGTATAGAAACATTAGAGGAAGCTATTTGGGTAGAATATATCTGATGCTATCAGAAAATCAGGTGCTCACACTAACAACTAATGAATAAACGTAAAATGGAGTTTTTTATTTAGTTGCTCTAAAATATAACTGATGGATGAAGAATTGTGTCAGCATATTTCTATCATTAATAAAAGTGCAGTTGATGTTTGATGGATAGGCACAGAAGCCAGAGAGCTAGGGTCTGAACTGTTTGTCAATTGTTGTCATATTATTTGATGACACACTTATAAGCATCTCTAAGTTCAGTGTTAACAGAGGTATAAACCCTCTTTAAAAAGGCAGGATCACTGCTGTGTCTTCCCTTCCTGTTCCTAAATCAGTGTTGTTGCTAACTTTTGCTAGGAGCAGGCTTGCAAGGAGTCAACTGCAGTCAGACTGCAGCCAAGACTTTTAGTAAAAGACATCCAGAGGGACTGAGGGTGGGGGCTGGCTCATCCAATGAAAATTACTCTACATAGCTACAACGCAATAATAGAAAAGAGACATGATAATGGCATCAGAGACTAGAAAAACTGGTTCAGATGCCTACCAAGACTTGAGAACCATTAGCTCCTAGTTGCAAAAGCATTGGAACTTGGGTTGTTTCTAGGTGAGAGTCTACCAGGGATGCATGGATGTCTGTGATCCTTCTGAGATGATTAAGCAGATAACTTTCACTGGATGAGTAGGGAAAGGCTGAAGTCATCACTGCAGATGCTTAAATCAATTATTTTAATACTTCAGCTGCTAGTTCAAAATAAAGCTAAAAGATAAGCAATTTTGTAGTGGAAGTTTCTCCGGTCCTGCCCCATCCACGGTCAGGATGAATCTCTCCCACCCACATCCTGTAGCCCCTTGGTCCCAAGTTTCTCCTTGGGCAGTGGGCTGGTGTCTCCCCCAACTCCACCCTTCTTTGTCTCGTCTTCAGTTGGAATATACTGCCTAACCTTATCCTGCCCTGCTATAGGCCAATGCAGATTTATTAATCAACCAATCAGAGCAACATATTCACAGCATACAGAAAGACATCCCACTGCACTTAGAAGATACAGAATCATTAAATGTCCAGCTAAAGTTAGAGAAGGTAGGAAGTGGGCAAAAGGACAAACAGAACAAATGGAAAAGATCTACTAATGGGGTATACTTAAATTCAGCTGTAAAACTTATTTAAGATTCTAAACGAATCAGTGAAAGACAGGAATTGTTAGACTTGGTATTTAAAGAAAACTTGGTCATCTGCTATCTATAAGAGAGCCATTTTAAATATGAAGACACCAATTAAAAGTAAGGGGTGGTAACGATAGTCCATGAAACTACCAAACACCCCTTCTCCTTATTTGAAAACGCCAGAGTAGTCACAGTAAGGTCAGTGCAAGTAGGGGTCCTGAAAAGAAACATTAACAGAAATAAAATGAGACACGACATAATGATGACTATGTGAGCACAAAAGTCTATACACTTAATAGCAAAGCTTCAAAACAGACAGCACACAAAGAAAAACCCACAATCATCATTCGTGGCTTCATTGAGTCAATGGCATTGTTGGGAGGTCGTGGAAGCTTTAAGAAGTGGAGCTCACTGGAAGAATTCTGGTCATATGATGTGATGGTTATTCTTGGTGTCAACTTGACTACATCTGGAACTAACTAAAACCTGAGCAGCTGGGTACACCTGTGACAGTTCCTTTTTTCTTAATTAAATAATTTGAAATGGGAAGTCCCACTTTTAATCCAGATCTTCTGAGATGGGAAGATTCACCTTTAATCTAGGACACACCTTTGCTGACAGCCTATAATAAAGAAGATGGAAGGATGCTTGCACTCTTTGCCTGCTTGCTCTCACTGCAAGTCCATTCCTTCATGAGCATTTGAGCCTACTTCTTCAGGATTCCAGAGTATACCGAAGACCAGCTGAGACATTCAGCATCACATATTGAACAACTTCTGGATCCCTGGACCTTCCCTTGGTAGGCAGTCATTGTTGGAGTAGCTGGATCACAGTCTGTAAGTCATTTTAAAATCCTTCCCCTTCTCTCTCCCTCACTCCCCTGTGTGTGTATTCGTTCTATAATTTCTGTTCCTCTAGAGAACACTGACTAATACATATGGGAACATACCTTTGAAGAGAATATGAGGACCCTGAGTCCTCTTTCCTTTGCTTCCTCTGTAATGTGTGCCCCACCATGACATGCTAGCCTTGCCAGAGGCCCAAGAGCAGAAGGGCACCTGACCATGAAGTAAAACCTTCAAAACTACAAACCAAAGTAATAATTCTCTGCTTCTAAGTTGACTCTTTTCTCAGGTATTTGTTACAGTGATGGACGACTGGTGCAGTAATAAACGTAACTGATCTGCCTGTGTGCAGCAAAACCTATGGTTGGTCTTCTGTTTTCTTTTTCATATGGCGTCTCATCCCTCTGATTTTCTTGCCTTCTTATGGGCTGTTTAAATATTTTAAAGAACTCCATCTTACTTAAAGTGCTTCTGAGTGTTTCTCTTTGCAGTCCTTTATATTGCTCCCCCGGACCGTAATAATATAAACACATGACTTATAACAACAACTTAGTAGTCAACAGCTTTGAAAGGATGTGGACTTGGTTTACATCCACTCCCCTTCCCCACTTTGAAGCACCACTGTCTTGAGTAGGAGAAGTAATGTAATTCTTGCTGCATTTCCATGTGATCTATCAACTCTTGCAGACAAGCCCAGGCTGCTGGCTCTGCCCATGTTCCTGATGCTTGTTATTCTTTCTGTCCTTGTGCTCCAAGATTCCTTCTTCGCTATTTTCATTTTTGTTTAAATGTGTTTCTTTAGTTAATATTTAAGGAATGTTAGCTAGTAATGAAGTCTTTTCTATTCCTTTGTCTTCACTACGTTTATTTCCCCATCATCAGAGCAGGATAGTTTAATCATGTATGGGCATAGCACCTAACGACTCTCCCAGCACCTCTATCACTCCTCATGCCTGTGGCTTTAGCTCACTCATTTCCTGGTTTTCAAGTTACTGTTTTCCTCAGATAAAGGCAGACTTCCATGGTTAATTTCAAATTTTTTATTTCCCTCAATTTTCAGAGGTTAAGTATGAGAAGCTTCCAATGTGGGTATCTTTGAGCTTATCTTGTTGGCTATTGTTCTGTTTCTCTAAAATTTTGTAAAATCTGATAACAGTTTAGCCATTCTCTCTTCAAAGATTCTTTTAGCCACACTTTATAATTCCTTTTTTTTTCTGAGACTCTAATAGAATGAACATCAGATTATAAAAATTGTTGCACCCCTGTCCGAGGCTCTGCTGACTTTTTCTCTGCCTATTTTCTCTCTGTTGCTCGACTGGCTTGAATTGTGGTATCTTGCTTTCAGGTTTTCTGGGTCTATTATTTCAATTCTAGCAGTGAAATGTCTGAATTCGTTTCCCTGTCTTATTACTGAGACAGATACCAGACAAAAGCAGCTAAAGAGAGGAAGGGTTTCTTCTGGTTCACAAGTCTTGTGGGAGAAGGTGAGGTTTAAAGAGCAGGAGACCAGCTTGTCTCGGTGCATCCACGGGCAGAGTGATGAGACCAGCTTGTCCCGGTGCATCCACAGGAGGAGGCAGAGTGATGAGACCAGCTTGTCCCAGTGCATCCACAGGAGGAGGCAGAGTGATGAGACCAGCTTGTCCCAGTGCATCCACAGGCAGAGTGATGAGACCAGCTTGTCCCGGTGCATCCACAGGAGAAGGCAGAGTAATGAGACCAGCTTGTCCCAGTGCATCCACAGGAGGAGGCAGAGTGATGAGACCAGCTTGTCCCAGTGCATCCACAGGCAGAGTGATGAGACCAGCTTGTCTCAGTGCATCCACGGGCAGAGTGATGAATGCTTCTGTCCAGTTTGCTTTCTCGTTTTCATTCAGTCAGGCCTTCAGCCAGTTGTGCTTCCCACAGCTAAGGTGGGTCTTCCCACCTCAGAGAACCCCTTTAGATAATGCCTCACAGGCCTGCCTGGAGGTTGGTCTCCTAGGTGATTCTAAATCTTGTCTAAAGTTAAGTCCAAGTCCAAGTTAACACTCAAAGTGGACCATCAGAGATATCAAAAGTTATTTTTTTCTTTTAAACTTTGCTACATTAATTTTATTTCAAAATTTCCATTTGGTTTTTCATTTTAGTTTTGCTGATGTTTTCTAAGAGAAGTTATAATTGATTATTAAATAATCTCGACACCTTGCTACTTGCATTGACTGATTGGAATTTCACATTCAAACTAGCTTTCCCTCTTCTTGGTATGATATATGATATTTTATTGCATTTTTGCTCTTATTGTGTCTTTTATTTTAGCAGGCATTCTGTCTGGCTTAGCAGGCAGCTCTGGGTCTTCTTTTGCATCTGGACAGCATTTAACTTGAGAATTTTTGGAGTGCTTCTCCTTGTTTGGCCTCTTTTGTTTGGTGCTCTAGGGGCTCCCATTGCTTCCTGTTTGCGGTGCTTGTGAAGACTGAAGTGGCTTCTCTAAAACAAGGCTTTTCACTGTCTCTTATTCAGAAGAGGCACTTCTCAAGTGTCTCTGTGTAGGGGATATGTAGAGGTATTCTGCTTTTAGGCCCATTGAAGCTTCTCAAAGTCAAACACAAGTGGCTGCATTCCATAGGCTGATAGCACTTGCCTGTCCTGATGTATCTGGGAAGAGGACAAGCATCTTCTTAGGTCAGTGGAGAGAAGAGGATTCCTCTGGCCACCTCCCTCTGAGGGAGCCTACAAGCAATCACACTGTTTGTATCACCTCCTGCTGTCAGAAGTAGCTGCTGTCCCAGAAGAATTCATTTGAACGATGCAGCTTTCTCTTCCTAGACTTAGAGATGCAGAGTCTGGGTTACCTGCTTCTTCAGGATAGTGATGCTGGAGTCCCAATCCACTGTTGGGTTTACTTGCTGCCATCCAAAGCTTTTCTTTGATGGTCTCCTGTGCTGTTTCCATAGTTTATATTTGTGCTTGGCTAAGGGAAATAAGAGAAATGGATCTGTTCCATCCTTTTTGAGCAAGAAATCCTCTGTTTTGGAATGGATTCAATACAGAGTCAATGTTAACTGCCCCATATATCACATTTTTCCTTTAAATGCTGTCCCTTTATTCATATGCAAATTAACTAAATTTCCTCTCAAGAATTTTTTAGAATCAGTATGGATGGATGGGAAAAATATTTGGATACTGAAACTTCCTCATTGTTTAACCCACTTGGCCATCAAGTGAGAAGTACAGCAGAGAAAAGCAAACTTATCATTATTGCGTGCAGAATACTTTTAAGCTATCCGCATAAAACATACCTTTATGAATCTATGGAAGAAATTCTTACCAGATCTGAATCAAGTTTTCTGGATTGGAAACTATGACAACTGTAACTTTAGTGCATGCAGTGGCCATGGAATTAATGTAGTCAAAGAGACAGCGATGCCTGGGGAAATTCAGCACTGCTTCACGTCACTTGTGTTTGTTTGGGGGCATGACGCTGTTATACTATGTCCATGTGCCTCATGTGGTGGGACATCTCTCATTCCCCTCTCTTTCCTTCTTTCTGATTTCCATCCTGAGAAAGGCCCCTCCTTCACTTTGTAGAGTCTCTTCATGTAGGATGTTGTGGAGTATGTTTCTGTTTCCTTGATGAATATTTATTCTTCTGAACTCTGTACAAGGTCAAGTAGGAGGCATGGGAGAATGACTTGTGGTATTTTATTGCAGGACAGTATTCTAAACACTCTCCGGGCAATGGCTTCTCTGCCTTATGTCCACAGTTTCTTCTCACTGTAGTTCTCCCATGGTCTTCTATGAGGTACGTGAGACATAGAATGTGCTTTGTCAAAAAGGACTTTTCTTCCACTTATCCAGGTATTGTTGGTTGCAACATAATGTTCTGGCTGATCTGATTTGCTTCTTGCAGTCCAAATGATTGCTTTTAATTATCTGTATAATATTCAACATATATATATATATATATATATATATATATATGTAAGCACATTCAACTATGAAATAAAAAGAAACAGTATTTAAGTATAAAAGAAAGGTTAGTTGAGTTCATGGGAAGAACAATTATATTTAAGCACTGATGAGGGGAAAGGGGAAAAGCTGTGTAGAGAACACAGAATTTGAATCGGACCTTAAATAGTAAGAGCTCTTGAAAAAAAATCGTAAGCCAAATTGAATAATAAGTTTCCAAATTTCTACTTCATGCTTGTCCAAACAGACCTCTAGCTTTGCATAATATTTTAAAAATATACTCCATATTTTCAGGACATAGTCATGAATCTTACATAGAGTCTGTGGTCTATCAGCCTGGCTACTTTAGATTGGGTGAATGTGTACCCCTCTCTATCCCGGGGGAGAGAGATGGTAATTGAGGTGGGACTAGTGGTCAGTGCCCAAGGAAGAGGACACATGAAGTCTTTTATGTGACAATGCTCACTACTGTTTTTTAAAAACTGTTTCTAGTCCTTAAAGAAATATACATATTTTAATTACAAAGCAAAACTGATATATATTCTTAAGTGAGTCCATTTAGTTATGTTGTGGGGAACTGCAGGACCCCCAGGAGCCCTGCCCACCCTGCTGTGATCATGGGTGGTAAAGAGCGGTGTCAATGAAAGGAACATAAAGTAAACTTGTAAAGAGCTTCTTCACGTGTTGCAGACATAATTTAGCATGTTTATTATAACTGTTGGCGCTGAGAATGGATTCGTATGCAGAATGTTATGACCTCACTGCGTATTATATTTCACTTAGTTCTGGAAGCAGTGAACTCTGTATCAAGTCATAAATTACACAAGAAAGATAAAAGAAACATCTGAAATATAGCCCATATATCAAAGAGAATAACATTTTAACTTATTAAGGAATTAATTTGTGACCTTGTTGAGATGAGCAATATGAGTCAAAAAGATGATGATTGATTCTGGAAATGTCACAGCACAGATTTTAGCATCATAATAAATATGTCATTCCTATTTTAAAGAACATAAATAACGTACATGCACATTTTAGCAAATAGTCAGTGAAGTGTGGCTGTCTCCCACAATGAGCTTATGAAAGCATTACCAGTGTTTCCAGTTTCTATTTTCCTGCTTGCGTCTTCTCCTCTCCCTTCCTCCTAGTGACTATGAACTTAAATTTTATGTCTGTCATTCGTTTACTTCTTATTTTATCACATATGTATGTACAACACATTTGATAAATATTTAAAAATTTCTGTGTTGTTGAAGCATTTATGAATGGAAGTGGTGATTTGCTTTTTCCATCCTCAACATTATATTAAGATTTAATCATGTTGGTGATTAAGCTTAGGTAGTACATGCTTAATGTTATATAATGTTTATTCATAATGCCTCACAGTTTTTATTAATTCCAATGATAATGAGTACACACACACACACACACACACACACACACACACACACACACACACACCCTCTAGTGCTTACTCTTAATGATGTAAGTACATTCAATGTGACATAAGTTAGAAATACTATTTTTCTTTTTTAAGTGTGAGTAGTTACAAATAACTTTAGAATAGTATTTTAGAAAATGATCATAGTTTTAATTTTCTCTATATTAATGTTGAAATGTGGTAAAAATACTTTGAAAGAGATCTCTTTGGGTATATTGTACTTCATTCATCCCATTTAAATAAAATTCATGGTTATGACCCTCTGTATTGATTTAATAAGCCACTAATAAGTCATAGTTGGCCAGCAGCAGTTTTAGCCCTCACCTTTGCTGGACAGCAACACACTGGTACTTAACCGGTTACCTGTACTAAGTTACTCTCGCAATAGCATGTGTATCTAGGAATGAAACTCAAGTTCTTGAGAATGCTAGACAAGCCGTCTATGCTGAGGTCCTCTCTCCAGCCCTCAGATGACGTATCTCTTCACAACTTTGCTCACATGTGACAACGTCACTGCTTTACTGCATTCTCTTTTAAATAAAAGAATACTGATTGAGAGTATAATTGTAAATTCAATTTATGCTAAATGTCAAGCTTGTAAAGTGAGCTCTAGACAGAAGTTAATTTCCCCAGTGGATCTCTTTAGATCTCAAATTGTCTGGAAACTATGAAAACGATAGACTGATAATCATTAAAATCTGCTTTGAGTTTTAAACTGAATGAGTTTGGCAATGCCTGTCTGTAGCTCGAGTTTTCCTGCCTGGCCCACAGTCAGGGCAAATCTCTCTCACCTGCTAGTCCCACAGCCGCTCAGACCCAACCAAGTAAACACAGAGACTTATATTGGTTACAAACTGTATGTCCACGGCAGGCTTCTTGCTAACTGTTCTTACAGCTTAAATTAATCCATTTCCATTAATCTATACCTTGCCACATGGCTCGTAGCTTACCAGCATCTTCACATGCTGTTTGTCATTGTGGTGGCTGGCAGTGTCTCTCTGACTCAGCCTTCCACTTCCCAGCTTTATTCTCCTCCTTGTCCTGCCTACACTTCCTGCCTAGCCAATGGCCAATCAGTGTTTTATTTACTGACTAATCAGAAACACATTTGCCATACAGAACATCCCACAGCACTTCCCCCTTTTTTTTTTTCCAAAAGGAAGGTTTTAACCTTAACAAAGTAAAATTACATATAATTTGGGAATTTGGGCGTAGCTTCTCTTACTACTTCCTGCTGGAGGGGGGCGCTGTATCTTATGGGGACACAAAGAAAATTTTAGGATTATGGAATAGTCCATGAGGGTGTATTGTCTGAGCCAGTTGCCTTCAAACCATTCTGGATGTTGGATCATCTTGGCCATGGTGTCATCGGAGACCTTTCAGGGGGTCTTGGCTGGTCAAACCTGATGTATCTTAATCTGGAACAAATCCATAGCCTCTGGCTTTCTGTGGGAACAAAAGCAGAGACTCTTTTCCAAAGTAACATATCCTTATATCCAAATTTTGAAGTCAAGGTACCTTTAAAATACACATATTGGTTTAACTCAACATCTTTTACAATCAAATGTTTTTCTGCAGTTAAAAATCCCAACGACAACACAATTCAGATTCTCTGTGTAATATTCATCTTTACATGGCTTATTTTTTCTATTAATTTTACTGTCTCTTTAAAGACTTTATTTTTTAAAACTATGTATTTGTTTCTATAACTGTATATATCATCTTTTTTGTCTCTTTCAAGCCTACATATATTTTACACACATTGTAAACTATTACATCTGAATGTCTTATTGTGAATCTATTGCTTTAAACTGCAGCAGCTGTGGCTGCTGGCTCCGCCCACCTCAGCTTCCCAACATGGCATGGTACTTTACCACCGGCTCTGGGAGCTATCGTGGGTCTATACTTTTATCCAAGCAGCATGTAGCCCAGAAACCTCTTTTTTTATTTTGTACTAGCAAAGGCTAAATCCACTATGCAGCTTAATGTGCCACTTGCAGAGGCCTCATTCCCGCCATACAGCAGCAGGTCAAGCACACACACTAGGAACCCACCAGTAGCTCAAACCGGCAGCTGCCACTCATTTGAGAGAGACAATTAGGAAGCTATTTTTAGCTCCAGTTTAGAATCTTTTTTCTCAGTTTTTAGGTGAAAACTCTTGCCACCACGTTGGACACCATTTGTAGCTCAAGTTTTCCTGCCTGGCCCACAGTCAGGACAAATCTCTATCACCTGCCAGTCCCACAGCTGCTCAGACCCGACCAAGTAAACACAGAGACTTATATTGGTTACAAACTGTATGTCCACGGCAGGCTTCTTGCTAACTGTTCTTACAGCTTAAATTAATCCATTTCCATTAATCTATACCTTGCCACATGGCTCGTGGCTTACCGGCATCTTCACATGCTGTTTGTCATCGTGGCGGCTGGCAGTGTCTCTCTGACTCAGCCTTCTACTTCCCAGCTTTATTCTCCTCCTTGTCCCGCCTATACTTCCTGCCTAGCCAATGGCCAATCAGTGATATTTACTGACCAATCAGCAACACATTTGCCATACAGAACACCCCACAGCACCTGCCAGCCAATGAAACGTGTGTTCTGGGGTTTTCAGCCATCAGACCTATAATATATTGAAGGAATTCCTGGTGTCTTTCTCTTATTTCTGTGTAAACTTTTGCAAAACTGTGATTCATGAGTTTTCCCATCATCAGTGGAGAACGATAGGAAGAGATCAGATTGTTGTTTCTTTCACTCTCAATTCTAAATTCCTGTGATGAATTTTGGATGCACACACCACTCACCAGTGGAAATTCAACGGGTTAGGCCACAAAGCATAAACTCCATGTCACAGGCCCATGGCAGGCATTGGGAAATAGCATCAGTGAAGGCTCAAGAGCCATGTCTTCAAGGACTTGGTCTTCTAGAGGCTTCCAATGAGACAACGTCCCCAACTCCCTGCTCTCCCTGGGCTGAGGCAGATTAACCAGGTCGGGGAAGCCAGTTACCTTCTTAGAGGCAGAACTGATGGCAAATTTCTGGGCTGATTGCCAGCCCAGAGCACTGTCCACACAAATCTAGTTGTCAAGCAGAGGCAGAGAGAGGAGGGTGACAAGGCTGAATCCTGCATCTCAGCTCTACTGGTCTTCCTACAGTTTCCTGCAGGTCTGGGAGGAAGGTTTCTAATATGGCTGAAAAAACAAGCCTTTTTCCCACTGGACCTGAGCTCCTTCCCTCCTGAGAAATGCTGTGGATGGCATAGAGTGACAGCAGTCTGCACAGCCCTACAGAGAGCCCAGGAAGCAGGGACAGTGATACATTGAGCAATTAGGACATACAAGTTCTGATCCTGTTCCTGTTGACAGACAGGCATTTAAAAAGATAAGACGCAAAGGCAACCTATATTTAGAACTGAGCAAGATGGTTTTTAAATCCACAGAAGTCCATCTCTACTGACAAGGTAACTGAAAGCAACCTTCAGGTGTTTGCCTCCCAGATTGTGGTTTTCTTGTTTACGAAAAGAAAGAGAGACTATTGTGTTCTCTTATTTTACAAAAGGAATGATGGGAAGGTAAGAAAGAGGAAGAAGGTGAGAAAAGAAAAGGAAGAGAAAAAGGAAGGAAGAAGAGAGGCAGGGAAGGAGGGGTGAGGAAAAATTGATTTATCTAGCTTGTATGAGTGAGGCCCTGGATTTGAAGTTCAGTAACACAAACAAGCAAGGAAATGAACTAGCAAGATCTGTAGGTATTTTCCTTCAGATGACCCTGCTGTGGGATGTTCTGTATGCTCTGTATGTGTTGCTCTGATTGGTTAATAAGTAAAATGCTGATTGGCCAGTAGCCAGGCAGGAAGTATAGTATAGGCAGGACAAGCAGAGAAGAGAATTCAGGGAAGTAGAATGCTGAGTCAAGAAGATGCTGCCAGCTTCCACCATAATGAGAAGCATGATGTAAGATACTGGTAAGCTAAGAGCCACGTGGCAAGGTATAGATTTATAGAAATGGGTTAATTTAAGATACAAGAACTAGATAGCAAGAAGCCTGAGCCACACGGCCATACAGTTTATAAATAATATAAACATCTGTGTGTTTATTTGAGCCCGAGCAGCTGCGGGATTGGCGGATGAGAAAGATTTGTCCTGACCATGAGCCAGGCAGGACCAGGAGATAACCCCAGCTACATGACTCTGTGTTCACAACGTTTATAGTTTTAGTGTATTATTTGTACATTATCATCTGTGTTTTAAAGGAATACCATTGCTTAAAAGTATTTATCTAAATGCTAGGGAAAAAACCCAAACAACAAATTCTAGCTTACAGTCATGCTTATTAAGCCTTATTGTATTACTATTCAAGAAATGACATAACTTTTTGTTCATTTATCAGTTCTATGCATTGCCATATCTGACGCTTATGAAGGATGCTGCATGTTGCAAAGTATTCCCATGCATTACTTCCCTCAAGTCCAGGGAAATTCTTGACAGTGTCTTGGTGGATACTCTCCACCAAGGTTGCGTGGGGATTGGTTCTACTGAAGCACTGGAGACTTGTTTAACCAGGCTACTGACAAAGGGTCTGCTGTGGGGCTGTGAGGCAAGTGGCATTTATGAATAGCTATAGATGTAGTTCACTTCTCCCTCCTATTAGCCTTTCAAGAGCCATTCTCCATGCTTTGAAGATGGTTCAGGGGAAACCCTGATGTGCTACTGATGACTTACTGTCAGATCCGTCCCACGAATCCCCATGGGAATGCTGTGGTACAGCCTGAAGGAGAATACAGGCATCTCATAGTGAAGTTCTCTGTGAGGTGATGACTAGACAGAGGAAATATGTTTGTGCTTTTGGCTTCACCTCGTATCATACCACAGAAACAGCCAATCCCAGCTCTGTATGCAAGAAAGGGAATCCCAGAGTGACCTACTTTTAGCTGCCCAGCTCGTCCTGAAGTAGAGTTGTCGTCTTAGGAACTGTTAGGCAGGCAATGCCTGCTCATGAAGCCCTGAAAAATTTTCAAGCAGTTTGCAAAACAGAGCTAGAATTTGGACTTCACCAGCTAGAGAGTCCCAGTACTGCTTTATGGTGACCCTTCAAGACTTGGCCACTCTCCCAAGATCCTTTGCCTCCTTAGTTTTTAAAGCATAGATATAATGAATGGCTTGATAGAAATGTCACCTAGTGAATTAAAGAATGATCTGACATTGTCTGTAGGAAGGTGGCAATGCTTTCCTTTCTGATGACAATTTTCATCAATTTGTCACTATTGAGTACGACTCTTAGATAATCTCTTTTTCTTTACAGGTGAAGAAATGAAGAAAAGCAAAAATAAAGAATATTGAATTAATTCTTCCAAAGACACGTTCCAGCTGCTTTTCCATCATTCCTAAACACACAGAAAAATAAAGGACGTTCTGACTGTCTCCTTCTTTTAACTCAGCAAATACATCGTTGGTTTGAGGAGAATAACTCCATCTTCCATCATTAAAGCATTAACCTCAAAATGGATCAGTGATGTCATCTATTCCCCAGTCCAGGAAACTTAGGTAATGATTTTTGTTATTGACCAAATTGCTGTGTTACTGATATTCATCCCTCTATAATAGCTGTCACATGTGATAGTTTTGTAGTTATTTAGCTTTATTGCATATAGGAAACTTCTCCAGTGGTTGATATTAACTTGAAAATATTATAAACATGTTGGAGGGAGAGACTCTCCCCTCTGCTCTTAAGACACCAAGGACAGCAGGTGGTACATGTGAATCCTGCAAAGGTCAGAAAATCATCTGCTAGCAAGCCCATCAGCTCACAAGGTGCACAGAGATGAGCTAGACTTCTGGGTCTGCTTTTCTTCTGCATCCATGTATCTGATCATTCTGGCAAGATCTGTACACAGCTGGCATGGCTGTACACATGTACTTGAGAATATTCTATGTGTAGTAATAGACTCCATGGAAAGAATTGCAAAGCCTTCCACTCCCTGTTCTTTTAGAAGCTCTAATGGGCACAGATACTCTGTCACTGCCAGGAAAGGAAAGAAGAGGAGCAAAGAAAGCAAGCTTGACACAATTACAGACAGAATGGAGAAGTTTTAATAGTGCATGTGCCTCAAGCTAAGGAAAGACTGCATGTATCTTATCTTGGGGATGCCATCTTGCTATAAGACAGGAAGCCACCAAGGACATAAAGTCAAGTGCTAAGGACAAGAAGATTGGCTTGAATTTTTCATTTGCCCTTAAGAGTCAGGTCACAAAGAGAGGTTCCAGAAACAAGGGACACAAACAAAGAAACTGGGGTCTTCTGAGCCCCATTAGCCAAGCAGGGGACAGAAGACTCTCCAGTGAGCTTAGCCAAGTAGAAGGGCAAGATGACTCAGATGTTCCTCTCTCCCAAAGTTTATATGTGAGCTGACCATGAGTTGTCTAACTTACTACCAAGCCCTAGAGGTTTATTTCACTGCAGTCACTAGGAGAGGCAAACAGGTCCCTCATAGTAATCTCCTATGATGCTTGGGGCTAATTAAAAGTGTCTGAGATCTTTGTGGGGTAAAGATGGGAATTTCTAAAAAGCCTTCGCTTTCTCAGTCAAGAGCTGTGTGGCTTCTCTTCCCTTTCCCCTCTTTTCGTCTTTCTGCCTTAGTGAAGAAAGGCAGCAACTGAACACCAGAGTCCCTGACTAATGCTGAGCTGCTGAGCTGACGGTAGCTGCCCACCTTCTGAGTTCTGTTATAGCAGAAAAGCATTTATCTGCTGAAGTCACAGCACAGTGTTTGATAGTGGTTGTCGCTACATTTCTTGATATATGGCATATGCATTGTCTGAGTTTCCTCTTGAGTGAAACTTACAATGTGTTAAACCTGTTGTCCTATCTTTTTGATATTCTTAGGGACTGAGAAATGTTGCCAAGTCATTGCTTTTTGGTGATGTCATATAAAAGTGATTATTGGGAGGTTTTTTTTTTGGCGTGGGTGAGCTACCAGGGAGTGTTATTCATAGATTAAGTTATTGGTTACAATTTTTGAGTCATTTTCCTCACAATTTAATATGTTTTTATTATTTATACATTAGAATATCATTTCCTTTCCTGAAGTTTGGATGTAGTCTCCCATCCTTAGGATGCTGGAGCTCACGGATTTTTGAAAGAAGGTCAGTAGAGGATATTTGGGATAGAGAAGACTGTAGAGACAGAAGGTGCTTCGGAAGCGAGAGGGAAAGAGAGTGAGGGGAGGGGCAGGGGCCATGACGGAAAGGGTGTTCCAAGAAAGTGCTTTTATTTATGACCATTTCCACTCAGCTAATATTTTGGAACATTTTGAATGAGATAACATTCTTAATTTCAAAACACCAACTGCATCACTGTTATTGTTAGTTTATTTTAGGGTAAAAGTCCAAAACTTAATTACTCTAGGGAAACTTGTCTTGTGAAATCTCTGTCCCTGCCCTCTCAGATGCATAAAGGACAAGATGTGTGCAGAGATATGTGTAATCTTATGAGCTTTGGGGTTCCATTTAAGCAGAAGCATTGGGGACCAAGTTGGACAAATCAAACCTTTAGGAAGGATTGGCAAGATCCATTGAGTTTTGTGTTTTGCTAAATGTGATAAAATGAAAACAGAACAGCTGCCCTTTGAGAGCACTGGCCTCTGCAAAGCTTTTCCCATTCAGCTTAACTGCACTGTTTCTTTTCCTGTGTCAAATTTGGCAAGACCTCAGAAACTGTGTTTCCTCGATGTGGGGGTATTGTTACGTGAAGTGAGTCCGTTATGAAGTTATGAAGGGTTAAAAGTTAAAGCTGACTGGAAGTGCCTTCTAAAAATATATGCCAGTTTTAGTCTGTTTTCCTGAAAAGCCAAGTTAACCCTCGCATTGCTTCATGTCACAAGACAATGTCAAGAAACAAAAGAACAGACCAACCACACAGCATTTGTTCCTGTCTGTAAACTGCTTTTCTGAAGCACTCCGGGGTCCTGCCTCATTGTGGTGCCTTCCTGGAATGCTGTTGCTATACCTCCTGAGAACTCTGAGGGGGATTCACGTGCTTAGCAGGTTTGATAGTTAAGAAAACTGACAGGCTCACAGACACCCCTCTGTGTGTGAGAAGAAATGTCTACCAAGTAGATGGATGGTTCTGGATGATAGAGATACTGTTTTTAAGGTTTGTTTTTAGGTTAGAAAACAAAGAAATGGGTTTTGTCCATGCATCTTAATGTAGATATGTTATTATACTTTGTTTTCATTTATTCCTTTCCTTGACTCTGTGCTCTCTGTTGATCTGTGGCACTTTTCCTCCTTTCTCCATATTAATCCTTGCTTCTGCCTTCTCATCATATGTATTCTACTTCCTTATTGCCCACCTCTGTTATGATCTTTTCCCCATCTCATGATCCCTTTCCAGATTTTCATCATGCACAGACCCCCCCCCCCCCCAGGCTCACACGCACACACGCACACATGTACATCCCACTCTATAATTTTAAATCTAGATTCTGCACATAAGAGAAAATCAGGGTTTTCTTTCCAAGTCAAGCTGATTTTACCTAAGTCAATGATTTGCTGTTGGGCCCACTTCCTGTAAATGTCCTTTTTTTTTATTCTTGAATTAGTCTTTAAAGGTGTCTTTCAATATAGCCTAAAATGAAGAAACAAATGGCTTTTCAGCTATATGGCTTTTAACAAACAATATCCAGCAATGTCACGATCGTTTTAGTTTAGCCACTTTCCAGTTCAAAGTTGATTTCTCTCTCAATCTGCATAGAGCCTGGATTAGATAATATACCCGAACAGAAATGGTTGTACCTTGCCAGGAACAGTTTCAATTCCAAGCTTCCATGAAAGGAAAGTGCCAATGTTGACTTCATATAAATCACTGGAAAGCCTAGCAGTAGCTACAGATTGGGGTTTGCCAGGGATATATTGTATAAAAGACCCCCATAGTCAATTTAGTTTCCCAGAGCTTGGAAGAAACAAGACAGTGTGGGCAGGTTGGAGTGATGGAGTGTGGGGTTGTCTTACAGATTGCCCAGAAACTCTTAGCTTTGTTACCCAGAGGACAGACTGTTACTTTGGTTTCTCTCAGAATTTAGGATTAGAAGCAGATAGTTGTAGAGTCAAGAAAAGCTGGCAAGAATGCAAACTAGTAGATCTCCAGGCATTCAGATTAGCCATTTTTCATGATTCTTGACTAATTTGTGCTAGGACACATGACCATGTAGAAATGATTCATGTTGTTCCCAAACAGCTTTAAACTACCCAGAGAAAACTTCATGGGCATATATAGAAGCCCTGTGTATTTTGAGAGAGAAACAGGTGATAGCTAATTTTAAGGCCCCTACTTTGATCTTCCATGTGTAGTGCATGTAAACAAATATGCTGTTTGAAGAAATAACTATCATATTCAGCAAGTCCATATCCTATCACCAATGCTATATTCACATGGAAATGATAAGCATTTTTATAAAGATGTAGTCCATCTATAGAACTTGAATTCTTTTGTTCTGAGATAGTTCTGAAGAGTTAGGTTTTCCTGTGTTTCTTTACAAGCTTGAGGATTTTTAAAGTGGCCTCTTTGTTTTGGTTTTTAGATTATTTGTTTTAATTTATGTGTATGAATGTTTTTCCTCCATGTATGCATATGTACCATGCACATATATGGTGCTCACAGAGATCAGAAAAGGATATCAGTTTCCTAGAAACCAGAGTTACAGATGGTTGAAGGCCACCATGTGGGTGTTGGGAAACAAACACAATTTCTCTGGAAGAGTAGCAGTGTTCTTAGCCACTGAGTCAACTCTTCAGCCAAAGTTGGTGGGTGTATGTGAACCACCAGGAAAAGAATGGGCAAGTAATACAGAGACAGGAAGTAGACAGCTGGAGGAATCACTGAAGCAGCTAACACGGGACTAACTGGAACTTAATTCCATGGGGATGTTGGTACTGGCACAAATCTCTTGGAATGATTCCTCTGACAGTTGATAGAGTATGTTCTGATGTGCTGGCACCTATCACTTTGACTGATTCCTGGAACTACTAATTTCTTTCTCCTGTAATCTCATGTCTCTATAAAGAGTCCTCTGCACAACATAAGACTCTATCTGGAGCCACTGGAGAGTGAGGTTCAAGGAATATGACTGGGATAGTAGCAGCATCTGATAAAGTTTCAGGTAGAGCCATTGGAGTGGTCCAAACATCTGCACATGGGAACTATTCCTATACACAGAGTATTTTATATTAATCAATGAATCAGAGGTCCAGAGGATTACCTGGTATCACTCCCATGTTTTAAATGTGGAAAATAAAATCCAGACTTCCCATGAATGGCTAGATTCACAGACCCACTATGCCACAATGAGCTCAAGGTCTGATACATTTTAACATATCATTTGATTATTATTAAGTTGAGGACTAAAGCTTTTTAAAACATGTGGACAAGCAGGTACAATGGACCCAAAGCTTTCAGTCTCTTCCCTCAGCACCACTCATCATGATTCCCACAGCCCATGTGGCATCCCCTTATGAGTTTTGATGCTTGGAAACACTTTCTTTTAGAAGGACACTCTAAAATATATATTTCAAATTTTGTTTAGAAAAAAATTGCACATTGATGCTATCAAAGTATATATAATCAGTTCACTCTATACTGAAGTGCTGTTCAATAATAGAAAATGCCATCTTTAAGCTGTGGTTGTGAACCCTTAATATATTCAGCAGAGGGAAGGACATGTTTGGGTTAAGAAGAGCCGAGCACCAGCATGGCCTGGAGTGATCAGTGCCTGGAATGTGAAGTGCTGAGACATTAATTAGTCAGTACAGGAGATTGCAGCCAAAGAACAATGTTTTCCCTTATCCCCTGGCCTCCTGCAACCTAGGCAATGTGGTCTCTTCCAGATCCATGCTTTTCAGTTTAGCTACCTTGTCATTTTATCAAGGAGCTCAGTTCTTCCTTACTATTAAGAATCTTCTCTGTTCTGGGAAATTGTCTGGATGTCCAAGATGGAAGAAAGAGAAACACTTACATTTGATGTTTAGAAGTATCTACAAGTAGCCTAGAAAATGATTGCACACACCACTCAGCTTCTTCCCAGTACTGTAAGAACTGCTTTTGCAAAGCACATGGTAGTGCATGGTGAAACAAATCCAATAGGGATGCTGGTGAAATGAGCACATAGCATTGCGATGTTGAACTTTAGATGTAAAACATTTCTATGGAGTGAATGGCTGAGGTAAGACATCACAGGGAGTGGTGCATGTTCTTGTATCCTTTCACCTAGGACAGCAGGAAGAGTTACCGATACATTCCTGTTCCATGTTTAGGAAGAAACCCAGAATGAGGCACACCCCAGAAAACAGTGTTGGGAATGACAGCTTTACCCTTCCCAGGGCATCTGTTACAAGGCAGCTGCATAACCTAGAAGTCTCATATCCACAGGGATGATGCATTCCTCACAGCTGCAAAGACAGAAAACTTTACAAATTAGAAAAGTTACCTATAAAAATATCTATTTCATTGTTTTAATAAAACTATAGGAAATGAAAAGTTAACAAATATAAATTAAAATACAGACCACAATTTTTTAGTATCCCAGTTGCTAATTTTTACATTGCTGTTGTTTCTGAAAGGCCTGCACAGGCTCTGCAACAGTTTCAAAACAGAAGTAATAAATCCCAAGGAGAAACTTTTAATCAGAACTCTTCCCTCAATCTGTTGCAATCCATGATTCTATTTGGGACAGGCTAGTGGACCTGGGTTTATCCCCAAACTTCATGAAGGCATTTTTATCCAAGTGTTAGTACTAACAGTGAGTTCTTGTGTAATGGAATTGAGTTGTTCCTTAGATTTTCCTTTTTTCAGGATTCTAGATAAAATACTTTTGCAAAGAACATGTTTTTCCCCTCAAGGCTCAGGAAACTCAGTCAAGTAAACAATTTAGCCACAACTTTTATCCAAAGGCACACATATCCCAGGTGTCACCCAGCCTGCTCAAAGTGGTTTCAGCACATTGGCTGTGGTTATATATAGCCCTTGAAGTCTTAGCATTCCCTTGGCCCCATCATCACTTACGTTGTTCCAGAAAATTCCTCTTGGATTCTTTCTTTGCCAAGTTTAAAATGTAGTGTATTCTAACTTACAATGGAGAAAAATCATCTTCATTTTAGAAAGAGGTCAAAAGTTATCTTTCTTCATCCTGAAAGGAAATTTCTAGATATAAATAAATGTAGAAATAAGTACACTCAGTTATTGCAGGGATTAAAAACAACACACTTGTTTATCTTATTAAATGAAAACTTTACAAATTAGAAAAGTTATCTATAAAAATATCTTTATTTTATTGTTTTAATAAAACTATAGGAAATGAAAAGTTAACATTATAAATTAAAATACAGACCACAATTTTTTAGTATCCCAGTTGCTAATTTTTACATTGTAGTCTATGCTTATATATTAATGTACATAATAGCATATTATTATAGTATCAAACAATATTTGTTTCTTTTGGTTCTTCCTTCCCCCTTTCTGTTCCATTGCCCGGACCCTCCTTGTACCCTTCCACCCACCCCATATGATGCAGTCCATAGACTCTTCCTGAGGAAAAGTGTCTACTCACCCCAGATGGGGACCAACAGACCAAAGCATGATCATACCCCTGTCTAGCTTAGTGAACCGCTGAGCTCATCGGGCTTACTTACAGATCATGGGTGAGGGGTTAACTACCAAAATCTGAGGGACCCCAAGGCAGCTGCATAACCCAGAAGTCTCATATCTACAGGGACGATGCATTCCTCACAGCTGCAAAGATAAAATCGACATTGCAATTCACCTTCCACCCTCCATATTCCTTCTCACCTCCTGAGATCATGTGCAGCTTACACAGAGTTACACACAGCTGGGAGGGAAGTGTGGGAAGAGTGGGTGGAAGTACACAACGTGGTCTAATAACATTCCTCACCCTTCTTCTACAAGACAAGGCCACTAAGTCCTTTCCTGGGGTACCTTGCAGATAGTCACATCTGCTTTGATGAGGATAATGATGGAGTTAATTGTCAGTGGAGTATTCCACACATTGTGACTTGTAAGTATTACTACAAAAAACCTTTCACTAAATCATACATATTTAAAGAGTTCTCCTTTTAAGTGTAGAATGTGATGGTATTTCACATTGAAGGCACTCATGTAGCCAGCAATCGTATCCAGAGCTGGATCAGTCTCAGAGAACTGTTTCGACACTTCTGTCTTCTGCAGGACCTTAAGGTCTAAGTGCAAACAGTTCCCTAAATTCCAATAACACAAAACTCTTTTTTGTTGCCTCATATAAATGGACTTAGGCATTTTCTTCTGTAACATAATGAATAGAGCTGGTTGGAGCACTGCTATGTGTATGTTGTGATGAACTTGTGTGTTTCTCTGGGTATGATTTGGCCAGTAACTGGAAACACCCTGGCATCCTGGCCTGAGCATATGGTTACCTACAGCGATGAGTGCCAAGCCATTTCTAAAGGCGTGCTACAGGCTTTCATTTTGTGCTTGCTTAAACTAATCCTTCTTCCAACCTCACTTGTCACAAGAGATTTCCTTAAACTGAAAAGGTCATCCGAGAAACACTTCACTGTATACACTAAAAGATATATTTTGTTGATACTGCTATTTTTAGTGAATTTTTTTTTTTTTTTGGTTTTTCGAGACAAGGTTTCTCTGTGTAGCTTTGTGCCTTTCCTGGATCTCGCTCTGTAGACCAGGCTGGCCTCGAACTCACAGAGATCTGCCTGCCTCTGCCTCCCAAGTGCTGGGATTAAAGGCGTGCGTCACCACCGCCCGGCGAATTTTTTTTTTTTTTTTTTTTTTTTTTTTTGGTTTTTCGAGACAGGGTTTCTCTGTGTAGCTTTGCGCCTTTCCTGGAACTCACTTGGTAGCCCAGGCTGGTCCCGAACTCACAGAGATCTGCCTGGCTCTGCCTCCCAACTGCTGGGATTAAAGGCATGCGTCACCACCGCCCGGCTAATTTTTTTGTTAACATAGTTGCTTTTTGGATCATAACTTAGGAAAACATGTTCATGGGCATCAACAATTCCAAAATGATGAGTTTTGCAATAAAAGACCAATTACTGAGAGACGGATCATGCCTGTTCATTTAGAAACATATAGGAGCTAGAGAGATGGCTCTGTGGTTGAGAGCACTGACTGCTATTCCAGAGGACTCTGGTTCAATACCCAGCACCCACATGATGGCTCATAACTGCCTATAATTCCAGTTCCAGATATCTGACACTCTCTACGGGCATCGCAAGTTAGTAGTGTGCAGACATACCTGCATGTAAAACATCCATACACAAAAAACAATAAAATTTTAGAAATTAGAAACAGTAATATTTTAATCTTTTAAAGCCAAACTATGTATTATAAAACGGCACTAGAAAGTCATGTAAAAACACAGAACTAAGTCTTTTCCTTCTAAAAATGTCAGACAAAGCTCACTTCCCACCTGCTTCTCCCTCCAACTGAAACCAGTTCTGGTTAATTGAACAAGATGTCTTGTTCATTTTGTTTTTGGAAATGGGGTGGGTCTCTCTACACAGCCTAGGCTCACTTTGGGTTTGCAAACCAGCATCCCCTGCCCCCAACCCCAGGTATCTTAGGATTACACACAGGCAGTAGTAAGAGTGATAAGGCTGTGAGTACCACACCAAGTCCATGCAGAAGACGACTTACAGGGCACAGCTTTCTCATGAGAAAGCTGTATCACAGAGATGTACAGTTGCCCCGTCATAGGACTTCCAAGATGGAGAATCAGGGGTTGGACCCCGGGGACTGCTCTGCCAGGAACCTGACCTCTTGGTCATTTGGCTAACCTGCCTGTGTAACATATTAAGACAAACATTGACTTGGTCTAAAGTATCAGAACCAAGAATTGTTGGATACGGACATGACTTTCTCTTTGAAAATGGGATTTGAGGATTGGGTCTTAAACTTCTAAGAAATTTCTATTTTTCTTATTTTCTCAGTTGTCAACATATTCTAGAGTAGACACGATCTAACACTGGCCATTTACAGTGTTACAGTACCTTTGAGATGTAATCACTGCTCGCATCTACACTGATGCTTTGAAGTTAAATGTCTGCAATTTTAGGTCATTTCAGGCTATTGACAAAGGAGTACCTCAGGACTAACCTACAAAAATCTTTCAGAATTTTATTCCTCGAAGTATTTTTCATGTTAGGTTGATTTCATCATTACACATCAATCATGTTAAAGGTACACACATGTTTTTATCTAATTTGACACCTCCGCTCACCTGGTCCATTTAAAAAAGCAGAAAGTTGATCTCCAGAGGCAAATGACCAACCCCAGGCATGAAGCAGCCATTCTTAACCTCAGGCAAGGTAGTGGGAGTCTAGACTGCTAGTAGAAAGGCTTTTCCATGCCCTAAAACAGTCCGTGTCTTCTCCCAACTGACAGAGCCTTAAGGATTTCAGGTCTGTAGCTCTCAACCCACTTCTAAGAGGCTGTGAATGACTTCTAAAAGTCATTTCACAGCAGGATTGATTTCCAGCCAGGATCAACCAGCCTTTGGCTTCCTTTTTGTGTAGTTTGGAAGATCCTTTCATCAGAACTGCCTCTCTCTATAAAATGTTTCCTGTTTGAGTTTCCTTTTTCTAATGAATGGATTTATTATGCTAGAGGAGGAATTTGCCTGAGCTCCTCTAAGAAGAGCAAGATGAAGCAAAGGTTATAGAGCAAACACATGTATTTGTCTCCTGTCCGCTGAGGATTGGTTTATGGAAATTGTGGAAGGTAGAGGAACAATGATACACGTTGAGGCTGTTGAGAGAGGTGTTGACAGCACTGGTCAAGAGTCAGGATTATGCACATATATGACAGGTGTGGAAGAAATGGAGAAAAAGAAAGGGGAGTGTCAGTTCCTACAGCCATTAGGTCAGTCAAGATGGAACCATCCATGACAGTCATTAAATAAGAACAGAGAGAGAACAGTGTTCCTTGAAGGTCACCGAGAAACCTTCCAGGGACATGGTGAGATCTGGATAATGGCAGCATTGCATCCTACTTACTATCAGATCTGGAGCAGAAATTAATATTTGGCAAAAACTTGTCTTGAGAAGGGAAGAACTCTGGAGTCATATATCCATGAAAGAAGAGTGAGGGACCAGAGGTTGGGGAGCCATTGACAACTGTTGCTAAAGTGCACATGGGAGGTGATCGAGACAAGGCTAATATTACAATTCTCAGGTTATTGGCCTTAGACCGCTGATACTCAAGACATCCTTGAGGGTCCAAAGAACTTAGCTTATGTGGATTTTGATCTCTTGATGTTTAGTGTGCTTAAAATTAAAACTGAGAAATTCTAAAGTTTTATAATTATTTTAAAGAAATGTTATACCAATATTCTAGTCATAGTAACAAATTTATTTTTATCTCAATATAAAACACTTTATGAGAATAACTTTTAAATACATATAGCGAAAAATGATACTATTTTGTACTTCTACAGGATTCTTTAATGTCTGGTTTGATAGAATGTAGCTAAATTATCATACATTTAATAGTCACAAAATCATATGTATTCTTCTGAGGGAGTGAAAGAGGGCAAGTTAGACAATATCATTGTTGTGGAATATTATTTTAAGGTGTGTTACATTTGTTTATGCTGTGGAACATTTCTTTAATGATGCAAAGATGTGGTGCATTCTTTTATGTTGCATTTGTTTAACTCTGTGAAGCTGTGTTACTTTGCCTATCTAAAGAGCTGAATGGCCAATAGCAAGGCAGGAGAAAGGATAAGTGGGGTTGGCATGCAGAGACAATAAATAGAAGAAGAAAAAATCTGGAAGGTAAAGAAGAAAGAGCAAGAGAACAAGGAGAGGAAGATGCTAGGGGCCAGCTACCCAGTCAGTCATGGAGTAATAGTGAAAGTAAGATATACAGAAATAAGAAAAGGAAAAGGTCCAGAGGCAAAAGGCAGACAGGATAATTTAGGAAAAGCTATCAAGAAACAAGCTAAGCTAAGGCTGGGCATTTGTAATTAAGAATAAGCATCCATGTGTGATTTATATGGGAGCTGGGTGGCGGGCCCCCCAAAGAACAAAGAGTCAAAAGAGTAGAAAACAACCAACAAGGTGTCATCATAAATATTTTTGATGCCATGGCATTGTGAAAGACTCCTGGGGATTCTGATAGGCTCTTGGATCAAAGGTTGAGAAGCAGTGTGCTAGAGGGTGGATAAAAAGATGGAGAAACACAGAAAACAACAGAGAAAGTCAACAGCTGCATCTGGAGACTGATCAGGTTTAGAGTGAGCTGCAAAGAAAGAATCTTGTATGTCTGGTACAGCAAGCTGGGGCAACAGGGGGAAACTGCAAAGACTCTCTAGAATGGGGAAACCAGGAAACCCACATGGGAAGGTGAGTGGTTGGGAAGTTGGTAATTTCCAGTTTGGGTGATGTCAATGTGAAGCGACTGGACAGCTGTCCAAATAAAACAGCTGGCCAAGAAGCTGGTAGCATCTTCTGTCTTAAATGGAAGTAAAATTGCAAAGGTCAATCTCAAAATGAAAACATGAATAATACTTTAATTTCTTTTTAATTCATTATAAATTAGTTTTATATTTTAAAGTATGGATCATGAGAAAAAAACTCAACTGTCAGAGAAAAGTTTTGTTGCTTTAACCAAGGAATGGGCATTTATCATGTGAGTCTGCATCCATATTTCTTTATCTAGAACAATTTATAGTACATTTTGAAGGTTAAAGTTCACACCATATACTAACACACACATGTTTATATGAAATACAAGTGAGCTCAAATGGCATCTTATTTATAAGTGCTAACGATATTGACATCTCATTTGGAGAGACAAAGGAGGAAAAAGAAAGAAACCTAAACTAACCTTCAGATCTTGCAACATCTCTTTAAATGTTTAAATATAGACTTGGGGAGAAGGATTCCTCAGCACAGGCAAGATGAAGGCAGCTGTGAGAAGTGAGAAGACATCAGCAATCACAAAGTAGCAAAGATGTGTTTCACTGGATGTCTCAACCAACGGCTTACTCAGGTCGGGAGATTCCAGAGGAGTTCACAGCATTTAGTTCAAGACAGAAAGTGGGAGAAACAGGAACTCTTAGCAATCAGATGAATCAGAAGAACAAACCACTTATGGGGTACCTTAGAGAGG
Source organism: Peromyscus californicus insignis (assembly GCF_007827085.1). Classification (NCBI taxonomy): domain Eukaryota; kingdom Metazoa; phylum Chordata; class Mammalia; order Rodentia; family Cricetidae; genus Peromyscus; species Peromyscus californicus. The sequence goes on along the minus strand of NW_026294573.1, from coordinate 168,380,197 downwards.
AAATGACCCTGTCAGCCCAACTCAGCTCTGGGACTGGAGGTACCTTACACAGGAGCACTGGTTCGGGCATAGTAGGAACAAAGAAAGCTCACAAATTGCATAAGCCATTTAATTATCTACTTATCTATTTTTTTTTGTATGTGTGCATGTATGCATGTGTGCATACGTGTGCCTGTGTGCATCCTTAAGGAGACAAAAGGACAATGTCAGGTGTTATTCTGCAATTTTGAGATTTTTGTCACAGGGGTTACAAGCACATGTCACTACACCAAATGTTGGTTTGTTTGTTGGCCCTGACATGGGGCTCCAAATGGGTCCACATGCTTGCAAGGCAAGCCCTTTTCTTGCTGAGCTATCTCCTCCATCCAGACTTTAGTTCTCAAACATCTCCACAGACATGAAGGAGTAGGTGATTTTGCCAGGATTGTGTGAAGGCTGAGCTGGAACATTCCCTTTGTCTTCTACACCTGGTGGCAATTTCTTTCTCAGGTGGATGGTGCTGGTGGCCCAATATTCTAACTGCTGTTATTATAAATTTGGTGACTGAGTCACACAGTTGTCTATAGACTTCTGCACAGCTTGACCCCGATTTCCCACCAGACCTTCCCCATGTAGAACATTCCTGAAAGGCACTCATGTTTCCCTTCTGCTCATCTCAAAGGACTTTAGTCTTTGATGTTTCTTTACCCCACAAATGTGCTGTATCTATCATTTGTTTCTTTTCTTAGAAGTCATTCCAGCTTGTTTCTAGTAGCCAATTTAACCAGCCAATGAGTGAGGAAAAGAATACAAAATTTGTTGTTTTTTTTTTTTTTAAAAAAAACCAGGAAATAGATATATTAAAACACTTAAAATTCTTCTTTAGAAGAATGTAAATGTGTATGTGTGTGTCAGGGCAGCAAAGAAGGGGTGATTGTTAGCAATCTTAAGTCATTAATAAAGTACGAAGCACAAGCAGGCTGTCATGTCCCTGCAGTGTCTGAAACTATGCTCCCCAGGGAATATATTCTCACCCAGGGCTCTGGGCTAGAGCTCAGCCAGGTACTTCAGTAAATGAACAAATAAATGAGATAAGAAAAAAATATGTATGTAAAGACTTCTTAGTTAAAAACAATGACCATATATAGAAGGGCACAGCTGACAATGAAACTAAACTTTCTCTGCAAAATAATCCTATTTTTGGTGTACTTTCGAAATCAGGGCTAGAGTTCAAGTGAATGGAGATAAAAGCTGCCTTCAAGCCAAGCAGAACATATTTCTGCTAATAATTGTTTCATAAATACATGTGTTCTATAAACATTCATAACCCTCTGTGTGTGTGTGTGTGTGTGTGTGTGTGTGTGTGTGTGTGTGTTTGGGGGGGTTGGGTGTATGTGTGTGTCTGTGTGTGTGTGTGTGTGTGTGTGTGTGTGTGTGTGTGTGTGTGTGTTGGGGGGGTTGGGGGTGTGGGGGTGTGGGGGTGTGCCTGCAGTTGTTTTGTGACCTCTGTGACCAAGTAGAAGGCTCCCACATGCTAAGTTCCCTTTAGTACTTAATTACTAGAAATTTAAGGACCTGGAAGGCACTGCAGCTGTTCAGAGTTTCAATTATTTTTCTGCTTATCTTCCAGGAATAATTTAGAGTGCCGGGTAAAATGCATTCCTTTTTTATTTTTTTTTATATTTTTTAAGCGATGGGAAGCATGAAGACGTGGAGAGACTGCTGTTCCCACATTGCTGAGCGGAACTAAAGAACTGGGCCATCCACCTTCTTCTGTGTGTGTCCTGGAAGGCCTCTTGGAGAACAACAGCAGCATTAACTACTGGGAACAATTGGTTTTGCTTAAACACTCAGTAGCCCAGGAGCTAGGCTGGAATGGGGAGGGCTTTGGGAAAGACTTCCTGGATTGTAGCCAGAGTTTGTATTAAATAGCATTCTGAGCATTCACTACCATGGTTTGGCTTCAAGATTCTGAGTCCTAAATCTCTCTCTCTTTTTTTTTTTATTTTTGATTGGATCGTAGGCATCATACAGGTCAATTTGTTTAAAGCCAGGGAGACTGAGTTCCAAAGAGGTTAATGAAGGTGTCTAAATGGTGGTGTCCCTGAGATCAGAGACCCTTTCCTGTTCTGAGTGGGCATACTTCCACGACCCTCTAGTCTCTTGAGATCCATGTCCCCTCACACCAGGACTCAGGTGTTCTAGCCAATCTCAGAACACTCCTTAGATCTTTGGTTGATACATAAGTGGCTGGCCTCTTTTCTTCTCTCCTACAATAAGATGATGTTTTCTAAAAGTATTGTGTCTTGTAGTAGCATCATCTAATTTATTACACTTGAAAATTTTCTATATCGCTTAATTTAACTGGTTAAAATGTGTTTAGAGAATCATGAGCTGAAAGGAGCTATTTAGGTCAAGTGAGCCATGTCTTGGGTTTACAGATTAAGAAACAAAAGCCTAGAAAATGTAGGGGCTACTCATTCAAAAAACAAGAGTTCTAATGTCATGGAACAGTCTCACAAGGCAAAGCTTGTATGTTTAGATGTTGACTCATTAAACAAAAATGGTCATGGGATTTAATTACTTTCTCAAAGAGTGTTACTTATTAAAATATTGGCATCTATTCTCACATTGTTATTTATTTATATGAAGGAATTTTAACAAGAATAGAAGAAAAATCATCAGCCACTAAAAAGCCTTTGAAGGTCATATCCAGTGTGTGACAGGAGACCACACAAGATTTAAGGTAATTTAGACAACAACTATTTTAGACATCCACACTGGGGCTTGTAGTTTGGAGATGCACAATATTTGCTGAGCAAGTGAAAATAAACAGAGTATTTGGCTGATTCCAGAGCACAGCACTTTAGAAAACTGACAGTGAAAAAACACAAATTTGGTGAGTCCTAATTTTTTTAAAAAAATATTTTTATTTCATAATTAACTTAATTTCACATATCAGCCACGGATCCCCCTGTCCTCCCTCCTCCCATCCCCCAGCCCCCCCCCCCCCCAAGCCACCCTCCATTCCCACCTCCTCCAAGGCAAGGTCTCCCCTGGGGAGTCAGCCCAGCCTGGTAGACTCAGTCAAGGCAGGTCCAGTCCCCTCCTCCTACACCAAGGCTGAGCAAAGTGTCCCAGCATAGGCCCCAGGCTCCAAAAAGCTGGGTCATGCACCAAGGACAGGTCCTAGCTCCACTGCCTGGGGGCCTCCCAAACAGTTCAAGCTAATCAACTGTCTCACTTATCCAGAGGGCCTGGTCCAGTTCCATGGGGGCTCCTCAGCTATTGGTTCACAGTTCATGTGTTTCCACTAGTTTGGCTATTTGTCCCTGTGCTTTTTCCAATCACGGTCTCCATATCTCTCGCTCATACAATTCCTTCTCTCTCTCACTGATTGGATTCCCGAAGCTCTACCTGGGGCCTGGCCGAGGATCTCTGCATCTGCTTCCATCAGTCACTGGATGAGAGTTCTATCATGACAGTTAGGGTGTTCGGCCATCCAATCACCAGAGCAGGTCAGCCCAGGCACGCTCTTGACCATTGCCAGTAGTCTATAGTGGAGGTATCTTTGTGGATTTCTGGGGACCTCTCTAGCACTCTGCTTCTTCCTATTCCCCAGACTCAGAAAGACAAACATGGTATGTACTCACTCCTAAGTGGATACTAGATGTAAAGCAAAGGATAACCAGACTGCAACTCACAACTCCAGGGAGGCTACCTAGTAAAGAGAACCCTAAGAAAGACACAGGAATCACCCAACAACAGAGAAATGGATGAGATCTGCATGAGCAACTGGGGGGGTGGGGGTGGAATGGAGGGCAAGGGTCAGGGGAAAGAGAGCTTAGGGGAGCAGGAGGTCCCAGCTGGATCAGGAGCAGAGTGGGAGAATGGGGAGGGAGATACCATGATGAATGAAGACCCCAGGGGACTAGGAGTCCTAATTTTTAAAGTTGAGAATCACCTCATCATTCCTTGAGAAGTCACATGACCCCCAAATACAAAGAACCTTGTCAAATTCTCTTTGCAGCATGTAAAATAGGAAATGACACCACACGTTATAAGAGTCCGGCTTTTATAATATTCAGTTTGCTATAATTTAAAAACCACATGTTGGCCTTCCAAGAACTATGTTCACTGTGTCAGGTGCATACACAGAGTCCAGGAACCATCTGCTCTAAGGCCGCCTATTTAGCTTGCTATGCTCTCCCTGGCAGACCCTCTATTCCATTAAAACCAGTGGCTTTTCCAGAGGGGGAAAAGGATCTTGGGATTTTCTTTGGTCATTAGCTAGCTCCAGGGCAGATAGGAACATAAAAATTTTGTTTGTGTGGGGAAGAAGAGAGCTTTCCTGAAGATTGACTCGGGTTACAAAAATGGGCAAGAAGGATTTAAGTGCGTTTACTTCAGTTCCTTTTCCAAACATGGAAAGTTAATAGGAGCCTGGCCTCCATCTTTCAGGGGAAGATCTCATTGCAAATGTAGACTTCACTGGTCAATGCAAAGTGTTTCATACACAGCAAATAACCCAGACTTCAAGGATTATAATGCCGTGTGAAAATTCCAGCTTCAAGCTGGAGAGGTGTTAGTGAGACAGATCAAAAGCAAGGGGACCCTCTGTATGGTCTAAGGTTCTGTCTTAGCCTTATTTCTTTTTACTGTTTGCATTATGGCTCTCTGTTTTAGACTTTTGATTGTAAATGGAATGAAAACATAACAAAACAAACAAACAAACAAACAACTCTGGTATTGCCGTTAGTCACAGTTGGTATAGAGGAAAGGAAAGGTAGAAATGAAGTAGGAGTCCATGGCCTTTGAATTTTAGACTCAAGTTCACCAGGTCAGGGGGCCTCACAGTGGTCCATGTTCTAGTTTCTGGGTGGTAAGTGAGTTATATCACACACGGGACTTTGTGGGTGAGCTTTCTGTAAGGACAGAGGTTGTCCGGGACACATGTGGGTTGAAAACTTCATCTGAAGTTGCTTCCACAATTTAAGTGATTCCTTGAGCCTCCCTGTTCTGAGTGGTAAAACGGGAACTCTTGATCATTTCTACACAACTCTTAATGACATTAGGAAGGCGATGATCGAGGTGATTTTAAGTGCAAAGTCCTACCTCCTCGTGACCCTGCAACTCTCTGGTTTGGAGACCCAGAAATATACTGAATTATCAGGTAGCCTCCACTAGTGTCTGTGCAGCTCTACAACTGCTTACCCAGAGAAGAATAAATTAGGTCCATTATCCGAAGAGGGCAAACGTCCTGCTAATTTACTCTGGGAAGTGTCTCATCCTGCCCTTCCTCCATTCTGTACTCCCAAACTAGAACCGCTGATTATTTTTTGATGCTCAAGTTAGCAATAGTCCATTAATTTCATCATTCTTCTGATGCTTAAGTTGTCACAGTTTGGATGCTGAAAGTTATCTTCTGTGCCCCACTGCACAGCTCCACTATTCTTTGAGTCTTTCCATACTTTTTTTTTTTTTTGCACAAGATATATTAGGTCATCTTATACTTTGCATTTCCAAGCTTTAATCAGCCTTTTCCAAATGAGCCCTGTGCCCTGTTTCCCTTCATTCATATATATATTACCACAGCCACTGTGGTCCATTCCCAAAATAAGGTGGAAGGATAATACATGCAGGCATGTATGGGGGAGAGAAGGAGGGGAGAAGAAAGAAGGTGGGGAAGAATCTTCAGTTCTTATGCAGCATATTTTATGTGAGAAATATAAACCATGGACCTGAAAACGTGATCAAGGGCTCCATGCATCCCATCAAGATATTTGACTATTCCCAAAGATGAAGGTTTTAAACAAATCACCGCATTGATAACTCTGATCACTAGAGTTTCAAAGCAAGAGTCTCGCAGGATGGGAGAGGCTCTGTAAGTCGCTGTGTATCCGGCGACTCCCTACCCTGTCCAATCCCACTTTCTGTTCTCCTTTCTTCCTTTGCCTTTCAGTCATTTGGTCTGGGTTTTTGGTCCCCTAACCTGCATGCACGTGTATTGTTGATGTCATGTTTTTCAGTAATATTGGCTTTATAGTTAAAGTTGCAAGCGCACTTTCAGTGTCTTTCTTTCTGTCTAGTGGGAGAAGTATTGGTTGTAGGTCTACTTTGAAAGTTGGCCAGAATTCTGCTGAGACTTCATCTGGACCCGGAATTTTTTTCAGCTAATGGCTTTTTATGACTCTCTCCATCTTCTCATTGGATCTGTGCTTGTGTGGAGTCAGAGAACAACTTGTGGATCTCTCTCTTTCCACCATGTGGGTTCTGGGAATCACTCTTAGGTTGTCAAGTTAACATGCTCCTTCCTTTCCCCACTGAGCCATCTCATCCATCATGTCTCTTGAGTCTCTGACAGTATTTTAGTCTTTCCCTTTCTTATACTGATGTCAACACCCAGTTTTTGTGAATTCTTTTACTTTTGAGACCACCATCTCATTGGAGGAGTTCCGCAGATGAGGTGAGGCAATTTCCTCAGTGTGTTACGACAAGAGTTCCCAATGTCAACATGGAATTAGTGATGCTGTTAATTTTGACAGTTTGGTTCAGGTGGCATCTGCTAGGTTTCTTTGTTAAAATCTTATTGCTTCCATAATATACAATAGATGTTTTGGAAGAGACACTTTCATGTTATGCAAACATCCTGCTTCCTCTTGTACTTCTGTGCACTGATTTTTTTCTAGATCTTTGAGAATTTCCCAGAGTGAAATATTCCTAGTGATCATATTTTCCCCCACCCAAATCCTCCCATTTCTATCTCAACTTTCCCCACCCACCCAACTTTGTGTGCTCATCTTTTTATTGGTGTCGTTTTAAGCATTAACTCCCATTTGTGTTGCTCATAAGATATTAAATGTGTGTCCTTCCACTGGATCATGGTGACCTACCGAGGGCAACATTCTTAAGTGAAAATGATCCCCCTACTCTCCACATAGCCATCAACTGTTAACAGCTTCTCAGACTGCGGTGGGACTTTGTGTCCACATCCCCTCTTAATGCTTGATTTCTGCCTAACTCGATCTTCCTCTGGTCTTGTGAATATTGTCAGAACTGCCATGAGCTCCTATGTGCAGGTGGCCTGCTTGGTCCAGACACCACTGCTTCTTTGGAGTCATTCATCACTGTTAGCTCTTATAGTCTTTCTTCTCTCTATCCCATAATGATCTCTGAACTTTGGAAAGAGGGAATGTGATATGGATGTCCCATTTAGGGCTGAGCATTTTACAGTCTCTTATTTTCTGTACCTTGATCAGTTGTGGGTCTTTGTGTTAATCTCCATCCATTCCAAGAGAAGCTTCTCTGATGAGGCCTGAGAGATGCACTAAGTTGCTGGTGCATAGCAATATATAGAGGTCCATTTAGCCAGCATTATAGTAGCGGATTCTCCCCCAAGGCCTATGACCTGTGTAGCCACAGGTTCTTGGTTCAGATAATGGTGCCAGGTATAGATTTCATCCTGTGGATCTGGCCTTAAGCTCAATCAGAAAGAAGTTGGTCATTCCCATGATATTCACGCTGCTGTCGCACCTTTGCGTATGTCTTGCCAACCCAGTCATTGTTAACTTGCAAAATGTACAGCTAAGTAAGACTGATGACTACTTTTCTCCTCCGCTAGCGAGCATAGTACTTTCCAGCACTATAAAAGCTAGCCAGAAGGGTTGAAGCTTCCAGGTCTGGACCTACTTACTTTCGACATGTTCTGTAATTCAAGCATGCAATGTCTTCAGCAATAAAGTCTCACTGTCAAATTGTGAAGATAATCAAGAGCATTGAGAAAAGCCTTCAATGTTTTAGAGTCTCTGGGACCTCGCTGGCCAATAACTCAAAAAGAAACAACTCTTTCTTGGCACTGGGCTTTTATTTGCTAGCTTATGATGTCCAGCAGGGACACTGTCACTCTGTTATAGAGTAACTTTAATTAAAATATGGGGCATAGCACTAAACAGAGATTTCTCAAAAGATAAAATGCAAATGACTGAGAAATATATTTTAAAATGTTCAACATTCTTAGCCACAGAGGTATTCTCAGCCACAGAGGTATAAATGCATGTTGTACATTTAAACTCCCTCGAGATATCATCTTATCCAAGTCAAAAGGCTAAGATACACACACACACACACACACACACACACACACACACACACACACACGCACACACAGGAAAATGCTGGCATTGACATGGGGACACATTCACCTCTATCCACCTGACTAATTTCTGTTTGGTTTTCAGCTTTTAGATTAATATACCACCCTCATGGCAATCCTCCCTGATTTTATAGTAACCACTAAATTTATCTGTAACATATACTCTCACGGAACCTGGACTCCTCCTTTCTAATACTGAGTCCTAACTGTAGCAAGTGCTGTACTCCCTGTTCAATATTTGTAAAGACCTTTAGGCTGTGATGCCATGAGTGTGCTGACCATATTAACCATGGATATACATCAGACATTCTATGTGCAAAGTATTTGGATAATAAATTTCTGAATAAGCAACAGTTAAAACCTCCAAGTGTTGGGCATGGATCCCTGACATTTGGCCTTAACAAAAACTGAGCAGAATGACTGAATTTCTTATGTTCTTGTTTGTCTTCCATTTTGAATTCTTAATTTTAAAACTTACTATCCTATTATTTTATGCATATGGGTGTTTTGTCTGCATGTATGTCTTAGTGCACAGAATCAGAGCGTGAATGATAATGTTTGGCAGCAAGTTACCCTTTAATTTCTTTACCTTTCAGCCTGTGTAGTGCCAGAGACAGGACAGTAACTGAGCATTTTCACATTTCACAGCAAATTGAACAGGTAATTTCTTATATACTATTGGAAGACTGAAAAGTCTATAAATCTAACAACGTTGCAAATATGAGGAAATGTTACATTGTGTGCCTAATTAGCCACTTTAAGTGGCTCAAAGTGAGCCCTATTTTTCTCTTTCCAATCATAAGCTTGCCACAGATTTAAACTGTTATAGAATGTCTGTTTTGCCAACTTATTTCCCACAGGGAAGCCAGCCTTTCCTATAACTAATGATATACATTTGTGGTAACAAGACACAAAAAGTGTATTCCCCCCCCCACCCCCATTGGCAGGAAAAAAACCATTATGTTTTAATGTAATGGAAAATTAAGAATCTTAAACAGTTTGTTCATCAATCAAAACACTGGAAAGTTTGAACAAAGGAGATATCTAGTTAACAGTGTTTCAACCTGGGGCTCGTTACTGTTTCAAAAAGTGGTTCTTTCTCCAATTTCTCACTAATGTGCCACGGGGAGTCACACCAGTTGCTCCTTCCATTGACTTCCACCCAAACAGCTTTATCTGAAAACCCATCGCTTCCTGCCACATACATGCAGCCCTGTTCACTGAGTCGCTCAGTCCCTACTGTGGAGACGTTGAGACCAAGAGGAGTGGCTGCTCTCAAGGCCTAAGCGCTGAGAACCCCGGATTCTTTTGCCTACTTGACTTGTGTTAATGGGAATTCAAGCTGTTTCAACAGAGGAGTTTCTTTAAACATTCACCTTGTCCTATTAAAAGGAATTTTACAGAATTCTTGTCATGTTAGCAATTTTGATGTGCAGTGAATGCACTGGAGTATTTGGAAGCAAAAAGAAAGTGTATAATTATTGGAAGTTCACAAACAATACTCATTAGTCTCTGACCTTGTGTTAATGAGAGAATCTGCCACTTGACAGGGAGAGAAACTGGCTCTAAACTGGTCTGGTTTCTCCTATCAAACTTACCTCGCGGTTTTCTACAGCGAAAGCAGACTTCTATTCCTTGGCGTCATGGCTTGGTGAGAAGTCCCTTGCCACATTCTTTCCTTTAATTTAATGTAAAGTTTGGCCTTGAAATCTTTCTGCCCTGTAGACTTCCTTTCCAAATTACAGGCACTCCTGGCAACTGAGAATATACAACTGTACCAGACCGGAGTAGACACGAATACCCAGAGAACATTGGCGATCCATTGAGAAAGAAGTACCATTATAATGGTTTGGGGAAATGGGACACATGTAATGAACTATTGCAAGGGTAAAGAATTGCCCACTCTTGTGTGAGTAAAAAGTCAGACGGGTGGAATGGCAGATTTTTGAGATGATTCATGGCAGAAAAGATAGCATTCTGAGAGACCTACACGTAATGGTAGCTTATAAATCCGTGGTTCTCAACCTTCCTAATGCTGCAACCCTTTAATACAAGTCTCCATATTGTGGTGACCCCAACCATAAATTATTCTGTTGTTACTTCATGTGGGAGCCCACAGGGGTTTCCTAGTGAGAGCTGACCTTGCTTTACCAGCAGGGCTGCATAAGAGGATGATTGGATCACGGGCCTGTGTGCCAGGTGTTTGGAAGGGTCTACATTTGGCTGTATCTAGCAAGGGGGGATCTTTTGCCTCGCCCCTTGGCATTGCTATAAAAAGCCGTTTTGAATAAAGTTCTGGGCTGTTGAGTATTGACCAAGGTCCTCCCAAAGCTATCCTGTATTTCTACCTTTCCTCTCGTCAGCTAGGCCTTTCATTCTACCTAATATTTCTTATTCCTCTCTCCTCCTCACAGGAACCCTTTAAAAGGCAGGAACATGTCTCCCACAATTTCATAACTGTAATTTTGCTACTGTTAGAATCATAATACAAATATTGGATATGCAGAATCTTGACCCACAGGTTGAGAACCACTGTTCTAAATTACAGCATGTGACAGAATTGGGAGAAAGGAGCATTGAGCTGCCTTTCTTAGAAAAGCTAAAGACCATTTTAAACATTATTGATGGCACAGCTATCCCTACTGGCTGGACCACAACCAAAGGTACAGAGGGAAATAGAAATGTGCTTGGTCTTTGGAGTAATCAGGGACTTCATCTAGCTAGGGAGGAGTTATATGTTTTTCTGAGTCTCCTTAAAAGGCAGTACAATGTTTTTTAAATGGAAGTTGCATACAGCCCATTCTGGAATAACCCCTAGTCACTGAACATTACTTATGGCTGTGAGAAAAATCAACTCCAAAACGTATTCCTTTTAGAGTGTCCTAAGAGGAGCGTGGTGGACTATTCCTCTTTTGGTGGCACTGATCTAAATGGCTGCCTTGGTAGATAGAACAGAACTAAGATTGGCTCGCTCTTGTTCTTTCTCTCTCATTGAGTAATGCTCTGTTCACTGTCAGGACAGGCAATGCACGCGTCCCATCACAGTTCTCCCATGGTCACAGAGACTGTCATAGAGAAACCAGAGCACTTGTTTTTTTGTGAGCATCCTACTTTGTCTTGTTTCAGACTCTCACACATGCACATTCTTGATCTGACTGCTCCTGTGCCAGTGGGAAAAGAGGCTGATGTGAAAAAAAAACCCACTTCTAAAGTAACAGAGCAGTTGTTTGTATCTAGGCTTTCAGTTCACACTAGCGGCAGTGTTTGAAAGCATTTACTCTCCTTGACCAACTAGGACCACCCAGGATATGGTCTGTACAGTCAGTCACAATAGCCACCATCAACAGATGATTGTGTTAATTGGGAAGGGTTTTCACTTGTGTATTCCTAAAAGTATCTAATAACCCTCTGAGTATAGTCAGCTACCACTCATGCTTTTTCACATGACCCAGATGAGGGAGATAGATATCACTGATAGAAATATATTTTAAAATATCATGAAATTATGCTTCTTTTCCATATTCCTGAAATCATGTGCACATAGTCAAGCCTTACAACCAAACATTAACCCCTTTAGGCTACCAGGAATGTGTTATGGTGTGGCAATAACAAGGGCCATACTATTTGGAGATAGAGGTTAATCCAATCCTAACAAAGTTCATTATTTCTGACCATACACGATCCCATATGCAGTCTATGGTACATTAAGGAGGTAAACACTGGGCTTAACTTGCATTTCAGAAACTCCTTGAGCTGTTTCTGCTCCTATCAGCCTTTAGTGGAAACACTAACTAAAATCTGCATGATTTATTGTTCTCAGCAGGAATTTGTCTGAGAGGGAAATCATAGCAGGTTTAAGCTCATGCTCGAATGTGGCTCTTGCAAATTAGTCAGTCTATTGTCTACCTTTAAAGAAAATATAGCAGACGATCCCAGCCTTTATTCTGTTTTTAACATGCCAACATAACTGAGGCCTTCCATTTACCCATTGTAGCAACCAGTAAGCTACAGCACAAGCTCAGGCTTAGGTAGCCGAAATTCCACATGAAGAGAGGATTGTGGGTTTGCAGCAGGCAGAGGCACATCTTCGGCACATTCTTCTCCAAGCAAGTCCTCCTCATCAGGGAAGGACTATGGGTTGAGGCACCAGCTTCTGTTCTTAGAAGGTCATGTGAGTTTCAGATAGCCAAAGTCCAAAACAAATGGGAAAAGAGGAAAAGAAGGGGAAAGGAAGGGAAGGGAGAGGAACAACAGACAGGAAGGGTCAGACAAATCACCACCACAGAACCCACTAGGGTACCACACTATTCAGGGCTTTTTTTCTGTCATTTCTTCTGAACAGTGTCACTGAGGAATTGTGTTCTTCACCCAGAGAACTTTCTGTGTCTTTACTGCAGTCCTTCTTGTCCTAAGGACTTTTCTGTCCCCAAGGCACGAAGTATTTCTACAGTCCAACGCCTTTCATCCACCACTTCCTTATTATTGTTCTGTTGTTACAGCTTTCTTTCTAAACAGTTCTTTGGGTTTCTTTTTATTCTATTCATTTTTATTGTTGATGTTCATGCAACTAATTTTTTTACTTGCTACTAATTTAATGTAAGATTATGGAATGGTAACTTATATGGCATGTTTTGTTGAAGGATCAAAAATTAGGAAGCCCTCTGAAAAAATGCCAGAGAGGTTTAACTTAGTTGAGAAGACCCATTTTGTATGTAAGTAATATCATTCCTTGGATTGGGGTCATGGACCAAATAAAAAGGAGAAAGGAAGTGAAGCCTGGTATCCATCCCTCTGTTTCCTGATTGTTGATGTAATGTGAGCAGCTGCCATCATGCCTCCTCCACTGTGATAGCCAGTACTGTCCAACTGTGAACCAGAATAAAGTCTTCCTTCCTTAAGATACTTTTATCATGCACTTTATCATAGCAATAAGAAGAGTAATTAATTCTGCAGCTCAAAAACCCTGCTTGTGGGAAGAGTTAAGGAAAGCAGGCCTTATAGGGGCAGTCCCTCAGATGAAGTATAGGAACCTGGGTTTCATTGTGCACATTTCAATATTTGCTACACTCTTTTGCAGAGTAGGTTGATAAGAAAACAAGATCTGCAGAAATCATCCCTACTTGATGCAGACTATTTGTCATGGCTTTTCATGGTTGTAGCAAGTGTCACAAACTGGGGTTCTGATGAATAAAAACATTGGAATTATGTAGGATCAGTTTTGGGGTTGATTTCAAAGCTTTCTAAGTCTTATATAGTACTGGAGATCTTTCTTTATATTTTTTAATTGTGTAGTTCCCAGGGTCATTTACAAATATATTATTGAGATTTTTGTACTTTATTGCCACTAATTTTTAGCTCATGATTCCAGGTTCCATCACTGAAGAAGAGTCAAGGCAGAAACTTCAAAAAGCTGGCCACATTACATTGTCAAGAGCAGAAAGAAATGATTGCGTGCATGCTCACTGCTTGCTTTGTTTGCTCATGCTCAGCTTGATTTATTTACTCCTACAGTTCAGGACATTCTGCTAGGAGCCACCCACAGTAGGATGGCACTTCATTAAATCAACTGGTTTATGAAGATGATCCCACGTAGACACACCCACTGGCCAGCCCAATGGAGACAATTGAGATCTTCCCTAGTGATTCTTGGTTGTGTCAAGTTGAGAAAGCTAGTGATGACAGTATTTAAACATTACTTATGGCCTTTGAGTCTGTCTGTGCAAATGTGGAATGATGTAATTTCCATTGTTCCTCTTGCCAGTTTTTAACAACTCTCTTTACTCTTGGCCGTTGGATATGGGGATTGCTACATTGGGTGGAGTAAAACCCTCCATTTCCTATTCTTCTTTGCTTCTAATCCCTGTCTTTTTATTTTTGGTTTTGTTTTCTCTTTTCTCTTTTAGGTGACATAGCCTTAGGTCTTTTTCTTTTTTTAAAGACCATGAGAATATTTTATTTTAATTAGTAAATTTGACCTGTATACATGTAATTACTTCATATTAACATCTCTTTAATCCCATTTTCTCTCCCTTTCCTTTTCTTCCTTCTTTCCTCTCTCTTCTCCCATTTTCTCCCCCTTTCCTTTTCTTCCTTCTTTCCCCTTTCTTCTCTCCTCCCTGTCTCTTTCTCTTCCTTCTTCCTTTCATTATTTCTTGTTCACAATTCACATTCCACATATTTCTACTGTCTCACCATTAAATACATGCACCATGGTGTTTTAAATTCCTGAAGTCAGCAGTTCTACTTCAGAGTCTGTGGTTCCCAGAGGCACTGGCTGCTCATTCACAAAGTATGTAAGGTAAGCCCTGAAGCTATGCCCTTAAACTGACAGGCAACAACCTCAGACTACACACACACACACACACACACACACACACACACACACACACACACACACCCCTGGCTCCATATCCTGCTCTACAACTTTGGAAGACTTCTGCTTTTAGGGACCTCAGGTAAGACGCCACCCACTGCCTGCTAACACTCCTTAAAGCCTTCTGAGCAATCCCAGACTGCACCCCCTTCCTTGGGCTCCACACTATGCCCCACAGCCCTAGCAGCTTTACCAGAGGCTAAAATGGTCCTAGGGACCCAAGGGAAGACATTGCCCACCTCCATATCCCAGCCTACAACTTCAGAAGCAGACATCGGCTTTACCGGAACACAGCCTGGATCTAGGGACCCCAGCCCCAGCTGCTGCACTGGAGGCCAGGTTGGTCCTAGTGACCCCAGGTAAGACACTACCCACTGCCCACTTAACACTTTTTAGCCTGATCAATAACCCCAGACTGCATCCCTTCCCCTGTGCCCCATATCTCGGCCTACAACTTCTCTAGAAGACTTTTGCTTTACCAGAGGCCAGGGCAGATCTAGAAATCCCAGGTAAGACATTTCCCATCATCTGCTAATACTCCCTAAAACCTGCCCAACAACCCCAGATTGTACCCCCTTCCCTGGGCTCCACACTAGGCCCCACAACCCCGGCAGCCTTATAGGAGGCCAGGCTGGACTTAGGGACCCCAGGCAAGACACTGTCCACCACCCACTAAACCCCTTTAAGCCTGCCAACAACCCAAGACTACATCACTGGGGTGGGGGCTCCATATCTTGGCCAAAACTTCAGAAGAAGACTTCCATTTTACCGGAGGCCAGGCTAGACCTAGGGACCCCAGACCTCTGCTTTACCAGAGGCCAGGCCAGATCTAGGGACCACAGACTATAACCCCTCACCTGGGCTCTATATCCTGGTCTACAACTTTGGAAGAAGGCTTCAGCTTTACCAGAGGCCAGGCTGGAGCTAGGAACCCCAGACCCCTCAAACCCCAGAGGAGACACTCTACTGGATGTAAAGACTCACTAGTCACCAGAACCCTTGGCCATTTAGGCCAGAAGACCAGAGCAGAAAGAGAAACAAAGGAACAAAACTGCCATCCAACAAAGACAAACAGTAATCAACACCCAGACATACAACCATCCCAAATCCAGATGCCTAAACACCAGTGTAAGAACACAATAACAAAAAGGGCAATACAGCACCACCAGAGCCCAGTTATCTTCAACAGCAAGATCCGAGCAATCCAACATAGCTGAAGATCAAGAAAATAACCTTTTATGAAGATGATAGAGGTCCTTAAAGAAGATATGAAAAAAGCCCTTAAAGAAATTGAGGAAAAGACAAAACAAAAAATTGGAAGAAATCAATAAATCCCTTTTTTAAAAAAGCCAAGAACAAAACAGATGAAGGAAACTGTTCAAGACCTGAAAATGGAAATAGAAGAAATAAATAACACAAATGGAGGGAATTCTGGAAATGCAAAATCTGAGTAAGGGAACAGGAACTATAGATGCAAGCATCACCAACAGAATATAAGAGATGGAAGAGAGAATCTCAGGCATTGAAGACACTATTGAGTGCGATGGAAGTGTGGTAATATTGTGTTCCCCAAAATATTGTGCACCCTAATAAACTTATCTGGGGTCAAAGACAGAACAGCCACTAGATACAGAGGCTAGAAAATGGTGGCACACACACCTTTAATCCTAGCACTCCAGAGGTAGAAATCCCTCTGTATCTCTATGAGTTCAAGGCCACATTGGAAACAGCCAGGCATGTTGACACACGCCTTTAATCCCAGAAAGCGAGCCTTTAATCCCAGGGAGTGGTGGCAGAAAGCAGAAAGGTATATAAGGTGTGAGGACCAGAAACTAGAAGCATTTGGTTGGTTAAGCATTTGGCTGGTTAAGCTTTTAGGTTTCGAGCAGCACAGGTCAGCTGAGATTCATTCTGGATGAGGACTCAGAGGCTTCCAGCCTGAGGAAACAAGACCAGCTGAGAAGTTGGCCAGGTGAGGTTAGCTGTGGCTTGTTCTGTCTCTCTGACCTTCCAGTGTTCACCCCAATACCTGGCTCAGGTTTGATTTCATTAATAAGAACTTTTAAGACTCCTGCTACATGGGAGTTTTTTCTATGTTGTGGTCTGATGTCCAATGGAATAGAATGTTTGGTTTGAGAGGCAGGGTTCACATTCTGCTGGCTGGAATGGATCATGGAGTTCCCTGTGAACTTGGGACAAAAGAAAGAAAGGCCCTTAAAAGAGGATGAGGTGGGGTCAAGGGGTTGTATGAACCCTTTCGAGCTGGTCAGTGGGCAGTGGCGGTGTGTGTTGTGGTTACTTTTGTTTATCTCAGGTTTTTATCTTTAATATTTATCCCTGAGTTTTATTTTATAATAAACAGTAAAAGAAATTGTAATATCTGGCACCCAATGTGGGGCATAATTTGTCAGTGGAGTTTTTCAACTGGGACTGCTGGCTCCAAAATAACCACACAGAGACTTATTACTAATTATAAATGCTTGGCCAATAGCTTAGGTTGTTACAAACTAGCTCTTACAACTTAAATTAACCCATATTTCTTATCTACACTCTGCCACGTGGCGGTACCTTTTCTTGGCATGGCATATTCATATCCTGCTTTCTCTGTGTCTGGCTGGCGACCCCACCCTCCCTCTTTTCAACATTCTCTCAGTCAGGCTCTTCCACCTATCCTCTTTCTGCCTATGTATTGACCAGTCAGCTTTTTATTAAACCAATGAGAGCAAAACATCTTCACAGTGTACAAAAGGATTATTCCACAGCACATTACCTCAGAGTAATCAAATGGACCTAAGTAGCAAGCTGGTATAGCTATCCTAACATCTAACAAAATAGACTTTCAACCAAAATTAATCAAAAGAGACAGAGAAGGGCATTTTATATTCATCAAAGGAAAAATCCAACAAGATGATGTCTCAGTTCTGAACATCTATGCCTCAAATGTAAGGGTACCCACATTTGTAAAAGAAACATTACTAAAGCTCAAATCATACATCAAACCCCACACAATAGACATACTCTCACAAATCGACATCCAGACAGAAACTAAACAGAGAAATAATAATGAAACTAACAGATGTTATGACTTAAATGGACCTAACAGACAGCTACAGAGCATCTCACCCAAACACAAAAGAATATACCTTCTTCTCAGCACCTCATGAAACCTTCTCCAAAACTGACCATATACTTGGCTACAAAGCAAGTGTCAACAGATACAAAACAATTGAAATAACCCTTTGATGAAGGCCATGCCACTGATTTCATCTTGGTGTTATTTCATTTTCCTATAGTTAGAACTTTTAAAAAATGCTTTTTGCTTTTTCAAATGAAACAATTAATAGTTGAAAACTTGGTTCCATTCTGTAGCTGCATAATAGATTTATAGATATTTATCTGAAATATTGTTGAGGCTGAGGTGAGCAAGCATAGATACTGTGGGATGTTCTGTATGGCAAATGTGTTGCTGATTAGTCAATAAATAAAACACTGATTGGCCATTGGCTAGGCAGGAAGTATAGGCGGGACAAGGAGGAGAATAAAACTGGGAAGCGGAAGGCTGAGTCAGAGAGACCCTGCCAGCCACCACGATGACAAACAGCATGTGAAGATGCCGGTAAGCCACGAGCCATGTGGCAAGGTATAGATTAATGGAAATGGATTAATTTAAGCTGTGAGAACAGTTAGCAAGAAGCCTGCCACGGCCATACAGTTTGTAAGCAATATAAGTCTCTGTGTTTACTTGGTCGGGTCTGACGGCTGTGGGACTGGCAGGTGAGAGAGATTTGTCCTGACTGTGGTCCAGGCAGGAAAACTCTAGCTACACATAGGGAATAGTTTGGCAGCATGGGACTCCCCTTGCCTTGGGTTCTGCACACATTCCTCTCTACATAATGCCCCTAGCAACCTGCTAGCTACTTAGGGCACACTTGCATGGAGCTGCCAGTTTACCTTCTTTAAATGATGGAAATAAGTTACTTCCCTCAGGAACCCATTGATAATATCTTACCGTGTTTCTAGTCAAACACATTCTGAAACACAATCCAGGAATTGCATCAGTGGACTGATCAAGCCTAGACTGGTTTGGGGTGCATGGACCACAAGTTTAAATTGTGCCCCAGGTGAACTTTTAGGGAGAATCTCCTACACTCATGCATAATTGGGTGTATATATGACTAAAATCAGATGCATTATGCAAAGTGACATGCATGGAGCAAAGGAAAGCCTACGTAATCTAAGCCTATTAATCAAAATACAAAACCAACCAAATTATAGCCTAGTAATGGCACTACTACTCCTCTTGAGCCCCATAAAAGAAAGCCCAGACAATGGAGAGTGCCCTTGTCTTCACGCATGTAATCCACTGCTCTCCAACAGTGCGCTCTGACTTGATCTAGTCCTTTACTTTTGAATAGTTTCCTTACTACTCTGCAATCTGTGTGGGCTTTTACTTCATTCCTGAACGAAAGGCCAAGAACCTAGGAACACCAGGCCCAGATCCCAGCTTCTGGAAACACAACTGTCGTTTGATGTTTCAAAGCTGGAGATCCAAACAGCACACTAGAAGGACAGGGATATTAATTTTTTCTTGAAAACATGGATTTGGGTTTCCTTGTAGTACAGAAAAATAAGTCAAATTCCTTTCTGCAGTTTTCTGTCTGATTTCCTTAGGTGTGGCAGTCAATTTGGCTTTATATATTTGTAATTTGTTAACGATACATTAAAAGCAGACTTGATGAGACCTCGAAATGTCTCTTCAGAGTAGGACAAGATTTGATTGATCAATAGAAAATATTCTTTTCATGGTTCCAAATGGATTCCCTATGAATCCATTAATTCTGAACCCAGATGCTTCATAAAGCCTTCAGTGTAATGAATTACATAGAAATATGAATCCTTCGTATGGTGTATTTTGATCCCAGCTGGGAATATGACTGTGACCCGAGCAAGAATTTCCAGAAGTTCTAAATGCAACTGGAAAAGCAGCAACAGATATTAGTCTCAGCTATCATGGTATCAGATTTTCATCTCTGCCAGCCTGGGACGGCCTGAAGAATCCAAGCAATCCTGTGAGAGACGTCAAAGGCTTGAAGCTGTTACTGCCGATATGCCCACATCCAAATTTCTGCTTGCATCATAAAAATGAGAACCTGGAAAGTGTGTCGGGGGCTGAGAGTCAGAATGAAAAACCTGAGTTTTCTTAGAAAAGTGTCTGACCTGGCTCTCAGTGTGGGCCACCGACACCAGAGCCAGCCCAGCCCCCGGGGTCACAAAAGAAGAGTTAAAAGATAGCGCACAGCTGTTCCCCTTTCTCCTGAGGCTGGAGAGGAAATGGGTTTACACCCAAGCAGAGGGATTTAGACTGATCTAGGAAAGGATTTTTGCCTCAAGGTAATGCTTTCTCAGATGGAATCTAGTGTCTTCCCATGGCTGGTTAGAGACCAGTCATTCCCCAGAGCCCCAGAGGCCCCCGGAATGACTCACTTAAACATCACTATTCTCTTTGATAAGAAGCCTGAGAAGGATGTCTTAAAAAAAAAAAAAAACAAACTATTTGCATGGGATTGTATCAGCTTCAGTATTATCTCAGTTGCCAGCTGCACTATTTTGAAAAAATCTGTGTGAATTAAAGTGAGGAATTTAGTTGTGATTTATTTTTTATTAATTGTTCTTGGTTAAAAACTTTAAGAATTGGTTCCAGTGGGAAAAAAAGGAAAATTGAAAAGAATCCCATGGTTCTGAGAAGACAGAAAGCTAATCTTCATGAGGAGAAAACAGGATGTGTTGGACTAGACTTAGGGAGCTGGGTCTTGCAGCTTAGAAGTCTTAACTCCTTCTGCTGTCCTGAGCACTTCCAGCCCCATGCTTTACTTTGCTCATTTAAAAACAAGGAGGCTATTCACCTTGCTAACATTTTACATGAGAAAATGCATTTTGCATGAGAAAATACATAAAAGCGAGACTGTATGTTCTTTAGTTCTGGAGATCGAAACCCAGAAATACATTTTGTGAGATAGAAATCAGGTACATGAAACCAGGAGAAAAAAAATTAGTGGACTTTTCACTACATCAAGTGGCTCACAATCACCTGTAACTCTAGCTCCAGGGGACCTGACGTCTCTGGCCTTTCATTGGTGCCTGTACTCATGTGCACATACCTATACATCCACATCCACACACATACGTATAGTTAAAAACAATAAAAAGAAATCCCTAAAAGAATGAAGAGGTTTTGGTAGAATGGTGAGTTTAATAATTTTTGCTTTTCCTTCCTTTTTGTCATTTGTTTTCTTAAAGCAATCTTAACCCAATAATACATATTTACAGGTAGTTTACAGTTTGTAGCATCCATAGGTTGTTATTGACTCATTATTATCTCGGGGATCAAACATTAGCCCCATTGGAAAATTAACTTTCCACGTTTCTCTTTGCCTTCAATCTTTCACCCCCAGTTCACAGTTATGAAGGAGGAAGCAGGGAACCCGGGTCTGCATCAAATTAAATCCTTCAATTGCTCTGTTTAGACTTGCTGTTTGGCTTCCCACATAGGCCACCCTTTACCTTCTTCTCTGACAGTTATGGCAGGTTCTTAGGGGCACCAGCTCCAACTGGAGAAGACTCATGAAAGCTGCCTATAAATAGCAGCAATATTGGGGGTCAGGAATAATCCAGTGCAGACAATGTGTGACCTTTTTGTACATAGTAGCTGTCTGGGTTCTCACAACCTCTTGCTAAGAACCTTCTCTTTCTGCTCATGTACGGCTAATTTACCAACAACACTATCAGCTATTTATTTATTCCCCTCCCACTTGAAGTTTCTTAATACTAGAAAATTCAAAACTAGATCCAGAAGACAGGATCAGAAGGAAGTTCGTCTGTGGCAAGAGACACATCCTCTTTTAAAGTTACAAGCAAACAAGTTTTTATTTGAAGTGGCCAGAAGTAAAATTTTCAATTAGAGAGACACATTTTGTTGTTGTTACTTTTAAAACAAATCAGAAAACGAATGTGTGGTTGCATATTGGATAATTTTTTTGGGGGGAGGGACAATTAATTAAAAACAAAACCAAAAATAGAGACCCCTTCAAAGAGCTGTGTAGAAGTTTTGAGCATGTCCCATGTTAGACAAGAATTCCTGAAAGGCTGGAAGGTTCATCCTCAGGAGTTTATGCTTGAAAGATAAACTCAAGCTGTGTGTTCCCTGGGGGCTGGCCCTGCCATTAGAAGGCAAAAGCATGGATTTAAAGGCTGAGGCTCCAAGCCTGACTGGGGCTCATCTTCCTGGTGGGACTTGCCTCAAAGTGCAATTAGTGTGTTCCTTGTAGAAATCCTTTCCACGTATAATGACGGAGAGTAGGGTCGCATTGGTGCGTGCGTGTGTGTGTGTGTGTGTGTGTGTGTGTGTGTGTGTGTGTGTGTGTGTGTGTGCCAGTGAGAAGACCGCATGCTTCTGTTTCACTTAGCCTTTGGGGACCCTTAATCCCATATCCCAAGCTCCCTCTCCTGCCACCCCTCACCAAGATGCTTCCTCAGTGCTGACAAAGCCCGCAGCAGGAAGGACTCCTGCTCACCAGGCTCTGCTCTTGTGATCAGCAGAGCTGCCGTTCCGTTTTTCTGCTCTCCGTTTTGTTTTAATCTTCATTTCTGATGTGTATGAGAGTCTGCACTCACAGCTCTCTCTGATAGTCGAGGATATTTGATCTGTCACTATTTACCCATTATTGGCTCTGTTTACCCAAGGGAAAATGAGCTGCACGGCTTTAGAACAGCGAGCACTTTAGTACTCGCATGCACACACATGCTGATCTCTGACAGATGTTGCTCTTTGGGAACGGCAGAGAGGGGAGATACGTCATTCACTTGGGAAGCTGTTTGTGCAAGCTGACTGATCCTGCAGGTGCCCGGACAGCACGGCCGAAAGGCTGAGAAAAATGTCTGCTGCAGGAACAATGCCCCAAATAACTGTTTTCCACATACACACGCAGCCAGCTGGCATAGCACTCAGAGCGATGCCTTCCTGAGAAAATTAGCCATCTGAAGAGATTTTAATTTCAGCTGTATTACTGGGCTTATAAATTCTAACTTTTTGTTATCTTTTAAGCACTCATTAATTACTAGGTAACACGGTTTCTTTTCTTTTTTGTTTGTTTGTTTTGCTTTGTTTTTTGAGACAAGGTTCATCCATCCTAGGCTGACCTCCAACTTGCTGTATAACCAAGAGTGAGCTTGAATTTCTCATCCTTTGGCCTTCACTTCCTGAGTGCTGGGATTGCAGTGCTCAAGAATCTCACTCAGGGCTTCACACACACTGAGCAAACACTCTGCCAACTGATCTGTCTTCCCATCTCTAGGCAATTGTCTTTATAAATATACCAAGGTGAGGTCCTTTTTCAAGCCAAGATGCATATTGGGTGAACTAGTTTTTGTTTTGTTTTGTTTTGTTTTGTTTTGTTTTGTTTTGTGTGTGTGTGTTTGTGTTTGTGTGTGTGTGTGTGTGTGTGTGTGTGTGTGTGTGTGTGTTTAGAATGTGTGTGTATCATGGGGAGGGTGTTTAACCTCACGTATGTTTAAGTAGAAGAACATTTAAAAACAGAAATCTGGGGTGTTACAGGAATCCCTTTCTACCAAGGGCAACTTTCCTGCTGCCTCAGTTACATGTGTTGCTAGGCAGAGGCAGGACTGCCTGATCATCCCCAGAGAATACAAGAGACGGGGCTTCATTTTCCACAGCGGCTGTCCCTTACATCTTCATGGTAGTGTTTATGTGTCCACTGAGCGTTTGCTCCTGGTCTAGACTTGTGTGACAAGTTCAATAAAGTAGAATCTTAGTCCCCAAAGGGAAGAAATCTTTCAAGAGCAGTCATGACTTTGAAGCAGTGAGAATGTCAGGAAAACTCTGTTTTCATGGTGTATGTATAGAAACCATGCCTTCTTATCCATCACCCAATGTTGAGATGTTATCAGCCTCAATTACTCTCAACAATTTATCTAAGACTTCCTGCTAGGACTCTGCTGGGACTTGGCATTCCTTGCTTGAAGCTGCTTTAATGGAGCTGCATCCCCCTTAGTTAGTAGGGGCTCAAAACCAGGCTCTGACAGTCTTTGGGGGAACCTTGAAAGCTAAGTCACTTGCTGTTGGGACAATCAAGTGAGCCAGTCCCATGTCAAAGCATGACACATACTACCTAATGATACATAGTGTCAAATTTTATTGCTGAGTTCTTTAGTAGCCTCTCTTCCTTCTGTCTGTCACAAAACTGAAGAAAAGTCCAAATACAATCTTTGAACATTCCCTTCTTTGCAGTGACAGGGTATTATCACAGATATTGGGGCTGTCTGGTATGTCAAGTTTCTTCTTGGCCCCTTGTCCAGCAGCCTGGCCTTGACTTTGCATCTTAGCTTCACTATGTACTGTTACTATCATGTCCTGGCACTTGTGCTGGCAGCCAGTCTGGACACCAGACACTACCCTGAAACCCATTGCTCATGTAACTCACAGTGTAAATGAAAAGCTCCTTTTGGATTTGAATTCAAAGAACTTGAGTCAAGTTTTCCTTATTCCAAGGAAGCCAGGTAGTCCCTGGTCAAGAAAATCATGTTCTATTTTGTAAAAGGCCCTGTTTTTCAGTACGTGTGACAGCAACAAAGTAAAATCACAGTCATGATATCCACACCCTAATAAGGGAGAAAAGTAATGAGCCATTACCTGTTTAATTGGATATCAGGTTTCTGGTGCACTGAGATTTTCTAAAGGGTTGAAATGTTGCTTCTATAATAATTCACACCTAAGGAATGTTTAGTCCTATATTGGTTAGCTATCCTACTATGGACAAAATGTCTACTATAAAGAACTAAACATGGGAAGGTTTCCCTTGGCTCACAGATTTAGAGGGTTCAGTCTGTGGCTGCATAGTCTTATAAATCATGCAGAAGGTTGTGATGGCAGAAACTTGTGTCCCAAAGGAATTTCTTCACCCCTTGGTATACAGGAAGTAGAGAAAGACAGGAGAAGCTTAAAAAGAAGAGATTTGCAAGGATCTGCCCATGATGACCTACTTCCTTCAGCTGGACTCACTTCCTAGTGTTTCTAGAACCTTCCAAAGTATCATCACCATCTGAGGACCAAGCTTTAACACACTAGCCTAGGCAGACATTTTATATTGAAATCACAAGCTCTCTAGAGAGAATATATCAAATGCCCTCCATGTCTGCTCATAGAAGATAGATAGGGTCTACTGTATTAGCTAAGTCCAGGACAGCCACAGCCATTTCAGAGACCTTTAAGTAAGCAAGATCCAGGACAGTGTTTTATAGGTGTCCTTCTAGGGAAATGTCTACTGAGTGACAAAGCCAAATTGAGGCTGGCAGAGTCTAGTCCCTTATACCCAGGATTGGAGCTGCTTCTCAGGCTGAGAGAATGTGCTGGAAGTTTCTAGGCTATAAGAAAGGCAGGCTCTGCCGGGCGGTGGTGGCGCACGCCTTTAATCCCAGCACTCGGGAGGCAGAGCCAGGCGGATCTCTGTGAGTTTGAGGCCAGCCTGGTCTCCAAAGCGAGTTCCAGGAAAGGCGCAAAGCTACACAGAGAAACCCTGTCTCGAAAAACCAAAAAAAAAAGAAAGGCAGGCTCTGGTTTGGAGTTAGACAGAACTACTTCAAGCTTTAGGTTCCCATCACCTACTAGTTGAACAAGTGTGGTGGAGTTAGTTAACCTGTATCCATTTCCTAGCTTTATGAGAAATCCCACAAAACAGTCTACAAGCTTACAAGCTGGTGATATAAATTAGTATATTTATATTATTTGAGAACAAATTATAATAGCAGTGAAGATGGGGGGGTTTCTGGTGTAAGGACCAGCATCGGAAGGCCTGATGAACAAAAATTACATTGCTTGAATCCAGGAGGAATTAAATGTCCCAGCTCCATCTAGCAGAAAGAAAACTCTCTCTCACTATTTGTTCTATTAGGACCATCTCAAGATGCTGATTGGATGATGGTCACCCGCATTGGTGTGGCAATCTTGTTTACTCATTCTGTGATTTAATTCTAGTCTTTTACAGAAACACCTGTAGTTAGAGTTTTCCTGCCTGGCCCACAGTCAGGACAAATCTTTGTCACCCGTCAGTCCCACAGCCACTCAAACCCAACCAAGTAAACACAGAGACTTATATTGGTTACAAACTGTATGGCCGTGGCAGGCTTCTTGCTAACTGTTCTTACAGCTTAAATTAATCCATTTCTATTAGTCTATACCTTGCCATGTGGCTCATGGCCTACCGGCATCTTCACATGCTGTTTCTCACCGTGGCGGTTGACAGTGTCTCTTTCTGCCTTCCTGTTCTTTCTTTTCTCCTCTTTGTTAGTCCCGACTATACTTCCTGCCTAGCCACTGGCCAATCAGTGTTTTATTTATTGACCAATCAGAGCAACACATTTGCCATACAGAACATCCCACAGCAAACACCCCTGTGGACACTGCCCTAAACGTTTTGCAGCTCTCTGAGCATCCCTTCACATACACAATTGACCACCACAGTGGTCATAACTCTCCATGGTGGGGCCAGTGAGGCACTTAGCAGGAGTAAATTGAGTGAGATGACCTGTGACTAACTTGAACTAATGTGAAAGTTTGCTTGGACCCTGGGCAATTAGAGCATCCTAGAGGCAATGTTTATCCCATCTGGGCTGCAACAGGGTAGGATGGAGATTTTCCTGGAAGCAGTGTTGTTTTGTTAGCTCAGAGGCAGCCTCATTGTTGCTTGGTGAAACCAAGATCTTAGACATGGAGAACTGTGTCAGTCCTGAGGGAAGAGGCACCCTTAGGAGACAGGTAAGGAGTCGATCTTCAGTGATGGTGAGGATAAAGCAAGACAGGGAAGGTTTTATATGTGACACAGAAACTGGAGGACTGTGCAGGCAGATGCTTAGGAGTTTATCGAGGGCTCCAAACTTATGTTAGCAAATAAATCCCTGGGATAGGAAGCAGGGTTATTGGTGTTTCCAGGTTTGGATTTGTGCTCTGTTTATAGATACATGGGATTGAAGCCTTAATTACCTACTGCTCAGCTGTGCAGCAGAATGCTACATGATTTTCTCAGCTGACCTCCTTTCCATGGGCCCCACCTGCTGGACTGTGGGGGTGGGTGGTCAGGGACTTAAAACTAAATTCCCAATTCATCCTCTTCCACTGTAATAGTTTTCTTGGGATGACTCAGACCCCATCAGGTAAATATTTGGCTAAGAGAACCGTGCAGTTTGTCTTTGGAATGCGAAAGAGGACCCTGCAGAAAGACTTCCCCTTTCTCAGATGATGCTGAACAAAATGTTGAATGAGGGGATCCATGAATGTAGACTTTTCATGACTTTTATGCTGACTTCTTCTCCCACATACCTTTTTCCTTGCTCACCAGACTTTAGAATTTCCAATTTCCTTCCATGATCATGGTTTAGGGAACAAATTCTCTATAGATAATAGATACTACTGCATAGGGCAGCCTATGCAGTAGCATGCTTTCAGGGTAGATTTTGAGATCATAAGACTTGAAAGTAAGGTGTGTGTGTGTGTGTGTGTGTGTGTGTGTGTGTGTGTGTGTGTGTATGTGTGTGTGTGTGTGTGTGTGTGTGTGTGTGTGTGTGTGTGTGTACATGTGTGTGCCCATGGAGGTCAAGAAAAAACCTTCCATATCATTCTTCAGGTTCTGTCCTAAGGCAGGGTCTCTCATTGACCCAGTATTCACTAAGTGAGCTGTATTTGCTGGCCAGCAAACCTCAGGTATCTCCCTGAGTCCATATTGCCAGTGCTAAGATTAAAATCCCTGGCTTCTTTTACATGAGTTCTGGGGGTGGAGCTCATGTTCTTGAGATTGCAAGGCAAACACTTTACCAACTAAAAATATCACTCCTGACTAGTGCCATGGATATGAATAAAACTAGCTTTCCTCTAAGCCATGTTCTTTCTATATAGACCGTAGACCATGTCCTAAGCACTTTATCCTAAGTATTTAAAATTTGTACTCACATATAGTAACCCAGTTATTCATAACTGCATAAATTTACTATAGCTGTTTAATAGCTACATATGCTAAATTAATTGTAGTTTGGGATATAGATTTCTTTTTAATTTTTAGGTGTGAATGCTTTTATATATATATCATGATGTGTATTTTACCTGTGAAGACAGTCAGATGTCACCCATCAGCAGGGAAAAAAACTGTAGTACAGAGGTTAAAATGGTACCTAAGTTTTGTCCAAGTCAAAACTTAACTAATTAAAACAAAATTTTAAAGGGCTGTTAATCTGAGAGCATCGAAAGAGTCAAACACAGGAGGGAATTTTCTTATTGTTAAAAAAAAAAAAAGATTTCCCCAATTACTAGCAAAGGTTGTAGAAAAGGAAGAGCTGGAGTCCTGGCTTTAGGTAATGGAGCCGGGGGTGGACTGGTTATTAAACCAATGAGTCTGGAGCTTTGTGCTTTGTTCTTAAGCTGTGATTTGATGAATTGAGACATTGTTTAAATACTTAAGGGGTATGTCAAGGGTTTGCTTGCAGAAGCCAGACTGCCTTATGTGAGGCTGAGACAATTGTATTTCTTGATTGTCATGTGATTGAATCCAGAACCAACTAAGAGGGTCTGTGTGGACACTTCCAGAAAGGATAACTGAGGAGAGGAGACCCTCCCTCAGAGTGGGTGATGCCATCCAGTGAGTGGCTCAAGAAGTCCCCGGGAGCAGTGTTGCTTACTGGCTGGCTTTCAGTCCTTGCTGGTGAGTGTGTCTATTTTTGGTGCTGCCACTGCCTTCATCCTTTCTAACATCAGAAACCCAGCTTCTTTGGCTTTCCATTGTGACTAAAGACAGTGGCTCTCTGGGAGTCCTCCAGGCCTTCACCACCAGAATGGAAATTTGAAGTGTCCAGCCTGAGGACTGAGTAACCTACTAGCTTCTCAGTCTTCGGAGCAAGTAGCCATTGTTGAACTACATAATTCCTGTTATTCTTTTACAACACACACACACACACACACACACACACACACACACACACACGCACACGCACACGCACACGCACACGCACACACACACACACACACCTCTATAAGTTCTATTCTAGAGAATTCTGGTGAACACAGAGACACAGCAGATACCTTCCCTACTACTGAGCTCTGATTAGAATGTCTCTTCATTTGAAATTCCCATCCTAATGCCATGCAGTGGTCCACAGCTCTTTGTCAAGTCAACTCTATGCCTCAACTAATGTGCATGGAAAGTCTGACTTGTTCTTTCTTAGGCTAAAAGGTTTCCTCTTTACCTCTAGATGGAATTAAGCTTTTTCTCTCCTTGTTCGGACATCTGTGGGTTATTCAAGCACTGACTGGACATTCTTTTGAATCTATTAATTAGTATGTATACCTCCTTGTTATTCTTCACAACTTGAGGATCGCTTCTTTCTTTTTTCTCTCTCATTTAAAAAAAAAAGATTCAAGTTTTTACATCTATGTGTGTGTTTGTGTGTGCCTGTGTGAATTTATGCACAGCATTTGTGTTCAGGTGTGGACAGAGGCCAGAGGGAATCAGATCACTTGCAACTAGATAACAGGCACTTGTGAGGCACCTAATTGAGTGCTGGGACTCTAACTTGGGTCTTCTATAAGAGCAGAAGTCCATTTCCCCAGGTCTTTCTCTTGTACATCCCCAGAGGCAGGATAGACACAGGCCAGATCAACACTATTCCTTGGAAGCCTTAACTCCAAATTTCTCTTTCCCATTCTTAACCCAAATCTATGAAATATAAAATACTTTTAAAATATGAAAGACTATAAGAGGAACTAAACATCTGCCTTTCTTGATGGTTATTATCCTAAATGCTCAAAGCCACAGGTTCTTTAGTTTGCAGAAAGCAAGGGTCATAGAGCTAACTGGCAGTCAGTTCAGGTGAACTTTGGCAAAGTATTGGCCTCAATGGAAAAAGAAAGTCCTAAGTAGCTACCCTACTCTGAGACCTCTAAACTAGGGTATGTATTTGCAAGAAGGAATATAAGCGATGTATTAGTCATTGAAAATCCTCTTGTTAGTTTATTTGTTCTCTTCGTTTTCCTGGGTTCCTTAGATACTAAACTTGACTCTTGGAATGATTTCGAAGGAAGACTTGAAATTCATCCAGTGCATAGAGAGGAAAGCTGTTTCAGGACAGTACCTCACCAGGGAAGGAGGTTACATAAAGGCACGAGTAGCGGGGAAGGCTGGGAGCACCCTTCGTCGGAAGCACAGGAGACCAGGGGGAGAATCAGTGCATACGGGGAACGGCCAGAGCTCAAAGAACGCAGAAAGTCTTCAAAGCACTTCTCCAGGGGAGGATGTTATTAGATTTGTTTAAAAAAAAAAAAAGGAGTCTTAAAAATAATTCTAAAGGCAACAAGATAATGCAAGAATAATACCTGCTGATAAAGGGCCCTTATTCTGAGCTAGGTACAAGTCTAGGCCCTTTCCACGCATTCATATATTTCATTCCCACAGTTACCCAAGGGGTAAGTACTATATTGCTTCTTTTACTAAACACATTCATAGTAAGCACCCGAGTTGAGATATGAACGAAGGCAGTCAGGATGGACTGCATATTTCATGTTGCTGCTGTGCCTCCCCAGAGGCAGGAGGGATATAGACTGGAGGTGTGTAGCTTGATAGCAAACAGAGGCAGCAGCATGAGAAAGGAACTCATATGCAACAAAGATAATGCAGTTGGTACAGTTGGTAGTGGTACAATTAATAATGCAGTTGGTACAGTTGGTAATGGTACAATTGGTAATGCAGTTGGTACAGTTGTAATGTACAATTGATTATGCAGTAGGGACAGTTGGTAGTTGTGGAGGCCCACAGAGGTTTCCTAGTGAGATCTGAGCTTGCTTTACCCAGCAGGGATGCATTAGAGGATGGCTTGACCATGTGCGTGATTACCAAGTGATTGGAGGGGTCTGCACTTAAAGGGAGTTCTTTTGCTCCACCCCTTGGCATTCCTAGAAAATGCCGTTTTGAAGAGACACAAGAGGCCGATGGATATTGATCCAGACCCTCCCGAGGCTATGCTGTGTTTTTATTTGTCTCTCCCCTCTATCTTTCTATCTAAATATTTCTCACTTTTCCCTCCACAAGAGTACCCTGGGGAAAAAGTAGGAGTGGGCCTCCCACAGGTAATGGTATATTTGATAACGCAATAGATACAGTTGACAGGTTCTTAGTGAGGGACACAGTTTTAGGGTTTGGTAAGCCCTTGCGAATCATGTAGAGATTTACCCTTGAGCCAGAAAAAGAATAAAAGAATATTGGGTTTGTGGTGGGAGAGGCACTTTAAGCATGAAATGGGACCCCAAATGCCATAGCAGTACATAGAAAGCAGATGACAGAGAGATGTACTCTGAATTGGAAGAGGAAGACAGTCATTAAGTGTAAGGAAGACTCAGATAAGTCAGATGAAATGGAAGAAAGGGTATTTACAGGCACAGAATGCAATGTACAGCTAAAGTACCAAAGGAAAGGAGGGTGAGTCCCAGGTCACAGGGGAGTTTGGGCAGGATGTGCAAAGCAGAGCAGAGAGAGGGAGATGAAGCTAGGGGGAAATGAGAGGGACAAGAGAGGGCATCGGCTCTCCAATTCATTTCATTACTGTGTGCTTGCCAGAAACATCTCAGAGGTTCTAGACCTAGTCAGCACCCACAGATGGCTGTACCTTTAGAAGGTATGTTAAATTACTTTCCTTGTTGCTGAGACAAAAACAAAACCCAAAACCAAAACAAGAACAACAAAAATAACCAACCTGACTTTAGGCAGGAAGAGTTTATTCTGGCTTTTGGTTTCAGACCATCCCAGCAGGGTAGATATGGTAGAGTTCATGACAGTGGAAGCATATAATGATTCCTTCTCATATCTTTGTGGGGCAGGAGACAGAGAATGGGGATGGGCTCCATCTTGTAAGGAGTAAGTAACATATACCCAGCACCATTTTCCAAAGGTTCCACAACCTTCTGAAACAGAGCTACCAGCTGGGACCAAGGGTTCAAACACATGGGCCTACAGGGTCGCATTTCCCATTCAAACTATAACAGAAGGTCACAGCCAAGGTGACATGCGAGCTTTTGGACAGCTCAAAGAATCATGAAGTCATTGAAAACCTGAGTTCACAAGCCAGCCTGACCAAAGGCACGTCTGCTCTCACCTGCTTCACATGCTAAGCCCTCACAGTGATGGGGGCAGGTGTCACTGTGGCAGCATTTACCAACAATGTGCTTTCTGACATGGACCATCTGGCTTTAGGAGACAGACAGACAATAGGAAACACTATTTCTGAGGACCCTCACCATCCCAGGTCATCTCACACAGGGGCCTGCTACTGAACTCAAATGTAGTTCTTGAGAGGCATATTATCTGTCCTCTGTAGACTGCCTTGTAGGTTAAAGGGCACAAACTCCTCTTTTCCACCTTGTGCCCTGGTTCCTTGTGTCTAAAAACCTTTCCATCGCACCTTTGAACCTCTTGGCCGGTGCACTGCTCTGTCAACATCCTAGCACTTGGCATCCTAGGTTTGTAGTTGTTGTTTACTTCTCTGGTTCCTTCCCTGCACTCTCATTTTCATGATCTGTGCCAGCCTCTTCTGTCTGTATTAGCTTTGCTAGCACAAAGTAGGCACCACTAAGGTTTCCTGTTGAACCCCATGGAGCAATATGTACAAAAGAGGGGCTTATTTGCTAATGACACACAAACACACACACACATACATTTTTTTTTTTCCAGTGTGACTATGAAGTACCCATCCACTGCACTGAAGGCTTTGGAGATCAATCCTTGCAGAATGTTGTGCTTGGCTTCCTTTACAGTGGATCAGGACTGGACCCTTCCCCACATTTCATATGATATTGTTTCTTAATTATCTGTGAAATATGTTTACCTATGGGTGACTGGATGAGTTATGACTGTATGCAACCTGTATCTGCAGGAGGAAGCTTCATAAATAAGTCCATCTTGTACAGTCTGTGAAATTGTGTGTGTGTGTGTGTGTGTGTGTGTGTGTGTGTGTGTGTGTGTGTGTGTTTCTGTCTCTCTCTCCCTGTCTCTTTTCTCCCTGTCTCCCTTCCTCTTCTCTCCCTCCCTCCCCCTTCCCACCTCTTTTCTCTCCCCACCTCTGGGACAGGGATGGAACCTGGGCCTTTACACATGCTAATCAAGCATTCTACCACAAAACTGCATCCCCACAGACTGGGATGTCTCTAATCTGACCATAAAGAGAAACGAGGAAATAGACTAGTATGGAACAGGGTAGGTTTAAGGATATGACTTTTGTTCTTAGGGAAATTTAATGTGGCTTATATGATATAAAGAAAAATACATACAACAAAGCCAGGAACTTGAAGAGGCATCTGAGAGACGGGAAGCTCACTGATTGGCCAGGCCAGCAGGACAGGAGCCAGCCAAGGGAGCGAAGGGTTGCACAGCAAAGGACTCAGATCAGTAGCTTCACCCCGATCCCCAGCTCAGCTTTTGGTTGGTTGAGTGGGAGGGTTGTGTTGTTGTTTGTTTGTGACTGAGTCTCTGTAGCCCAGGCTGGCTTTGAACCTGAAGGAATAACTTCAGGTTAGGAAACACTTCACCTTATCTTGCTGAGGGCTGGGATCACAAGCATGCACCACCAGGACAGGCTACTGCCTCATGTTTTAAGTGAAAATAAACACTGTATACTTTGTCTCTATGAAATGTTCTCTCTAATGCTGAAGAACTATAGACCATGTGTGTTCTTGTGTAGAAATTGTCACAGCTGTGTATGTTTTTGCTGTTTTACAAGATCAAAAATAGCCCCATTCTTTTTCTGGCAATGAAGTTAATTAGAACTTCACTGCAAGTAAACATTAGGAGAAAAAGTAGACTACTAAATGGTGTGGGTAGGGCCCTGACTTTAAACGGCAGCACGTGGCCTTGGACCGTGACTGTTAGGGTCACTGCATCAGTACATCATCAAGAAACGAAATCTCCTACCGCCCCTGTCTTCTGCCCTGTGCTAGTTATGTGAACTGTTTCACGGAATTGCATAGATGCAAAGCAATCTGTGGGAAGTTCCTCCCCTCCTCTCCCATTCTTATCAGACCGAGTTTATATTTTATTTTGCTCAGTTGAATTGCAGTTTTAACAATGCTTTCCTTAGAAAAATGCAAACAGATTTACAAAGTGCTACCAGCCTGATTTACTTAGGAATACCAATGGAACTCCCAGTGTCAGACCCACTTGTAACAAGTTGACTTTGGCAGGATTGTACAATTACTAGACTGAAAAGAGTGGCCAGTGGCTTCCAACTAGTTCTGCTTTTAACCCTTAAGAATGCACTGAGTATTGAAAGAAACCATGGAAGAACTTAGAGCCGCCATGAGGAGACAAGGAGCCAGCAACACTCTCCTCTTCCTCTAAGCTATACTACCATATATGACTTACTGTTCGTGGATGAATATATTAAGAACAAGAAGCACTCATTTCTATCCATTTAGCCAGCAGGGGCAGGGCATGTGTTTATTGAATAAAGTCATATGGAAGATGTCATCTCTGCTAACCAGGAGCTTCTGGTCAAGACAAAAGGCAAGCTATCAAACTACCAGCATTGAAGGCACAGTCTAACTCACAGTATTTATAGCATGTCTGCAGATTTGCACAGAACCTCAGAGATTTATAGATGGCGTGCATGACACCTACCAGGGAGTCAGAGCCTTGTCTGAGTAAGCAGGGTTTGAGATGAGCCTTTGGGGATGAGTGCATATGGCCATGGGGATCTGGGAGAAAATGAAGAGCATGGGGGCTCAGAGAGGGGCCCACATGCCAGGGTGGGTCGGGGAGCTGCTGTCAGAAGCTCATGGGACCAGAGAGAGGCTGGTGAAGATGCAGAAGTGCACTGTAGATGATCTGGAGATCTGCCCTTTAATGGAGAAATGAAGTGATACTCAAACCCCCTTATTCTGTAGTATGATGCCAGGGGCTTTCTAGTTCATGTGTTGTATTCTTAGAAAATAAAACCAAACAAAACTGGGATGTAAATTCCCGAAGCTTATTTCCTACTTCTTGGCTAGATGACAAAGGAAGGGGCTATTGTGTTTGCTATAGTTTTTATTGGGGGTAGAGACCTGCTAACCCTGGTGTGTATTACAGGCTTACAGGTGTGTCTAATTTTTGACATTGTAAGAGAAGTTCTCTAGAAACTCGCACTTAAGAACTGCACAGTAGAGTTATAAAACAAATAAGAATCTCAAAATGTTATGATTTTGTGTTGGGCTGCATTCATAACTATCCTGCGATACATGTGGTCCACAGGCCACAGTCGGACATGCCTGGAACCTTCACTCACAGTAACCAAGTGTCTGCAATTAGTGTTCACGCTTGACCACCCTTTCTGTTACCTGACCTGTCAGAGGGACTTGCCCCTGTAGTCCTCTGTAAATAGTTCATTCATTCATTCAACCGCCTGTGCTAGATCCAAATGTGTCATATTATTGGTGATTGTGTGGCTTATGGTTAGTGTTTTACAGTTTTCCGTGTTGATTGGGTCTCTAAGTAAAGAGCCATCTTGAATAAACAGACGGCCTGGCAATTCATGAATGGAGCCAGATAGAACATGTTAGCTATTTGAGGGTAAACTCAGCAGAGTTACTCAGAGTTACAGATTTATTCTAGGACAAAATTAAATGGCCACAGGATCGATTCCAGGGTGGTCAGTGAGTTGGCCCCTTCTCTCTGGATGTGCTGTGGAGTTTTGCTTATCTGTGGGACTCTTCTGACTACTTTTTTCCAGAACTGATAAATGTTGGAAACTCAAAAGAACTTCAAGATGTTTGAGTATCACTTTGTCACTAATACAGTCCCGACTTACAGAAAGTTTGAGTTTCCAAGAGAGGAAAAGTGCTTGAGTGCAGATTCTATGGTAAGGCATTGATAACAGCACAGCACCGCTAAGAATTAGCTGCTTCTATCCTGTCTGGGTACCTAACACCTGCAGAGGCTTTCCATCAAAGTGCTGGATGTCTGTCAGCGTCCTTGAACAGGGAAGGGGGACGGAGAAATTGTAAGAGCAGCAATGTACTTACCTACAGAATGTTTAACTCTAGTCTGCTTTTCCTAAATGATTATACCCCAAAACTTGAGTGCAAAAGAGGAAAAGTAAATCAATCAAGTGTGACGTTCCAAGTTATTTTGTGAGTTTGGAATTGTGGTTTTCATTACAGGAAAGGAATTAAACTTTTAGTACATGATGTAGGCCACCTCTTCCTAAGGCGAGCTTTCTCGGAGTTTGCACTAGCTTAGAAAATGATCTTCTGGTTCAGAGAAGTAGTTAATGCAACCTCACTCTCTTTTTATTTTAAAGAAGTTTTTATGCTATATTGTTTTAGAGCAAGTCTAGATAGAGTGGAGAGTAAAAAAGTGTGTTTGAACTTGGCTTTCATTGCTCCACATAGTTCATAGAAAAAATTATTTTGTAATTGTTCTTAGAACTAACTGTATTACTTTTGTCCATAAAAATGCAGTTCGGATTCCCTGGGAATCCACAGGCCACACAAGCTAGGGATGAAGGTGAGCTGGCTTGGGATTTTTGCTCCCTGTCCCCTCCTCCAAATCCAATCTGCCAGTCTTACCTCCATCCCTGTAGCAGACCTTCTGGATACCTTGGCCAAAGAAAATATTAAATCTGAAAAATTCCAGGAGCAAAACATCCAGGACATACAGGACACTATGAAAAGACCCAAAACTATGAATAATAGGAATAGAGGAAAGAGAAGAAACACCGGTCAAAGTCACAAAAAATATTTTCAGCAAAATCATAGAAAACAATTTCCCTAACCTGAAGAAGAAGGTGCCTATCAAGGTACAAGAAACATACAGAATATTAAATAGACTGGACAAGAAAAGAAAGTCTCCTTGCCACATAATAATCAAAATACTAATCATACAGAACAAAGAAATAATATTAAAAGCTGCAAAGGGAAAAGACTAAGTAACATATAAAAGCAGAACAATCAGAAAAACACCTAACTTCTCAATGGAGACAATACAAACCTGAAGGGCCTACAAAGATATTCAATAGACCCAAAGAGAACACAGATGCCAACCCAGATGACTATACCCAACAAAACCTTCAATCACCCAGAAGGAGAAAATAAAACTTTACATGACAAAACCAAATTTAATCAGCATCTGTCTACAAATCCGGCACTACAGAAGATTCTAGAAGGAAAACTCCAACCTCAAGAGGTTAACCACACCCAAGAATCCACGAATATACAGGGAATAGATAATCACAGACCAGCAAGTCAGAAGAGAGGGAAGAAACACACACACACACACACACACACACACACACACACACACACACACACTAGAGACACCACTTATAACACCACAACAACAAAGTAACAGGAATCAATAAACACTTCATGATAACTCTCAGCTTAAATCACATATTGACCCCACACACTGGTGATAGGAGTCTTCAATACTACAGTTTTGCCAGTAGACATGTCATTCAGACAAAAACTAAACAGAGAAATGCCGGAGCTAACTGAAGTCATGAACTGAATGGACCTAGCAGATTTTTAAAATATTGTTTATTTTTATTTTATGTGCATTGGTATTTTGCCTGCATGTATGTCTGTATGAGGGTATCAGATATTGGAGTTATAGACAGTTGTTAGCTGCCATGTAGGTGCTGGAATTGAACTTTGGTCATCTGGAAGGGCAGAGTGCTCTTAAGTGCTCTTAACCACTGAACCATCTCTCCAGCCCCTTAAGATTGATCTCAGGGTCTCATGAATGCTAGGCAAATAATCTACCACTGACCTATGTCCCCAGCCCATCTGTTACATTTCTTGTTGTTGTTGTTTTGTGTTTTTTGAGACAGAGTTTCTCTATGTAAAAGCTCTGGCTATCCTGGAACTTGTTTTATAGACTAGGGTGACCTCAAACTCACAGAGATCCATTTGCCTCTGCCGCTCAAGCGCTGGGATTAAAACCTAATACAGTAGAAGCTTCCTAAAATATATGTATGTGTGTGAAATTGCCAAATAATGAGGGAGGAAGAGCATCCAATGGACACCTCTTGTCACCAAATGAAGCTTCTAGTACTGGAAATGGGTTACATCTAACCGAGTTGTTAGCCAAGGGAGTCCCATGGGAACCTCCATATAAGCCAAGCTGTTGCCAGTGCCACAGTTTACTCTACACAAATGGATGGCAAGGCCCTATGTCACTGAAGACAGCACCTACCCAGCTCATTGATTACGGAGAAGTTGAGCTGGTGCCTACCTAGAGCCTTCACCCCTATGGACTAATGTTCATGGTACTGGAAAGTACTCTGCATGCTACCAAAGGAGAAACATAAACACCAGCACAGCTAAAAGCCTTTTGCTACAAACCCTTTGATCCACAATGGTGTCCGGCCTGCAAGATGTGCTAGTGCAGTAGTGGCACACAGCTTGTGGTCGTAACCAACCACTATCTGATTTGATTTAAGGCTGCTCTAGGCAGAGATGGAACCCATATCCAAAGCTGCTTGAGTGACCAAGCACCTGAAACTAGAGATCCCAGGGATCTAGAGTAAAACCAAATGCTATTGTTCTAAACAATAACAACAAAACATAGCAATAAAATGACTCTTAATGACATTCTGCTATTCATAGATCAGTGCCTTGCTCAGCTATCATCAGAGAAGCTTCCTCCTGTAGCAGATGGGAACAAATACAGAAATCCACAGCCAGAAAATATGTAGAGTGAGATACCTTACAACATTCAACCCTAAACGGGATGTCTCCATCAAATTCCTCCCCTCAAGGCTCAGAGAATCCCATGGAAGAGGAGACAGAAAGGGTGTAAGAGCCAGAAGGGATGGAGGACACCAAGAAAACAAGGCCCTCTAAATCAACAGATCCATACACATGTGAACTCACAAAGACTGAGGCAGCATGCACTGGGCCTGCATGGGTCTGCACCAGGTGGGATCCTAGAGCTGAAAGGAGAAGAGGACTATGTCCCCATCCCTAACCCAGAAGCTAACTCCACTTGATAACCACTGAAAAATGAAAATGGAGCTTTCTCCAAGGGAGTCACACTAGGAAAACAAACTATTCTTAAGTTTAGGCCCCATGCCCGATAGTGGATGGCTAACAAAAACAACCTCAATGGCATCTTTGGAGGTTCTTTGTCTCATAATGTCGTGTCAGGGCTTCTTCTTTCTTATTTTTTAATTATCTTTTTAAATTGTTCATTTATTATTCTTAGTTATGCCCCTCTCTCTTTTTTAACCCACACATCCTTTGGATATATATATACATATGGCTTCCAGTTTAGTGTTGATGTCATTTCTGAGAGTGCAAACCAGTGGGTTCTGTGTCTGTATTGGTTTCTATGCCTTTTCTTGGGCTCTTTTTGTTTGTTTTGTCCTATGCTGATGTGTTAGTTTTTCTTTTATATTATATTATATTATATTATATTATATTATATTATATTATATTATATTATATTATATTATATTATATTACATTATATTATAATTCTGATTGTTTTCTAATGAGAGACAGAAATGGGTGTATCTGAATGGGAGGTGGGGAGGAACTGGAAGGAGTAGAGGGAGAGAGGGAAATCCCTAATTGGTATATTACATGAAAAAAAAACTATTTTCAATAAAGAAAAATAATTAATTTCAAAACTACAGTTAGGAAAGAGGCAGAGAGAACCTCAGATATCCAGTAAGCCGGGGAGAAAGGTCAAAGGTTGGACAAGCAAGCACTACTGTGCACAAATGTACCACCTAGTGACCGTAATTAGTAATTGCATGTAAAGGTTTACAGTTCCTGTCCCTGCAGAGTGCACTTGACTCCTACTCACTTGACTACAGCCTCACTGTTGTTAGGAAATGTCGGTGAAAGTGCCTTGCCAGTGATTTCACGTCGCACTCTCATCTCTGCACGGGAGATCCTCAAAGTTTTATGTTTTTGTGCATTTCCATCCTTCCCCTTCTATTTGCTACGGTTTGAAATGTTCTAACAACCGCACCAATTGTAAATAACTGACTGCATAATTCTCCTAAGATGCATTTCAATTTCAAAAGGTTGGTCTCTACTAATCAGTCCAAGATCTAACGGGGTAGTAGAGCTGGGGCTATGCTTGGTTTAAAAAGTCTATTACTCAAAATGATTGGTCAAATAGCATTTCCCATGATTTGATGGTCACCAGAACACCACCGGAAACATTACCCAGGCATTAAAATTGCCGACTACAACACTTTCCTACTGTTTAGAGGGATAATATTGCAAAAGTGAAACACTCTGGTTAGATTGACATCTGCCAACACTATGTGTTAATTTTAGGAATAACACAATTTTTCCTGTTTCTCCCTGCTCCCGAAGACCACTTACTAAAAGCCAAGAAATGGCTGATATCTTTTCTGAGGAAGAAACCAATTTTTAGATTGCATCAGATGAGTATTTTATTTGTTTGTTTGTTTGTTTGTTTGTTTGTTTTAAATTAGATCTGGGTTTCTCGTATCTCCTTGATGTACAACCTGCTTACATAGGTTTCTCTGCACTTTATGGCTCAGGACTTAGGAAAATAGGTTCCAACAGTGAAAAGTGGTAAATAAATACATTACATCTTTATAGGCTACTTGATAGACTGAAAACACACTAATTATCTGACATTATTTAATAGCATAGAAAATGCTTCCAATATATTTTCATGGTTTTTTTTTTAAACCTCATAATTGTACTTTTAGTATGCTATCAAGTTTAGGGTAAAAATTGTTTTTGTGTCCCTAGGAAAGCATTACTAGAATGATATGCTTCTAAAACTGGGCTGGGCCTCTTCTGCCTTTTCTAATTTATGGTCCCAGACAGGATGAAACATATGCAGAGGAGCGCCCAGGCCTCCCACCAAGGTGCCCTGACCTCTGTCTTCTGTCATGTCCTCACTGGATCCTGCGCTTTTAGATGTTGTTGCGTGGCACTAACTGTAAGAAAGCTACTCCATCCTCCAGTGTACTAGGAAGGAGCCATGCATGGGAAAGAAGCAGTCCTGGCATGACTGTGGGCAGAAGACAGGACTAAGGTGGGCAAACAGGTGTCCTGCTGCCTGGTCCTGGACTTTCTCAGCCTCATCCCCTTACATACATCTTAGACAATGAGGTCTGACACTAATTGAAATCTGTAGTTAGATTCTGGGCCAGCTCCATATTTTATGTGTTGTCTCTAAGGTTTACCCTTTAGTTTCTTTTTTATTAATTAAATTGGTTCTTTTGACAGTTTTATACAGGCGTATAGTGCATACTGACCACTCTTACCCCCACCCTCTCTGATATTCTTATAATGAATCACCCACACCTCCCTACGCATCTCTTTCTCATACTCATGCCTATTTGTTTCATTTTGTGATCCACCGAGGCTAGTTGTTGACAAGGAACTTATCAATAACACAGTCATTGTTTACAAAGCCATCAATTGGTTTTCATTTTCCATGCTCTAATTTCCATGCACTCTTCTTCTTTCTATATCCCTCTTTCCTTCTCTCCACTGTGGCTTTCACTACTAACAGGGTGAAAGGGGCTGGACCTGAAGCTCGGGGTGTAGTCTAGTGTGCTGGAGACCTTGGGTTCAGTTCCTAGTTTGGCCAAAACAAACAAACAAACAAAGTAAATGACACCAGATATTTGACAGCAGTTCCAGGGGATTCTTTTCTCTCTGAAACAATTCAGCTTAGAATGAGACTACTGATTGATTGGTTTTTAACCTCCTGGAAAGGGTGTGGTAGTCTTACATGCTGTGCTCCAGTTTCTAGGAACCAGTAATTTATAGATTTCTGCCTACATCAGCCAGCCCATATTAGTATAACAAATCCACTCTACTTACCTCACACCCAGGCAAGAGTGTCTTAATGCAGGCTGAGTGGATTTTTAGGAGTGTCTCCTCTTGAGACCCAGGTGTTTGGACTGGTTTTCTGTGACATTGAGGAACCAACCATTAGCTGTTCAGGCCAACTGGCATTTGCACCCTCAACACACAATGGGGTATGTGAACCCCACATGTAGCTGAGGCTCACCTTAGAACTCCTGGTTCTTTGAATGTCTACACTGGTTCCTTTATCTGCCTCTTCATGTAAGTCTCACTGTACTTGTCCTAGTTAGGGTTTCTATTTTTGCCATGAAACATCATGACTAAGGCAGCTTGCGGGGTAAGGGCTTATTCAGCTTACACTTTCATATCATTGTTCTTCACCAGAGGAAGTCAGGACAGGAACTCAAGCAAGCAGGAACCTGGAGGCAGGAGCTGATGCAGAGGCCATGGAGGGGTGCTGCTTACTGGCTTGCTCTTTGTGGCTTGCTCAGTCTACTTTCTTATAGAACCCAGGACCCAGGGATGGCACTACCCACAGTGGGCTGGGCCCTCCCCAATCAATCACTATTTAAGAAAATGCCCTATAGCCAGATCTTATGGAGACATTTTCTCAATTGAGGTTCCCTCCTTCCTGATGATTCTAGCATGTATCAAGTTGACATAAAAGTAGCCAGCACAGCACTCAGCTGTTGAAGTCCATTTGGTGGATGACTAATGTCTGGTTTTGACCAGCATCTCCTATCCTAAGCCAGAGTTCTCATATCTGTTTTGATCTTGAGCCCTACTTAGGCAGAGTAGGAGCCTTCACAGCCCCATCCTGACCAGGAAAGAAAGATCATCCTGGCTTTATCTGTCCCTCTTGCCAAAGAAGGATCAAACAGGATGTGGTTTTCTAGACTGGCTAGAACACTGGTTAGCAAATGGTACCCAGAGACTCTGTAGACAGCAGCATGGCAGAGTATTTTATCACAGCAAGTTAAGATTGATTCCCTAGGGTGTGGGCAAGAGACTTCATATGTTGATGGATTCTTGCTCTCTGATCTATTAACCCAGAACTTTGGGTGATGGGGCCTTCTATTACCTGGCCATAATTCACTCCACTGGCTTACTTCCTCAGTGACTTCACAAAAGCTGAGTGAGGTCTTCACTGAGAGCCATGTCTGTGGGACAAGAAGTCAAATATCAGGACCTATGTGTGCTTTAAAATTTTATAAACCAGTGTGCACTTACCAAAGCCAGGGAATGTGTAGTGTGGGAAGAGGGCTGTGTTGTATGAAGTTGATCATGGCAAATTTTATGCAAACTATATTAGAAGGGCCAATATTTTAATAGGCACAATGAGAACCTTTCTAGATCATCAAGTTTTTCTTTTATTATATCAGTACGTTATAGCCCAGCATTGTTTGACAAACTGAGTTTTACCTTGCTAAAGTCAAGTCTAGCACTATTTATCAAGCAAGCTATGAACTGTCAACTATCCCAATGAGTTTAATTTCATGTCAAGTTGTAATGTCAATAAAAGAAATTACAATAAAATTTCTTAAGTAATTGTTAAGCCCAAGCAAGTCAAGTTAGGAAGTATAAATGGATTTGTTCATTTGAAACTCGGGAGTCATCCTCATGGGAAGCCACTTCCATTTACACCAGCTGTTCTCAGTTCTGAGAAATTAACATCCTGATAGGAAATGAACAGAACTTCGTCCTTTGAGAAGAAGATCTCTGGAGGAGGCTGATTTGTCTGAAAGTTTCTTCTTCGACGTAGGCTGCTGTCTCCTTTCCAGCTTTTTCCCTTGAAGCTAAACTCAGGCATCCTAAACCCCTGCAGCTGTTCACCAGAGATTACCAGCAAGATAGGGGCTATAAAACTCAAGCTGTAAGATGCAAACTTCTGCACATTTTCTCAGGCCCCGCCTCCTCCAAATATTCTACGTCTCTCTCAACTCACTAAGAGCCTTCATGAAAGCTCATCATGTGTCTTGCTTCTTTGGGGCCTAAAAGTTGGCTTACAAATGCTGTGCTTATTTCAAAGGACAGTCAGCTTGCTGAGGACCATCTTTGAAGTGAGTGGAGTCAGGCCGCCCTTTTGTTTTTAGCAGGGAACAAAAAGGGCAGCCTTCCCAGCTCTACCATCGTCTGCTCTAATGCAGTGTGGAAAAGCAAACAGAGAATACTTTTGTTAAAATCAGATTAGACTAATTCTATATGAAGTGCTTTAATGAAAAATGTTTAATGGTTGAAATACTATAACTCTGGAGTTAAAGTACAGGTGCAAGATTGATATTCTACACTCCCTAGAGAGCAAACTGGTACGTACTGTGAAAAACCAATTAGAGTTTATAGTTGCCTGGGTTGGCTAAACGTCTTTTTCGTGGGAACTTTTCATTCTTATGAAATAATCATTTTGCATTCTGTTGGTTCTGAATAATGTGGGCATCCTGAGTTATTAAGAAATGGATTTATTTTACTAAGCATCCTTTGCTGTTTTTCTGGGGTCATCGACCTGACTTTTAAATGGGGCTGCAGGCCAACTCTGATTCTCACATCAGTTCATTAATTCACACAGCTGTCTCAGAACAGCACAAGAATAATATATACTGCAGACAGAGGGCCAGCAAGGGGGTGGGCTAGGCCTTCATGCTATATTTCAGTCGGGAGATCCTGCTGACATCATAAACTACGAGAAGACAGCTTAAGCTGTATGAGGAGAGCGGCAATGCCCCCCCCCCCCCATGGAAATACGGCAGGTTTAATTGACTCCTTTGAATTTCAGCATACACAGAGTGGGGCACCCAGTCATTTTCATTTTGAGCAAAGTCAGAACATTAAAGGCAGGCACTGCAGGAGTAGATTATTGGGGAAACCCAAGCAGCACGAAAGTGTGGGGACAGATTTAATTGTGTGGATGATATATGAGCAAGCCCCACAGAAGGGTCTGGTCCTCGTGGCCTTGCGGAAGATTCGGGTTTGTTTTATTGGTGACTGTGAACTCATCCCTTCCTGGAGGTAATGGTCCAAGTGAAGTGTGACAAGGATGAGATGATTGAAGTGTGAGTAAGGCTGGGGAAACCAAGGTCTGCCTCCACATCCTGAGGAACGGAGGACCAGATATGCCCTCCATGCAACTTCCAGTAGCATTTCCTTCTTGGTCTGACAGCA
This sequence comes from Peromyscus californicus insignis, assembly GCF_007827085.1. Taxonomy (NCBI): domain Eukaryota; kingdom Metazoa; phylum Chordata; class Mammalia; order Rodentia; family Cricetidae; genus Peromyscus; species Peromyscus californicus. The sequence goes on along the minus strand of NW_026294573.1, from coordinate 168,335,650 downwards.
GGATTGCTAAAATTGACCTAAAGCCTTATTCTGGACTGAGTCCCTGCTGGAGCTTTTTCTACCAAACTGAACTTGGAGGTTTCTTAGACAGAACCGAGGCATCCGAGAGGTCCCGGTCCTCAGGGTTTCCTCTGCGATGCAGGCATAGGATAATGACCAAAAATGCATTCGCTAGTTTCACATTGTTTAAGTTCCCAATTGGTTTTGGTTGCCATGGGGAAGTGAGCTAGGCCTCTCTGAGCATAGTTTTCATTTTACAAATAAATCCAGCCAAGGTTTTATGTCTTTAGATATGGGGGAAGTTTATGAAGTGTGACATTTTAAGTGTGCTCTTCAGTAACTATTATAAACTCACACCTGTGAGTATGTGGCTTGCAGAGATCTGGTGGCCCTTATCTCATCTGTACAGACAAATGTCGCTTGGTACAAGTCACCTAAAGCTTTGCATGAAACACTGACGAATCTTGACAGAGAATGAGACTGCCAATGTGCAAGGAAGAGAAAAGGTTGAAATTGACTGAGATCAGATGTGAGCCTCTTCTAGGCTGTTCTGCCACACGTGCTCTGACAGTTCTCTCTCTCTCTCTCTCTCTCTCTCTCTCTCTCTCTCTCTCTCTCTCTCTCTCTCTCTCTCTCCCTCCCCTTCTGTCTCTCTCCCTCTCTTCCTCCCTCCCTCTCACTCTCACCCCTTTCTCTCGTCCTCTTCTTCCCTTTCTCTCCCTCTCTCTCTGTCTCTCTGTCTCTCCCTCTCCCTTCCCATCTCCATCACCCTCTCTCCCCCTTTCTCTCTCTGCTTATTTGTTAGACAAATGCCCAGACCCACGGAAATCCTAGGGATACACAGACTGCAGTCACAAACCCTCTGAAAGACTCTTCTTCACTGGTGGAGCTGGTGGTCATCCCATCCTGTCACAGAGTCTCCTACCACAAGGTAGATGGTGTCGGGACAAAGGGTTAGCTAGGTGTGGTGGCACAGGGCTCTAATAGCACTGGGAACAGAGGCAGGTGGATCTCTGAGTTCGAGGCCAGCCTGGTCTGCAGAGTGAGTTCCAGGACAGCCAGGGCTACACAGAGAAACCCTGCCTCAAAAACAACAAAAACAGAAAGAAACAAACAAAGGGCTCCTTGGGAGCACGCCTTCATCATGCAGACCATTAGAAATCTCAAGAAGGCAGCTCTGCTCTCTGTTAGCCACCGACTTGGAAATACCGTTAGCCAGATTGTAATTTGTTTGGAAGAATGTTTTGTGTTACGTTTGTGCACAGAAAGTATGAGGATTGCCCATGAACTGATTTATACTCATGATAGAAACATTTCTTAATTTTGCTTGTTAGCAGAAAGATGGATAAGTGACAGCTGTTGTGAATGAGGAGGCCATCATTAACCCAAATTGGGCAATTTTAATTAAGAAGGAGTAACTAATAAATTTGATTGAGGAGCGGGAAAATTTAGTAATAATAAAAATTTCATATGTTTATTTAGGAATAGATATTCACAGAGTCGATGAACACCAGGAATGATCAGGATAGTTCTTTTTTTTCTTTTTTTTAATGGATAAAACTAGGTAGGTAGGTAGCACTTGCTATTGCCCTGAATGTATCCCTACCTCCTTGGGAAGTAAATAGATTTAGATGAATTCATGGGGTAGTGCTCCCATGCTAAGGCTAGTGTCCTGTATCAGAAGAACAGGAAACAGCATCCTCCTTACACAGGATTCCCCCCCCCCATCCTTTCCTTCTGTCTCCCTCTCTTCTCCTCTCTCTCTTTTCTCTGCCTCCCCCTCTCATCCCTCATCTCTCTTTATCTCCTCTGTCTCTGTTTCCTTCCCTTCCTCTCTTCTCCCGTGATCTACTCCACTCCCCTCCCTTTCTCCTCTCCTCTCCTCTCCTCTCCTCTCCCCTCCTCTCCTCTCCTCTCCTCTCCTCTCCTCTCCTCTCCTCTCCTCTCCTCTCCTCTCCTCTCCTCTCCACTCCACTGTCTTGGCCTCCTCCCCAGCCTTGGAAGGACATTATAAGTCAGCCCTCTGGATGCTGGGGAAGGACACTCACCAGGCACTTAATCCATCTGCATCGTGATCTTGGACTTGTCCCCTTTTAGAACTGTGAGAAACACATGTAGCAGAGCCATCCGATCTGTGGTATTGTATTATAGCAACTTGAAAGCTAAGACAGCAAGCTTAATTTATGGATTTGTTTCAGTGAATGACTCTTTTAGAGTTACTGAATTTTCTTGTTATGAGGATTTGTTTCTTTTATTTATAGATTATGGGTAGTCAAGCTCATTAATGGAGTAATTTTATCTAAATCTTCTCAGATCTTTTCCAAACTGCTGTTATTGGAAATTCTTTATCTTAAATACTTGAAATCACAATGGTTTAGCTTTCAGATTTTTAAAAAATTTTATAGTGTTTGTATAAATACAGTATCTTGGTAATGGGTCCAAGTCTTAAAAACGTTCACCTGTGTTAGCGCACTCCTTATACACATAAACTAAGGTTATTTCATACAATATTCTTAGTGTGCCTGTGATTTGATGATACTGACTGATCTCATGAAACCAGCTGTAGAATTTTCCATTTGTGATTGTCACATTAGTATTTTGAGTTTCAAATCAGGGAACATTTTAGATCCTTACATTTAGAATTACTCAACTTTTATAGAGTTTACAACAGAACAGCAAACAGTGGGAGGAAAATAGTAACGAAAGGGAAACAATGACAAAGTCACAGTGATTCCTATGAAATGGGGCGTTCTGGGACTCACAGATCTTTTATATGTTCTGCCAATGAAACAATCCAGTGTTTCCCTTGGTGAATTAAAGATGGAGGTATTAAAATGTATACTTTTCTTGTAAAAATGTGATATTGCAACAATAGTGCTTGAAGCTCTCTTTGTACTTTGGAATGTTCCTTTTTATTCTCAAATGGGAAACACATTGGGCATGGATCATAGGTGCAGTGAATAAGCTCATATTTTGGATAGTTATTATTTCATCTATTGCAAGGATAGGAAGTCACCAAAAGTCTGATTTTAAATATATTTAATAAAAGCATTTTTCTAAAGCTCATTAGGAAAAATATTTCCTAATGGTTGGGTATTCTTTTTGAGAACAGATTGGTGTTTTTTTCTTTCTTACCCCATCATAATAGTAAAGGTCAACCAAACAACCTTCAACAAATGCTGGAGGGGATGTGGGAAAAGGGACCCTGCTTCTCTGTGTTTGTTGGATTACAAACTGGTCCAGCCATTCTGGAAATCATTGTGGAGAACCTTCAGAAATCTAAAAAGGAATCTACCATATGACCCAGCTCCACCACTCTTTGGAAAATGCATAAAAGGACCTGACACTCCACAGATCCTTCCTTAGCAATGATCACTGTTGTTGTAGTCACAAGAGCACTAGTCACTTCCAGGAAGTAGAAACAGGCTAACTGTCCTTCAACTGACAAATGGATAGTGAAAATGTGTTACATCTACCCTAGGAGATGCTGTTCTGATGTAAAGAAAAAACGCAATCATAAACTTTGCATGAACTAGAAAAGACAGATTGAGTGAGGGAATACAAACCTGGAAAGACAGTATCCTAAGTTCTTCTTATCTGAGGCTCCTAGCTCCAAATCTGAGTACGTAATCTGTAATAACTACAGAAACCAGGAGAGTAAAAAGGGGCCATTGTATGGAAGAACACTGGAGCAACAGAGAGGAGAATGTCAGGGTGCAACAGACCTGAAAGAGGAAATGGAAAAATGGGGAAATTAGGGAAGCAGAGGGATAAATTCAGACGAAGGATGGTTAAAAGAAAAAAGTAAGGATGTCTAAAAATGTCATAAGGGATCATACTATTAGCTACCTTAAAATACCTATTATACACAGATGTCAGTGTATAGAGATACATATATAGTTTAAATGGCATTTTCTCATCTGGGCTGACAATGCCTCCCAAGAGCCATAGACCATCCAACAAACCCCCCAAAACCAGGCATGAGAAGACCCCTTTTTAGTTGTTAGTCAGGGCTATCTAAGAGACTCTCAAAAATTACAAGCTATTATGACTGCCCTCGGGGGCTTCCCAGAGGTAGAAGGTAAATCCTTATTTTTGAGATCCTATGTGCTTTAGACATGGAACCCAGAGAATCTGAGCTTGTTCTGACCCAAAGGCCTTCTCCCTGATAACTCATTTTCACACCAGAAGGTGTCGTGCAAGCTTCCAAAGGAGAGAGGTAACCAATGCCCCATCCAGCTATTATACTTGTAAACCACAACAATCAGCATGGCATGATAATCCTAACAGTACAGTAATGCCATGTATATCTCAGTGGTAACTAACAGCCAGCCAGAAGAATTTAAGACAAATGCAAGGGGGAAATCATACCTGGTACTAGAAATATAGCCAACTACCCAGGGCTAATAAAGTCATGGCTCTTAGAGGAGAACCCACAACCGCCACTCTATTGAACCAGCATAATCCATAACTGTATTCTATAAATATTTATCCTTATATCAACACGAGTGTAGGCCCGGCCACCCCCCATTGTCAAGGTAAGTTTCTCTTTGGAACAGACAGACACCATTACAAAAACCACAGCTGATCAGAATGCAGAGTTGTAGTGCCCAGTCCCAAGGGATACAAAGAGGGTGGGCCGTCAGTTTTTCTTTTTCCCTTTGGTTGGTGGCTGTCAGAGTCCCAGCTCTTCTGGAAGTAAAGCACAATCTCAGTGATTAAAGTCATTATTTTTACAAGGAAGGGTTACTATCTTGTGAACTACCAAACATTTTCATAGATATGGATTAATTTTGTGCTTTTTCTATAAGGATGTAGCTGTTGATAAGTCTAGGGATGGTTGACTTTTTTCTCATGCTCTCTTATTATTAAAATGCCCAACATGGTACCAGGCAGAGAGAGACCTTAGTTGCTGGGGCAAATATATTCATACAGTATGACAGTAGATCTCTCTGCATAAATATCTGAAATGCAATTAGTGCACTCTAAGAATGTATTTCTCTAACATATTAAAACCATCTGAATGTGGCTTAGTGTTAATTGATACATTGTGATGATTGCAACAAGTAGAAGATGTATATCAAATATAAAATTATAGTTGGCTGACTGCATATATTAAAATATTATTTTGCTTTTAAACGTTATTTTTAATTCCATTTGTTGCATAAGAAATTTATCCATACTTTTATTGTCATTGTATGTGTATTTGTGTATTTGCTCTGGGGATCAAACTAAGGTCATCAGGATTGTGCGGCAAGTGACTCTATCCACTGAGCCATCTTGCCAGCCCTTAAATTGTTTTCTTTTTCAAGAACTCACAATAGTTTTGCATCTTGAGGCATAGGCCTCTCCCATCACCATGACCATACTATATCATCAATGTATGGCTGTCATCAGTTTGAGTGTGTAGTTTCCCTTCACTAACATTAAGTGGTGCGTGTTCCTTTCAAGGCATGACCTAATCAATGCTGTGAGACCGAGTCTCATTCTGTCACTCCTATAAGAATCAGTGCTCCCTATTTGCTTTAACATATCCATCAGGAGTTCTGCTGTGAGAGGAGATGTGCTTGGGTTTGCCTTCACTGATTTTGAGTTTCACATGAGCAAACTTTATGTAGCCGTCTCAACAGAAAGCCTCAAGCATTGTAGTAGCACAATCCAGTTTCCATCTTGAGGGAGAAAGGATAGTTTGTAAAAGAAACTTAGGGGAAGCAATGGAACTTTTTGGGTGAAATTAGGGACAAATGAGCCTGCAAGTGCTTTGGTGAAATGTATATGTGGGGTGCAGCCATCATCAGACTTCGGCTTCCTTGGCTCTTCCACCCTCTTACTCCCCCACCCTCAAGGTCATCTGCTCCAAGGAGCAATTTATAACATTACAGCTCATATTGTGGTTGCAGTTCCACAAGTGACATGAAACTAAATCAGTCTTGAGTGCTGTAGGCCAGCACAGCTACTTTCCTAGTTTACTGATCCCTCCAAGACGCCTAATAAATCTTAGAAAGGTAGCATTCCACCCCGGCCTGCCAGTTTTCTCCCCTCACAAAAGGACCTTGAAATGGAAACAATGAAGTCCTCTTTAAGGCTGAATTTTATGCCAGGGAGAAAGAGACGTGCATGGGAGCCACGTTCTTAAATTGCCTTTTCGAACCCTGGTGTAAGCACTTTGCAAGACAAACGAACCCTCAACTTACTGCGCATTCCAAGTTGCGGGGGCCACAGGGCATGAAAACATGCATGAAAAGTTTAGTAACTGTACCCACAAAGTTCTTTATTGTCTCTCAGGAGCAGAAGGTGAGGTTCAAATAAAATCTAGGCCACTAATAAGCATGTGTTCTCTACAATTGTGTGTTACTTCAATTTCCATGGACACACAAGGCTCACTGGAGGAGGTTCCCCCAGTGTGGCTGAGAAAGAACCTGACACAGATGTCAGCACTGAATTATATCCAAAGACAACTCATGGCTTCCAGTATTTTAAAACTTAATCTTAAATTCTAAGTCAGATCCACCCAAAATCTTAGGACATGGGGTCAATCATTGAGTGACTTGGTACCATGTGTTGTGTTTATATTTTATGGCTATTACTACTTAATTTTCCCAAAACTTCTCTGAGTGAACTGCCAAGACCCCTTGTTAGTTTGGTGTGTTGTTCAGCTCGCCTAGTCATGATGCCCACTTTATCCAGTGTCTGTCAAATGTCAGCCTGGATTTTGCTGCATAGGAATGCTGTAGACATCAAACTTTAGTAAGTAGGGGCTGGGAGTGTAAATTTGGGGCAGAACATGTATTTATCACATATAAACCTCTGGGTTTAATCCTCACCACAAAACAAAACCAACAAACAAAAACTTTTAGGGAAGTGTTGAAATCAGTCGAGGCTGAATCACAAAGGTCACCCTTATATTGGACTGAGCCTCTTCCAATCAGTTAGACGGTCTGGTGGGTAAGACTGAGATACGTCAGAAGGAAAGAATTCTGTCTTTGTGCTGCCTGTGGACTTGACTTGTCACACCAGCTCTTCTCTGACTCTCCAGCCTGCCGGCCAGCTCCGTGAATTTCAGATTTGCCAGAACCCTCAACTGCAGCGCTGATTCCTTGACGTAATTTCACTCTATATACCTGTACATCATCTATAGCTCCTCCTACCACTCCTGTTTTTCTGGAGAACTCTAACACAACCCCACTTTATAGCTAATAACGCCAAGGCTCTCTGAGGTGAAGCATTGTGCCTTGGCATTCAGCTCACTGATGAAGGCAGAACATGGGCTGCCTTGCCATCTGCACCCCCACCCCTGATCAAGCTGGAGCCCTCCCAGCCTGTGGCCAACGGACATGTGAGGGGCCTGTGGAGAGCTGAGCTGTTTAATTCCTCTCATAGGCTTTGTCTGAAGGCTTCTCACAGCAGCCCACGTGAGGGAAACTGATTTGCTCAGGATGAATGTGGCCACCAGTGTGCTATTTCTCTCAGTGTAAACAGAGCCTCACACACACTTCATCGATCATACCTCCACACTGAAAGGTCCCCTTAATGCTGGCCCACAAATATTATGTGTCTCAGGCAATCCTGTGCTATCAGCCACATTTCCTGATCCACTTTGATTAGATACATAAACAGCGTCAGTAAAACAGATCCTGAGCTTTGCTGTTAAAAATACAAGATAAGGCCTCCATAAAGATTCATCAATGGCAGAGGTGCTGTCTAAATTAGGCCTGCGCTCTCAGATTCATGCTTTCTTTCTTTTTTCCATGTTGGAAGAAGGGTCAATGGGCAAACATCTGTGATATATAATCAATGTGTCCAGTCCACTACTAAAGGGGGATCTTGGGGAGAAGGAAAGGTTAAAATAATCAAGAGGTTCACAAAGTGCTCTTGCATTTGCGGCCCAGTACATGATTGACACTGCTTACAGTTACCTCATCATTTTGTATCTGGTAAACGGTGTCGCTGTCGCAGCTGAGAGCAGGGAAGAAGAGGGCTGATGCCTACAAGGTGCAAAAGCTAACAGAGGCAGCACCCCGAATCTTCATGGCCTTCAAGGAATGTGCTGCTCAATGCCTTCCACAAAGGAGCCCGAGGGGACCAGGGGTAAGAGCCTGGGACTGTGCTTATAGTCTGGGCATGTAAAATGCCTTTTAAAGCTGTGTCAGTTAGTTCATCTTATGCTGCTAGTGCCTCTTGGATCCCACACTTTTGCTGATTTTGTTGAGTGTTGTTTGTTTTGTGCGTTGTGCAGGGTAGTCACGTAGTAAAAGCCAAAGTGATGAAAAGCTATATTGAAGAGTTAATTTGGAGAGATCAGTCCACTTTTTCAGGCTTTCAAAAAGGCATATACACGTGGACATTTCTTCAGATTGGATATCTTTCATTTTTGTTTTCACACGCCAAAGGTTTTAAGTATCAGACTGATGGAAGTGAGCACCTTGCTCCCCCCACGCCTGTGAGTGCAGCAGACATCAGAGACCATTGGCCATTTAAGTAGAAAAAACAGACACACCCCGAGTTTAGAGTCAGCAACCAAGAACGCCAAACCATCCTGGTCACTCAGGTCTGAAGGAGTTCCAAGCACCTTTTGGGCATCACCCTGAGCCTTTACTTTATTCCCCCAAGCATCCCCTACTGACAGTTTCCCCCATTCAAGACACAGAACAGTAGTACAGGACCAGTGTTGGACAGTCCCTCTCCTGAAGAAAGACAAATTCTTCATTTGGGATGAAAAAGTGAATCTCTGAAAGAATCCAGGCATCAAGAGCCCTGGAGTAGAAACTTTTTGTTCAAATTGGCTTCCTTGGCATGATATTTTCATACAGAACCACAGATATGATGAAGTACAGGATGCTCTCAGGCCTTTAATCTACACAACCAGGAGCTCAGTGTTTTATTTGAAGTTCACATAACAAAGCTTCCCACAGTTCCCAAGGAAAAGAATTTGATATTGCAAATTTGCACTTGAGGTCTTGAGTATAACGGTAAGTTATATCCTCCATTCAACTTAACTCCCAAGTACACAATGCTGAGATAAACAGACCTGCTGGCGGACTGTTTAAAGTGCCGAGGTATTCATCCACAGATCTGGAGTGTGCAGTCTCAGAAAGCAGCATGAAATGTCTTCCAGTGCATTTCACGATTGTAATTTCCTGTTTATTCAAGGTAAGAGTGTTGCTACCACAGACTGCAGTCGGACTTAAGCTGCTTGAATCCACAAATGCTGACACTCCAGCGACCCTCTCTGTTTTAAACAAGCTGTGTTTATTCTGACTTCCTTGGGGTTGACCTTCCCAGTTTCCTTGGCTATGTTTGTGCTCATTTGCTCTATTTACGTATTCCTTCCAACACAGATCTATGACTGCTTGCATTGTCTCTCCTTGCCACACTGCTGTACCCTCTCCTCTCCTGCCACGCTGTGCGATGGCTCCCCTTTTCTACCGTCCACTGTCTTCCGGTTACCCAGCAATAGTAAGAGCTGAAATAAGCATGCAGTTGACAAGGTCTGAATTTATAAAATAAATAAGACAATTCTATGCTTTCTCAAGTTTATCATATCTGACTCATGTCCCTGAATTTATGTTTAGTCAAAGTGAAATGAAATGTCAGTTGCCTTAAAATTTTAGCCATTTCACCAGAGGGGCTGGCCGAGCCTTGCAGTAAGTTCATACCCTGACCATCAGCACAGTACCCTCCTCTCTCGCTGAGTCTAAAGAGAAGCCTGTATTTGTCTTACAGTGTCTTTCAGAATGCACCTATGAATAATGAAGGCTTTTCTTCAAAGTGACTACCCAAGAAATGCTCAGTTTTCATTTCTGACTAATCTTGCTATTTTTGACGTGCTGTTGAGTAATCTTTCTTTTTTCAGGTGTCAGAGTGGTCAGACCTTCAGAAATGCAAAGTAAGGAGGTAGTTTAAGAAGTAACAGAGGAGCATTTGACCTGGCCTGGGGGATATGTTGATGTGGGCAGCTACCACACATCCTGAGAGTGTCTTGCAATCTTGTGACCAGGTGTTTGAGTAAACTGGTGCACAGTAGCAGGAGATAAATAGGTCAGATTGGGTGGAAAGTCTAAAGAATAATTAACTGATGACCCGTCACAGTTTCTGTTTCTGTGATCCCGTTTTAACCCTTACATGCTTGCATCGAGTCCTGAATGTTGTCCCTCTCTCTACTCCTTGGGGCTGTTAGCATCATTGTTGAATATTCTCTATTGCAAAAGGCTGCCTCATATACTGTTGGATATTTAGGATCATCCTTCCTAGATGCAAGCAGCATTTCCTCATCCCTTTCTTACCGTCAAATGGCCTCCCTTTTTTATTCCCCACTGAGTACCACTGCTTTCAAATACACTTCTGAAGTCATAAAGGACAAAGTACACAGCAAGCAGCATAGCTGCATGTGAGACCAAGGGCATGTACTTCTATGGGCCACAAATGGATATTACAGAAGGGAGTCAGACACTTCCATCTTGCAAAGTTGCCTACCAAGAAGACTTCTATCCAGTAAGGAAACAACAAACAAACAAAAAAATAAGCCTGGATATAGAATATTGGATTAAAAGACTGATCATCAGCAGAGATGCTGCATACTAGGGAACTCTTCCTCCTCACCTTCCTCCTTTTTCTTTTTAGATAGGTCTCTAGGCCAGGTTGGCTGTATAACTATCTAATTGAACTTTTGATCCTCCTGCCTCCACCTCTAAAGTAGTAGGATTGCAGTGATGGTGGTTGAACCACGGATCTCATGCATTCTAGACAAGCACTCTATCAACTAAGCTACATTGCTGGCCCTTGAATATTGCTTATTTTGATTCCTTTATTCTGTATTCTATCACAATGAGATGATTACTGCCCACTCTTTTCTCTGGATGTTGTGAAGCCACAAAGTTATTATATTGCTGCTTTCAAGTCTTTCAAAAGTCTCATTTATAGGTGGAACTATACTCATAGGAAGATAGCCTAAGTTTGGAGAGTTCTATATAGAATGTGTCATTTAAAAATGAGAGGAAGCCAGACATGGCATATGGAATTCTCAAAGAATTAATAAAATATTATTTTTTTCAAATGAGGAAAATTTCGGTTATCTGGAGTTATCTTCCTTCCTAAGACTTTGTATATGAAGTTGACTAACTGTCTTTATTAACACCTCTTTGTTAGTTGGTTTTCTGTTGCTTGAGGAAAGGGCCATTTTGGTCCACAGTTTCAGAGACTCCAGTCCATGACCAGCTGACACTGTTACTTCTGGGCTCTAGCAGAAAGAACATCTGAGGAATGCTTGGCAGAGGAGGCTGCTCATCTCATGGTGGTCAGGACACAAAGGGGAGGGACAGAAGGGAGCCTGGGGCCTAGAATCCCCTTTAAGAGCATATCTGCTATGACCCAACTTCCTCCTACTAGCCCCCACCTTTTGTAGATTCCATAATCTCCTGATAGAACCACAGGATGGACTCAGACTTCCATCACTTGGCCTCTCAGTGACATTCAGAATTCAAGCTACAGCAATAGACATCTACTAGAAAAGTGCTAGAAATGGTCTTAAGTTGGGTAAAAGAATAGATGTCCTTATTACAGTCATATTTGAGATTCTAGGAGGTAGTGTGTGTGGGGGTTCTGGTCTGGAATAGCCCTGAAGACACAGCCTATGACAATAGGTAAAACAATGCAAAAACACCAAGAATGGATCAGGTAACTTTTTCTTTTCTGTGTCCAGAGTAAGGCCATTTCATACATATCTGTGAGTCCGTTATCAATGACACTCAACATTCATTTCCAGATAATTATTATCAATCACTGCCATCTAGTGTTAACCAGATGAATGGATTTTTCTATATGATTTCAGTTTTGTCAATCCATTTTCCAGACCTGCACCTCTGGATTAAAATGAAATATATGAACCATCTCTCTGGAACGTTGAATGCTGTGTTGTGATGTCTGTACCCTGAAAATACAGGTTTTATACCCAACCAGGTACAGTTTGTAGCTCAGGGTCCCCAGTTGTTCTTTTTTGGGGTTCCATGGACTGTTGTCACCAGTATCAGCCTTGTTCATGACCTTTGCCTTCAGACACCACGGTCTCATAGGACCAAATGCATGATCTGTGGAACAGAAAGTTTATAATTCACCAATTAGAGAAATAATTAAGGAAAATGCGTCTCCACTTTTTTAAAGGGGGATTAAACAGTGGGGAAAGTGCTTGATGTGAAAGTGCAAGAACCCGAGTTCAGCTCTCCAGAACCTACATGAACCTACAGTAGTATGCACATGTATTCCCTACGGAGTGGGATAATTGCTGTTGTTAAGGATGGATTTGGCACATTCTTGCCCTCTTTCTCACCTGCTCTCATGATGGAGTAAGCAGAACCTTATCAAATGTTGGCTCCTTGGCACTGGACTTCCAATTAGGGCCCCAGGAATATAATTCTGTTTATTAGGAAGTATCCTGTCCCTGGTGTTATTACAGCAGCACAGAATGGATGAAGGCATTGTCCAATTTTTTTTTTGTTCCTAAATTAGGGTTCTCCAGAGAAACATGCCCAAGAGGACATGCAGAGGTGTTACAGGAATTCTGTCACCAGTCTGCTAGCCAATTGAAAGGAGCATTGTGGTCTAAGAGGTGTGTGTGTGTGGAGAGGGGCGGTGGGGTTCATTGAGAATGTACATGACAGAAAGAAAAGGCGGGGCCAAGGGATGTGTGGCCCCTTGGATTGAGGAATGAGTGGTGAGTAGTAGTGGCTGGTGACTCAGTTCAGATTCCCCATTCTGTCTTGTGACATTTGTGCTTGGATTTTACTGATAATAAATGGTAAAACAATCTTTTGATTTCCATTTCCACATAGGTCCATAGAACAAGTCATAGCATAGCATTGGCTCAGGTCACTATGGAGACTAAAATCTTCCCAGATCTGTGAAGTGGTTCCATTCCAGACTCAAAGGCCTGAGAACAAGGACACTGATGATGCACTCAGTGGTTCAAGTCTGAAATGCTGGGGGCTAATGTTTGAGGGCAGGAAAATGGATGTTTCAGCTCAAGCACAACCGACTCACCCTTGTACCCTGCTTCTGTTCTAGCCGGGCCTCCAATAGACTAGATAATACATGTCCATTGACCATGAAATGGTGATCTTTACTAGTTAGCTCCTGAAATACTGACCTGCTCTGGAAACACCTCTATGAAGTTTTGATTGTGGTGCTGAAACTGGAATTCAGGACCCTCCACAGACTGAGCAAGTGCTCTGCCTCTGAGATACAACCTTGGCCATCCCTTTTCAGGTTTGACAAGTCCCTTGTAAGTCAATGGGCACTGGGAACCCCAATGTTACAAGGAGGAGAAGCAGAGATGGGGAGGGAATGGGTACCATCTCTTATGTCTGAGAGTAGCCATGTTCAGGCTTTTGCTTTCTTCCTTCAGATTCAGGATCCAACAGTGTCACTGTGAAATCTCCTCCCTACAAGAGCCCTACTTAGACTGCAGTACACACATATTTCTGCATGTGGATGACCAGAAGATCTTGATAAAGTGTGGAGTCTGCTTCTGCAGCTCAAAGTGAGGTCTGAAGTTCTGCATGTTTCCCAAGCTCGAAGGACACACTGCCCTCGCTAGTCCTCCACACAGTTGGAATTGCAAAGTAGAAGAACATAATGGAGACAGGAAGAAATATCTGATACCAGGGAAACATTATGATACCATGGACGTTTCTTCTTCATCCTCAGGGTCAACAGTTTAAACAAACGTATGCTTGAGCTGGAGGTGAGGGGAATGAGGCGGAAAGCCATTTGAAGAGTGGGTTACAGTGAAATAGTGACAATTACATTTAAATAACTAGGGAGGGCAGACTTCATGAAGCTGAAGTCTTCTAGAGCAGTGGTTCACGACCTTCACAAGGCTGCAATGCTTTAGTGCTTTAATACAGTTCCTCATGCTGTGGTGACTCCCAAACACAAAACTAATTTCATTGCCCACTTCATAACTGTAATGTTATGTTATGAATCATAATATAAATATCAGATATTCTGCATATCCGTGAAAAGGTCCTTCAACCCCAAAGGAGTCATGACCCACAGGTTGAGAATCACTGATCCAGCCATTCACTTAGATCACAAAGGACTCAGGGATGGTGTCTCAACTCTTCATTGACATTTGGGCCAAGGTGGCTTCACTTTGGGGACTAAAACCAAGGTAACAGGAGAGGAAGGCCAAGTGAAGTATTGGTTCAAGCTTACTATTTTTCTCTCTCCATGTACAAGCACAAATTCCACAGGTTATGACTGAAAAATAAAACTCTCTTTAGTCATTCTAAATGTGATCAAGCAGCAAAAATTGGAAGAGCAAAATGTGGACAGAGATAAAAATAGATAAAGCCGGGTCAGGTGAAGGGGTGACATTTACCCAGGAAATACAGTCACCTATTGATCCGTGCCTTAAGCCCTATCTCATAGACACCACCTTCCTGGCCAGGCCCTGGTCTAGTTTGGGAACTTAATTTGAATACCTGTATCAGCCTAGCAGATGGCATCCTCTGCTGACTGCCTCATCTTAGCAGGCTCTCCTGGTTCCTTGGCAACTGTGTTTTAATAACCTTTGTAGGGGAATTGGTGCATAAGCATAGAGCTGGGGTTAGCCTACTGCAGGTGTGATAAGACTTCCCATGTTTTTCTACATATGATTCATCGCTATCAGCACCATATTTTGATAGTTTACTTAAGACAAAGGCCAACAACACGAATTCTTTGTCAGCAAAACCTCCCTTAGCGTAAGTAATAATCTTATCTGAATTGGTCCTTGCCCCCAGGTTCCATGCATTAGATTCCTTCTGCTCCTTCTGCTCTGTCTGCTTCCTTGTTTACACACCTTTAATAGTTTAAGTCAGACTCTGGAAACTACTTCTCAATGCAAATGGAGAATATTTCGTCCTCCTCTATTTTGCATTTTTTTCTGATTTTGTCAGAATTGGTCATTTTATTTTAGTTTGTGCAGTATTCAGTATGTTTTTGAGCTTTTGTGGGTCCTAATTTATTTAGTAATTTTAGCTATTTTATAATGTGTGTTCATGTATGTACTAGCAGGAGCTTTGTCTGTGTAGATTATATTCTTGATTTCTAATAGTTTTAAGGCATTTCTCTATATTTATTTATGTTCTTAACTTTGCTTCCAGTGGAATTGATTTTTTTTCCTAATAAAAGCAGGTGGCTTAATATACCATTGACTGTTCACCACTTGTAACTGTGAAATGTAAACAGTTTGTGTGAAGAGTTGTCAGTGATCAATACAGAAGATATAATCTGCAGGTAGGAAGGCTATTGCCTTGGTCATTGGAACTTGAGCTTGAGTGGTGATAATTTGTAAATATATGAGTTGTTTTCTATGAGGATTTGCCCTTGGTCCTTAAGTTATATGTCACATTTAACTATATCTGCATTTCTGACCTGACAGGCACCCACACACATGTATACCCAGACGCATGTGAGCATACACATACAGTTAAGATATTTTAGTCTATAGTGGTCTGATACGATGCAATGATGTTTAATCCATCATGAAACTACTCAGTGAACTGAACGGAAAGAGTTACAGAGTTGGAAACAAATCCTCTGCCATTTGATTCTGATTTTGCTGGGTAGGAGGCATCGTTTCTGTATGTGATCGGGAAGCTTTTCAGTTCCTGATTCTCTCAATATTCTTATATCCCTGATACTCTTAATGACACTCCAGATCTTGAAGCCAAGTTTGGTAGAAAGCTGGGCATCTGGACTGGAGTCTGGAGCTATGCCCCAGTTCTCACTGCATTGCTGACTAAGTGGTTTTATAGATGCTTCTCAGTACTTTGATAGTTTAAAAAAGTATTTTCTTACCACAGTCAATGGCTCATTATTTTAGAAGGATGCAAGAGCATCAAAAACTGCCTTTAAAAATAGTATTGTGCCTAAAAATATCATTTAAAACAAGTTTGTGGCTTAAACACATTTAATAGATAGAGAACCTGGGAGACTCTTAATAAACACTAATATTTATACCTAGTTATCCAATTATGTGTTTTCTCTTCATATTCTTTTCTTTTAACCTTCTTAAGAATCACCATCCCTTGAAATTGAAGTCTATTTCAATCATATTAAAAGAAGCAACTTGCCTGTTTGAGTTTTTACAACTTGCAACATGTCAATTTTGGCCTGATGAGATAGTGATGGCACATTCAGTACATGAATCAAATTATTCTTGTGAAATTTGGAACCAAGCTTGAAAACATTGTAAAATATGATATCATCACTGAATTTTTAAGATAGATTTGCATAGTTCTTGTTTTTCTTAGTCTGGAACAAAAATGAATAAACAATCTTTAAATAGATGAGTATTCTTTCAGATCTTTGCAAAAACACGTTTTCCATACTGGCTAGTACTTTTTGGAGTGCTATGTGCCAAGTCAATATTTCAAATACTGTACTAGTATTAACTCATTAAATCTTTAGGGTTGCTCTGTGAGGCATGTGGTATCGTTTAATGGCAACAATCTCTGAGAAGGCAAGTCTGCACACTTGCTCTCCTTGTCTGCAAGTCCTGTGTCCTCTAGCCTTCTAACACCAACAGTTACAGTGTTTCCCTGCACGAGTCCACTCAGTAACCTGAGCATGAAGCCATTGGTCAAATAATGTCCTTTTCTCCTGTTTGTTTTTAGGAGAGGATGGAGGTTCATGATGAGGACACAAAATCTGGGAAGGTGTGGTTGTGTTCCTGTCTCAGTTGTTTGACTTCAAGTGTGGTATTCAGGCTGGAGGGATCAAGATTTTTTTCATAAAACAGGAGTGGTCGTTATAGCACCTACATATGGTTTTGAGATGCTGAAGAGTTAAGACATGGGTTTTCTAGCAGTGTCTGATACATAGGAACCCTCACAGGCCTTTCCCTTGTTATGATTGTTTAATATGATCATATCAAAATGTCTCAGATAGTTTAAAACACTCCGTGATGCTGGTCTGTGGTGAGTAGCTCAGTCTGTGTTTGGCAAGGTTTGTTCATCTGTGTCTGAGACAAAAATAAGTCTAAAATACTGAGGAGTTTTATTTTAGTGAAATGTTTTCATGATTTGTGTGATTTATATTATATCCTGGGTAATGGGCTCTAGGACTATCTGGGAGCTTCAGTTTACAGCAATATGATAATTAACTTCCAAGGAAATTTAAAGAGTAATTGGCAGGATGTAAAAATTCCAAAGTTTTATGTCTGCTTCTATCTGCTGGACAAGTTTTCTCCAAACAGCATTTATTGAGCTAGGTACCCTGTGTGCACATTGTCTCATCTTGCCAATGCCCGAGGAACATACATGATTGTCATCACTGTAGAGATGAAAAAAATCATAGTTACTGAACTAAGGGGAACTAGAGTCCATATGAAGGCACACACTGTTCTATCCTGAAGTGCAAACTCTTTCTGTCGTTCCTTCTGACCATAGTTAGAAGTATAAAAGTAACCCAGACTGAAGCAGTGAGAGGGGAAGGCATGGCCATGTGGCTCTCATGACACTTTTCCTCAGGAAGAAGTCTTGTTAGTAGGACAGGGCCAATAGTACAAGGGCACAAACCCCCTTCGAGGCAGTTCCCTTACCTTCTTTATCTGGCCTGTACTTATTTCACTGATTTTATTTGATTCTTGTTTGTGTTTGTTGAGCATCGATTATGTACAAGGTGGAGTTCTAGAAACCACAGAGTATGAAAAAAAAGTGAAGAAAAGTGTCATACTTTATATCACCATAGACTGAAGATGGAAGTGAACCAGGAAGAAGTCTATGTCATGTCTGGTTATGGGTCGGAGGCAAGTCATGGTCATCATTATAGGCAGAAATAGGAGAGACATGCATATCAGTCCACAAGAGACAAGGAGCATAACTCAGGGGGATTTCTATGTGGAGGTACCACATAGAGTAAACTTTGAAAGAGCTGGAGGGAGAACAGGCTGTACAGAAGACAGTAGGAGGAGGGAGATGAGGAATCATGAACTTTTTAGACCAAGAATGATTCCCTACCAGAAGAAGAGGCTAAATTAGGTTAAGAAGGTTATGTTATTTCTGTGGAGGAAGGAAATCTTTATGATCTCTGTTCTTTAGTTAGTAATACTGGGAAAGGACTCAGTGCTGTATAGATACCATGAAAGCATTTTATTATGGAGATACTACTCCAGTGTGGATATAAAGCCTTAGAGCTCTTTTTTAGGAAGAATGCTTCAACATATCTTGATGCATGCCAATTTCAGATGTAGGAGCCTGAGAAAATATTGGAATCTTTGATGGAAAGTTAAGTTTAGATCAATCAAGATCTGTTCTAAATGTGTATGTATTTAATTTGAAAAACTATGGAGATGCAAGACTGGGCTTTGGGTGAAGGGAAAAAAGGACTCAGTGTGTCAGCTGTACTATGCAGAGTAATAATGATACTGACATTGTAAAGAGAAAAGTGTGCAAGAGATCAGAATCAAGAAGAGACCTCAGGGATGGAAACACCACTGCAGCAGTCAGGAAAAGGAGGCAGGCAGGGAGAGAGAAGTGAGCAGAAGAAATGGTGTTGGAGGCAACAGCAGAAGAGAATGTCAGAAGACAAACGATGATTCACTTAGTTGTAAGTTTTAGGAGTTCCAGGCTTCAGAGGTTGTGTAAGTCAGCCTGCATACTTCAGGGTTCCCCACAACATGAGGCACAGTGTTCACTTGGTGTTCAGTAGCCGTAAAGATCTGTACTGTGTAGAGTTTGAAGACAGTGAAGGACTTAGTATTATAATCAGTAGATACCTGATGCATTGGGAACGTCTAGATTTTGTACTTTAATGGTAAGCAGAGAACTCGCATCGAAGATGAGGACACATAGAACACTTATGTCTCCATGCCATGTGTTCTGTTGGACCATGAATATAAAATTGTCTCAGTTTATAATATGACAAATTGCTATGCAACACCTAGTGTTGAACTTGTACTGGATGTATTTGGCAGCAAGAAGGTGGAGACCATCAATATAGCCATCTCTCAGACCATGTAATTACACTGTGATGGGTGCACAAAATAAGATGGACTGTCAAAGGCTCTACACTATATGGACATGAGGTGCAATTTATCTTGTAACCTAAATATAGCATCCAGTGAGAAAGAATAACAAATAGAAAAAGAGACACAAAACAATAACATCTATGAATATAAACACACTCAGAACAATACTGTCCACATATAACATATGGACATGCGTAGCTAAGGTCATGTTCATGGAGTAGTTGTCTTCTGGAGTCAGTGAGTGAATAAACATGAGAATCACTTTATGAAGTTCCGTGCCGGGTTTATGTGAATTCACACTTTTGTATTACACATGAAAGAAATAAAGGTGTGCATCTGATGAAGGCACGTTTGCAATTTTCAAAAAGCTAAATGCAACAAAAATCCATGCTGTCCCTGAGGAATGACTGTGTAGGCATTATCCTTTATTAAGACCATTGGTATACAAGTTACTTTTTGTTGCTCTGATACAATGCCATGACCAAAAGAAATTCAAAGGAAAACAGTTTATTTTTGCTTACAGTTCCAGAGGAAGAGTCCATAATGGATAAAAGGCCATGGCAGCAGGAGCAGGAATCTGACCTATCACATTTTCATCCACACCCAGAAAGTAGAGAGCAAGCAAGGTTGTCAACCTCTCTAAACAGCATCACCAACTGGGGTCCAAGTGTTCAAATGCATGAACCTATGGACAACATTTCTCATTTAAACCACCACAATTGACAAACTAAATACAGAGGGAACCACACATAGCAACTGTAACATTCACACTTACCACAGTTTACTAATTAGGACTTCAGTCAAGTGTCTCAGGGTGATGCTAATGTGAAAAGGAGAAGGGAGGGACTATAGAAACAGAGATTACAGTGTCCCATATCAGGTTCTAACACAGGAAGGCTTTACATGGTAGAGTTTGAATCTAATACTTGGGACTATAGGCGTCTCCTGTTATATAGTTATATCACTATATATATCATTATACATAACTATAGTTATCTAATTATATTATATCAGTATATATTGAATAGGAATCTAATATTGACATTTGTGTCCTGGCTTAATAATTACATTTATTCTTGTCCTTCATAATGTGTGTTCTAACAACTTTGCTTTCTATTCAGTCAAATAAGATTACCCTTCATTAAAGTCCAACTTGAACATGTCAGAAAGGATATTCCCAATACATGGTGATTGACATAATATATATATATATGATTTGCAGAAACTACAGTTTCCCATGCAGTGATGGTGACATCTGTCCAACTCCCGTTTCTTTGCTCTTTCCAAACTGACATTCATTTAAGTAAGTCAAGCAGTCCCCCACTCCCATAAGGCACCCCACTAAAGGTCTGGGTGACTAATGTTTAGGACTAATATATTTATAATATATACTATATAATAATATTTAGTGTGGTTTTGTCTTAACTGCATTCAACACAAAATTCCATTTGCTGTGCATGTGCTCTAACCTCTCCCTCTTGAACCTGTCTTGGAAAGAACAATGGTTATCTTCATCTTCTGTCTCTGAGATGATTTCCATCTTCTGGATGATGAGTTTGATGAGTTCATGCTGCTTTTCCAAGAGAGAAGTGAGGTCCTTCAGTCTGTAAGAGCACGCATGTGTCAGGAACTTATTTTTAATCCCTTCCCCTTTCTTAGCCCTTATGACTGCAGCAAAGACCAAGGACTAGAAGTGTTCGGCACCAAGTAACGGCTCAGCTTGTAGCCTCATGGTTGCCATCCATTCCTGAAGTTGGAGTGATTGCCCCTAAGTTACAGGACTACTTTGTGACCAGCTGTTGTTTCTAGCTGTTGTTTCCAGCTACTGATATGAAACATGCATAGAAAGGTTAAGCAGCCTTCCCATGGACAGTTACTAAATAGTTGATTAGGAATCTAAACTCAGGTAAACTGTAGAGCCCTCTTGCACATCTCCTGTCCACTAGGTAGCTATTCAAGGGATTCTCCAAATCTTTTTAGGGTTCTGTTATATGAACCCAGTTGGCTCATGAAGAATATAGTTTATGATAATGAACCCAGTAGTAAGGAAATTAACATTTAATTCTCATCCATTTATTCCTTGGATGGCAAACTGGCTGGTGAATGGTCACAAATAGAGTCCTAAAATATGTCTCTTGATTTTCAGTGCATGAGTAATGTCCCTCAATAAAGCCTAATTTCATATATGAGATAAATACCAGTATCATAATGTAACTGTACCCAATTTCCCACATGAAGACAGATGGAGAAATACAAACCTGTATTTCTGTTTCAATATTTCCATTTCCAAACACATGTCAGTGTTTGGTACTTCTTGCCGTGTTTCTTGTGTACAAAGAAAGTAATGAAAAAATCGCTGTGGGTAAAACACAGTAGTTATTAAGGGCGAATTAAATTCAGAACTACTTCATGAGCATGCATCAAAGTTCAGTCCCCAAGTCAGGTTCAGTAGGACAAATTTTCCTAGGTACCACTATGGCCTTACAAAGCTCCTCGTCTACCTGGGAAACAATCAGGCCAAAAGCTACGGTGGTGTCATCCGTAAGAGAAAAATTAAAAAATGCAAATGATACAGAAGGCATAAATGTGAAAGGGACTGTTAAGAAAGGGCTTTGTTGTACCATTTTACAAATTCTCATGAAAAATGCCCATTCTGTATTATGTGCAGTACTGTTCCATATACGAGGTGTTAATTCTTTGAAACTGCACGGCCTCATTATTGATCACAATTTAACTACTGAACCATATTTCCCATATAGACATTTCTGAAGTTAAATTTTAGTAATTTTTTACTTAGTGCTCTCTTTTTTTCTGGTAGCAGGGACAGAACACTGGGCCTTGCATGTACTGAGGAAGCTCTTTAACACTGAGCTGTATTACACCCCAGCTTCACCGAGTGTCTTTTTTTTTTTTCCGAGGCAGGGTTTCTCTGTGTAACTTTGTGCCTTTCCTGGAACTCACGCTGTAGCCCAGACTGGCCTCGAATTCACAAAGATCCGCCTGCCTCACAAGTGCTGCCCGGCTACTGAGTGTCTTTTAAATCAAAGTCGACTAGAGAAGGTCAAGTGTAGATGTGAAATGACCAAGAATGAGATAATTCTAGGAGTCCAGGACACGAAGAAATTCAAGTGAACTATGTTTAGATATAGAGTGGACCAGAGGGGAGAAGAAGAAGTAAGGGGATGTCTTACATAACCAGGATGGTTAGCCCACCTAGACTGATGAATAGTACATGAACTGCAGTAGTGAACCCTAGGGAAACACTGGGACCTTTCCACTGTGGGGAGGAGAGGGTGAAGCATGGCAGAAGTGAAGTTTGGCTTTGGGTGTGCTAGGTTTAAAGACGCTTTGAGACAGACGAATGGAATCTTAAAAGTGGTCAGTTGAATACAGGGGCCTGGACCTCAAAAGTAAGCTCTCAGCTATAGAAATGAATTATGGGTATTCTGGGCTTAGGTGCAACCATGTACAAGATTAGGGGATAGTATGGAGTTAAAACAAAAAAAACTAATGTGCAGAGATTATGATTTTGTGACTACATAAGGTAAAATTAACCTACAAAGAACTCAGGAAGAAGAGTCATAAGATGTGAGCAGCCTGGGTGTGACAGAATTAGGATCTGGAACTTGTGACTTTTAGTGTGGCTCTTCTCTCCTATAATGTACTGGCCTTACTTGGTCTTTAATGATTTTACATGTCTTCTAAAGTAGACATTCTCATATATGTTCTTTATTTTGTGTTCTATATTTGCATTTAGACACACACATCTGCACATAAGTCTACACATAAATGTATGTGGCAAGTGATTAGGAAAAGCAAATGAAGAACACCTGTCCTTTTAGACAGCTACTAAAAGGGTATAGCCTGCCCATCTATCTGCCTGAGCGTACAGGGATGTGATGCTGTGCATAAACAGATGTCTCCTTCCTGACATCCTGATACTTTCATATAATGTGTTGTGCACTTGCAAAAATACAACCACTTCTTTCCCACAGGCAGAGCAGACCCAAAGCCTTCTCAGGGGTACTGCTAAGGTCAGCACAATGAATGAATGTCATATAACATCATTTGGTATGCTCTTCCTTAAGAGTACTTACCAGCATCCTGCCATGCCTGGGTCTGTTCGGATACACGATGGTGGACTTCTGATCTACTTTGCGTAAGTACCAGAGAGGCAACTTTTTCTCTAAGTTGGTATGAAGTTCCACCTAAAATGTATGTTGGGTTTATTAATGAATCATTAATTAGTCTCTGAAACAATCACCTCAAGAGCAAAATAAAAGTGGATTCCCATGTCTGGATTTCTACACAGTGACTGAACTGGCCAGGCTTCCTTCACCTGCCACTTAGCTCAGTCACCTACTTGTCCCTCTCTCGCCTCATCCCCCATGTGGCCAGAGCAATCCACAAGTGAAGTCGAAGAAATGACTGAAGACTTTAATGTTAGCAAGCGGGTGTTTAGTGCTCAGGCAGGGGCTGTAATCCACACTGAAGATACAAAGAAGAATGAGATAGCCTGTATGCTTAGGGTGTTACAACGCCAAGAGTTCAGCACTGCTGGGAAGTTTGAATGGTATGATGTGCTCAGGACAGGAGAGGAAGGATTGCTTAGCTGGGGAGATACAAAGTGAATACACAAATGCAGTTCAATGCACAAAACAAAAGGAAAACAAAAATGCAACTATCACACCTACAATCCTTCTGTGGGTTTCTCTTCGTATATTAGCAGGGCAGAAAGTTTTACCCATGACATATATTGAATATAACTTCTCTTTGGAGACACAGTATTTCATCTCTTTAATGTTTCTGTTTTGAGCTGGTATTTAGTTTAATTCTCATATTGTTTATTAATTTTTTGGCAGTACTGGGGGTCCAACCCAGGCCCTTACACATGCTCAGCTAAGAGCTCCCATAGTCTTCCATGGAATCCTCAATCTTCCATTTTTTTTTTCTGTATTTCTAGCCCTTGGTGTCTCTCTGGATGTGGTGGTTGTGACAACTGTGTAGCAGCACTCGCTTTCTAATCTAAGACCACACTGCTTTCAATACCTAGGATTTCAAAATAGTGAACTATAAAGACATTCCTGAGCAAGGTGCCTCAAATGAAGTGTGCCTCAAGTAAGACACACTCACTATCTGGCTTACCATTTATTTTTATGATGTACACCACCCTTTGCATACTGTAAATTCGTTTCCATTTTAAAAAAGCTATGTTTTCTTGTGCTTTGCTTGCAATTCTGGTCAGATATTTGTTTTGATTTTTATGATAATTTGCTGAAGATCAAGCCCATTGTCTTTCAATGCTAGTCAAAGCCTATACCATAGAGCTACATCTCCAGGCCCTCATTATCCACTGCTCACCATCTCTCCACTAATTTACCCATTCCACAGGCAGCGCAAACACCCAGACAGAAGAGAAGCTATTTTAAAGAGGGACTTCGTCTCTCCCCAGGCCTCTGGCTATAAGACTGTTCAAATATTGGAGTCAACTTCTATTCTGAGAAAAGAAAAAGGTCAGAGCCCTGATGCCAGCCAGGAGAATAGCATGGATGTTAGGAAGACATGTTACTTTGTTTTAACAACCCATAAAACCAGTTTGCAGGACAGTGTGGAGCCAAGGCAAAGATAAATCAATGATGGATGGGATCATGCCTTGACCATGAGTACTTAATTACACGTGCTTCACATGCCAAACTATCAGGAGAGTTTCTGAATGGAACATTTGGGCTGTAATGAGAAAAAAATCTTCATATCAATTGGGTTATGGTGGCACAGGTCTGTAACTCCAGGACTCTGGAGGTTGGGCCAGGCAGATTATGAATTCAAGGCCAAAGTGAGTGACAAAGTGAGTTCAAGATCAGCCTGATAGAACACTCACACCTACACACATATACCTTCACATACACACACAGATACACACATACATACCTACATTCACACCTACACACACATACATATGCATATACATACAAACACATACATACACACTTACACAGATTTATATCCATGCATGTACACACTCATACACACACATGCACATATATGCACATACATAGACACACACAAACACCTATACGTACACACCCATATACACACATATAGAGACACACAAACACATGCACACCTATATACACATACATACAGATACATTCACATATACACACACATACAAACACATATCTACACACACACACACACACACACACACACACACACACACCCTCACACCAATTTGCATTTGGCTTGGCATGTAATTAAGCTCGTTTCTTCAGTTGGCTATAACTTAACCTGATACGAGTTGTCAGTCACTTTCTCAATTTTTCTGAGTAGATTACTGCAGGGTGTTTTTTGATAATCCCTTACCTTTTGATTATAACAAGAACACACAAACAGGTGCAGGTGGCAGTTCTCAATATGGGGAGACATCCATATTAAGTAATGGTGCACTTAGAAAATCAGCTTTCTTATATACAAGTAATCATAAGAGTATTGATTTCAATATGTGTTTAATAATTATCATACTTACCTGCATAGCAATCCTCTTCAGTGATGCATGCTTCTGGACCTCGGCAATGTCCCCAACTGCCAAACCAATCTATAATATGACAAAAGATCAATCATAGCTCAACAAAAAATGCAATTAAGATTGGTCTTACTTTCCATTCAAATGTCAATAATTAAACACCATCGACTAAGTGGTATATAAGCAACTAAACACCATAGGCCAAATGGTGTATAGTCTAAACAATGTGAATTTGTTCTTTGCATTTCTGGGGCCAGGAAATCTAAAATGATATTAGCAGATTCAGTGTTGTACATAGTGTATTTTATATATTCTCAAGGAATAGCAGACAAAAGCATTGTGACAAGTTCCAACGCATCTTTTTCACACAGGTGTGAATCCTGCACATGAGTCCTCTGTCCTTATGATAGAGTCATTCAAAGGCCTGGGAGCTTTTAATACTATTATCTTGATGATTAAACATTCAAACTGTGGCAAGATCTCTGCTAAGTGGAAGAATGAGTGATGGGGATGGAGTCATTGGTTAAGGAAGTCTGTCCAAAAGACCTGACACTTGAACTTTGAAAGATTAGAGTTAACCTCTGGTGGGAGGGTTTTCCATGAAAAAGTAAAAGCTTGCACAAGAGTTCCATAAGCATGAAGGAAAGCGGAAACAGTCCTGGGGAAGATCAAGATGATGGTGAGTCAAGCATACAGATGGGTTTGGGCTGGATTAAGACTTCTAAAGAGTCGTGAAAATGAATTTAATAGGCCCACTTTTAAAACAAAATGATCAACTTTTAATTAGCTATCTCTGTAGTGAAAATGCTTAGGAAGAATTCGGCGGAGAAATGAGATTGTAGACTCTTCCAATGACCGCTATGATAGAGATGAAGTGCCGTGAGGATGTAGGCCACCTAGAGGAAGATGTGGGAGGTAAGAAAGAGCAAAGGTGGGGAGTCCAGAACTAAGACACTTTCCATGATCTGGACACCATGTCTCTGGACCATGGGAACCAGGAGGTGTTAAACCTTATCTTCCTAAGTTTGCCGCCTTCTGTAGTTTCTTGTAGTAACATAAAGCTGACTAATACACCCCAAATACAGAGATGTTAAAGGGGTTAAGAATCCTTGGTATTTGTGGTTGTTTGAAAGAAAATGGCCCTTCAAAAGGAGTGTCACTATTAAGAGGTATGACCACCAGGCGGCAGTGGCACACTCCTTTAATCCCAGCACTCGGGAGGCAGAGGCAGGAGGATCTCTGTGGAGGCCAGCTTGGTCTCCAGAGCGAGATCCAGGACAGGCACCAAAACTACACAGAGAAACCTTGTCTCGAAACCTCCCCCACAAAAAAAGAGGTATGGTCTTGCTGAAGGAAGTGTGTCACTGTGGGGGTGGACCTTGAGGTCTCTTTTTCTCAAGCTTCCCTCAGTGTAACAGTTAGTCAACTTCCTGTTGCCTGAAAGATGTAGCACTCTCAGCTCAAGCACCATGTCTGCCTGCATACTGCCATGCTCCCCTTCGTGATCATAATGGACTGAACCTCTGAAACTGTAAGTGAGCCACCCCAACTAAATGTTTCCTTTACAAGAGTTGCTGTGGCCATGGTGTCTCTTTCCCACAATAGAAAACCCTAAGACAGTATTATTAAATGTTCCAAGTAAAATTAATGGTGTGAGCAATGAGATATCACTTACTAGTAAATTCATGAGAACAATTGGGACAGACATTGTGAAGGCAATAAGTTGCCCAAAGGTCAGGACTGGATATGCCAATTCCTTTCTTAGGAATGGTTCTAGGAAGGCATCTCGATAGTTGATGTCTCCTAGCATCATGCTGAAAGTCTGGATTAAGGAGAGCAATGGAGTGCTGAAGGCATCCTGAGAAAAGAAGAAAAGGAAACAGGGAATTAAAATCTCATATCGTGAAAAAGGGTTTCCAAATGACTAAATGATGAGAATTATACTAAGAATACTTTTAAAATTCACACATGTAACTCTTAAGATACAGTCATGAGAAGTATTATTAACAAACTACAATCATCAAAAGTAAACATAAAACACATTTTGGTGCTTAAATATAAATTTTTGACGAGAGAAAAAAATCTAATAAAATGATACTTTTTCATCAATAAAATCATTTAAAAGATGTATAAGATACAAACTATTCAAATACAGTTATTAATTTACTAGACCATTAAGATTTAAGTATAAATATGTATTTCCAATATTACTAGTAATGATGTCAACCAAAGATGTAAATATCTCACTTGGAAGTTCAGGAGGACGTAAAAGCTGAGGCCAAAAGCCAATAAGAGGAAGATAAACACGCCCGTTGATCTCAACAATGTTTTAAAAATCACCTCCAACATAACAATGAAAATTCCACAGTTCTCAAACCTAGAAAAGCAAAAGTATTAAAGCAGTTGCTCACTCTGGTGTCAAGGGGTGTTTCATTCAGTATTTATCGTCGAATAAGTCAGGTAAGAGGTTTAATAGAGGAGATCACTGAAGCCAGGCATTTTGGAATAAATAAATAAATGCAAACCTGCAAGTAACCAAATCTTCTTTTCAAACTGACTATTGGGCTGCTTCCTCCTCCTCCTCCTCCTCTTCTGTTTTTTTCATTCTTCCTTTTTTCTTTCCTTCTCTGTTTCTCTCTTCCTTCCTTCCTTCCTTCCTCCCTCCCTCCCTCCCTCCCTCCCTCCCTCCCTTCCTTCCTTCCTTCCGTCCTTCCTTCCTTCCTTTTTTTAAATTTGTTTTTTGACAAGGTTTCTCTGTGTAGCCCGGGACAGAGTAATTCTTATTAATGCCATTTTTCTTTGTTTTACTGCTTGACCAAGGGGATGGCAGTTTACTCTAAGTGATTAACAGAAACCCTCACAACCCAAATAAAAGAGAATGAGGCCTGTTGCTTAATAAAGGGATTAGGGACAGAAATTCTGTGATGGCTCAAGTAGAGACCAAGTAAAGGAACTCTTGTGCTGTGGGATGGTCTGTTTGTTAAATTGCTCTGATTGGTCAATAAATAAAACACTGATTGGCCAGTGGCCAGGCAGGAAGTAGGCGGGACAAGGAGAGAGGAGAATTCTGGGAAGTGGAAGGCTGAGTGAGAGAGACACTGCCAGCTGCCACCATGACAAGCAGCATGTGAAGATGCGGGTAAGCCACAAGCCATGTGGCAAGGTATAGATTTATAGAAATGGATTAATTTAAGATGTAAGAATTAGATAGCTAGAAGCCTGAGCCATTAGGCCAAACAGTTTAAGCAATATAAGTCTCTGTGTTTACTTGGTTGGGTCTGAGCGGCTGTGGGACTGGCAGGTGACAGAGATTTGTCCTGACTGTGGGCCAGGCAGGAAAACTCTAGCTACACTCATGTTCTCAGAAGCCCCTAAGACAGGGCACAAAGTACACATTTACATTCATCCATCCTTACAACCCACCCTTAGAATACTACATTGTGATGCTTGGATACACAAGTGCAAGATCTGGCCACTAGTTTGTACTCTTCCTTTGTCAAAGATTCTTTAAAAAAAAAATCACATCATGTAACAAAATTCCACTACTTAATATATACCTGAATCAAAACATCCCTTTGTACTTTATAAACATGTATACATATTATATGTCAATCAAGAAATACAGTTTTTGGAAAATCTGAAAGGAAATTTAGCTATGTTCCCAAAGAGAACCAGAAATGTGGCCAGATCACTGATAGTGCCTGACTTGACTCTACGTTCCTTCTGGGTCACTGCCTTTTCCCAAAGCCCTGTCCTCCCTCTCCACAGGCCCACACCTCAGTCAGCATGACTGCACTGTTTCCAGAGATGTGGATTAAAGTGGGGTTAGCATATCCCTGGAGACCCAGCTTACTGGCTGAAACCTTCAGTAAATTACTCCTATTCAGTGTTTACATTTCGTCTTTGACACAATGCAGATAGTGCCATCTACTTCTTGTTATCATAAACATGTGAAAAAGATGCTTAACTCAACATCAGCAGTTTTGGGACGAGAACTTAGGCCACTTTCTCTCTCTTGAATCATTTACTACTTTTTTAAAAATTAGATTATTTTATTCCCTGTTTTTGTATTACTTTTATTCAATTAATTTAAGTGCTTTAACCCAAAGTAAATTTTTTACCAAACAATGTCCAAGGAAACAAGAGTAGCTAACACTTTCATTTCTGTTTCTGCCAACGTTTGAGCTAGGCTTGTTGATGAAGGCAGATTTGGCACTGAGGGGACTATGGCCATGTCTGGATACTTTTTGGTTGTTACACTAAGGGTGGGGATCTGCATCTAGTGTCCAGTGGGTAGAAATCTGGAATGTTGCAAACTACACAACATGTTGTTGCATAGGCAGAGCTGCTCCCTCTACACAATGACATACACCAAAAATAATTAATGGGTCCCAAAGTGAGGAGTTAAAGCCTCAGTGTACACACTGAGGCCTCCACCCTTCAGGATTAAGATATTAACATCCTCACATTTAAAACGACTGGAGACAGTGAGAAGCAAGTTACAAATTCACATCACTTAAAATAGTCTTTCTTTGATATTAAAAAGGTTTAAAGAATGTAAAAATCATCCAAACTGGTCTTACCTCTGAAGATACAATAGGAAGTTCATCCAGTATAAGAATATTGCTATTGCTCCACATTGCCACTGCATATATGCTGGGATGTTGAGAAACAAGGGCAATACAAAGATGATGCTGGTTGTATAGATAATCCATTCCAGAGCGTTGTTGTAATCCAGGAAGTAATTTCTTTTCTGGATAGAGAAGGGTGGAGAATTACCACATGGAGAAGCCTGGCATCTGTATGCTTTAAAGACAAAGTGTCACATCTGTCATTCTGGAGTGACTTATAATCAGTGCTAGAGTTAGCAAAGGCACTGGCTGTCCTTGTGCTATGGATACCTGATAACTAAGAAAATGCTACATGATTTTCTTTGTTTTCCCTATAAATGGCATATTCCCTCTTAAGGGAACTTTCATTTGTTTGTTTGGTTGGTTTTTTGTTTTTTGTTTCTCAAGACAGGGTTTCTCTTTGTAGCCCTGGCTGTCCTGGAACTTGCTCTGTAGATCAGGCTTGTTTCCAATTCACGGAGATCCACCTGCCTTTGCCTCCCAAGTGCTGGGTTTAAAGGCACGAGCTACCACCACCTGGCTTAAGGGAACTTCTAAAGAACTGCAGATTGGTCTCATAATTCCTGAGATCTTTCTGCCTGTGAGGACACACATTTCTGGCATTGTAAACAAGTCCCACTATAAAGAAGTTTGTGACCTGTGCTAAAAGTTAACCAGAGAACAAAGCCAAAGCATAATGATGTGCTTAGTAGAATATACTAGACATTAAATGTTCCATACCATAGACCATTTAAAAATAAACCAGAAAAAGGGAGATCAACTCTAACCAAGGATTTATATAATGTCATAGTTTTTAAGCTATCATTTGCAATGTTTAGTTAGGAAAATGAAAGAAGATAAGTGAGTCTAAATAATGTGCCCAAAATAATTTAAGGTAAACCAACAATGTGACTTGATTCTCAGGATTGTGACATCTTACTGAAAAAAGAATACACATACATATGAAAGTATTTGTAATGTATAATAGTAAGTGAATACAAATTTTTATTAATGCTATTAGTCTTTAATACAGATATCCATGCACTTACATTATATAACAAAGAAAAATTTCAAAAATGTAATGCTATAAAAGAGATAGGTTTTATAAAAAGTTCAAAAGATATGCTTAGAAATAAAGGATCTCTCTCATTTGCCAATCAAAGAGAAGATCTTCGGATACTTAATAAAATTCTTATGTCTAATCTGCACCTAACAACTCATTATCTTAAAAATAAGAATAAAGTAAAAGAAAGTGCCATGATAAATTTCTGAGTCAGGTATGTGGCACATACAGAAAATCCCAGGATTCCAGAAGTGATGGCAGGAAGATCATGAGTTCAAGGTCAGATTCAGCCAGAGTAAGACCCTCAGCTCAAAAAAAAAAGTTTCCATATTTTATAACAATTCGGTTTTTCAATAAAAAGAAAAACTATTCCTCTTATGGCAATGATTCAAAGATAGGCCTGTTTGAAATGGGGTCGAGAGAAGCTCTTTAAAAATACATTTCCAATTTGAAACTGAATTTATAGTATTACAATTAAAATAACTCTCAGCAAACTATCTTAAATAGTACAAGAGCAAACACGGTGAAGTCCTTCATGATGATCGCAGTGGACTGACAGACCCACCTGGAAGCAGGAATGGTGGGGCGATTCTTCCTCACATGTGCCAGCTAGGCAGAGTGACCTGGCCAAAAATTAGGTGATCTCTACATTTTGAAGTTCCTATATGAGTTAAGTTGTGTGAATTGCACATGACCAATACCATTTAAATAATTGTTTACTAGTTAATTCATACTCTCTATATTAAAATAATTATAGTTTAGAAATACAAACTAAATTATGTACCTGTTGGAAAATTTGGACCACTTCTTTGCAATATCCAAATATACTTGATAAGAAAACAAGAACCATACATATTGTTATTGGAAATGAATTCTGAAACAAAAAAATGTAAGACAAAAAGGATTATAAGGGTTTAAGAATAGACAAATTTTATTTGCATCATAATTTTCCACTAGTAGGTTTTATTTTACTTCTGCTTCACTTTTATGCACTGTCTACAATTTCATTAAACTGAAAATTATCATCATGCCAATACTCATCTCATTAGTAGAGGTTACGTACTCATTTCTTACCCCGATTATTGCATGTTCAAACACTGACAAGTGAATTATGAAGGGACACAGATCTGCAGATCTACATATATTTTAAAAAATTGTGGTAAAGTACACGTTATAAAATTCACTGCTTTATAATTTTTATTGTATGTATTTGTTACTTGTTTTGTGTGTATGGTATGTGCACACATGCATGCCTGCATGCACTCATGCTGTAACATGAAGGCTGAGATCAGAGGACAATTTCAAGAAATGGGTTCCTTCTTCCTATCATTTTGGTCCTGGGTATTAAACTCAGGGCATCAGGCTTGGCAACAAGTGCTTTTAACCACTAATCCATCTCGCTGCCTCCCACCTCACCCCCAATTTGCCATTTTAAAAACTCTATGTCTTAAATACACCTTAACATTTTAAAATATAAATCCTATCATTAAACACATTCACATCATTACATCACCATCATCACTATTTCTAAAGTTTTCCCATTATTTCATTAAAAAAAACTCACACTCACGCAACAGCCCTTCCTATTCCCCTTTCCCTGCCTTCTCCATAATTACAAGTCCATGCTATTTCAGAAAAGTTGTAATTTCTCACATTTAGCATTTTAGCTAGATGTCAATTTCTTTGCAAATTGTCTTATTGACCATTTGTTAATATTTGTTCTCAACCCAAGAAAGTTTTAGAAGAAATTTGTACCACATATAAGTTCTATTAATAATAACCAAAGTCCTGATACGTCATGGTAATGAACTTGTTATTTCTAAAGAAAAACACATTTTTACACATTTCCTTAATTTTAAATGTTGAAGTTTTGAAATACCAGAGTGTTTACTGGATCCAAATTATTACTAGTTTCATTGATGATTCCAGTGGAGTTGAAGGCCATTCCAGGCTTTATTTTGACAACAAGAAGGGTCATGGGTATGAGACCAAGACAATAAGATCCTAGGTTCATCATATGGGCTCTGAAGCCATAAGCACACCTACAAAACAATGAGCACATCACAACTGAGTCATCTCAAAGAAAAATATTTACAGACACCTATGGAAAAAATAGCAATGATCTATTTCGAACATCTATTTTATAAATTCCTTGTATTTTACAACCAAAGTTCTTCCTGTTCACTTTCCTCATTTTCAGAGATAGAATCTCAGTTGCTGAGCAAATGACAATGCAAGTCTCACCAACTCATGGAAAAGTGGTGTTTTCCGTCTATGTGTCATAGCTGCAAATTGAGCCTTTCTGTACGACACCCATATTGTCTCACTGCTTACTAAACTTCATGACCCACGAGGCTAGTTTGTGTCTCACATTAAAAATTACATATTTCAAATCTTAGTGTCAAAGATAACCACAATGATGACAAAATTTGCCTTCAATGCTTGCTCTACTCAAATTCTAAAACATAATAATACCTAAAACAACAACATACCACTGCAATATAATTACTTAGAAGGCTTTGGGTAGAGTTAAAGGGATCATCATTTTAAACAGAAGACTAGTACCCACCATTTCATAAGTAAGTATTCCTTACACACAGGGTGGTTGAGAAGCTCTATGCGGTTATGTTGTACCATGACCTGAAAACAAGGAAAAAGTAATAAAAACACAATGATGTTAAACAGCTTAGGATGAACTGAGCCTTTTGTTTTCTGATTTATGATGTTATTATGGTATTATGAATGCAACATTTGGTTATTTTAGAAATTTTGAGAAGTTCAAACTTTCACAAAAAAGTAAAAATGTGCTGGGTAGTGGTGGCACAGGCTTTTAATCCCAGCACTTGGAAGGCAGAGGCAGGCAGATCTCTGTGAGTTCAAGGCCAGTCTGGTCTACAGAGAGAGCTCCAGGATAGTCAGGACTACACAGAGAAACCCTGTCTCAACATTTCCCCCCTAAAAAAATTCAAGAGAGAGAGAGAGGAGGAGGGAGAGAGAGAGAAAGAGAGATAGATAGATAGATCATTTTTATACAGGTGCAACCACTTGATTTAGTGTGTCTTTTCATCTCTGTCCCAATGATATGGTATAAGCTTGTTAATCTTAAATAGGGTTGCAGTAGAAATAGAAATTATAGATAAATTGGCAAGGGTTTACCCTCATTCTGTGTTTCTAGAAGGAATTTCATCAGTAGGACACATACAAGCAGTTAAAATAATGTGTACATTATAAGATTTTGAGGGTGTTTTAGTAACTATTAGTATCTATTTCAAAATTATATTTTAATTATCACAGAACTATATAATGAGAAATTAATGACCTGGACGGTACAAGAGAACCCACCAGATCCTTTATCATTCACAAAAACACTGATTTTAGCATAATACACAGAGCACATTACCTTGATGAGTAACAGAGACCCCAATTAAAAGGACCCTGCTAGCCAGATGAACATATTACCTACAAAGGCTATTCCCCAGAGAAGATAAATTCTAGAAAAGGCCAAAGTGGAAAATACAGGCTTGGGCAACATTGCAGGTATGGACATTGTACTATGAAACTGTCTCCCCAGAGCTTTTCCATTTCTATCAATCTTGTAGCCAAGCAATTCAGAGTCTGAGTGGAAACAAGTCAGCTAACACAAGCACTAGACTTACATTGAGGACTGTAAGAGGCTCATATCTCACATCCTGGGTAGGTGTTAATTTTTTGGTCATTGCTAGTGGGCACTGAAGATATTTGAAATTATATTCAATCTGTGGAAGACATACATTTAAAATATTAGTCTAATAATTAGTTTAGTAAAGATCTCCAACTACTTCTTTTTAAAATTCTTGTTGAGATTTATTTATTTATTTTAGATGTTCTGGATGTTTTGCCATCATGTATGTCTGCACACTTCATGTGTGCTTAATGTCGACAAATTCCAGAAGAGGGTATTGCATCACCTGGAACCAGAGTGGTGGACAATTGTGAGCCACAAAGAGGGTGCTGAGAATTGAACCTGGGTCTTTAGAAGAGCAGTCAATGCCTTTAAATACTGAGCCATCTGTCTAGTGCCCTGCCACTTCTTCTTGATAAATAAATATGCAAGCTTAAATTTTTGATGAAAGTCAACTGGTGTAACTATTAGTAATTTCAAATGGAGAAAAGGAAATTAAGTTATGACATGCAAATTACAAAAATAAATATATTGCAAAGATATTTTTAATTTCTTTACAGAAATGAGGAAAAAATAGAATTATATGATTTAGGCCCTTGCCTACATAAATGATTTGAGTCACCCCAAATCTAGTGGTTAGATTCATAATCCTGAGAGAAAATGATTGCCATGCTATACTCTCAGAACCAGAAAGGACAGGACATACTAGATAGCTTCATACATGCACGAGAAGCCCCTGGATAACTGTCATGAGACATGAGAATTTTTAGACATTCAATCTTCCCATAAAATATGTAAGTAAATGTAAACACTGAAAATAACACTAAATAATGTCATTAGAAGTAACTAAATATTTGGGAGAAACAGAATGTAAGGAGAATATTCTCTCATAAATAAATAGTGCAATATGAAGCCAATACTCATCATCTACTATACACTGTAGAACTACAGTTATCACCACTTTCATATTTTCAAGGAATTTTTATGAAATGCATGTCAGATTATCTTAATAAAACAACCTTACATGGTAGTCATGACAGGACTTGTCCTCTGTGGAAGGTATCATGCAGAAGTCTAAAAGAACCTTTGAGAAAGAAAACCCAGTTGAGAAATTAGAGGAGCAGATTGTACATGAGAAAGAACTTTATTTTGTGTCTACAATAATATACAAGCTATTCCCATGCTTTCCTCTGCTTCACGATCCTTCTCCAGGAAGAACAATGAATTGGGAGTTTCCTTCTATTGATACTGCTACCCTAGGAAAGGCCATGTTCAGTTAACACCGTGAATTTGCTTCCTGTCGCTAATATGGTCCTTTAGGTTATATGCTCATCTGGAGTGCAGGAGCCTCATAATCATGTTCTGCAGTGCTCATCAAGCCATAGACTGTTATCTTCATTTTTGAATAGACACACATATTGAACAGTATCTTTCTAGTGCAAAGAAGACAATTCCATAAGAATGACCATCTATAACCATTACCACTTAACATTAGAGCAGAGTGTGCAAAAGGGAAGAAGTGGAGTGTGGCACGTGGGAGGGGCTTCTGCACATCGAAGTAGCTGATGTTCAACCTAGTGATTCCTGCTGTCTGAGAAGGCCATCCTGGGTCTTTTGATTTCTATAGGAAGTCAGGTGCCTGTATCCTTAAGGAAAGCATCTTAGGGATACATGTTAGAAAGAAATGCAAATGTGAAGAGCTTTCATTCAGCTATCAAATACCACTGTGTCTCTGCCCTAAACTTGAATTATTTGAAGAAGAAAACTATATTTACAAAATTTTATTACATTATAAGCAATAATGTAATAAATTATTCTTTTTTCTAATATAAATAATTCTTTTTTCTAAGCAGGTTCTCATTAAATATTTATTGGCTATTTTTCCTCATAGAATTTGAAAATTAAAAACTGTGAAGATAGAAACTACTGTTATGAGGTTATGATTGTAAGTGTAAGTCCTCCTACCACACTACATGCCAAGCACATACCCATGAAGCTTTTGCTTTAGGGAGCTTACTTTCATGCACTCAGGAAGGTATTCTACCATTTCCATGGTTGGACATCTGTTGCTTGGAGAATAATGACTGAAAACTTGAAGACACTCATCCCATCTGTAAGGAATTCATAAGAGAAGCACAATAATTAATCATGTTTTTATTGTAGCTGAAACTGAAGATTTCATACTTGCAGTAGAACTCTAACTTTAATTGTGTTCTTAAAGCATCATGTTCACACACTGACTGCAATGGAGACAAGTGAACCAGGAACAATTCATCAATATTACACTAACCCATTAATGGGGATTAGGAATGCAGGTGAGGCCCAGAATAGTTGTTACCATGACTGTTCTGTTTCTTTCTTTAACTGTCTTTTTTTTTTTTTTTTTTTTTTTTTTTTTTTTTTTTTTTTTTTGGTTTTTCAAGACAGGGTTTCTCTGTGTAGCTTTGCGCCTTTCCTGGAACTCACTCTGTAGACCAGGATGGCCTCAAACTCAGAGAGATCCACCTGGCTCTGCCTCCCAAGTGCTGAGATTAAAGGCGTGCGCCACCACCGCCCAGCTCTTTAACTGTCTTTTAAAGAAGGAAAGCCAAGGCCATTGTCTTCTTTCTCTCCTGCAATTCTGACATGCTAAGTCCTTCAGAGGTGATTGTGTTAGGCAGATAAAGTCATGCTCACGTACTTGAATTGGCAACTTGGTATGGCATCCACATTTAACTCATATATATGCATGCATGTGGTGCATTGAGTTAAATTGGAAAAAAAAAAGCATGTATTGAATATAGTAGTGAGGGTAGATCGTGACATCACATTACAGAGTGCATCTCTTTCTCCACCACCATCTAGAGAGAAGGGGCTGGAAGGTACTTAGTATTCTAAAGAGAAATTCAATCTATAATAAGTAAAGATGAGCTCATTTATCTCTAAGACAATACTTGTAAGATGAGTCTGATGCTACTGCTACTAATACAGATAGAAATTTAATGAGTAAAATTCATGTAGAATATCTGCATTATTATCAGAAAAGATGGCTAAATACTTTGATTCACTGGTGTTTCAAAGGGAACGAATTTCTCAAGACTCCACAGGCTCAAAATGAAGGCTAGATCAGCCTTGAATATGAATATTGGTCACTTTGTGTTCCCAAATGGGTGACAGGGGTTATCTGAATATTTATTTGTGCTACTATAGAGGAATTTTGTTCAGAGAGTTGAAAAACCACCATCTAACTTCATCATTCAAACTCTTTACAGGGGCTAGAGTTGAGTGGTTAAGAGCACTGGCTGCTCTTCCAGAGGACTTGGGTTCAATTTCCAGCACCCACATGATGGCTCATAACCATCCACAACTCCAGTTTCAGGGACTAACATGCTCTTCTGACCTCTGCAGGCACCTGCTACATGTGTGGTACATATACACAGATGCAAAATAAATTAAATAAATAAATATTTGAAAAACAAGAGTAAACTCCTTAGAGGATGATTTACAAAGGCATATCCACAAAAGGTCACATATTATAAAGGGTCATTTCATTAAATGCCATTAGTAACCTTAATCATACTTTCTACATTGTTATTATTATTTACATGTGTTTATTTATTGATTGATTGATTGATTGATTGACTGATTGACTGACTGGTTGATTGATTGATTGATTGACTGTGTTTGTCTGGAGGAACATGCACCACAGTGTGCTTTTAGGCTAGAGGACAGACAACTTGTGGAAGTCAGTTCTTTTTCTTCTACCGTATGAGTTCTAAAGATCAAACTCAGGTACTCATACTTGGTGGCAGGCATGGTTACCTGATGGGCCAGCTCCCTAGTTCTACACCTACCTTCATCAGCACACAGTTTCAGAGTTTGTGCTGGCAAGAGCTGTCAGGGAAGCCCAGGAAAGCCCGCCAGAGTTTGCTTGACAGTAACCTTGTTACCAAATGTTCCCTGTGCCTGGACCCCAGGCATCTAACAAAGGGCTAAGCAGGTAGTACTGGGCTGTCATGTTTGGTTTGTAGAAACGAAGACTGAGGATGAAGTAATGCTCCCACTGTCAGTAGTGGCTGAGCAATGGGCATTTGCATGTGATTCAAAGCTGAAGCATGTTCTTTCCCTCACTTGTTCTCAGGCTAGGAGGGGTACACCCTGCTACCAGAGGAAGCAGGTTACAAGAAAGATGGGAAAACACATACCTTTTACTCCTGATGGTTGTGAGGACCACTTCCTTCCGCTTATTGTGCAGTGCGATATGCAGAAAGGAGGCTTGCTGCTTGTTCAGGACAATGTCAGCGTTGTAGCTCAGAAGCATAGCAACAGCCTTGGCATGGCCTTCCCGGGCTGCAAAGTGGAGTGCTGTGTTCTTCATACAAAAACAGAGTATGGAGAGTAGGTTGAGAGAAGTGAGAATCTTTGGCTGCTTTGTTGCCTTGTTTCATTGCTGAATTTCTTAAAGGGATGATCAACAAAGCTAACTATTTAATAGCAAGTGTATCAATTTAAACCTCATGTTCACAATGAAGCTTTAAACAATGAGTTTATCATTGAGAGAGAGAGAGAGAGTTGCTTAGAGAGAGTGAGAGAGTGAGAGAGAGAGAGTTGCTTTGTGGTACTCTGTGTTGCTTCTTTGGTGAGATTACTCCATGAGGACAAATGAGAAGCTTTTAGGGTAAGGCTCCAATAGTAAGCACAGAAGTGCATACCCCTGAGGACTTAGCACCTATTAGAACTGTGAATTCCAAACTTGGGGTTCTAAAAGCTTATTAAGAAGTCAGAGATGATTATAATGTTGCCAATTTGTCATTTTTTCATACAAAAATATTTTTAAAAATAGAAAAAGAAATCATGATGGCCTATCTCATTTTGTGAGGAAATGCACATTTTTGGCACTCTGTAAACAAATGAGGAGAAATGCAGATTTAATTGTTATCTTGACACAATTTAGAATAGCATTTTAATTGAGGAACTGTCTAGATCTGGTTGGCCTGTGGGCATGTCTGTAGGGGTGTGTCTTGATTGTTGATTGTTGTAGAAGAGCCCAGTCCATTGTGGGGAGCATCATTCCTTCAGCAGGAGTTCCTGAACTAGAAAAGACAAAGCCATATGGGAGCAAGAAAGCCAAGATCCATTAATTTATCTCTGTTCTCTTCTGTATATGTGATACAGCTACTGGCTTTGAGTTTCTGCCTTGACTTCCCTTCAGTGATTGGCTGTAACATGGACTTGTAAGCCTGATAAACCCTCTTTTGTGTGTTGTCAGGGTGCTTTATCACAACAACAGAATTAAAACTAGAACAGAAATTGGCACCAGAGTAATGGAGTTGTTGCTATGATGAACCCCATCTCATGAATTTTTATGGCTTTGAATTTTGTTGGGGAATTTTGGAACTTTAGATTGGAAAAGCCATTGAGTGCTCAGGACGTCAGGACAAGAACTCAAACTGAGTAGGAACTGGAAAGCAAGAACTGATGCAAAGGTCATAGAGGAGTGCTGCTTACTGACTTGTCCATCATGGCTTGCTCAGCCTGCTTTCTTATAGAACCCAGGACCAGCAGCCCAGAGGTGGCCACACCCATAATGGACTGTGTCCTCCCTATCAACCACTAAGTAAGAAAATGCAGGCATTCTCTCAGTTGAGGTTCTCTCCCTTCAGATGGCTCTAGCTTGTGTCAAGTTGACATAAAACTAGCCAGCATATTTCCCTTTGGAATAAGAATGCTTAAGTGTGTCATTTATTTTTTACAGGAGCCCACACTTAAGAGACTTTGGACTTTTAAAGAGGCTTTGGATTTTTAAAGAGTTGGCTTTTTAAGGATTGGGGACTTTTAAATTGGATTGTCTTTCGTATATAGTATTAATGTGAGAACTTGGAAATAAAGAAAGGAAGGCTATGGTTTACAAGTGATGTGGGTGTTCGTACGTCAAGTTGACAAGAGGAGGGTTCTGATGGTTTGGATTGCCAACTTGCTACAGACTATGGTCAACCTAGGAGCAGAGCCAAAATTAAAGAGTCCTCTAGGTCTGATCAGCCTGTGGGCATTGTCTTGAGGACATTGTCTTAACTGACTCTGCCCACTAGGCAGGAAGAACTTGCTGAACAGAAAGCAAGCAGCAAGAGCACATTCATTTCTCCTGGCTCTAGTCTGTGGATGTGATGTGTAGGTGCTTTGAGTTCCTGCCTCATGCCCCCACTCAGGGATGGACTGTAACCTAGAACTGTAGGTCCAACAAACCCCTTCCTCTACTAAGTTCCTTGTCAGGCTGTTTTGTCACAGCAACAGAAAAAAAAACAAAACAAAACTAGAATAATCCCCAATGTAAGACAACAAGATCAATCCTTTTAAATTGCTGTACTTTATGTCAGATGCCTGTCTTTAGGAACAAACACTCAGTTCTGCTTTCTTTATTTTTCTGGGTTCACAGGGAGAGATACAATTTTAAGGTGAACTCATAGGCTTCTATAGGTATGAAGGACAGCTTCAACTCACACACATCCTTCTGTGTTCTCTACTTTCCATTCTCCTTTTGCTTATTCCTCACTTCAAGAGACTGCTTTTAAACTGAAAAGGCTGAGAGTAGAACAAGGGATGGAGAGAGGGTTGTAAAGGAGGCTTTCTCACAAGCTTGGACATTTGCTCTATGTCAAGATTTTGATTTGGGCAGAGGGATCTATACCTACCCCTTCTTCATCTAGTCGATCGGTACACTTCAAGTTAGTATCAAGAATGACCTTCATGGTCTGAGTGTACCCACCCATGGATGCATGATGCAAAGCCGTCCAGCCATTGTGATCACTGTTAAAGAAGTAAGAAAAGAGATGCAAACACTTACAGATCAAGCATGGAAAGTGATGCCACTAAGCTCATTTTAGCCTGGGCAGATGGTAAAGCATGAGATGTAACAACTCAATATTTAGTGACTATTTCTATAAGGTAGCTTCAAGCATAGTAGTGTAGCTCACTTACTTACAATGTGATTCACACATATACGTTAGTGAAGTATAAAGGATATAAGAATGTTACCAAACTCTTGAGGGTGGGGGAAAGTATAGCTAATACAAAGCCTAAGTGGGTTTGCAAATGTTATTTTCAATCTTGTCTTCCTGAACGTTGTTTCAGAAAAACCTCCCTAATAGTTGTATTGTCCTCACAGTCACCAGTGATTGCACACTTGTAAGATGGTTAATGCTGTCCCTAAGCATTTAGGTCTACAGTCTCTTGTGTTATCCAAGGTATTTATCCTTTTTCACAGGAATTAAAGATGCAAATGTAGCGAGAGCCTGTCAAGTTGGTGATACTTTACAAACTACGACATAGGAAGGAAATGACACAAGTTAATTTTGGTACCAGTAAGTAATTGCTCAGGTTATGAAAGCCACCTTGCTATTTCAGTAATGCTATAATTAAGCACCAGCTATGGAGCTGGATCTACATGTGTCCCTTTTGCAGGTCTGATGTTCTGTGTCCCTGAGAAGCAGGAAGAGATGAGTCTAAGCACTGAGTTCACAGCTGTCACTCAGGTGCTATTATCAATATTCTGATGAAGAAGTTGGCTGATAAACATGAGCCTAAAGACCTGCTTGTTCTCTGCCACTTGGGTAAAGCTTGAAGATAGCCCAAGGTACCTGTAGAAGTGTTTCTAGGTTTTCTTCCCTTTTTGTAAAGATGGGAGTTTGATTACTACACATAGTTCATTATGTTTCATATTTTATCTTGGTTTTATGAATCATGTTAACTTTCTTTAAGTATAAGAGAGGTTGGTTCAGTTTGCATGTTTCCCATGGCCACTCTTTTGTACCTCTCATTTATTAGACTGAAAGGAAAACCCTTTGTGTTTGTATGTGTGCATATGTACACATACATGTACTCACGTACATGAATGTAGCTCTGTATTTGAACAAGAAGATGAAAGAACAATGACATAGAACACAAATATTTTAAAGGTTCTTGGAAATACCCCCCCCAAAGCCACTTATTCTATGGCAATAAGGTCATAACTCTATACACTGAATTTGACATTTGAGAATTATATTGAATTCCAATTTAGTGTTTGGAAAATTATGTATGCTTTGAAAGATTAAACAAGATAAATAGATATTTTATTTATTGATAACTAAAGTTTTATACCATAATTTAAAACATTACAGAAAACAGTCTAAAATGCCTAAATTTAAGACACATGAATTCCATACACTCACACCTCACACTCACACCTCACCTGAGAAACAATGCCCCTTTCTTCAGAAGAAGTTGAACGACTTTATCATGTCCATTCTTTGCTGCCAGGTGAAGAGGGGTCATTCCATGGAGATCCCCTTCATTCAAAAGCCTCGTGTCACTTATGTCCTGTAGAAGCCTCTGACACGTGTTGATGCGTCCATAGCTTTGAAAGGTTCATATGCATAAGACAAAATAAAAGACAGAAACAGACATGCTCATATGTTGGGAGTCTGATCCTTACCTTGCTGCGAAATGCAGGGGTGATTTCTTATCTTTGCTTTTGGAATGAATGGACACATTGAACCCAAGGAGGTTATTTACAGAGACTGGGACCCCCTGCCTACAAGCATAGTGGAGAGGCGTACATCCATCATTGTCTTCATCCATCACTAGCTCTTTGATATGTTGCATCTGTGGGAAAAGGGGTATTTTGATATGACTGCCGCCATGCTCATAGGGTAGGTTTCAAACTACTCTGTAGCATAGCATTTTCCAGTCTAGCCCTTGAAGACAAATCTACAAAGAAACTAAAAGCTAGAGGAAAATAAATATGGATGAGGTCTTATGCTTTGTCCCTTTATCTTTTCAAGTCAAGGCCTCGAGAGACCCTGCAAGTAGGGAAAATACTTAATGCTGTATTCTCCGAGCTATTTGACCATGATCGCCCTCTGCTCCTCCCTTCACTGTTTCTACAAACAACACTTAAGAGCCTAAGATGTTATGTTAAGCAAAACAAAACAGATGGAGGTCTTGAAATTGGATTTATTTAATTAAAAAAATAGATGAAGCAAGACTATAAAAGGTAAATGAGTAGGTCAATCTATATAATAAACATTTACTTTTGTTTAAAAAGTTTAAGCCCATCCATATTTTGACTCTTTATTAAGCACAATAACAACATGAAAATCTACTTATTCTAAGAAATATGATATACCACATGCACTTAATAGTTAAGCAGTAAATATTAGCTGGCTCATTAAACATGATCCTGTCATTAGTGAGT
The DNA here is from genome assembly GCF_007827085.1 of Peromyscus californicus insignis. NCBI lineage: Eukaryota > Metazoa > Chordata > Mammalia > Rodentia > Cricetidae > Peromyscus > Peromyscus californicus. Next base: position 168,291,573 of record NW_026294573.1, on the reverse strand, counting down.
CAAATGTGTTGAGTAGTTTTCTTAATGGATAGTGGAATGTTACTGATTCATCTTTATACTTGGCTTCTCCATTCAATTCACAGAAATGAAACAGAGGAAAATGAATGATTATCAGTGGGCCCTTATTATAGATGAGAGTACAAAAACCCCTGTAACTTTCAAAACTCAGTCTGGATTATCATTATCATCAACTAATTATTACCATCCCCATTTCTATGATGGAAATAAAAGTTTCTTTATTTGAAAACCTAGAATGAACTCTCATAACATAAATGGCAACAAAATCAGTTTACTCTTTATTGAACACAACTCAGTTTATAAAAATTCATGGATATACAATACCTGCATAAACTCCGGCCGCAAATTTTTTAGTCCATAAGGCTGTTGTACAGTCAAATGTAAAAAGTTACGCCCCAGATGATCTTTTATGTCTACTTTGGCACCTGGAAAAAAGCACAGAAGAAATGTACAATCTACTCACGTGTTTGTAAATGGCCTTTGGTGGGTTCTCAACTTTCCAAGTCTTTGACTTACAGGCAACTATACTTAGGTGGAAGAATTGAACATATTTTAAAAATGAGTTTACTTTACGATATGTGTGTGTTTGTGTGTGTGAGTAAAGGGGTGAAAATATCTGGTACTTTACATTTCTATGGGAATCCTTAAGTTTTAAGTATAAAATTTGAGTATGGAGTGATGAAGAAAGGAGAAGCTTCTGTTCCCACAGTACCAGGTTTCTCTGTAACAGGGACAGTGACAGCGGCTATACAGATGTCTGCTGGGACAGAAAGCTCACATGGTCAGCAAACTCCTGGTATTTAACTGTCTGATACATCTTATGTGTTATTGCTACACATTGTCCTCTCAATATTTTTTACTGGACTGAACACTAGTTGAGGCTTGGAATGTGTTCCATTAACCTTTGTGTGAGCACAGAATGTGTCCCTGTGCCTGGCATGAGATAGATGGTTAACAAATGTTTATCTAAGCAGATTGGCTTGCTTCTGGTTGGTACCTTTAGAGAGGAGCAAATTCACAATATTCCAAGATGCAGAAGCAGTTGCTAAAATAAGTGGAGAGCGTCCTTCAGAATCAGTGCTGTTGATGTCTGCTCCCTAAAACAAAGCAAGTCATTCAACAAGATTATGAATAGATGAAACAGCAGCGAACTTTGAAATACCTAACTAGTGTAGTGTCCATATCACTCCAGCACTCAATCTTAAGACTAATCATAGAATTACATGACATTTCTCTAGAATTCAAATAACATTAGAAATCAAGACAATTTCTCATAATTTCAATAATGAAGTTATTTTCCCACATTAGGCTCTTGATTAACATCTGTCAATAGATCAATTACTACTCAAATTCTTAAAAAAACTTAATAAATATGTATGGCTGCAGGCAAGAAGAAGTCACCTGATCTCATTATAGATAGTTGTGAGCCACCATGTGGTTGCTGGGACTTGAACTCAGGACATCAGGAAGTGCTCTTAACCTCTGAGTCATCTCTCCAGACCCCAAGAAATTATTTTAAATGTCTTTGATTTTGATTTTTTCCACATTTATTGACTGTGTAATTTTAAAATCATCAATAAGAAATCATTCACCTAAAAATACTTACTTTATTTGAAATAGATAAACTGAGACAACTGAATTGAAATTATGAAGGTAAGAGTTTAACCAAACATGCATGTGAAAATTCTTTTTGTTATTTTTCTGTGTTGTGGAACTATATTCCACATGATAAGAGACAAAGTGCCTTTGAAATTTCCATGGAGCAAATCCTCTACTTTGGACAGAGTAGCAAAATCAGCAGAAGCCTTGAGTCAGGCATTTTCCTTTGCTCTTTCAGAGCTTGGCTGACAGTAGCAGCAACAACCTCATGGAAAGGTAAAGGCAGTGGGTGAGGGTCAGCCATGATTCTCCTGATAGGACATTTGTAAGAAAGCACACACAGCACAAAAACATGATATCTAGTGAAGCTCTTCCAAAGTTTTCTGTGTAAATACCACAACTTCAGTAGTTGCTACAAACAACACAGAAAGTGCTGAATATGATGAGTGAAGCTGTGCTGATTGTCCCTCTTGTGGGGATAATAAACCCACCACACAACCACCCAAGTGCATACTCGTGAAAATGCCAGTCAAAAGCTGGCCAAGCCGGCTTCTCCAATTGAAGAAGATCCTATGCTTTCTGTAGCAGGCAGCATCTCTTCAACATAGTTTTTAACTTCATTGTTTTTCATGCTTTGGAAGATGATGCTGAGGAGGTGGGGCTAAACGCTTTATTAGAAGATGAAAGGGACATAGGCGGCCTGCCCTATATCTGCCCCAAGATAGCACTGTTATAAAGGCTCAGTTTGCCGGGCGGTGGTGGCACACACCCTTAATCCCAGCACTCTGGAGGCAGAGGCAGGCGGTCTGTGAGTTCGAGGCCAGCCTAGTCTACAAAGTGAGTTCCAGGACAGGCTCCAAAGCTACACAGAGAAACCGTATCTCAAAAAACCATATATATATATATATTAAAGGCTCAGCTGACTTGTCTACACCCAATAGTTCCAAGAGGACCCATTCACAGGCCATCAAATGAACTTACAGACCCATGAACTCTAAGCACAAAAAAAATTGATAAGAACATCAAAATATATACCCCAATTCTTTTAACCTCATAGGTTGACTACTGCATCCATAGGAAATACACTCTTGGGAATGTGTCAATCAGCCTTCTGGAAACTTTGGCAGCCAAATAACCACCCATAATTTCTTTGTACTTCCTTCTTAGCAAGGTTTTAACTCCTGACCTACATTTTTTTAAAATATAAATTGCAATTAATAAGCAAAATTCTTATGGCCATGATTTAAAATAGCATTTCAAAAACTGCATCATGTTTGAGACTAAGATTAAAATAATTTTAATTTCCACAAATATTTCTATTAAATTTGAAATACACAGATATATTAACCAAGAACTGTGGTTTCTTTTAGAAAACCCATGCAATATTTAAGTGATGTTTTCAAGTGTAAGTAGTACTTTAAGAAAACTAAGCCTGTGAATTGAATAATTACCGCTGAAATTAAGTAGTCTGCCAGGTCATGATGGTCAAACAATGAGGCTCTGGGGGAAAAAAAAAAGAAAGAACTAAGATTTTATTGAAATAAATGGGAAAACTAAAACTGCTGTAATCAGAAGTAGATTTAACTGGACAATGAATAATTCAATGTTATAGTAAAGAATTTAGATTCTGGGTAGCATATTTTCAAAGTAATAAAAATCAGGAAAAATAAAATACAACACAAAAACGACTCTCTCATTGTTTAATGAGCTGTCTTATCCTTCCTATAAAATCTTCGTTCTGAAGTGAGTAGCAACTCCTGCCTTTTGATGGAGATGAAAGAACTTGGGGGCACCATTGTGATTGTAGGGATCATGCAAGATGTGCCTAAAATGTGTCTGTAGTATTCAGAACGTCTGCTGGGAGGCTGGGTAGGCGGGGCTCCTCTTCAGCAAAGCCAATGAGGAAGCACCAGCTTTCCTGAGCTCTTAGGAAGCCTGAACTTCTTATGGGGAGAACCAAAATCACTTTAGAGCTCTCTCACACCAAGGTATAAGACAATGCTAATTAATAACAACTGAAAGCCACAACTATTCGTTAAAAAGTCACTGTTCAGATACGAACGCTAATGACTTAAAACTTGATGTTTTCTGTTGGATTTCACACTACTCCCATTCAAAGACCTCAGCTACTTTTAATTTTTTTATACATATGTAAATTTCAGAACACACTTTTGAGTGTTACTGAAAGTACACAAGATACAGCATGGAGCTCTATTTTCCTAACATAATTGTTTCTTAGGCATATTTATATTCTAAAACTATGTTATGAAAAGTCACTGGATATCCAAATTGACTGAACATTATAATCAAAGAATTCTAAACAAAGTCCCAACTCACTCCAGTGGTTCTAACAGAATCTGGGGTGTTAGAATCAGCCCTGGGAGTTCCCAAGTTCTTGCATGTTTCATATGTACAGCACTTTTTGTTTCATTTATTTATTTTTATTACATATTTACTTGTGTGTGTGTGTGTGTGTGTGTGTGTGTGTGTGTGTGTGTGTGTGTGTTTTGCAGTGCACATGTAGAGGTCAGAAGACAATTTGTAGGAGTCATTTCTCTTCTCCTATGACATGCACTCTACGGTTGAACTCAGCTCATCAGTCTTGGTGGCAAGTATCCTAATACCTTGCTGACCCTAAGTTTTTGCTTTTAGGGTTTCTATTTGGATTATTTTGGATCAGCATTCCTGAATTCATGCTGATTCATTTTTCATAATCTTCTTTTGTCATCATATGCTTATGTTTATATAATTTATCATTCATGTCTTCATATCTTTGAAGAACTGAAATATTTTGACTGTCATTCTTTTAATCTTGCTCTGTATTTGTGAATGTCATTGAAAGTAAACAAATCTTTTGTTAGTTTGGGGGTTTGCTGTTTTGTTTTGCTTTTTAAAATATTTTCCCCTTATATTAGGAAATTTTAGTTTGCAGATTCATCCTATGTGAGACCCTGCTTATAAATGCATATTTGATCAGGGCTAGTGGCTTTGCTCATCTGGATATCCATTCCCCCCTTCCCAGTTCAGAAGTACATCTTATACTGCCTGCTTCAAATTCCTTTCCTGGAGAGATAATGCAGCTTTCCTGCTCCAGTTAGTGGCTGAGAATTTACCAGCTCTCTTCTGTCATCCCAGACTTCTACCTTATCATAGTTGTGGAGGAGAAGAGGGATAGAGACAAGTACAGAGAAATGAGGCTATCACTTACATAGAGAATATTAAATCCTTGTCTTCCCAATAGACTTGAGTCCCAATATACACTTCCTGCTTCTCTGCCCAGCATCCAGGAAGCCTCCACCACCAAAATAGTTCTCTTTATTTAAAACCTTGGTTAGAGAATTTACTATAGCTGTTTTAAAACATTGATGTCTACTTATAGATGAAGGCATTAGAGATCAGAAGGGGAACTATGGAGAAGCCACATGGATCTGCTCCATACTGGTCACTAAATGCCAGCAGAATATACCTGAAAAATTGAGTTTAGAACTGGCTTAGAAAATTTCACATGTTGGCTTCCTTAGCCCTTCCTACAGGATCAATGGCTGATCCAGAATATGGCACTGGCACTTCTGTAAAGTTCCAGTTACTTTGATTCCTGAGGTACATTAGAGATTCTAGATGAAACACAACATCATTGTGATTAATTCCCTTCTAACCTTTGTCGCTTTCATGTTTGACTCCAAGCTTGACTTATTTGAAAGGCATCAAGCTGCAGTGGCTTGCTTTGATTTTAATCACATCAGGTGTCTATTGCGAACCTTCCCACTTTTGTTTCTATATATCTTTACTGATGAAGTGAATTGCTTGTGTTGTTGGATCTTGTTTTGTGATTCATCCTGTTGATGTCATTTGACTGGTGAATTTAATCTATTACTCAAGATTTTTACTGTTAGGCATGATTTTCCACCTGACATTTGGTAATTGTCCATTGATTTGAATGTTTTTAAAAACTTGCCATCATTCATTTTTGCCACTATTAATTTATTCATTATTGGGGTTTTCAGACTTTCTGTTGTGTGTGATTATTTATCTTTCATGTATAGGTTTTATACATAGTATGTTTTCATGATAATAGTTATCCTTTTCTTTAATCATTGAAAAGGTATTTCTTAAGGGTGTGTTGAAGAATTCCTTTACTTTCTGGTCATTTGAGAAGAATGATTCAACTTTAGAACTTCCACTACCATTCTGGCTAATTTTTTCAAGCAATATATATATTTAACATATGAATGACAAGTAGGCTACTTGCCTGTGAAGCAGGGTCTCCTGATTGCCATCGACTGCATTCACAATATCACTGCTTCCAGTATAGGATGAGATCATGAGTTTAACAATATCAGTGGCTCCCTGGGTTGCAGCAAAATGGAGGGCCATGCATTTGCCATTCTATAAACAGTGTTGATGTCAGCATTAGCTTAAATCCAAACTTAAGGATCTAACACATGTAAATTCAGCAGTGAGTCTATTCTTCCCAGATCTAGGATGTCAGAAGGCGATGAACCGCACCATTTGACTTACTAAAAACCATGAGTATGAAGGCCTATCTAGCAAAGGCCTCCTAGCAACCCAAGTGCTCTTGGCATACACTTCCATTACTATCATTTGAATACCATTCTCTTCTTAAGGAGTATGAGTCTCGTTCCTTACTGAGGTAACTGAATGAAATGACTTCATAAGAATAAGGTCACTTCTATTTCAAAGAATTTGGAAGCGATGAGAAGAAGTTTCACATGATTAATAGCCAATTTCTGCTTCCTCCACAAAGGAAAGGCCTTTATGGGAGCTGACCCACAGCACTAAAGGGAAAAGTCCCTGTAATCCATGCTCTTCATCAGGTCAGGACCCAGACTCAGTCAGACCTCTTACATACATATCCTTAGAAGTGAATTAGGTGATCCTTAGTTAAAAGACACAAGTCTTTAGACTGTAACCCAAGACATTCATGACTGGGCTTCAGAGTTCCTGGCTTGGCATATTATTGCTGTTATCATTGGGGTTAGGCCTTAGCACAGCTCATGGCAGTTGAGTGGGATATATCATTGCTGCACCTGCCTTGTCATTTGCTTTGGAATGTTGAAATTTTTAAAATTAGAGAATATTTTCTTCAGTGTGGACAGAGGAACAGCCTTCCTTTGTGCTATATGCATTTCCAGTCTTACCTGCGTATAGAGGAGCCACAAAACATTTGGGAAATAATGTATGGAAATTCTCAAATCAGAGTGCCATATAGACTGAACACTTGCCTCTATCATGTCGATGTGGGCACCATTGTCTAGGCACATTTTAATCATGTCCAAGTCACCACTTTGAACTGCCAGGTGGAGTGGGCTAGCTTTCTTATGATTCACAAAGTTAATATGAGACTCCTTGGTGTAGCCATGTTTTTCACCTTTAGAAGAAAACACCATTGAAGATGAATAGGGAAATAAATAGGCTTCTGAAAGAAAGGACCTTTAGAATTACATAAGGGCCCATGTATAAATCTTATTCTTTTTCATAAGAAGGGTATCTAAAGGTTGCTTTACTGTGTAGAATATAGAAAGCATCAACTCACCATAGTTTAGTATTAATTCCATACATTTTTTGGCACCTGCAAATGCAGCCTGGTGAACAGGGTAGTCTCCCCATTTATTTGATTTACACAACTTAGCTCCTTTTTCTAACTGGAGGTAAAGGAGAAACAAAAATGGTAACACCAACTAAGTGACAAAGGTAGACAAGAATTTCTGTGCTTCAGCAGGCCATTTCATCTTTCAGAGCCTCTGGGAGAACATGCAGAAAGCTATGTAGATGTGCAGTCTAGGCAAGATAGCAACTACAAAATCAGGTTAAGACTACAGTAGAGACACTTTACATCTTACAAAGATGAAGATACACTATGATGCAAAAATATCAACCTTAATCTCCCAACACACTCAACATATTTTTTTCAATTTCATGTGAAATATTTAATTTTTAAAACACAGGTCATTTGAGTCATATAAATATTTTCAGTTTGAGATGGGACCAGTACAAGTACCAAGTGTGATGAAAAAGAACAATTTAGATGTCATCACGTATGGGAAAGTCTGAAGCACTATGACATGCCATGTTAAAATTTCAAAGACTGGAATACTCTGACATTCCTTCACTTCCTGCAGTGTTCTGTTGTTCTAAGTTGTTACTAGCCAATAGTCAACCAAAAGCAAAATATTAACACATATTTTGCATACGTAACTATCAGGAAATATTTGTATACCTTCTATTTCTGAATAGCAGGCAAGTTAGCCAGAAACATTTGGAAAGGAGCTAATTTGATGAAATTCCAGTAGTGCCCTACCTGGAACAGAAGCTATCCCCGAGACAGGTACCTTCAATGTCTCGATAAAATTCCAGTAGTGCCCTCATCAGGGGCGCTACCTGGAACAGAAGCAATCCCTGAGACAGGTGCCTCCAGTGTCTTGGGGTGTCATACCTGGGAAACTTTACAGAGAGATGGCCAACTTTCTGGATTCAGGTTTCGGAGAAACCATAGCCACAGTTCCAATCTTGGGAGTAGAAATGAAGTGTTTCTTTTCTGCTTTCATCTTAGAGGTAAAAATAACTCTGTAACTGTCCATATTCATGTTTTCTCAAATGGTTTAATTTTTAAAATTTTTATGTATATGGGTGTTTTATCTGTATGCATGTTTATGAACCATGTGTGTGTGTGTCTGATGCACAGAGACCAGAAGAGGGTGTTCAATCTCCCGGGTTTACAGATGATTATAATCCACCATGTGGGTGTGGCAGCCAAACCTGAGTCCTCTGGAAGAACAGCCAGTACTCTTATCACTGAGCCATTTCTTCAGTCCCAGGATCAAATGGTTCTAGTGTCAAAGAGGTTGTTATATGTTGGCTTTATATTCTAGCCCTACTGCCAGATTCATCTTAATCACTGCCTATATTTTCTTTTTACCTTAATTTTTTCCATGCTTCATATTTAGTCTTCTGTATACAATCTAGGTTCCACATTGAATCCTAGAGGTGTATCCACATAAAAAGCACTGAGAACTAAGTTCTTTAGACCTACTTTCTGTATTTTCGATTTTGCTAAGGAGATACCATGAAATGCTTCTTATATAACAGTTTGTGACATAGTCACCAAAAGAAAGCCACAGCGTGTGATTCATTGATTTACAAACCAAAAGCTGCAAAGCTTCACTGTTGTCTTTGGCACATGCAGACATCAAAGCTGTGTTTCCATTCTCTCCTTCTAAATTGATGTTGGTGGTGATGTGCTCAGTCAAGACCTGGACAAAGTGAAGAAATCATTGTTAAAGAGCTAAACTGTTGGTTCTCAAATACAGTCATGTCTCCCAGTAGACTAGATTGCCAAACACCATGTCTGACCCATCTTTTCTGATTCCTCTTCCATAAAATACTTAATACAAAAAATACAATGGTAAAACTTAACATGGGCTTATATTTTTTTTTCAGTACAGGTAACTGAACCTAGTAGCTCATGCCTGTTGAACAATGTTCAACTACTGAGTCATTTTCCCAGTCTTATTTGTAGATTCATTTTCGACATTGAGACAGGGTCACATTGCCCAGGATTGCCTTTACTTAGCAATGTACTTTAGGCAAAGACTTTGGATTTACTATCCTTCTTCATTAGCCCCTGTGCAGCTGGATCACAATCCTGCACCACTGGCCATTGGGATTGTCATTGTTGTTTGTTTATGTGTTGAAGCTTATCAAACCAGCTATTTCCTAAAACTCGCTACTTCTTCCAAGTAAACAACTTCCTAGCAGAACTCCTTCCCAACAGAGTGTATTCTGATGTGACACACAGCCAATGAATTAGGCTAACTAATGAGTTCTGTTCAGAGGAGAAAACCCGAGCTGAGGTTTAGTACATAAAAACAAACAGGGAAACTCTTTAAGGTGAAGAGAAATTAGAAGCAAAGGATGTCTCCACAGACTTCAGGCCCCTTCAGGGTCTGTTCTCCAAATCCAGATTCACATGCAAAGGAACCCGCCAAGGTCTACTAGAAGCTTCTCCCCATCCTAGCCCCCATAGAACTGCAGACCACAGTTCCACTGCATGTAATTATAGTTTCTTTCTTTCTTTCAAAGGCTGAATTAAATTCTAGGTGGCAGTGGTCACAAAGAGAGCAACTGAACTATGTACCTACTTCTATTCAGTCATGACCAGACATGTCCAGAAGCTCTATAGGACTCTCTGGGGCCCTTGGATAAGAATCCAGGAAATCTAAGGAAAGGCTTAAGCTACTGAGCCAGATTAAGCCCCCAAAACAAAGACCATCAAGACATAAGGCCATGCCCAAGCCCCTAGGCAAATGGTCCCCAAAGATACTGCCTATGTAAGAACTTGAAGTGATTCATAAATGACTGTTATGTTTTTTTTTTTTTTAGCTTTATAACCTTATAGATGATGGTGGATATTATAGGGGAAAGCTGGTAGATCAAACAGTGAAAAAGCCTTTTGGACTGGTAAAGGCTGAGTAGGTACAGACTAGACCATGGACATGGCTAGAGAGGTAGGCAGAGACAGAATTGCTATCCATAAGCAAACCTTCTCCTCTTTCTCCTATTGTCATGAACCAGGTGGTAAAGAACACTGGTAAACATGGTTACGGTTGGTAAACAAAGACCATTTAAGGCAGAGACAATCCAACTCTACAATGACCCTAGTTTTCTCTCTTGGTTTTGTATTGTTCAGGACAACTAGGTTTTTTTTTTGTTTTGTTTTTATCTACACACTGATTTCATAAATTATCTATGGGCTTTATTTCTGAACTTTTATTTCTATGCCTGGTCTGAAGAGTTTTCTAATTAACAGTAGTTTTTCAACAATTACCTGCCTTTGAACTCCCAAATCATGCCTTTAAAGACAAGATGAATTAGGCTAATGACCACTTATTTATGAAAAGAGCCTTCAGAGAAAGCATCAGAGTTCTCTGAGGAAATAGATGGCACCGCTGGGCTGTCCCTGCAGCCATAGATGATGGCCACAGCACCTGGCTGTTGGATGATGCAGGCATTAGAAAGAAGGTAAACAACCTGTTTCCATGGATATTTTTCAGTACCTTCTCAGGGGGTCCTGCCCAGTCTTCACAGTTACTAACTGTTCAGCCACCTCTTCTGCTTAGTCATTCTTCCACTTCATTCAAATACCCACTACTTATCAGGACAGTGTCTAGAACTACAATTTTGTTCAGACAAATAAGACATTGTTGTTCTTTCAGAGATAACTAGCCAGCCAGGAAGGAGGCACATCAGCATTTAATGACACTGTCATGTCACCAAAGTTAAGGTAGACTTCAAAACCCAAGCCCAGCAGACAGGGTGAAGGGGGCTCCGCTCTCTCTCCATGGGCTGGGATTCAGACCTTTCCCAGAGCTGGAAAGAAAGCTTTTGTGGCAAAGGGGCTTTGGAGCTCTCCTTTGTGGTTTACTGACAATCAGCTTGGGTGTGGGTTAGCACATTTGCTAAAAATCAGCACTTCCTGTACTGTTTCCACAGGAAAATCTATTGTTAAATTCCAAATAGCCTAGTGGTTCTCAACCTTCCTAATGCTGCAACTTTTTAATACAGTTTCTCATGCTGTGGTGACTCCAACCATAAAATTATGTTGCTACTTCATTATTGTGATTTTGCTACTATTATGAATCATAATGTAAATATCTGATATGTATGATATTTGATATGTGACCCCACAAAGGGGTTATAATCCACAGGTTGAGACCAACTGTTCTAGAACATAATCCATTTGTAAATGGCAGTCCTCTGAGGAAGCAAATTTGCTTTCTAATGTGCCTGTGAATCTACGAGGTGTAGTCTAAAAGCCATGGGCTAAGTCCTACCCTTTAAATATTTACCAGGGATTGCTGTATGATATTTTGTTTGCATTCTGACAAATAAAGCTTGCCTGGAAATCAGAGGGCAGGGCAGAGCTAGCCACTAGTTAATCATAGAGGCCAGACAGTGTTGGTACACACACCTTTAATCCCAGCACTTGGAAGGAGGAAGCAGAAAGATCAGGAGTTCAAAGATACCCTGGGCTACATGAGATTGAAACAGTCTAAAAGAGAAACAGAGCTGGGTGGTGGTGGTGTACGCCTTTAATCCCAGTACTAGGGAGGCAGAGACAGGAATATAAGGTGAGTGGAAACAGGATCTGTTCCCATTTGGTCTGAGATTTCCTAGAGGTAAGAAGTCTCTAGTAGCTGCTGCTCTGCTTCTCTGATCTCTCAGTTTTCACCCTAACATCTGACTCTGGTTTTTATTGACTAAGACTAGTTGGGACCGAGGTCCAAGGGGTTCCTCTAGTTGAGAGAATTCAAGCTTTGAAGAACAAAAACAAAAGAAATTCCCATGTGTGATCTCTGTATCTCTTGTTGATCTGTCTTTTGACAGGCTGTCCATCTAACAAATCTATGGGCTCTGCCATGATAAAGGTTCTAATCATCCTTTTCATTTCAGTCATTTATGAAAGAGATCTAAACAGCAAAGCCTAGAGCTGGAGTTGTGCAACTTTAGGCAAGTCATTTAGTTCTCCCTGTGCCTCTTACTCAGCTATGGAATGGAGATACTAATATTCTTAATTTATACTTTTAAATGAGAGTTTAATAAAGGCACAAAGCTATTTTTAAAATGTCTGATTAAAACTCAAGAAAAGTTGAACTGTGATTATTATGACCATTGTTCTCACAATCTTACTCATCAGTGTCACCCATCACCATCCTCCTCACTGCCACCATATCATCATCATCAATCACCATCACCACCATATCATCATCATCATCATCATCATCATCATCAATCATCATCACCACCACAACCACCATCATATCATCATCATCATCATCATCATCATCATCATCATCATCAATCACCATCACCACCACAATCACCATCATATCTATTATTTTTCTCTGTGTCTTTGCCATCTTCCTCCTCACTCTCTTCCTCATCACCATCATTTGGTGAGAAGTAAACATCATAGTTGTTACGCTTCATTTTCCATTGCATGGCCCTTGAAGTTGGCCATTCTGAAACAGGAAACAGGTCAGATGTGGATTCTGGCCCCTTCTCCAGGGTCAGCCCACTCCCAGTTGGCCAGCAGCCTCACCTTGGTCATTTCATTGTACATGGCCTGTACAGCTATGTGAAGGGGTGCCATCATGTTGCTGTTTCGAAGGTTTGGATTTGCTCCTTGGCTAAGAAGAAACTTCACACTTTCAACTTGGTTTTTTTCTGCAGCCCAGTGCAGTGGGGTATTTCCACAACTATCCATTATATTCAGCACTAAAGAAATAACAAAAGACGCATTAAATTTAGTTTGGGATGTAGTTAATACTTCCTTGTAACTACCCACTTCAAAACTTAGTATCAAGTGTTTATAAAACCAGCTACATTGTCTTAGAATATAGAAATAGGATACAGTTTTAGTTCTTAAAATTATCCAATGAGCCGGGCGGTGGTGGCGCACGCCTTTAATCCCAGCACTCGGGAGGCAGAGCCAGGCGGATCTCTGTGAGTTCGAGGCCAGCCTGGGCTACCAAGTGAGTTCCAGGACAGGCGCAAAGCTACACAGAGAAACCCTGTCTCGAAAAACCAAAAAAAAAAAAAAAAAAAAAAAATTATCCAATGAATACTATTTGAGAATACATGAAAGTATGTACAGATCTTAAAAGTTGGGTTAATAGCCGGGTGGTGGTGGCACACACCTTTAATGCCAGCACTCGGGAGGCAGAGGCAGGAGGATCTCTGTGAGTTCGAGGCCAGCCTGGTCTACAAAGCGAGTTCCAGGAAAGGCACAAAACTACACAGAGAAACCCTGTCTTGAAAAACCAAAAAAAAAAGTTGGGTTAATTTTTTTACATAGTATCTATAAAAATAAACCCTCTTGTTGCTCAACTTTTATCTGTGTATTCATTTCATAATTGTAATATAATGCTGAGATTACATCAGAGCAGATCCTAACTAAGTTCCATGTGACTGTGATTTCACTTAAGCTTGCAGTTGCCCAAAAGATGCTCCCATGGCAAATGACCAGAAAGATGAAGATGCTGAAACCTAGAGAGGCTGAAAGTCCTCCTGTTCCAGCACACTGCTCCTCAGGAGTTATGTGAATCACTCAGCTGTCTCTGTCAAACGGTAAAAAAAAAAATAGACATGTATGCAAATATGTACATATTTATATGCATATTTACTTCTATATGTATAGAAACACACACTCCTGTAAAAGTGTTGGAGAATAATATTGGGGAGAATAATATTGGGTCATGTCTGTAAAGATTTTAGCAGACTATGTGGCCTATTGCAAGGATTTCAAAAATGTTCATGAGAAAAATGTCAGGTCACTAATAAACTCCCAAGTTGGATTTTGCATCCCTGGTGATGGACATGCCTTCCATGTATTTGTATAGTATACATGTGCTGCTATTTGTCTTGTGAATGCTGTGTAAGAATAGAATGTTCTTCATTCTGAATTGCCCAGTAGCTATGATAAGGTAGTCATGGTGGTATATCACTATGTCTGAAGAAAAGGAAAAGTACTCACTCATGAATTGGGCTTGGTGGCCATCAACAGTAGTGGGAACCATGAGGCAGCCAAGTTTCCTGTTTCTCTCTCTTTTAAAATTTTCTTCCTCTACTCCTTTCATGCATCAAAGTTTTTAATTCTCAATCCACCTCCCCCCAACACCTTAGACCCTCATTTTGCTTAAGCAAAAAAAAATATTCTGTTCAGCATCAAATAATTAAACAGCTTCGATCACCAACATACAATTTGAAAATGATTTTAGCTTGACTACTTTTCACAATTCATTTCCCTGTAATCATAGGGGCTTTCTAAAGCAGGTCTTTCTTGTGACCTTCTTCCTACTTGATGTCTTTGTAGCAACTGATCCACCTAACTAATCATCCCAGTGATTTCTCCCCTGCCTGTGACCCACAACTCTCTTGTTCACTCCACTCTACCTCTGCCATCCATCTCTTTTTGTCCATCCCCCTAGCTACCTCTTATTAACAATCCCTGCTCTCCTAAACTCTGTCCATGCATGTGTGTTCTCAGTTTCATCTACTTCTGAGGCAAGGCCCTCAAGCAGTGGTTCCATCCTCTGTGGTTCTGACTGTATGTGATGTTTCCAAGAGAATGTACCCAAGATATGTATGCCAACTCAGAGTAATTGAATCTCACACTCTCACACTGACTTTGTTCCTGTTTGGTCTGGTTGGTCAAGCTGTTCACCTAATCTCTTAAAGTAGAACTCATATAGTCCACTCCAGCTTCCCAGACATGCCTTTCACATTCAGTCTACCCATAAGCAGTGTCCATGTCACAGGTATAAATTTCCTGGTCGTCCACCAATCTAAGTGCTTTATGAACCTGCACTGTAACACTTGGTTACCTTCACAAGAAGAACCATGGATGATCATCTTCATTAGTTCAGTCTGACCTTCTGCTGCTGCATGATGCAAAGGGGAGATACTTTCATCCTCATATTTGCTTAGTTTTCTTCGGTTCTTGACGAAGTCTTCTAATCTATACATATCTCCTTCAATGTCCACCTAGAGAAGTATAAAAAGTCTGTTACCTAAAACAAGTATGTGCAAAACTTTAAAATATAAAATTAGTCATGTAATAGCCTGAAGGCTTTACTGCTGTTCAAAACTGTCATGCATACAGCAAATAACGTTTCTTAAAGAACACAGTACATATAGACATCAAGTAGGCAAATGCCTATGCACTGATAAATACATTAAACAAATGTTTAATTTTTCTGACCATAATCTTACATATGTTAAAGGAATAGAAGCCTCAAGAAAAGTTTTGAAGGAAATTTACAAAATATGCTCTGAGAAATAATACATTAAAAAATACAGAGGGCTTTGCTTTGCTGGATGAAACGTATTTCAGTTACAGCAAAAGGAATCAAGAAATAGTGGACTGAAAATGGTCATAGCACAGTGAGCACATGTGTGGAAAGTTATCTGAAAGTCCTTATTTTGTAGTTCATAGACACTGATAAAAGTAGTAAAAAGAAGTAGAGTCTATGAATGTGAAGGTTTTTAAGTCTAGGAAACTAAAGTATTCTATCTTTTTTTGGCCCCTCCTGCCTACAGTTGGTCTCCACCCAACCTTCCTTACACACCAAAGCTAGGATCATCCTGTAGCAGTGTCCCCTAAGGAATTTGTTCAGGGGTCTAAAACAGTTGCCCTACTCCTGAGCATGAGCAACTCCTGCCAGAATTCAAGAATTTCCACTTAATATACATAATGACAAGAAGCAATTTCTTTATTCGGTTATTTAAAAGTTCTAAACATCTGCCTTACACAGAAAATGGAGAACTTTAAAAATCAATAATTACAGAAATATTTAACTATCCTCCAAATGTTTTGGCAAGATTTCCATTCAAAGTTGCATCTAGAGTTACTGATGTATTTGCAAATGAATGGTAAGGCCCTGCTTCCTAGAGGCTGGCCTCTAACCTGCAGTGTGGCTGAGGATAACCTAAAATCCCTGATCCTCTTGCTTCCCCCTACATAGTATTCAGATTGGAGGTACGAGCCACCACACCAGGTATGTTTTTCGGTTTTATCCACTTTCTTTTTTTTTTCATTTTTTTATTAAGAAATTTTTTTTATTTTACACACCAATCAGAGATCTCCCTCTTCCCTCCTCCCATCTCCCCCCAGTCCCCCCCCCCCCCCCACCGCCAACCAACTCCCCATTCCTCCCAAGAAGGCAAGGCCCCCCAGGGGGAGGCAATTCAGTAAAGGCAAGTTCAAGCCCTTCCCCCTACCTCAAGGCTACATGAGGTGTCATGTAGTAGGCTCCAAAAAGTCCCCTCATGCACCAGGGATGTATTCTGATTCTACCACCAGGGGGCCCCCCAAGCAAATCAAGCCACACAACTGTCTCATGCAGAGGGATTAGTCAAGTCCTATGCAGGCTCCACAGCCATTGATGCAACTTTCATGAGTTCCCACTACTTTCTAATACACAGTAACTGTAGCTCACACAACCAGGCCCTTTCTAGGACACTGTTCAAACTCAAATGGATTCTAAGGCAAAAGTCTGAGAAACACTCTGGGTCTTTCCTGCTCTTTCATTTTATTCACTGTGTTCAATGTTTGCTACACATTTGTATGCTTCACTTTTCATGATATATTCATACGGGTAATTTTCAGAGAGGAATGGAGAAAGAAAGGAGCTTTCACAAAGAACAGAGGGACGTAAAGATTTTTGCTTACTTTTTAAGATAGGGGTCTCATGTATGCCCAGGTTTGGCCTTGAACTTGCTATATAACTGAGGTTGACCTTGAACTTCTGATTGTCCTGTTTCTACTTTTTGAGTGCTAGGATTGCAGGCTTGTACAACCACTCAAGTTTATTCTATACTAAGATTTAAACCCAGATCTACCAGCAGAGCTACACCTCAGCTCCCTATAGACTTTTGTATACATGAAGCTACTTGGTGAGTTTTAGTTTCCTAGAGGTTTAAGAGCAAAATATAGGAAGAATAGGAGTCCATTGCAGTTCTAGGGTAACACCAAGATTCACATGATTTATCATTGTACCTTCCAGATTTACAAACACACTGCCAAGTAAAAACATTTGCCTTCTTTTGCCTGCTTTTAGGACCATTTTCCTCCTACTGGGTTGCCTCATCCAACTTTAATATGAGGGTTTGTGCCTAGTCATATTGTAACTTGTTATGCCATATTCGGTCAATGCCCTGGGAAGGCTGCTCTTCTCTGAAGGGAAAAGGAGGAAGAGTGGATCTGGGCGGGGAGGTATGGTGGGGGAAAGGATTGGGAAGAGTGGAAGGAGGGAAACTGAAGTTGGAATGTAATATATGAGAGAAGGAGGAAAATGCCTATATTGTTTTCAAAGCTATTACAAAGACCCAAACCAATTTTTTTTACAAGTCAGTAGCTTTGCATAGACCCAAGATAGCATGATAAATTTTTCTCATGCCATAGAAGTAACAAACAAAAGATCAAGAAAGTTGCTTTGAGTTCTTCCTTTGGCTCTGACTGGTCACCTTTGCCACATAAGATAGCTGTCAACATAATTTGTTATTTTAAAGAAAACTACAACATTTCATTACTGCAAAGAAAAATTATCAAATAGAGCAGTGATGAATTCAGCATATTAAGATGAATTCACTAAATGTAAGAACAGAAGAAACTGAAATATCTAAGTTTCCCACTTTGAATTTTATTTCTCTTGTCACATAATAGAACCTAAAACAAATAAACAAAAACAACAACAACTAAAAACACCTTTATGTTGGCAGTATCTTGAACGAAAATGTGGCACTTTCCAACTAAAAAACAGTTCCATGTGCTCTTAGTGACTATGGGATAATACAAAGACATCCAGCCATTCTCAAATTTACACATAATCAATAATTAAACTGAGGTTCTTGAAGAAATGGTGCTTTCCTCCTCTTAATGTCTTGCCCTAGCAAAGAAATTGCTCACCTAAATCAATTTGAAAGCATTTTAGCACTTGAATTTGATGTCCTTTGAACGATAATATGGGATACTATTGCCCATCACCAGTGCTGAAAAGAGCAATTTACCAGTCTGTTAGTGATAAGTAGTTGACATATACCCTCTACGCTCTTTAGAGGAAGGACTAGGTTCAGAGGTTGGCAAGATACTATTGAGTTCACAGTGATAAAAACAGCCTATAAACATGTCACAGGAACTCATAAAGTGTGTTAAACTCTCTCTACTCAGGGCCTGACATATCATCAGGAAATTCCTTTAGAAAGTTCTTAGGACAGACCTGAGATGCTCATATATAAATTTGAGGCCAGTTTGGTCTACAGAGTGAGTTCCAGGACAGGCACCAAAACTACACAGAGAAACCCTGTCTTAAAAAAAAAAAAAAAAAAAAAAAGAAAGAAAGAAAGAAAAAATAAATATCTTTGAAAACTATTTAGGCAAATGCTTTACTTGGTTGCATATTTTCAGATCTGGAAAGCACACTAGGAAATTGTTTTAATCCTCAGTGTTATTCCAGAACCACAATGCGGTTTCATTATTTCTTCCTAGTTTGTGTTTTCAAGCCTCTGGTGGATTACATATAATAATTAATCTAGTATAGTTTCCTGTTTTGAGTACTCCCTAAGCTCTTGAGCTCTTGAATTCCAATTTCTATGACTATATTCAAGACACTAGGCACTAGATCCTTTTTACAGAAGTTAGTTCTAAATTAAACTCTTCAAATTAGAGATTTCAGCCCCATCTGTTTTAGTCTGCTTGAATGAAATAGATCTAATCAGAATAAGACCAAAAGGGAAAGAAAACTAAGGTGAGAAACTATATATAGCTAGACATGGTTAAATGTCAAAGTACTTTTTTAAAGTACTAACTTGAGTTAACCCAGTGAGTTTGTCATTGAAACTAAAGATACTAAAATAAAAACACAAAGAAAATATTAGGTCTGGATAGCAGAAATTCTACAAATCTCTAGAAAACTGAATTTACATGAAGGATGTTTTGAAATTTTAAAATTTCTTTGTGCCCCACAATAACTGTAATGATAGCATCCTAGTACTAAAATTCACTCATGATGTGGTTTGTTTCCTACTAAAGCAAGAGGCCTTGGTTAATCTGTTAATTGGGATGGGGAGCAATGTTGACTCTGAAGGCCTTGTATATGCGTTTCTGTGAGGTAGGGCCCCTCTGACTCACATTGGCAGTTTTGTCTACCTAGACAGCAGTTGAAAAATGTCTACCAAAGCTAAATCTGTTCTTATATTCTTGCCTCTGTTAGAACAAAGCTACCAATAGACATACAGACTGAGAAACCACATCTACAGTCATAGATTAAAAAAAAAAAATCAAAGCTCAATAAAATGGCAAAACAAATGAAAACGACCTAAGTACATGTATCAGAACATAAGTAGTTAAATAAACCTTCATGTGTTCCCCACAATGGGATGCTGTGAAGTAGTTAATTTTTTAAAAAAGAAGTAAATTTTCAAGTACTGAATTGAAAAGTATTCTAAAATTTACTTCATGTGTGAGTCAAAGTGCTTTCTCCATGAGCTCATACTTTTATAAGTTAAAGAAAACTTTGTGAAATTTGTGTTTGCAACAAGCATTTCGTTTTCCCCTGAAAAATGCATAAGGAACTACGCGGAGATGAATTCACAGTGGGTATTGAAAAGCCACAGTTAATATCTTGACATTTCAAGAGAGTCCCTCCCTTTTTGCTATCAAGCTGAGGAACTCTAATGGGTTTTCTGGGCAGCCAACAGCCAGCCTCTACCCTTCAGAGCAGAGTGGCAGCGTCAGGGTTAGCTTGGTAGTGAGTGAGACTTTCTTGCAGGTCGGAACATCCAGAGGACTGAGGACTCTTTGAAGCCCCTTCACAGCTGTCCTCCGGTCCTCACTAGGTCTCCCCCTGCTGGTCTTGCCTCGGTTTGTAGGCGTGTCCCCACCAGGCACATTTGCAAACACCGAGTTCTCTGCTTCACTTTTAAACAAAACTGCTTCTCTACCCCAAGACACTTGTCGGATCCCTATCTGACTACCAGATTCTCAGCTGCAGCGGTTCCACTTCAGTCCAAAGGAAAAAATCTGCTTAAACGTCCAAGAGGAACGGCGCACACTCCAAATTTGTCCTGGCTTCATGCAGTCCTGGGTTTCTAATTCTGTTATCTATCAAAAGTACTTCAGGGAAACGTCTCCTCTGGCATCAATCCATCTCCTGGCATGATGGGATTCGGCAAACAAGTAAGCAAAACAAAGGACCATCAGACAGTGTGGTGGCGCTTTACTGGTGTTGGCTCAGGCTCTGCAATCTTAAGCATCACTTACAAGTGCTCAGTAGCCTGATACTCTTCTTTCTAGCCCTGTCCACACTCACTGCTTCCTGAACTTGTGTAGCAAACGCATCAGACTGTTGCAGGCAAGGAAAGCCCCACCCTCCCACCTCCCACACTGACCTAGCATGCTCCCGACCACCGACTGATTCCCCAGTACCTTAAAGGATTCCTTGGAGCAGTCCATGTCTTCCTCCACGCCGCGATAGACAACGCCCTGGATCTCCTTCCTCTCCTCCGGGCGCAGCATCCTCCTCAGGCTGCATCTCATTGACTCCACCTGGACGCCAGCTGGCGCAGCTGCTCCCCACAAGGCGGCACCTGGTGACAGGGCACTGTGAGCTGGAGCCCAGCTTGGGACCTGCACCGGCTCGGCTGGGGAGATCCCTACAGCCAAAGACCGGTTCTGCCACCGGCTAGGAGGGAACTTCTGTAGAGTTGTTACCCACTGGGCTACTTGTAGAGCAAGCAGCAGGCGGGGCTCAGGATCCAGACATGAACCACGTGGGCATCTGCCCAGGACCTGCCTCTTTGGAGGACTAGAGTGAAATTCCAAATTGGTGCGGATCCAGTGGATTTGTGAAAAAAAATAAATAAATAAAACAACCTCTCAAAGAAGTGGCGGGGGAGGACGCGAGTGGAGAAGAAAGCATGGGACAGGAAGGTGTGGGGAGGGAGAGAGAGAATATAGTTCGGAACTTTTAGAAAAAAAAAAATTCCCCCAATTAAAAGTCTGGGAGTTTGACTGGGATGTGGCTCAGTGGGTGAGGTGCTTGCCTGACCCTCAGGAAGCCCTGGGTGTTATCCCAGCATTGCATAAGAACAGGCCTAATGGTGCAGTCCCACCCGCAATCCCACCCTCTGTAATCCCGGAAGATCTGAAGCCCAAGGTCACCCTGGACTGCACAGCAAGTTTGACGTCAGCCTAGGCTACATGAGACTGTCTCAGTATAACAACTGGAGCTCTCCCACCCATGCTCACCTCCTAGTGGAGGGAAGGGCTCTTGAAATTTTGGAAAGTAAGATTTCCAGCAAAATTTCTCTTCCCAGATGTCAGGGTAAAGTGATTGCATTTTAGGTTTGGGACTAGACTGAGTCATTTTGCGTCTCAGACCTCATTTCCTGTAGATAACAGTTATTAAAGCTACCTTATGCTTTGCTGATTTGACGTCTAAGAACGGTTAATAAAAATGACAGGTTAATTATAAGCTGCTATTGATCTATGGAGGGTGTTTGCCAGCGGCATTGTTAGAGGGCTTTGTCTTCCCGGGTCTGCTCTGGATTCACTGTCAACAGCACAGGTGTCAAATGTGGACAAAGAAGGGTGTCCTGCTCCCCCAAAGAGGCTGGTTCTGCTAGACATGGCAGCACGGGGAGTCTGTGCAACTGCTGTTGCTGTTTGCCCAAGGCCAGAAGGCAAGGAAACATCTCCGCAGAGTGATCTGAGTTTGCACAGGACAGAATTTCGCTTTGACTGGCTTTTGCTTTAACAAACTGAGCTCCTTTAAGATGCTGGAGCATCCGATTCACACCTAACACAGATCACTACCACCTAACCCCAAACCCACAGGAAGCAGGACCAGCCACAAAACAAGGCTATCCCCAGGAAGGTTTGTGGTCTGTTTGACCTAGGAGTTACATGGGGCTGAATTTAGGGATGAGTCTTGTGGGGTTAATGACACTGAGGAATCAGGAAGAGGTCTGCCCCCCAAGTCTTCTCATTCACAGCAAATTGTGATCAATTCCACCCATGGGGGGATGATGATAAACAACTATATCTCCAGTTCCTTCGAGGAGATTGCTGGAAAATGGGTGGAGGGTGCTGGTGTTGAACCTCACCACTCACAGCTTCACACCAGTGTCCTCTAACAGGAAGCGCAGGAGGGATCTACCTGAAGTAGGTGATTAAGGTAATTCACATGGAAAATCTAACTAAGGAAAGCTCATGCATCCTAGATCCACTTACTGGACGAACAGGAATTTCTGTTATTATGAATGATTGTTGTTTCTGTCCCAACACTTGGTTTGAAGTGGGACAGAAGTCAAAAGAGAACAAAGGAATGTGTCACAGTGGGTGTTGTTGAGGCAGGGGGAGGGTGGAGCCAGGGAACTCCAACAATCCAGTGGTGCTTGGAGATGGGTCATCAGAAGTCAGCACCGCTCTTCCGTTTTATCCCTTGGTGACAAAATTCCTACAGAATGACACCTTCTGCTGGGACTCCCCATTTATATACACCCACCCTCAAAGACAGACATGGTACTCCAAAACATGGGTCTTTCCCAGCTTGTCCATTCCTGGTTAAATGCTGAAAGATAGCATGACAGAGCTAATCTTTTCTTTCTTTCTGATAGGAAATCAAAATGTTCATCTTCCTTCTTGTCTTCTGCTGGCTTTGTCTACTTCATGCCTTTTTCAATCAGGAATTTCTGTGGCCATTTCTTACTAATTGTTGCATTATTTCTTGCCTAGCAAAAACCAAACAAACAAAAATCTCCTTTTCCTAAATGGGGCTTCCTTTCCTGCAAAATACTGAACTTTTAAGACACATAATGCAGGCAGAAGAAGACATTAGCTGGCCACTTACAATTAGGCTCTTATTACATTTGAAATTTAATTATTGATGAGTATAAATAAATGTAATCATTTTACCAGTGATAATTTCAAAATAATTGTAATTATTAGAGGAATAAAACTTTGTAGATGTTTCTAGGAGGTATATTTTATTATCAAATTATGTTTTATATTAGGTAATGCCTTATTCCAAAAAGAAAATGTGATGACTTTACTTAAACTCTTAGAGAAACTCTGGCTATTTCAGATGGAAAAAAATCTAAAACAAAAAACAAAATTATCCAAAGTTGTCTTTATTTTGTTCCAGAAAAGTTGCTTGACTCAGCCAATTAATTACAAAAATATTTATATTTTTAGTTATTACTTCAAATCTACTTTGTAGTACCCACAATTAAAGGTAAAACTGGCCACTTAAATCGAAACATAATAAACTTACTGAGGAACAGAAATTTTTATTGTATCTTTAAAAAATATATAAAATCTACTCATAATAAATGTACAATTTGATGTATTTTAATAAATTTGTACAATTACAGAACAATTGGTACTCCAGTTTTAAAATACTTCCATCAATACAAAATGTTCCTAAATTAAAAGGCAGTCAGCACTCCTTCCCACCCATCTGTATCCTACAGTTTCCATCTTCAAGGATGCACCTTTTCTGGAAATGTCAGACACATGGAGTCATGCACTACAGAGGCTTTTCCTCTGCCTTCTTGTTAGGGTGATGTACTTGGGATTCACAAACGTAGCACTGAGTACGGGCAGTCTCTTCATCCTTATTCTCAGTTCTGTCCTATTGTGTGGCTCTATCTTATTTTTCCTGATCCATTTGACAGTTAATTGTCATTTGATTATTTCCGAATCACCGTGCAGATCTTTTTGTAGATCTTGGTCAGACACATAGTAAAGGTATTACCTATCTGCATGATGTATGTTTAGTGTCATATGAAGTTGGCAGATTGTTGTTTACTAAGTGGCTAAACCACTTTGTACAACTCCTAGCACTGCGGCAGTATTCCAGTTACTCGATGCTCTCAAAACTTAGCATTATCAACTTTTATTATAGTCATGTTAGTAGCATAGCTTATGGTGACATCACACTGGCTTTAATTGGCATTTTCCCAGTGGTTTATAACGCTGTTCATGCTATCACATATTTATTAGTCACTCATTTCTGTTCTTGATAAAACACTTGTTAAATTTGTCCCTCTTTTAAAATCAGATTGCCTTCTTACTATTGAGTTGTAGAGGCCTTTATTCTAGATATGACACTTTTCAGATAAATGTTTTCAGAATATGTGGCTCTTTTATTTTCTCAGTGATGTCTTCTGAATATCAAAAATTTGAATTGTGGTAAAAGTCTAATTAGTGAGTCTTTAATGGATTGTGCTTTGGATGCCATATATAGGAATGTTTGCCTATGCTGATTCCAAGTTGTCTGCAATATTCTTAAAGTGTATGTAGGTTTAGCCCTGTCATAGATCCAATTTGATTAACTTTTAGTGTGGGATATGGTACAGGCCTATGTTCTTTTTGTTAGGTTAGATGCACAACTGTTACCATTTGTTAAAAATACCTATACTTAACTAGAATTTCCTGGAAAATATTGTTAAAAAATTAATTGATCATAAATTTGAGGGTTTATGTCTTATTATAATGCATATATCAATACAATAAGACTGTATTTAAGCCAATATCACACAGCCTTGATTTTGTAGCTTCATAATACCAAAATTTGAAATTAGATGATCTGAATTGCCCAGATTTATTCTTCATTTTCCATATAGTTTTCAATATTCTAAATCCTTCATGTTTCTATACAAATTCTAGGATCAGCTTCTCAATTGACACAAAAGAAGATAGAATTTTTAAAGTGATTGTATTTGAATTTATGGGTCTTATTAATGAAAAGAGCCATGTTTGAATATTGAGTGTTCTGATCCACGAACAGGATTTTTCCTAAATGTGCAGATATACCTCAAGTCTCTCATCAACAAATTTTCGTGTTGTATGTGTTGGTCACGAACATTTCTGTTTAATGTGTTCCTAATACTTTATTAGATTTGAATGATTTGGAATGGAATCATATTGTCACTTTTGCTTTGAGATGGCCTGAAGTCATTATAGAGAATTCAAATTGAATTTTCATAGAGATCTTTCATGATTACACATCACAAGACTTGTTCATTAATCCTAGTAGTTTCTCTTTTAAGAGCTCATGGAAATGTATGCATATAAATGGCAACTGAAGCCAGTGAGGGTAAAGGTGATTGCCTTAGGTATTTGATGATCTAAATTAGACATTCCAAGTTCCCATAATCAAAGCACCTACATATGCACACACACTCATGCACATACACACAAACGATGATGATGATGATGATGATGATGATGATGATTTACATGCCATCTTTGCCTGATCTAGGAATGGTGCCATACACCTGTAATCCTAGTAGGTGATCAGGAGGCAGCAGTTTCATAATTTGAGGCCAGCCTTGGATGCATAGGGAGTTCAAAGCCAGCCTGAATTACATAGTGAGACCCTGTCTTTAAAAAAGAAAAAACAAATGGAAACAAACTATTATGTCTTATGATAATATTATCCTTCTACACTGTAAACTAATCTGTACACACTCTGGTGCACTTGATTCGAAGTATGGACAATGGATATCATAGTTTGTCCTCCCCATCTTAGACTGAAAATACATTATTAGTAGGATTTGCATATATGTTTACCTGACATTTTCAGGTAGAAATTTTCAGAAACAATTCACAATTTCTAAACCATGTATTCTTCTGTATGGTGTAATCAAATATTGCATCTCCCTGCTCCCTGCCTCTCTGGATGTGAATGAGCTTTTCCCCAGTGTATCCACGCTATAAAGTCATTCTGCTATTTAGTTACTGGATTACCAGGTCATCTGCCACAAGCTGGTTCTTGAATTTAAGTAACCTGGATTTTATACAGTAATTCCCTCCCCAAAGCATGAAAATACTTATTCTGTTAATTCAGAAATCTAAAATAATATATGCAAATGTTTAAGCAAAAGGAAAGGAGGGAGGGAGGGAAGAAGGGAGAGAGGGAGGAAGGGAGAGAGGGAGGAAGGGGAAAGTTTTTGACTTAGTGAAAGAAAAAATCAATTGTATGCCAAGAACCATGCTATGAATATTTTTCTATCTATGAATTGATAAGAGTGAAAAGCAAATTTATGCTAGTCTTTGAAATAGCAACATAAACTCTAAAAATTGGGACATATATAAGTGCTTAGTTAAGATGAAAGGGCTTTATTGGTTGTAATATTAAGGCAACTGCACATAGTTAAAAGGGAGGTTTATTTTGTGGGTTAACTTACAAGTAAAGGGATAGGTTACAGGGTCTGGGAAAGGTGTTAGCACAGACCAGCGGTGTTCTCTGGAAAACTCTGCTCGGTCTATCTCCAGTGTCCAGGATCCAGGAACCAAGAGAGCCAGCACATCCGGATCTCAGGTCTTTAGGGCTCCTGTCTTGGTCCCTCCTTGTAGGTGTGACAGTTACCGAAGCCTCGATGGGGGTAGTACTTCCAGGTCAAAGCTGGAACAGCTACCCACTACAGGTCTTTAATAACCAAAATCTATGCTAACCCTTTGTTGAGGCATCCATTAAGGATCTTAGAATACCTACTGCAGAAGGACAGGGAAGCTACTCTGCTACTTTCTAAAATAAAGAATTCACCACCAGAACAGCTCTTTTCTTTTGGGGTAGATATTTTATCAGTGTTATAGCTTGAAATGTCTCCAGTGGGGTCCAGCATTTGAACACTGGTCCTGGTGCTGTTTTGGAAGGTTGCAGCCCCTTTAGTAGTACGTTAGTAGTGGGAGGCAGAGCCTTGATGGAGGAAGTGAGTCACTGGGCATGGGCCTTGAGGTTTTATGAGACTCACATGCTGCACCAAGAGGGTAATCCCCCGAGGTTTCACTACCCAGCCCCACTTCCTGCCTGTTCCTGCTCCCTGACTACAGATGCAATGTGACCAGCCCCATATGGACCTTCTGCTAGCACACTTTCCACACTACGATACTATGTCCCTTCAAAACATACTTGTCTTCCTTTGTCACTTGTCTGGCATTTGGCCACAGCAATAAGAAAAATAATTTATACAATTGCAAATTCAATTTTCTTAACTTTTATGGAATCAGTTTGATTTATGTTTTTGTGAATTTTGGTGATATAAGTTTTTGAGAAATTTGTCTATTGTTGACATAAACCTGTTCACAAAATTCTCCAGAATCTAAATTCTGTAATAATGGCTTTTGTTGCATTCCTTTTTTTTAAAAAAAAAATGTGTATCCTTTCCTGTCCAGCTATTGTTTTTATTCATCTTTTTAAAGGACAGACTATTGAGTTTCTTTTTTCTCTATACTATTTTCCTTTTGTGTTTATTGCTTTTAGTGTTCTCCCACTCTGATTTTCTTCCAATATGACAACATATAATCATACAGTGTGGTCTGGGAGTGTAGCTCACCATTAGAACACATGAGGTTCTGGAAGAAGGGAAACCACTTACAAGCCAGTGGTAAGCATTGCACAGCCGCAGCCATAAATCTTGCTTGGTCTGCTTTCATTTGTGGTTTCTTCATCGACTCATAAATTATTCTTTGAAGCTTATTCTTTAATTTCTAAGTATATAAGATTTCCCCAATCTTTCTGTTGTTAATTTCCAATCTAATATCATTTTGGCCAGAGAATATACTTAACATAATTTAAACTGACATAAACTTAAATGTGGACTTTTAACTTTCTGTTTTCTGGCTAGCTTGTGGTCTATGCTGGAGATTAGTCAATATGTATTTGAAAAGAACATGTATGTGTCTGCTGATGTTTTGATAAGGCCCTGAACACATTATTCAGGTGCAGGTGACTAAGAGTGTTCAGGTTTTCTATATTCCTGGTCATTTTCAATTACTGTGCTCAGTTACTGGAATTCTCACTATGGTTGTGAAAATGCCTCTCTTCCTTTAAGTTTCATCACTATCTACATCACTACAGGACCCTCTCTGTTCTTAGCCACACCCTCTCCAGATTTCTTATGTGTACTGTTTTGTGTGCTTGACATCAAGGTTTTATGTGACAGGTTAGGTGGCTTTTTTCTTTTTGACTTTTTTTGCTTCTTTTCTTTCTTTCCCTCTATATTTAAAGTTCCATCATTCTGCCTTCTGGCCATTACTGTTTCTAAAGAAATGCTGAAATGTGCTATTGTTCTATCTTACAATAAACAGATATTTCCCCCCGTGTTTAAAACATGTCTTCCTCTTTTAACAGCTTTGCTATAAATAACATGCTTAAGTGATCTCTGTGATTTCTGATCCATGTTCGTAATATCTTGAGTTTGCAGAATAAGACTGTTAAATCAAATTTGAATTTTTTAGCCATTGCTCCTTCAAATTGTTTTTCCTTCCCCTTCTTTCTTTTCTTTCCTTTTTAGCATCTCTGTAACAAGTGTTAGCAAACTTACTGTTGTCCCACCCACCAGTCTGTGTCAATCAACTACTAACATCTTTTGGTGGTTGGAGATGACTTTCATAGAAATATCTCCTGGTCCACGGCTCTCCTTCCATCTTGCTGTCCATTGAGTCTACTAGTGAAAATATTATTTAGAATATTTTTTTTCAACTCTAAAAGGCTGCTTTGAATTTTTGTTTTACTTTCCTTTTCGCTAGTAAAAGTACACATGTTTTGACACTGTGCCATATCTTCATTTACTTTTTAGATACATTTTCTCCAGTCTTCTAAAAATTTCGTATTAGTTAGTTTGAAATATTTAACTGCCGAATCTAACATCTACACTCTCATAGAATCTGTTTCTTTTTTCAGTTTTCCCTTGGGGAGTTTAGTTTGCATTTTCTCGAATCTTTATCTGAAATTTTTAGTTAAACTGGGCATTTTAGGCTGTCCAGTGCAGCATATTTACATGGCGGTCTATTTCAGAGCTGAGGTTTAACTTTTCTGGAAATAAGCTTAAATTTCTTGAAGACTTTGTCACCACTGCTGCTGCTTCTCAGAGTTCTTTCAATTTTCAGTTTTATCCTGGATGTCTAAATGTCTTAGTCCATTTTCCTTGCATTTAAAGATTACCATCACAGAGTTTTTAAATGTCTTTGTCCTTTTGTACTGTTATAGGAAGATATTTTAATTTGACCACCTAACTGACAGTTTCATTTCCTAGTAATCTTCAACTACCAAATGTCTGTAAATCTTTTAATTGCATGAAGAAATTTTATTTCAAAGACTTATCCAATATCTAGAAATGTGATATGTTCTCACATTAAAAAAAATTTATTTGCTCTGTGTGTGTGCATGTGTATGTGTTTGTATATGTATGTCTGTGTGTGTATGTCTGTGTATGCGTGTGTATGTGCACATGTGTGTGTGTCTGTCTGTGTAAGTGTATGTGTGTGTGGATGTGTATGCCTGTCTCTGTGTGTGTGTGTGTGTGTGAGTGTGTGTGTGTGTGTGTGTGTGTGTGTATGGGTGTGGATGTGTGTGCGGACTGTGTACCTGTCTATCTGTGTGTGTGTATGTGTGTGTATGTGCATGTGTTGTGTGTGTGTGTGTGTGTGTGTGTGTGTGTGTGTGTGTGTGTGTGTATGTACTGTCTTGGTCTTACTAGGCAGGTCTCTTTTGCTGTTTCTAACAACACTGGGGCCAGGAGCTGCAGGGTAATTCTGCTGTCTCAGCCTCCTGTCTCTTCACTGTGGCTGCCCTGCTTCTGCATCAGGACTGCTGGCACGCAGGATCTTCGCTGCCACTCTGTGTGGGTTCCAGCGACAAACTCACACAGACAGGCTGGGTGTCGAGTACTTTCACCCAGAGAGCCATCTAGTGGGCTCTGTTCTCACACCCACTGTACCCACTGCCCCTCTTTTTCTCTGGACCTCAGTTTCCTCCTTTCTCATTGTAATGCACCTGTTTCCTTCAGATGCTGAACAATCCGTGTGCTTATTGGGGTGCCCTGTAGATCTATTCTCTTGCTTCATCTATTCCTAGGCTCAGTTTCTGGTGTGTGAGGGAGGAAGATCTATGTGATACTGGGGGCTGTTCGATGTGCAGAGGCTTCCCATCTGGGTAGTCTCCATGCTGTCTTTATCAGCCCTGGAGCACTGACTTGTTGCCCACACTCTCCCTCAGCCCATGCACAAATAGCATTTCCATGATTGCTTCATGCACGTCATTGAGGAGAGTGGTGCTGAGCCATCACCTCTGACTGGTTCTCCCCAAGTAAGAATTTCTAGCAAACACTTCAAGCCATTGGCTTTGTGGCTGGGCTCTCTTTCCTATCTCTCACTACAGATATCTTTGGTCTGTGTTTAACTTGGGCTTTCCTGAAATAAATAACTTGATGAATATTATCTGCCATCTATATTTCTGTAATTCTTAAATATTTCCTGATTGTTGATGGCTCTAGACATCAACAATCATTTTTTCATACTCTGGTTTAGATTTACAGATTCATAAAAATCATTTTGTTTTACAGGATTGTCACAGGCCTTGAGATGAGAACTATGATGGTCCTGTGTGTTCAGACCACTGTCTCTATCCAGCTGCACTCTCTTGGCTTCTGTATAGTTAAAAACAAATCTATCTTGTTTCTGATGAATGGTAGGGACTGGAGAAATATTTTATATGGCTACTCTTGTAGTGTTTGAGGGAAGTTTAAAGGAAGCAGAGAATAAGGTTCATTGAGAATCTGTAAGTCTTCAAGCCATGTCTGCAGTTTGGTAAAAACTGGATGCCAAATAGAAAATTCTGCTCACTGTGGGTAAACATGGGTAAACACACACACACACACACACACACACACACACACACACACACACACACACACACACACACTGCTCACATACACAAAATCACTGTGACACCAGTCACTCCCTTTTTCTACCAAGGAACCAAAGTGACTCTGAGTACCTATCAGAGAGAAAACAGAAGCAAATCTTGCCCTTTTTTTATATCCCAGAAGGCTAAGCGATACAGATTATCCAAGCCAGTGCCAGGAGCCCATCCCTTAGCAACTGTGTTATTTACAACAGTCAATAACAATGCAAACCTGATTAGTTCATTTAAAGTGGGAGGCATAAAAAGAATTCATTAAGTTGGCCTCCAGACAAGGAAAGCTGATAACATATCAAGTTTTAGAATGAAGTAAGACATATAAGTCCAGTTTATTGATATTAAATGCTTATAAATGTACACAATTCATTAATCAGACTTTGACATTTATCTTTATGTTGGAAATGTGTTTCTATGATATTTTTCAGCAATGTGCTATGGCTGATTTCTACTGATGCCTACATTACTTTATAGTATTGGGAAGCACATTGGAAGCCACCCATTGGTTATAAACACCCTGTGCAATGCAATGTTATTAGTTATGCACATAATTTATAGTCACAGAGTCTCAAATGGAAAGGTCTGCTTGGAAAGAAGAGCTCTTTCTTCTTTTCATTTACACCAATGCTGTTCCTTGACAGGAGCACTCAGCACAGAGCTAGTTATACATCACATGAGCATGCCTTATTGGGTTTGTCTTCAGTAGGTAGCTAACACCATACACACTATCTGGAGTTCAAAGTCTGTCCTCAGTTGAAAGAGACATTCTGGTTGAACTACTTCGAACTCTCCTTGTCCAGTACCTAGGTTTGTCCCAGTTTGTATACAACCTTTTAAAGTATTTTTAGGTCATAATAGCTCAAACAATTCAAATAGAACTGAGTTTGTAACAGTATTTTTATTTTGTTTAAATTGTACTGGAATATAAATAACACTGAAGCCCAATAACATTAACTCTAAGAGGGGAAACTATGATTTGAAAGTTGAAACTCAAACTTGCATTTAGTTATATATGTTAGGACAACAATAACTATACTTATTTTATATGCCAGAAACCTCGAGTTGTTTAACAACTGAGATATTTTCATTATCCTTCAAAAAATAAGAGAGCCACCAGATACTAAGTGAAAAACATGCTTACCGTTATCCTTGGATGGTAACATCCTGCTTCTGCTGTTTCTGAGGCACAAATACCAAGAGGAGAACTCTTCCAGGTCTTCCAGGCTATGTGACTTTTATACTCCCACTTAATTATGTGAGGTGCTGTTTATCCTAAGGATCAATATTACAACTTCTCATTAAACTGCCTTATATAAATTATACACATATGTAATTTAGCCTTTTCAATTGGATTGCTGCCTACTTAAAACTAATCACCTAATTTAATTATTTTTAAAAATTATCTTATATATGTGAGGGTTTTGTCTGCAAGGAGTGCTGGTGGGGGCCAGAAGTGGGGATCAGATCAGGGAGTAACAGGCAGTTATGGGCTGCCATGTGGGTTCTGGGGATCAAACCCAGATCCTCTGGAAGAGAAGCCAGTGTTCTTAGCCACTAAGTCATGGCTCCAGTGCCATGATTTCATTTATACACGACAAATTTGTTTCACCTCCGTGGCTTCTTCACTATGTAATAGCACAAATCAAGTCAGTCAACAGCAGTAACTCCAAAGAGAATTTCAGGTTTTTCCCAAAACCTCATTGCCATCCTCCTCCTGAATACATAGATCTTATTCCATAAACATTTCTGTCCATGAGAAACACAATTTCAGTAAATAAGCTTCTAAAGAGAGTAACTGAGGTCAAGTCTGTCCTCCACTTTCTCTCCGATCAGATTCATGGTAACTGGTCTTATTCTGAGGTCCTTGATTCATCTGGGGTTGAATTTTTGTGTAGGGTGATAAATATGGATCTATTTTCATTCTTCTAACACAGCCTCCAGTTTTATCACCCCTATTTATTGAAGTTGCTGTCTTTTCTCCGGTGTGTATTTTTGACTTCTTTGCAAACAATCAGGTGTCCATAGATGTGTTGAGTTGTGTCTGGGTTTTCAATTCAGTTCCACTAATCTGCGTATCTGTGTTTATGCCAATAACATGCTGTTTTATTACTATAGCTCTGTCATATAACTTGAAATCTGAAATGGTCGCACCTCCAACAATTCTTTTATTATTCAGTAGTATTTCAGCTATCCTGGGCTTTTTGTGTTTCCCATATGAAGTTAAAGTTGTTGGGTTTTTTTCCCAGTTTCTATGAAGAATTGTGCTGGAATTTTGATAGGGATTATATTGCATTTGTAGATTGCTTTTGGTAGTGTAGCATGAATCTTAAAAGGTCTTATTAATAAAAACAAACCTGGAGCCAGATATTGGGGTGAATGCTGAAAGATCAGAGAAGCAGAACAAGCCAACCAACCTCACCTTGCTAATTCCTCAGCTGATCTTGTTTCCTCAAACTGGAAGCCTTTGTGTCCTCATCCGAATAGATTTCAGCTGAACTTCTGCTAAAAGCTAAAAGCTTAACCAGCTCTAGTTCCTGGTCCTCACGCTTTATATGCCTTTCTGCTTCTTGCCATCACTTCCTGGGATTAAAGGCATGTGTCACCATGCCTGGCTGTTTCCAATGTGGCTTTAAACTCATAGAGATCCAGACGGATCTCTGCCTCTGGAATGCTAGGATTAAAGGCATGTGCTACCACTGCCTAAACCTATGTTTAATATAGTGGCTGTTCTGTTCTCTAGCCCCAGATAAGTTTATTAGGGCGCACAATATATTGAGGGACACAATATCACCACATGGTAGGATGATCATTTTCACAATATCAATCCTACTGATCATCATGGCAGATCTTTCCATCTTCTGGTGACTTCTTCAATTTATTTCTTTCATATCTTAATTTTTTTTATTATATAAACATGTTACCTAATGAATGCTGTACTGTTTTGTTAAAACAAGCTGCCACTGGATGTCAAAGGGAACTTAATTGAAAATGCTCTATCTTATTTCCATTTCTGTCCCTAAGGCATTTATTTTTTATTCACTCAATTATTCATTTATCAACATTGATTTTGTAGTATCTATATATGAAATGATATATGAGAAGCATCCAGCTTGATGAGAAGTTGTTTTTGTTTTTAAAATACAAAACAAAATAAAAAACAGTGATGAGTTGGCCTACTCTAACATCTACCCCATCTAGGATCTGCTGGAGCTCATGAAGGGACTGGTCCTGTGGAACAATATCCACAAGATCTCCATGATTCAGGGCATCTGTGGTCTATCCCAGAGGAGTTTCAATGAGGATCCAGTGATGATGGTGTGCCAGAAACCAGAGGCCTTGAACCAGACCAGTGACTCATTGCAATGAACATTTGCAAGTAACGCTTATTGGACAAAAGGGTCTACTGTGTGACACACTGCTCCCTATGTCACTAGGACAAATGAAGAGGTGTTGGAGAGGTGGGGAAGATGGGGAAACAAAGAAATTTTGTTGTTGGTTTGGTTTGTTTTGCTTACTTTGTTTTGTTTTGTTTTGATTTTTTTAAGTTTTATTTCAGGGGGTCCTGCAGAAATGAGGGGAGGATATGGGGGAAAGGGGGAGGGAGAGGAATTTCGGTACAGGATGTGAAATTCCCAAAGAATTAATAAAGAAATTATGCTAAAATAATAATAGTCAGTGTAAGGAGTGTATTACAGCAGGAGAAAGGACTGTTAACTCAATTTTGCAAAACACAGAACAAATATTCTAAACATGTATTTAAAAGGTTTAACTGACACAGTAATTGTACACATTATGTGGTACCTTTTGGCACATCAATTCATTTGCAATGGGCACATCTACAATTGCAATACCCGTTCCCTCCTGCATGTACTATCTTTTCCTTGGGAACATTTAAATCCTTTCTGCTAGCTATGTTCCTACACTTAGTTGTCAATCGTAGGTATCATACCATGTGTTGTAGTGTGAATGCTAAATGTCCCCCGTATGCTCATGTCCCCTGCAGCTGGTGCTTGTGTTTGAGAAGGTTGTGGAATCTTCAGGAGATGGAGACTTGCTGGGGGGTATGTTCTTCAGGTCTTCGGGTTTTATAGCCTGCTCCCACATCTTCTCTCTGCTTCCTCACCACTGACGGAATGCAGTCTCAGGTTCTTGTCTCTATGCCTGTCCCACCAAGAAAGACTGTATCCTCTAGGAACTGCAAGCCAAAATATACCCTTCCTCTTTTAAATTGTTTTGATCAGGTATATTGTCGCAGTAACACAGACATCATTCAGCAGAAGTTGCCCCTACAAACACTCCTCCACTGTTGATGGGAATGCAAACGTGTGCAGCCATTCTGGAAATCAGTATGGCGGTTTCTCAGAAAATAGGGAATAAATCTTCCTCAAGACCCAGCTATACCACTCTTGGGCATATACCCAAGGAATGCTCAATCTTACCATAAGGACATATGCTCAACTATGTTCATATCTGCATTATTTGTAATAGCCAGAACCTGGAAACAACCTAGATGACCCTCAACTGAAGAATGGATAAAGAAAATGTGGCACATATACGCAATGGAGTACTACTCAGCAGTAAAAAACAATGACATCACGAAATTTGCAGGCAAATGGATGGAACTAGAAAATATCATGCTGAGTGAGGTAACCCAGACTCAGAAGGACAAATAAAGTATGTACTCACTCATAAGTGGATACTAGATGTGAGGGAAGGGATGGCCAGACTGCAGCCCACAGCTCCAGAGAGGCTAGCTAGCAGGGAAAGACTCTAGGAGGGACACGTGGATGACCCAGTGAAGGAGAAGTGGATGAACTCTACATGAGCGGACTGGGTGTGTGTGTGGGTGGTGGAGGGAGTGGGGTGGGGGATGAGAACATAGGAAAATGGGAGGGTCAAACTGGAACAGAGTGGGAGGGCCGGGAGGGAGATACCATGATGGATAAGGACATCATGGGAATGGGAAGAGGCAAGGTGCTGGGGAGGAGTCCTCAAGGATGACCCCACCTTGGTCTGCTGGCAGTGGTCCAGAGGGTGCCTGGACCAGTCTACTCTGGTGACCGGTCTAGCAAATAACCTAGCTGTCACCATAGAGCCTTTGTCCAATGACTGATGGAGGCAGATGCAGAAATTCACAGCCAGGCACCAGGCTGAGTTCCGGGAATCCAATCAATGAGAGAGAGGAGGGATTCTGCAGGTGAGGGACATCAAGATCATGATGGGAGGATGTGCAGAGATGCAGCCACACTAGTGGAGGCCCATGAACTGTGGACTGGTGGCTGAGGAACCCTCATGGGACTGGACTAGGCCCTCTGGGTACGGAAGATGGTTGTTTGGCTCAGACTGTTTGGAGGACACCCAGGCAGGGGGATCAGGATCTGTCCCTGGTGCATGGACAGGTTTTGGGAATCTGGTGCCTGTGGTGTGATGCCTTGAACAGCCCTTGGTGCAGTGGGAAGGGGCTTGGACCTGCCTAGGCTCCGTGTGCCGGGCCCTGCTGACTCCCCATGGGAGACCTTGATTTGGGGGATGTGGGGATGTGAGGTGGCTTGGGAGACAGGGATGGGGGTGGGAGGAGGGAGAAGGTGGGATCTGTGGGTGGTATGTGGAGTGAATAGAAAGTTTCTTAATAAAGAAAGATGGAAGAAAAGAAAAAAAGAAGTTGCTCCTACTTCAACCAGAAGTTGAAGATGCGCCAGTAGCACCCCTGCACCCTTCAACAATCCTGTCTCCATCCCCCTCCCCAGCACTCTTCCCAGGAGGATCAGGGATAAGGATGCAGAGTGGTCAGGAGGTTAGAAAGGACCTGCGGCAGGTGGACATGAAGGGAGGGAGCACTCAGTAGATCTAGACACTGACACTACTGAAGCCTGAGGACAGTCTGAAAATCAGATGTGTGACATGGACTCTAGAATGATGTGGAGGCCTCTGACTTTATACGAGGAAGACAAGAAACCTGCAGATATCTTTGGAACAGGGACTGCAACAACAAAGTGATGTGAGAGGGCTGTTACACAATAGAAAATGTAACTAAAAAATCCAAAGGGAAGGTAAGTAAAAGAAAAACGGAAAGGAAACCTTTCAG
This sequence comes from Peromyscus californicus insignis, assembly GCF_007827085.1. NCBI lineage: Eukaryota > Metazoa > Chordata > Mammalia > Rodentia > Cricetidae > Peromyscus > Peromyscus californicus. The sequence goes on along the minus strand of NW_026294573.1, from coordinate 168,254,586 downwards.
TGTGGAAGTAGAATGTCACTGGATACCTTGTCAAGAACAGTGTGAGTTCAGACTTAGTGCGGATTACTGGATACCATCACAGGAATACTGGGAATAATAAAATGCTATGCTCTTCACAAACATTTACTATAAGAAAGAGGTTAGCTTTCCCTAGCGTTAAAATTTTTCTGGTCTACATAGGAATAGGCTTTGGTGCATATCAAAATAGTACTGGGCAAAGTTTAAAGTGAATTTAATTATGCTCTGAACATCAAAAATAGAACTGTATTTCAGAACAATTAGAATGCCAACTCTCATATTTCTCCACATAGAAGATTATCAGCTCTATCTAAATTCATTGATAAATCTGATATCAAAACAGTAGAAAATATACTGTAAATAAAGGTAATGAATTGTGAATTCCTGATAAAATTTCAAGGTGAGCAGAATCCAGGATATTTTTTCAAACCCTTGTGCTGAACAATGACTAATGCCTTAGTAGTATTTAGTAGTAAAAGCAAGCATTTGAATGGTAACTACCCACAGCACAAAACTCATAAGAAGAAGAAACAGTTTATGGAAAATTAGCAAAGCTAGAATTGGTGGAATGGGAAATTATGTCTTATTAAGCAAATAATCTCTCAAGTTTTAAAATATCATACAGGATTTTTTGGAATAATAGCAATACCTAAAATAAAACAAGAAGTGATACACTAACTGCTATTTGTTTATATAATCATTGCTCCCTTTCAAAAGCAATATGCTGTGCCTTTTTTAATTTAAACTGTGTGAGAAGCAAAATCCTTAAATGGACAATGGCCTGCATTTGTACTAAAATTACAAGAGTGGGTTATTACAAAGACAGAGAAGTAATTTTTTGGTATATTTAGATTTATTTTTATTGAGTTATTAATAATAAAGTAAGTTCTTCCATGTTTGAAATTAAGACAAACCATAGAACAACACAGAATACCTACCATTTTGGCTTATTTCCCCAGTGGGACATCAACAAACCCCTGCACAGTTACCTAGCTGTCCACGGGTGACACCGTGGATGCTCTGCCAAACCTGAGGTTTCAGTCAAGAGAACAAAAGCTTGTGCAATAACATGGACTTTGTAAGAAGAAAGACAGTTTGATTGTCTCTCTGCTACCTGGCAGTTTCATTGAACTTCCGATCATTTGTGCATATCTCACAAATAATAAAACCAGCCAAAACTGGGTTCCATTGGAAACAAACTAGGTGATGCATTAGATGATTCCTATTATGCAGCAGAATGGTATAGAACATAGCTGTACAGCTTTTACAGGTCATGCTGCAGAGCAGTTCTCATACAGATGATGGATGGTCTGTCACGAATCTGTGCCAATACTGGGATCCCAGCACAAAACAGACCACATGGCAACTTTCACTTAGAAAAAAACATTACATTGTGCTCTTCCCAAGTCAAAAGCACTTTATTGTGGTTTGGGGGACTAAGATGAACATTTGGGAAAATGACTGCAAAGTGAAGTCTTAATTGAGTTACTGGGATAGAAGGGGAAATGATGCCTCCTATTTCCTCAGAAGTGTCCTGCAGAGTCACCAAGTGAAAAACCAGCCGAAGCCACGTTTCATACTTGTGTTTCATTTAAGTGCTCCAGTTCTGTTTTCATATTGGGCACTTACAACTTCTGAAGGTGCTCCTTTATTTCCCTCATTTTGTAGGGGAGAAACTAGAGCATAGAGGAATGAGGCAACTTGGGGGTAAGACTTGTGGGCTGTTAGAGATTTGATATCATCTTTGGTTGTCATTTCTAAAGTTCAGTAATTGTGCACCAACATGTTGCCTCATCGACACCCTCCATTGATTTATCCACATAATTAAGTTATTCCATCTGTAAACACTGACCCTTGATAGTATGATTCATACTGACTGTGTTCAGTAAATACTTTCTGACAAATTGCCTTTCCAAGATGAAATCCTTCCAGATATAAATTTCCTGTGTTGTAACCAAAGAAAATGAAACAAATTACCACTTACCAGATAATCAAGGTCAAAATTTATCCAAATTGGGACTAATATTGAATGACTCATTCATTGTCCTCATTGGGAAATACCAAACACAGCGTGTGGGGATAACCAGTTGATCTGTGGAGAAAGAAAATTGAAAGCCAGCATGAACATGATCACCTTCCTTTCTCTCAACCATCCTGTCACTGTTGTTAAAAACATCAGGGCAATATCACAATTCTGGTACACCTAACCGCATCTGAACTATATCTTAGTGTATAACTTGGAATAAATACATAGCCCCACTTGAATCTTCTACGTAAAATGATACATTCATCTAATTAACATCTGCTATCAGAGGGTCTATTTCATGGTTGCTTGGCCAGTGCACTTGGGCAGAGCATCATGGCCATGGAAACATCATCAGGGTTTCCTCACCTTATGGCTGACAGGAAGCAGAAAAAGTAAGAGACCAGGGAGCAGAAGTAATTTGCAAAGCTACAGCCACAGTCTACTTCTTCTAACTGTCTTCACCTCCCAAAGCTTCCATTACCATCACATCCGAAATCAGTGCTACCACATGGGCATCAACATCTGTGCCCACACAGAACATCTCATAGTCAAACCATAACACCCCACTCTGTAACTGGCCCACCCTAAGTTCTTCCACAGGCTCTCTGTCCATTTAGAGCAGATTACTTTTGTTAGCTAAACTCATTTAGTAGCTACAAAGGAAACAAAGACATACAAAATTTTTGAAGTACATACATGAATTCCTTTGTATTATATCATTCATAGAGGGAGATTTCAAGCTTGAAGAAACAGAGCATAGAACAATGGCTTCCAGGAACTGGAAAGAGGAGCAAATAGAGGAAAAATTCCATGATACAAGTTGCAACCATTCTACAGATCTAGGTACAACAATGTGATTGTACTTAATCATAATGCAAATGGAGTCTTAGTTGCTTTTCTATTACTATGATAAAAAACCATGACCAAAAGTAACTTGGGGAGGAAAGAGTTTATATCATCTTACAACTCTCAGGTCACACTCCATCCCTGAGTCAGGAGGCAGGAACTTATGCAGAAGCCATGGAGGAGTGCTGGCTTGCTCTCCATGACTTGGTCAGTCCGCTTTCTTACACAACTTACACAACTCAGGGTCACCTGCCCAAGGGTAGTGCTGCCCACAGTAAGCTAGTCCCTCCATACCAATCGTCATTCAAGAAATGCCGTACAGCTTTGCCTACAGGAAATCTGATGGAAGCATTTTCCTGATTGAGGTTACTCTTCTCTGATGACTCTAACTGGTGTTAAGTTGTCAGCAAAAATAAAAACCAAAAACCACCAAGACACAGACAATATCTTAAATATTCTTACTATATACACAAAAGTAATTAAGATGATATATATATATATATATGATTATTAGCTTGATTGTGGCTAATATTTCATAATGTATGTACATGAAAATGATCAAGTAGTATATCATAAATATATACATCTTAAATTGTTGATTGTATCTCAATAAAGTTAAGGGGAATCCATGGATCATGTCCCAGAATCTTACCACATGGTTTTGATGGGATTCTCATTTAAGTGGTGCTACTCTGTAAGGGTATGACACAGAGGGGACCTTGGGCTAACAAGAAGACCAAAACACTAACGAGAAATCTTCCCAAGAAGCAGCTGTCATCCTCTCTGTTCTGACCGTCTTCCTCATGCTCCCCCAGGTTGTCTTTCTCCCCTTGGTTATACTGTGCTTGGCAGTTCCACATTTGTGTCATTTCTCTGGACCTTGTCTCTCTGATAAGGGCTGTGATCACTGATATGAAATAATAAGATCCAACACATCCATGTGTTTAAACAGCTGGAAGTTGCCAGGTAGTGGGATGAGACTGAGGCAGGATGATGCAATGCCAGGCCTGATTGCATACTGAAATTCTACCTAAAAAAATTACACCCCTGTAGTCCGTCTCACAAAGGTACCCAAAGAGGTCAATTGTTCACCTAGGGCCTAGGGTTTCTTACTGTACACATTTCTAACCTTCCATGCTAACAGCAGATCAAATCTTATACAGATAACCAAGTATTGCCAGATTTTTCTATAAAGTTTTTATCATATTTTAACTCTTTTATCTAGTCACTAGGGTATCTAACAACCTTAAAAATTTAAACATCCAGAAAGCCATCTTAGCAAGTGAAATAAATATTTGGAGAAAAGACAAACTCAGGTGTGTTTGTTTGAGACTAGTAACTGTGACATATTCTCTATCTTCATTTGCTGATTTTTCTTTTCCTTTGGTCAACTTTGGTATTCCTTGACACATTTTTACAGTGTCATTTTAATTTCAGAAAAATAACTTGATGGCATTTGATGCATAAAGTTGAAGTATTCCAGAAGTGTATGTATGGTTTTGCATGGTGAGAATAAACTTACATTTACCTATCGATGCCACTTCTACCAATTCTTTGTTGTACTTCTTGGAGGATTGAAATTACATGCTCAAAATTATCCTTATTTCAGCTTAAATCATTTGTTGAGAGCATATTTGCATTCTAATATATGATATGACTTACAAACCTTCCATTAAAAATCTAGACGTTTAAGGTGATGGACATGATAAAGTTTTCATGAATCTAAATCTTACACCATATACCTTAAATCTACAATTATTGTATTCATTATAGACAATCATAGTAATCCTATTCTATTTTTCTAGGTGTTGGTATGTGATAGATGAGCTCAATTATCAATTTGATGGTAGAGCATTAATGAGGTATCCCTTGGAATATGTCTATAAAGGACTTCTCAGAGAAGTTTAACAGAGGACTAGAGACCCATGCTGAACATGGGCCAGCAGCACCCATATCCTGAGATTTCATGCTGAACGTGGGCCAGCAGCACCCATATCCTGAGAACCCAGGCTGAATGTGGGCCAGCAGCACCCATATCCTGAGAACCCAGGCTGAATGTGGGCCAGCAGCACCCATATCCTGAGATCCCATGCTGAATGTGGGCCAGCAGCACCCATATCCTGATATGCCAGGCTGAATGAAAAGGGAAAAAAGATGAAGCAAGCTGGGCACCAGCATTCATCGCTCTGGTTCCTAACCGTGGGCACAATGTGAGCAGCTCCCTCACGCTCCTGTCTCCACCACTGTGGACCATGTCCCCTCTACTCAGGAGCACAAAAGAAATCCTTTTTTCTTCCACTGCTTTTGTTAGTTACTTTGTTACATCAATGAGGAAAATCACTAACAGAAAAGTACCAAGAAATAGGACTGTTGTTATGATCAACCTGAACATGTGGCTTTCAGACCTTTAGGATTAGATGGAAGAGTTTGCAGCTAGAGTCTAGAACTTCCTCGACAGGTGTAAGCATGACACAACGGGCCGTTCTAGAAGAATTCAGGACACTAGAAAGCCAAGAGAAGCCCAGGAGGGGAAGGTTGTCTCTAGAGATCGCAGAGAGGATCAGGAATCTACTGGGAACTGGGCTGCAGGCCATTGATAGTATATTCTGTCAATGAATCTGACTGCAGCCTGTCATGTCCTGAGGATGTGAATGAGATTGAATTTAAGACAGGATGACAATGACATCTCGGCTGTGGAATGCTTACTGCTCACTGCTCTGTGTCAGAGAGAGAGAGAGAGCGAGAGAGAGAGTAGAAAGAAGGAAAAGAGATTGAATGAGTTTAAGTATGGAGAAAAGTTGAGCGCAGGGAAAGTAGATCTAACTGTCAAAGAGGTTAGCATTATCACAGAGAAGCTGAGTGTTCTGCACTAGGGCAATGATACCCGGACGGCAAGACCCCCCCCACCCCACGTAAACCTCCATTTTGTAAAAGTACAAATTCATTTGAAAGGATAGAGATTCAAAGAGAAATTCATAACTCAGGTGCTTTTTTTCTGGCTACCTTCTTCATTTTACATTGAACACACAAATTTGAGACCAGGCTACACAGTTAATAACAGGGCAGCCTGGGCTATAGTAAGACTTTTTTTTGTTTAAAAGACAAGAATGGTACTGCTAATCCTTGCCATGTGATGGCTTAATGTTTGCATCTGCAGCACCTATTCTGTTATGCATACACACACAAAAATAACAGGATAATAATACTTGTCATGCTAAAGGTGGTATGGGTGGATAAGCTCTGGGTCTGTGACGTTATCATTGAGCTACTGAAACAACCCTGATGCTGCTTTTCACTGTCCTCCTTGTAAATAAATGAAATGATTAATAAACTATAATGCTTTCATTTCCTTCCATTAAGAATGTTTCTTCTAATATACAATCTCTTTCAATTTCTCACTAAAATGTCAATGATAGATAGCACACACCCACACAATTACTAACTCAAAATAATCACAACAGTATTTATCATTATATTTCTCCTTTATTATCAAATTTATGACCCGTCTCTGGAGACCGTATGAGAAAGCCAGGTAAACTTAATCAGGGGTTTTCTTTCCTTAAATAGTGAGCCCACTAATTGGGGTTTCCTCTCTCTCTTGCTTCTCTGCTTCCTGAGGCCAATTTTGACCAAGAGTTGGTGCCTAGAGCTTTACCAGTGCTCCCCTCTCCTTTTGTCACCATAAAAAGTGTTGTGTGAAAAAAAAATGATATGAGAAAGAACCTCCATGTTGCAAATATTCAGGCCAACTTTGCCAGTGATGAGTCATACTCTAAATCCAAGGTGCGTTGAGTAAATATGGGTCTCGCTAATATAAACAGCTCCCAGGAATGTATCATCGATTTAAACATCCTGTGCTGAGTAAGCACCACACTTCTTTTATAAAAATATTCAAACCGCAGCAATAAACATGAGAAGTGAATTAGTACATATCCCCCAGAATCCACAAAGTTGTAATGTACTTCAGAAAGCTAGATTCCCATTTTTCATGTCACTCAAAAAATCGGAGACGCCTTATAAAGCAAAAGCTTCAGAACTGTTCTTTAAAAATAAATATTATCAAGTAAATTCAAGTGTATGCATAGCTCCAAAAGTAAAAACTTGAAAAACTGTATCATAAAAATTCATAGTAAAGGGAATGAGGTTTTAAAAATAATTTAATGTGTGCACATGTATGCATTGCTCAGGAAACCTGTCATTTATCCATTAGACAAACCAATTACTAAACTTCCTTGTATGTAGAGTTCATGGGACTGAACTAACAGATTAAAAATGATATGGAAGTCTTTCTGGTCCACAGAAAATATTCTCACTTTCCCTTCTTTCCTTGAGCACATCTGCATTTATATAGCAGTCTTTCCCCAGAACTCAGGCCAACCATACTTCTCTTGGCTTATTTGATTGATTCCAACTTGAGACCCCCCCCTTTTTTTTTTTTTAACAGAGGTGAATATCTTTTATTTTCCTTCCTCCTCTTTGGAAGAGCCATAGGACCTAAGCCTGTAGATACTTTCTGATAAATACTCACTAACTGATACTATAACCTTACAGGTTTCTGGGTGGTGACGAGCTAATAGCCTTCCAGACTGGGGCCATTCCGGGATTGTTTCTAGGTGGGATGAGGAGGATGGGCCACGGAAGGTTTGGTGGAATGTCTTTTTCTAGCTTTACAAAGCTGTTGCATGCTCTACTTAAAAACTTGCATTGTAGCTGCACTTTTAAAAGAAGGAATTGTTGCCATTGTTAATAAAACACCACTATTGTAGCTATTTCATTAATTCCCTCACGAGACAAATCTGCAAACTAAAACATTTATAAATGAAATAATTCACTTCAAAATGGAATAGAAAGTGAGAAGTTTAATTAGCCTAAGATTGATCATAAGTTATCATTGTAGCAATGAATCATTGGCTAATTACAGGGTAGATGTCTGTGTTGCTATGAATATACTTTTACATGGTGGTTGTCTTTGTTGCTATGGATACACTTCTACAGGGTAGTTGTCTGTGTTGCTATAGATACACTTCTACAGGGTCATTGTGTTGCTATGGATACACTTTAACATGGTGGTTGTCTGTGCTGCTGTGGATACACTTCTACAGGGTAGTTGTCTGTGTTGCTATAGATACACTTCTACAGGGTCATTGTTTTGCTATGGATACACTTTAACATGATGGTTGTCTTTGTTGCTATGGATGCACTTTGGCAGAGTAGTTGTCTGTGTTGCTATGGATGCACTTTGAACAACTTTTTATTCATTTATGAGAATATGGCCAACCATGATGGCTTGTACTAGTAATCCTAGCAAGTGAGAAGCTGAGGCAGGAGGATTTCCATTAGTTCAAGGATAGTCTGGGCTACACAGCAGCAAAAATTTGCCTCAAAGAAGGAACAGTGCCATTCAAACACAGGCGTGTCTTCCCCACTAAGATTGCTGACCCCCATGCTAACTGTTTCTGGAAACCCCAGACAGACACACCCCCAGGTGTGCTTCACCGCTCTCTAAGCTGTGGCTCAGTCTAATCAAATTCATAAATAAATTTAACAACCGCAGGAAGAAATGAAAGCCCACATCATCCAGTAAGTATAGGTACTAACTCAGTGACGGGATGCCTTTTGATAAGACTCAGCCTTTGGCTGGCTCATGTACATTTTAAAGCATGTCTTTTATGAGATTTTAATTGATATTTTTCGTGTGGTTGTTTCTGTAGGTTTCAAAATTCGAAAGGATCTCTTCCTCCTAGGCTAACTACCTTAGATCCTCACCACACAGTCTTAAATTTTGGTGAGCGTATCGAAGAGTATTGGCTAGGATTTCCCAGTAGTGGAGCTACCCAGACCCAGACATACCATGCCTTTAAACAATGTCCCAGCTCTGATTTTCGTGGAGATCTAGAGCTCAGAAAGTGACCTGGGAAATGTGCCACACAGCCACTAGCTCTTTATATAACCACTAAAGCCCTTACTGCTCTTCTTTACCAATGTAAAATTCCACAGCCGTGCTCAAACTTAAATGGGGAGAAAAACGCCTGATGCTCCCCACTCTAGTGTAGAAGGGTATCATCCCACTACGATTTCAGTTTATTCCGTCTTTGTTGCTCTTGCTACTCTATACTTTAAACTAACTGGTTTGTGTAATTTTCCTGAATTGTCGTTTCAGAGTGATGCTCAGTCTGCCATTCCATATTCTACCTTAATATCTATTCTGTCAGCTCTACTGAGTGTGTACAGTATTCCAAAATTAAATTTAAAACCAAGAGCGTGCCAACAGAGTCCATCCAGAGTTAGAAGTATTCCAATAAAGAAAGTGTAACTAACATGACCAGTGAGGTACTATCTAGTGATTGACTGAAGCAATCACTAGGGGTGGCATTTCTTGTCTCCCAAGAAACACTACTAAAGAGTCACTTTGTAGAACAAAAGTTTAGGAACAAAATTCTCATTAAGAATCTTCCTTTCTATTACAAGAAACTATTTTACACACACAAAAGGAGGAGGAAGAAAGTTAGGGAAGGAGGGAGGGAGGGAGGAAGGGAGGGACAGAAAAGAAAAGAAAGGAAAGGAAAGGAAAGGAAAGGAAAGGAAAGGAAAGGAAAGGAAAGGAAAGGAAAGGAAAGGAAAGGAAAGGAAAGGAAATGTCCTGTTTAGAAGAATCCATGGCAGCAAGGAGCAAGTAAGGAAGCCTCTTACTTGCCAGGGAGAAGACATAGTAAGTCTGAAATGACAAGAAAGTAATATTCATCCCTGGAAAAAACAATCAAGGTCCCTGAGAAAATAAAATAATAATAGAAAAGGAAATTTAGTAAAAAAAGCCAAAAGGTAAAAAAACAAAATGGACTGATTGAGACACAAAGCTAACACCAGGTTGGTGTTTCCCCCATATACTGTTCAATCCATTCCTGTAAACGAAAGGAGTAACTTCTGTGGCTGAATTTTGATCTCATTGGTAAAAAGTATAGCTAAATTATTGAAGATGGAGGAGCTTATGGCAGATAAAGTGAACTGCAGGAGAGGTTTTGGTTCTAAATTACAGAGACACCAACTTAAATTTGCTTAAGCAAAAAAGCAATGTATTAACAATACTTAAAAGGATGAAGCTAATTTGAGGCATAGGCTAAGAAATAGTAGTAAGTAAATGCATAAATAAATTTATAACTTTATAATATATAAGATTATGACTTTCCCTAAAGAGGAAGATGAATAGTGAGGAAGACACCCATATCTGTCTACCTCAAGATACAAAGCAAAGTAGCTGTTTTCCTAATTTTTGCTCAAGTCATGTTCTCATCCCCCATCCCTTGCCCTTCATTACCCCCTCCACCCCCAATTTGCTCATGTAGATCTCATCTATTTCTCATTCGCTGGGTGATCCATGCATCCTTCCTAGGGTCCTCCCTGCTAGCTAGTCTCCCTGGAGCTGTGGGTTGCAGTCTGGTTATCTTTTGCTTTACATCTAATATCCACTTATAAGTGAGTTTTCTGAGTTTGGGTTACCTCACTCAGCATGATACTGTCTAGTTCCATCCATTTGCCTACAAATTTCATAATGTCATTGTTTTTCTCTGCTGAGTAGTACTCCATTGTGTATATGTACCACATTTTCTTAATCCATTCTTTGGTTGGGGGGCATCTAGGTTGTTTCCAGGCTCTGGCTATTATGAATAATGATGCTATGAACATAGTTGAGCATGTGTCCTTGTTGTGTGATTGAGCATTCCTTGGGTGTATGCCCAAGAATGATATAGCTGGGTCTTGAGGAAGATTGATTCCCAATTTTCTGAGGAACCACCATACTGATTTCCAAAGTGGCTGTACAAGTTTGCATTCCCACCAACAGTGGAGGAGTGTTCCCCTTGCTCCACATCTTCTCCAACATAAGCTGTCTTCAGTGTTTTTGATCTTAGCCATTCTTACAGATGTAAGATGGTATCTCAGAGTCATTTAATACATAACAATCCAATTAAAAAATGGGCTACAGAACTAAACAGAGAATTCTCAATGGAAGAATCTCAATGGCTGAAAAACATTTAAGGAATTGCTCAACATCCTTAGTCATCAGGGAAATGCAAATCAAAATGACTTCAGCCTCTTTTAAATATTATTGTTTCAAAATCATCAAACTGATTCAACTAAGCCTTGGGAAAATAACACAAAGGGATTAGTAGTTTTGAGCTTTGCTATAAAAGAGGGGCAGTTGATTGGGAGAGCCAGGCCTAAGGAGGACTCTGGAAACAATAGTGAGAAAATTTTCTTGGGGTAAGACTATGATAAAAACAATATGTGTGTGTGTGTGTGTGTGTGTGTGTGTGTGTGTGTGTGTGTGTGTGTCTGTGTGTGTCTGTGTATCTGTCTGTCTGTCTGTCTGTCTGTCTGCCTGCCTCGTTCTACCCACAGACTATCTAGCATGCTATTCCAGCTCTACATATAGTTATATCACCCCAATGTGGAATTTCCTACCTCATACCAGTAAAAATATATATTAGGGGTGGCTTTTTACAAGTGTAAATATTTTTCTAAGCATTGGAATATATATTGGAGCATATAAAGGGACCTTTTTTCTCCTGGTTTCTTGGGATGGCCTCTTGACCTCAAAAGATGGCATATACCAACAGTTCACAATGTGACAGTTGGTAGCTGAGTCTCATCTTTCCCCCAACCTCATCGTAACTTGAAAGTCCCCCTAACCCCTTCTGACAGATACTGTGCTCAGTGACACAGCAATTCCCAAGTTCACTGGTGCATTGTTTTCCAATTTCTGCTGCTGCTGGTCCCCTCCAGGCTTCTACATTTTGAGACTCATCATGACTGTGGTCTTTTCTCACATCTCTGAATATGAAGCCTCAGTTCACTCTGAAAAGGTTAATAAACATGTTTCGGTTCTCCAAAAACATCCTCATCTTCCTGAGGCTTGATGCTGCCCTTCAGGGCCCTCACCGGGTGACTACGATGAGGCTTTTAAAACCCATTAGCTGGCTGGTGGCATTCCCTCCTGGTTGTGGGATAATTTTCACCCTGTTTCCTTCTGGGAGTAGCACTAACCGCAGAGGTGGGCTTGTCTCTTAACTGAGTTCCCGAAAGCCCATTTCCTGAAAGCACAGACAGATCTTTTTAAACTGACCTTGATCTGAAGTCCGAGTCTTCAAAATCTTGCTCTAAGCTTTTCTGAGAAACAACTTCCATCAAAATGTAGAACAAACAAATAAACAAAATACCTCACCCACATAAATTAGACTATATTAGAAAGTTCCAATAGTAAAAGAGCTTTTGGAGGGCAAAATGTAAAACTATCTTGAGGAATATTAGTGTGAGCTCTTTTTCCAGGCTGAATTGTTTTATCTTGTTTTATTAAATGTATTTATTTATGTAGTGGGGGAGAGCACTGTGAAGGCTAGAGGACAGAGAGAGAGTCCGTTCTCTCTCTCCACCATGTGTGTCCTGGAGCTTCAAGGCCGGTCATCATAACTGCAGGAAAATGCCCTAAACTGCTGAGCTATCTTGCTGGCCCAATGTCAAAGAATAAAATGTGACTATCTATGAAATGGCTCCCTGTTGCTAGAGTTTTCCTGCCTGGCCCACAGTCAGGACAAATCTCTCTCACCTGCCAGTCCCACAGCCGCTCAGACCTGATCAAGTAAACACAGACACTTACGTTGCTTACAAACTGTATGGCCGTGGCAGGCTTCTTGCTAACTGTTCTTACAGCTTAAATTAATCCATTTCTATAAAACTATACCTTGCCACATGGCTCGTGGCTTACCGGCATCTTCACATGCTGTTTCTCATCATGGTGGCTGGCAGTGTCTCTGACTCAGTCTTCCACTTCCCAGCTTTATTCTCCTCCTTGTCCTGCCTATACTTCCTGTCTGGCCACTGGCCAATCAGTGATTTATTTATTGAACAATCAGCAACACACTTGACATACAGACCATCCCACAGCAGCTCCCCTTCCACCATCTCATGCTGCCATTCCCCCCACTTCTCCTGGAAGTAGCCCTTTGGTGTACTCGGCTTGACTACCTTAGAGGTGTAAGAGCAGTGATGTGTGAATCAGGTCTCCTGACTCCTAAAGAACCATCTGAGTAGGTGACTTCTGTTCTCATACTGACACTGGTAGGTTATATAATGTGGTTAAGGCTGTATCTCACCTGTTAGGAGAATAGACTGATCACGTTCATCTGATAGTTTCATTATACAGACAGCCTACTGGAATACCTAAAGCATGGATTCCTAGGTAACTGCTTTTGTCACACTCAGTGACTAGGACAGTGTAGTTGCTTAAGAACGTTTACAGGTTTCAGTGTTGTGGGCAACAGTCAACTTTGTGTCTAAGGTTTGTTGTCACAATATAGCTTAAAATTATTTCTAAAATAGTTGCTTTGTGTAAGTATCTGTAAGTTTCAGATTATACTCAGGTCGCATCCCTAATGTATAAATTAATTCAGAACATATTCTATCAACAACAGAGCTCACCATGTTATTATGGTAATCACCAGAATGATGACTAACCAGGAATCTGTATGGTCTGACAGGAAAACAAGAGGTGTAAGTTGAAGCAGTCTGAAAACTCGTGAGGCAATTACACAAGAACACATAGGTAGTAGAGCATGCAAAGCTTAAACACGTGAAAGGAGATTCATATAACTAAGTGAAAGTTTAGTATTAAACAGAAATAATGCAGAAAACTCAAAAAACACTTGTTTTTTCCAGCAAATTTTTTTAAAAAAATGTATAGAAAGGAGAATTTCAAAAAGCTAGTCAGTGGATGAGAACCAGACTAAGTAAGCGGTACATACTCTGATCCCATTAGTATAAAATCCGATGAGCAGCAAACTAACCTATCATAATAGAAACCAGATCAGCAATTGAGCAGACAGTGACCATAGGAAAATGGGAAGAGTAACTTCAAAGGAACATAAACATGTTTTATTTATGTTTATTATTCTGGCTAACATAAAGGTATCCCATGGATATACTTATGCCAAAACTAATCAAATCTCAAAGATTGTAATTTCATTCAATAGTGAAGTTTAGTTTATGTTATCATAACTCAATACAACTCAGTACCCAGAAACTCTGATCATAATAGCTTGAACATCATATTTAAATATGTATGTTCTGAACAGCTTTCTAGTTCACACAAAATTGCACAACTAGAGAATCATTCTTTGTCCCTAAATAAGATATAAATAACATTACTGTAAAAATTTCCACTCAGGTCGCGTTTGATTTGGCTTCATTTCCTCCCCAGCTTCTATCTCTCAGTGTCTTCCTGGAGCTCTGAGACCCAGGCTACAGTCACTGTTGCCACACTCCTATTGCCTCATCTGATGCCAAGGATTCAATTATGTGTTCTTCACAGATGTCTTATTCTCTTCCAAGTATGGCCAGCCCCAAATCATCAGTCAAGAGAAGGCTGACTAGGGAAGCATTCCTTTGCTATGTACCGAGTCCCACCACTCTCCCTTCACCCTGGTTCCTTTCCTGTTCTCCTTTGTTCATTGAATCCTACTTACCTCTTTATTTACCCCCCATCATAGTGAATGTGGTGGGTACAGCTTCCCTGAAAGTAAGGAACACTCCTGCAACACAGTGCAGAATGAGTGTCAGACTTCAATTAGAAGGCATGCGTCACAGCTCATAGTCTACCCAGAATCCACAATGGTGTTTTGTCTCACCACAGAGTGTTTATGAAAATTTGACATTTCAGTCTAGAACAGCATTTCTTCACAGTAGCAAACCCCTGGGACAAGAAGTGTCTGTGGAAACGTCCCTGTTCCCTACAATCCTCCCCATTCCCTTCTGGATCCTTACTTAGTCTGCTTTTTTTTGCTGCCATAACACAATACCTGAGATTGCTACTTATAAAAAGCAGCTATTTATTTACTACGGTTCTGGAGGCTAGAAAGCACAAGATCACAAACCCTCATTTGGTGAAGATTTACTTTTTTGTGTCATTGCAAAGGAAAATAGAGGATGTACGCTTGAGACAGGCAAAAAGAGCTCTTTCACTCACTCCAGTGACAATCTAACTATCTTTTAAAGTTTCTACTGACTCTCTTCCCCATTACACTGGAGACCAAGTTTCTATCAGAGGGTCTTTGAAAGACATTTAAACCGTAGCAGCCTCCAACACCTAATGTCAGCAGCTGTGTTCCTGTGGCTTGTCTGGCCCCTTTTCTGACCACGAGCTCTCCTAATTCTACAGAGCGTTTGTTTAATGCCTGATTTGGAGATGGATGAAAGATGCCATAGACAGCCAATCGCTACCAGAGACTTGTTTTTGAGAGAGAAGAGGATGGTTTCTCATGAATTGTTTTTATTCTAGTTTTTATATCCCAAGCCAAATTCACTCATTTTCAAAACACAAAATGCTTCCCAATTATTTCCTACATTTTTCTAAAACCACAAGAGTTTTTGTGGTCACTCAAGTGACTCTGTGTCCATTTCAAATGTCCCCTAAATATACAGTGAACCAGACTGATCCTGGCCAAGGCATGCTGCACCTCAACCTCAGGTGAACAGGATGTGTTTTCAGAGTTTATATAAAACCAATTACAGGGATTTTCAATCTACAGGCTTCCATTAATTTAAAAGCATTCCATTTTAACCCATTTATAATGAAGCAGTACATTCTAATAAAAGGGGTCAGATTTAATCGTCATTTTTTCCATCAGAATCTTAACAGTCTGTTCTGCTGGCTTCTGTGACTGCCACTTGGCAGTGCTCATCAACAATGAAAATTATTTCCTAAACTTATTTGATTGTAGTATAAGCCAGGAAGCTTCTTCCAAGTGAACTTATGAAAAAGTCACAATCCTCAGAGGGCTGTCCAGGACCAGAGAGATGAGTTCCTTTGATCCAGAGAGGTCAGTGTAGCACATGTGGGAAGGTTTCAATACCAGTGGACAGGCAGGTATTTGAGGCATCTGAGGTGTCTCATGAAACACGTTCCAGAAAAGAAAATCAAAGAAGTAAGAAAAAAATCATTCACTATTTCAAACTTAAGAAATGTTCTTCATCAACATACATAAAGGAAGCAAATAATATGCATGTTTATGGGTGATGAGAATGGAAGAGGCATACACAGGACTGTATAATAAATTATCCTTCACCATCCCGACCAGTGCACTGTTAAATAACAGGGCTTCTGATATGCAAATACCCAGGCAGTAGGGTCTGTGAAGGATGAAGCCTCTGGGAGAGTGTGGAAAGTGGTGTAGACATTGGGCTTTGTCAGACTTCTGAGACTTAGAACCAACTAGAAATTAAAAGAAGTCCTGTGATTTGGCTTTTATCATTCTGACTTTCTTGTTAGTATTAAAAGTATTGACTAGCATTAGCAACAGAAAATAATAGATGAGCATATTCCTATGACTCGGGAGCTGTTTTCCTTCAGAGTATTAGTACCCAAGAGCTTTAAAAGTGATGCATGCATTCCTGTTGGTGTACAACTCAATGATTAATTATTCAACTGTATATTGTCCCCAAATGCCTTGCTGTGAGTCCTGTCCATAGTAATTGCTCAAGAGATAGCTGTTTAATTTCCTGGACCTGACAAATAGAAGTAGCTCCCCCCAGCAAGAGTGTGACCAGAGTGTCACTTGATTAAAGGCACCATTTAATCAGCCTGACCCATGATCCATAGAATCTCGAATGTAAACGTCTCTGGTAGTCCTTAGAATACATTACAGCCACAGAAAGTAAAAGCTGAGAATGTGAGAACCCAGTGCATGGAATAAGGCACAAGAACTGTTCTCCATGTAGTGAACTCAGTTTTGAGAGAGTAAGCAGAGAGACAAATTCATATGAATAGAAACAAAGCAACTAATTTTGAGATTTTCTATTATTACTTCTTTCTCTACATCTACCAATCCATCCTTCATGTAAACACAGTACTTGCAACTGCTTTATAATGGTATTCTAGTAGTCTGGATTTAATCACTCTCAAGAAACTAACTAAAACATCTTATGTTCATTTGCTAGAGTAGACACAACAAAATATCACCAAGGAGGAACCAAAAGAACAGACACTTGCCCTGTAGTTCCAGATGCCACAACTCTGCAGTCTAGGTGTAGCCACATTGGGTCCTTAAAGGGTGGAAGGCATGCCTCCCTTCTTGATTAAGGCAACTTGCTTACACACTTGCAGAAATGATACCTTGCCTCCCTCTTCATTTATGTTTCTCATGTGCATGTGTCTGAGATCAAATTCCCCCTCCTGATAGGGACTCTGGCTCTGCTCAGAGACAGAGCGTGATGGGCATTTTGTGTGTGGCCATGAGGCTGCTGCTGTGGGCTTTATCATATAATCATGTGGCACTTCGAACATCGTATCAGTGCAACCACCTTCACCCATCAGTTTCACTGACCGAAATGATGTTCCTCATGTATCCAATAGAACCATTACATTTCCCACAGATTGGTAAGCTTGTAGGAAGAAGGGCAAGTTCAGAAATTTTACAAAGCTAAGTTATTATATGTTACCTATGACTGTCAGGATTTAAAATAAAGTATTTGCTGGGCACAACATTAGGTGTCTGTCATCCTAGTGCTTGGAAGATGGAAGCAGGAGGATCAATAGTTTGAGGCTAGTCTGGACTACACGGAACTTAGTTTCATACACCGCTTTCCAGCCTCCTTTTCCTACCTCCAGACCCTCCCAGCCAGCTGCTCTCTCTTGAACCTTTCTCGTACCCTCTACTACAAGTAGCTTCCTTTTGATTATTATCGTTATATACATGTGTGTTCACATATATTCTCCTCCCATAAATTGTTAAATTAAGTGTTCCCATGTCACATTCTTCCCCAAAGCTGAAACAAGATGGATACAATGAGAAAAATATCTTTTTTACTACTTGTTTAGCTAATAATTAATAGTGTTTATTAAGTTCACACTGAGTTAGTTAATCATTAAATAGCAGAATGTCATTTATCTATGATCCTTGGGGGATATGTCAATCTAGTATGCTGAATTTATAGATGACTGACCATTATTGCTTTTAACCTGAAAATTTAAAAGTACTCAGTATACAAATAATCTCTGGCTATAAATCTATTCCCAATTAAATTGTATGTTTTGCTACTTACCTTAAAAGCCACTGACCTTTCAAGACTGTTAAAAATGATCTCATAATGATGACAAGTTTTCCTTTGAAATTTGTTATAGCCACTATCCAGGAAATAATGGAAGCATTGGACTATTTTTCCCAATGTGAGATCACACACATTCTGTCCATGTTGGGTCTTTGTATGTGTTCATGTATGAAGAGGTTATATGCTGCTATAATGGAATCATTGGGGAGAGTTAGCTTCATAAAGACAAAAGGTTTGTTTAGCTCACAGTTTGGAGGCTCTAGGGCATGTGGTATGGCCACTGACTTATTTCTGGAAATGGTTTCTGTGTATGTCTACTAGGTCTCTTTCTTTTTTCTTTTTGTATTTGTATTTTGTAAATTTTGTGCTGTATTTCATAATTTCATACATTTTTTAACTTAAAATTTTAAATTGAAATACAATTACACCACTTTCCAACCTCCCTTTCCTACCTCCATCTCCCCCGCCAGCCAGCCACCCTCTCTTGAACTCTTCTCATACCCTCCACTATAAGTTGATAGCTCCTTTTGATTATTATCATTACATACATGTGTGCTGTCACAGATACATGTATACATATATATATATATATAACTGTATGTACATATATATAAATGTATGTGCATACATATCTTATTGAGTCTGTTTTTGTTATTTATGTGAATACAGTTTCGAGGCTTATGACTGCACTGGACAACCAATGAGGAAGCTCATCCTGGGAGAGGATAATTATCCCTCTCACAGTAGCCATTCAGGTTCAATTTTTAAAGAGTTTTTCCTATTGCTGTGACAAAATATTAACAGGTGGTAATACCATCTTAAGAAAGGAGATGTATCCTCTGGCTAATGGCTTGAGAGTCTAGTCCTTCATGGCAAAGGAGGCCTGAGAACAGGAGCATGAGGTGGCTGGTCACATTTCATCCATGGTCAGTGTGGTGGTTTGAACAGGAGTGGCCCCCATAGGCTCATAGATTTGAATGCTTGGTCATTAGGGAGAGGTGCTATTTGATAGGGATTAGGAGAGATAGACTTGTTGGAGTCAATGTGTCACCAGTTGTGGGCTTTGGGGTTTCAAATGCTGAAGTGAGACCCAGTAGCTCTCTCTCTCTCTTTCTGCTGCCTGTGGATCTGGATGTAGAACTCTCAGATCCTTCCAGCACCATGTCTGCTTGCATGCCGCCATACTTCCCACCATGAGGATAAAGGAGTAAATATCTGAACTATAAACAAGTCCCAATGAAATGTTTTCATTTATAAGAGTTGCCTTGATCATGGTGTCTCTTCACAGCAATAGAACAGTAAGACAGTCAGAAAGCAGAAAAAGATGGATCCTGATGTTCAGTTGACTTCCTCCTTTTCTCCTTTCTATTCAGTCCAGGACTCTAATTCCTGGGTTGATGATGTTCACAGACAAGGTGGATCTTCTCTTCCTAGACCAGTGGTTCTCAACCTTCCTAATGCCGTGACCCTTTAATACAGTTCCTCATGCTATGGTGACCCCCAACCATAAAATTATTTTTGTTACTACTTCATAACTGTTATTTTGCTACTGTTATGAATCGTCGTGTAAGTATTCGATATGCAGGATATCTGATATGTGACCCCTGAGAAAGGGTCATTCAACCCCCCAAAGGGTTCATGATCCACAATTGAGAATCACTGTCCTTGATAAATCTTTCTGGAAATGCCTAGAGGTGTATTTTCTGGATGATTCTACACCCAGTCAACCTGACAGTGGAGATTAACCACGACACCACTACAGTTAGGCTAAGTTTTCACCTCATGCATTAACATAAGGCTTTTGGGACTGAGGTTGAGCAGGAGTCAGGGGGAAATGTCATATTCAAACCACAGGAATCCATATGGACTCTCTTGTTTTAACCTCCTGTCTGTGTCTACCCTGCTGTAGAAGCCAGACCTCATAGGTTTCTGTGCAACATAAGCAGGAATGAATTTGGATTGGTCACCACAGGTAGAACGTTCCTGAACTACTCATGCTTGAGTAGTGTGACACTTAGTGAACTTCTCAGCCTCACTTGGTACTTTTCTCAGCACCCAGAAATTTGGGGATTCAGAATCCCAGATTCTGTAGAATAGAGAATTATTATTCTATTAATTAAAAAGGAAATTGTACCTCAATATTCCTAAGGGTGTAAATGTGGCACTTATGTCTTATCAGTAGCCAATAGTGGACTTAAGGCCCACTCAACAGGTAAGAAATCACACCTGCTAATGGAAACGTAGCCAACTCCTGGGGGCTACTGAGTTCATGAGTCTTAGAGAGGAACCTACCACTGCTATTTTACTAAACCAGCGTAATTCCTAACTGCAGTATAAATACTTATCCCTACACCCACAGAGAAGTGCAGCTTGACCCCTCATCAACTTTAACTCCTAGTAATGTCTCTTTGCAACTGATGGAGACCATAACAGAAAACCACAACCGGTCAAAATGCAAAGAACAACAGATCATGCAGCTGTCCCACCCCAATTGGTAACATCTACAACACAACTCCTCACCTATGAATCAGGGAATATCGGAATATCGTGGAAAAGGGAGAGGGAGGGAACACTGTAAGAGCCAGAGGAATAGGAAGTCTGCTGTGAGACTGTCTCCTGAAAACGACAGGAAAAATTCACCCATGGCTACCTAAACAAGACCCAAGCAAGGTCAACACCAATCAACATGCCAAAATGAAATGGGGTGTCTCACAGGGCTCCACCCCAAGACAAAGAAGTGTAGGCAGCTAAAGAATGCTGAGAGCGGAAGAGAAAGTCTTTCCTAGGGAACAGTGCCCTAATTGGTTATCCAATGCAGAGTGGTCACTCCTGAAAAGTAAAATTATATCAATTTATAAGTAAAATTATATCAATTGAGCAGGTTGTATTAATGCATATAAACACACACACACACAAGCACATGGGCAAATAAATAAGTAAATGTAAAAATTTTAAAAAAGAAGCAACATTATCTGTACTAATTTCATACCCAATAAGAAAGGCAAGGATGGGCTCAGCGGAGGAATGAGGGAAGATTTGGAGGGGAGAAAGGGAAGGGCGAAATGTAATTATGTGTTAATTTTAAAAATAAAATAAAAATTAAGTGCAACTTCATGTACTGTGGTGGTTCATATTTGTTGCCAACTAGATTGGATCTGTGACTGACTAACAGCCATGTCTGTGGGTGGGTTAAGGGTAACTCCTGGAAGGATTGCCTGAAGGGGAAAGACTATCCCCAAGAGTGGGCATCGCCCTCTGGTGGCGGCCCATATAAAGAAGGCCCAGGGAGAGGCGGTGGTGTTTTTCCCTGCCTGCCTGCCTTGGCTCAGTGCTGGTGAGTCATGTGCTGTATTCCTACAGCCGCTGGCATGTTTTGATGACAGATTCTTTGACCTTTTAACATAGACTAAAGACCAGTGCTCTCCAGGAAGCAACCAGATCATCAGTGTGTGATTGGTGCTGCTGAGGCAGCCAGACTCCTGCCAGAGCGGCAGCCAGAGTCTCAGTCTATGCAGCATGCCAAAGGTCGTTGTTAGATTACCCATCCTATTACCGTATTATACGCCAATCTAATCTACTTTGTAATGCAGATCCATTCTATCATTTTGTTTCTCTAGAGAATACTGACTGGTACACACACACTATCTCTTCTTCTCTGAACCCAGTTTTCTAAGGAAGGTTTTGTTAATCCATTAGTTAGCTGATTAATTATTTAAGTTAGTTGGTTTAGTTTAGCTTAGTTTACTTTATGTGTCTGGGTGTTTTGCTTGCCTGCCTGTCTAGGCACTATGTGGATGCTGGAAATTGAACCTGGGTCCCCTGGGAGAGCGGCCAGTGCCCCAATAGCTGAGGCGTCTCTCCAGCCCTTTGTAGCAGGCTCTCTTAAGAACTACATTAAGTTTCCCTTTGAGTTTATGATCTCATTGTACTATACAAGGCACTCAAGTAAGGAGGACTGAGCACATTTTAGAAGGAGTCAACATTAAAGATCCTAACAGAATGTTTATTAGATATGAAATGCAGTCATGCATGGGTGGAATTAAACATAGAAATGCTTGCACCCATGGGACTGAAGAGAAATTCAAATGAGCTGTCTCTCGAGGGTGCAGGAGATCCCCCTAGAGAATTTTGTAAACAGAAGAGGTTCTTGGAAATGACTGAGGAGGAAGGAAGCCACAGAGATGTGTTTGGCAGTGGGTGAGCAGTGTACTGTACCAGGACTGTGAAGTAAGGAAGGGTAGCACTGTCAACCCCCAATCCATGACCGATGGAAGTCGTTGTGGTAATATATTGTGTCCTCCAATATAGTGCACCTAATAAACTTATCTGGGGATCAGAGAACAGAACAGCCACAATATTAAACATAGAGGTTAGTCAATGGTAGCACACACGCCTTTAATCCTAGCATTCCAGAGGCAGAGATCCATCTGGATCTCTGTGAGTTCAAAGCCACACTGGAAACAACCAGGCATGGTGACACACACCTTTAATCCTAGAAAGTGGTGGCAGGAAGCAGAAAGGTATATAAGGCATGGAAACCAGGAACTAGAACTTAGGTAAGCTTTCAGGCTTTTGAGCAGCAGTTCAGCTGAGATCCATTTGGATGAGGACTCAGAGGCTTCCAGTTTGAGGATACAGGATCAGCTGAGAAGTTGACCAGGTGAGGTTAGCTGTGTTTTGTGTTCCGTCTCTCTGACCTTTCAGCATTCACCCCAATATCTGGCTCCTGAAGTTTTTTTTTTATTATTAATAAGACCTTTTAAGATTCATGCTACAAGTCGTTCCCTCTTCTTGAAGAGAGAATTGAAATCTGTCATTTCTCAAATGGCCGAGCTAAGGTTATCTCTTGTCCTTTCTTCAACATGCCTGGTGTAGGGTTGCAATGCATTTTAGTGCCAGAGGGTACTAACAGGACAGTGCCAGAGTCACCCTTTACCTTTCCTCTTTGCTTCCTCCTCATCTTCCTCTGCCTCCATCCCTCCATCCGTACTCATATGTGATCTCCAGTCCCTTTTCAAATTCAGGGTTCCTCATTAGTGGATGCCTAGCCTAATACTTGCCATGATGTCTTTCTACTGGATATGAAATTAGTAAGGATAATGCTACTTCTCTTTAAAACATCTTAATTGCATTTACCAATCTGTCTTACATGTGTGTTTGTGTGTGTATAAGGAGTGCATGTGTGCCATGGTGCATACTCAGAAGTTAGAAGACATCTTGGGTAAGTGGGGGTCTCTCCATCTACCATGTGACTCTTAAAGATCAATCCCAGGTCTTTGGGCTTGGTAGCAGCACTCCAACCTGATGAGCCATCTTACCAGCAAGAATAGTGCTTTTCTGCATCCTCAGCATCCTTCTACCATGATCGTGTAGAGTGGATATTCAATACCAATGTGTCAAAAGATCTATTGGCTAATAAGTCACATGAAATTGCAAATATTTAACCAGTTTTTATCTATATAATGTCTTTCATAAAGTTCATTCCATATCCTTAAGTCCAACTCTCTAAAAAAGAAACCATATACACTTCTCTCTTGTTCTATTGGTCTAGGGTAACACAAACATACTCATCCAAGAAAAAGTTCATGGGGTGAGCTGTTATGCAATCCAATGTAAAATAAAAACATGTTATTTCACAATTCACTATTTCTCCAACTTTACTCATCATACATGGTTTCATTTTCTATGAAATAATTTTTCCATTCTGACTCCAACTGCCCAAGCAGGCACTTACAGGGGCACAATGGATAACAGTCTTCAGCTGTGTGCCCATGAAATCCTTAAAAAATTCTTTTGAAAATCCAAAATTTCAATATATGTTACTCTTCATGATGAAAAACTTCTTGACTCCTTTGATGTCAACAAGTAGTGACTGTTATAAATAAAGACTTATAAATAGGATTAATAAAATCCATCTTGTATACATGACCACATCTGTTTCTTTCAAAGCAGAGATAGCCTCTTCTAAATGTGGACATGCCAAAGCGAATTCATCTTAGATAAGGTCTAAAGAGCAAATTCTCAAGAGCTGCTTAAAAATCATAAAACTCTTCAACTGAAAATGATTATAATCTATTTAATTCCAGCCTTTACATTTTGAAAAATGGAAATCCAACTTAGGTGAATTAAGGCATTTAGTAGATCACTGGTGATGCTAATCAAAATGTCTTGTCCTAACCAAGACTACTTCTATATCTACTAAGTGAACAGTTGGATCATGCAAAAGCAACAATGGTCACCTCACAAAGTGCCCATAGATACAACATTGAAGACCTAGATGCTCACTACTACTCAGAGAAATCCAACCTTCTTTTGCATGGGGACTTTTGTTTGTGGTTTTAGCTTTGCTTTAACTTTTTGCAGAATTTCGTAGGAATTGTTCGGGAACTGAGTTACTTTCTGCCAATCTAATCTGACACTCAATTACCCCCAAATACAAGTAACCATATTGGACTCCAATTGTCAAGTGAGAGATATGGGAGCGCTAGGTAGAGACAAAGTGGTTTAGTTTTGTAGCTCAGCTAAGATCTCTATAGGAGAAAGACTACCATGTTTGTTCACAAATGAAAAGATGCCTCTGATCGGGATCAGCACCATTCAGACCCCCAAGTGAAAAGTAGTTCCATGCCCTTGTTTTATCACTAGACATCGGTGTGGGGAAGGTGTTCCCTTGGTTGTCTTTTTGGAAGCTCAAAGATCCCTGGAATTTCATAGATTTGAGATACATAACCCGGTTAGCCTTGGCATGCTTTCTACATTCAAACAGTAGTATATCCATCCAAACCAGAGTATAGCCATATGCAACCACAAAGTCCTGGAAACTTGGGGACTTCATCCATATCAGACTTCCAGGATCAGTTAGCACTCATGGTTGGGTGGTTAGGACTGGTGCTTGGGGATGTAGCAGAACTTCATTTAACACCATGGCTCAAGTTCAGAGTTCATTATTGACCTGACTTATTAAGTTAAAATATATGGTGGTCCTGAGAGAGAAACTTATTTATATAAAAGGCCAATGATGATACCAATTAAATTTTTGTCTCCAAAATAGAAGTTAAACTTTCAATTTCTCTTCACTGTGGATAGAAATTAAGAAATTGACATTAGTTTTCATGGTACCTGAAGGTTCCATGGACACTCCCCAAAGAAGGAAACAATAAATAGTCCTACCCAACTATGATACCTATTAACCACAGCATGGCATGATAACCCTAAGGGTATTCATGACTTGGTGGCAACCAAGAGCTTTCTAGTTGAACTTAAAGTCTGCTCTGAAGGAACTCATATTTGTTACTGGAAACCTAGCCAACTACTCAGGGCTAGTTACGCCATGGATCTTTGAGGAGAAACTTCATGAAATCAGAATAATACATAACTACATTAAAAAATACTTGTCCTTATATCCACAGATAAATGTAGCTCTTACTTCTCATCAAAGAAATGTCTCCTTGCAGCAGATGGAGACCACTACAGAAAACAACAACCTATCTGTGGTGATTTGAAAGAAAACGGCCCCCACAAGAAGTAGCACTATTAGTAGGTGTGTCCTTGTTGGAGGAAGTGTGTCACTGTGGGGGTGGGCTTTGAGGTTTCCTATATTCAAGGTATACTCAGTGAGACAGTTCACTTCCTGTTGCCTGAGGATCAAGATGCAGAACTCTCAGTTCCTTCCCCAATGCCATGTCTGCCTGCATGTCCAACCATGTTTCTCCACGATGATAATAATGAACTAAATCTCTGAAAGTGTAAGCCACCCTAAGTAAATGCTTTTCTTTATTAGAGTTGCTATGGTCATGATGTCTCTTCACCACAATAAAAACCCTAACTGAGACACTATCAAAGTGCGGAGAACAAGTAATTCTGTCATATCCAGCCTCAACTGATACATCTAACACATAACTTCTGCACCTAAGACTCAGGGAACATCTCAGAAGAGGGGGTGTAAAGGCTGTAAAGCCAGAGGAGCAGGAGGTCTGCTGTGAGCATCAGGCCTTCTAGGAATGCCAGGATAGCTGCACTCATGAAGTTTCTACAACATGGCTGCCTAAACAAGACTTGAACAAGGATGACATCAATAGGCGTGCTGACACGAAAAGTGAAGTCTCCTGGGGCCTCAACCCTAGACCAAGAACAAAGAGACAACCAGGGGTTGCTGAGAGATGGAGGAACAGCCTTCCTCAGAGAAGAGGCCCTCAGTTGGTTATGGTTATTCAATGCAAAGTGGTCATCCCTGAAACCACAAACTGCAAAGGGCACAGCTCACTAATGAAAGCAGAATTGTTAAACACTCAGGCTTTTTTCTTCAACAGAAGAAATTCACATCTGTTTTCTATCCAGAAGGCTAAAGATGGATATGTTAATACCTGGTAATCTCTGCTATTCTGTAAAGCCAGCCCTCACTGAATCCCCCAGAATCCTGAGCATTGTTTCTCAGTCAAAAGAACCCATCTTTATGTTTATTCCAAATCCTTCCTCCCTAGACTCAGACTCTTGAGCACTGTTTCTCAGTTGATAGAACCCATCTTGTGGAAAAGGTCACAGGGGCTTTGCTAAAGAGATGCACTTTGCAAGGCAGTTTCCCTGGGGCTGGGCCTCATGCTTTGCTGTGAGAATTGTCATGTGGAAACTTTCCCCAAAGTTTTACTGTGTTGAACTGAGTAAAAAATAAACTCCTTGGCATCAGACTCCAGAAAGTTTGGCCAGCACTAGCTAACTAAGTTGGTAAGCCTACCTTACCCAGATTCCCTGCTGGCTGTGACACTTGCAGGGACCTCCACAATAAACAGTAACATTACATGGACTGAGTAGGTTGTTCTTATATATTTAGGATTATATATATCCAAATATATATGAAAAAGGAGACCACAATTTTGAAAGAAAGAAAGGGGTGCACATGGATGGGAGGGTTTGGAGGGAGAAAATGGAAAGAAGTGATGTAATTATATTTTGATTTCAAAAATGTTTAAAAAGAAATCGACACAAGTATTTTAATGAAAAAAAATGATGCCCTTAGGCCAATAGAGTTTGACTTACCATTCAAAACTATAACTGCATACAATTAAAAAAGAAAGGTAAAATTTGAATTAAAAACAACCTGATGAGACTCCAAAGAAGTTCTAGAGCTAACCTTAGAAGTCACCTTCGGAGATGTCAGTACTACAGCTACAGGCCTCCCTGGGCTCACAGGTCCTCAGTGTGAGAGTCAGTTAGCTACCCTGAAAAGCATGCTTCCATTTAGACCCAAGAGAAGACTGTCTTCCCTGCCTCCTTGGTAACAGGCAATGGCTCTGCTATCATTTTGTTGTCTGAAGTATTTCATAGAGGTGTATTTTGTGCTATTTCGAGGAACAGTAAAATAAGAGACAGCCCACTTTTCTCCATTTCTTCCTCCCTTCTTTATGCATCCAGTGTGGGCTTTATATGAAGAATGGGGCCATGAAACCACGATGTGCCACGGGAAGGTACTTAGACACAAAAGAGGCTGGGTACCCTACAATCAACCTACACCAGGTCCAACTACAAATCTCCGTCTTTTTCGCAAGTGACAGTCAGCTTCTGTCTGACTTAATTCATTTTTTATTCAGTTGTTTTTATCACACAATTAAACCTAATCTCTAAACGACGCCACCATTGCATCATCAATGTAGATGTGTTCCGTGGACCTTCTCTATGAAATTACTGAAAATATTCTTAGTGGAAGTGACTGTATTATTTGTCTGCTCATTATTCGGGAATTTTCATCTCCTCTCTAGAAGTGAGATGTGGGCTTTGCATCTCTTTCATGTGGAAGGAAGAGGTGGTATTCACGGTTGAGGGGAACACATGGTGCAGGGCTCTTGCATGCTAGACTGATCTCCACTGCCCTCTAGTGGCCACTTTATCACAGCCGCCTCTACTCAGCAGAATCGGTTTCTGAGTGGAAAAGAAAACGCCCAAGATGCTTTTGGAATTTAATAGTACATAAATTAAAATTTCTTTAAGTTATTTAACTATTTGCTCATAAAAAAGCCAAAACAGAGACTGGAGTGGGAATATATGCCTGTAATCCCGCACTCAGGAGATTGAAGTAAGAGGAGCAACCAGTTCAAGGCTGCTCAGAGCCATAGTAAGATCCTGACTCAAAAGAAAAAAAAGCATTTCTATGCAATATTTGAGGTCTTTAAATTTGACACCTAGTTATTCATTCGTTTCTTATTATATTATATTATTATACTCAAAAGAAAAAAAGCATTTCTATGCAATATTTGAGGTCTTTAAATTTGACACCTAGTTATTCATTCGTTTCTTATTATATTATATTCTTCATACTGAATTGGTATTTTAAAATACCAATACTTGCCGAGCGGTGGTGGCGCACGCCTTTAATCCCAGCACTTGGGAGGCAGAGGCAGGCGGATCTTTGTGAGTTCGAGGCCAGCCTGGTCTAGAGAGCGAGATCCAGGAAAGGCGCAAAGCTGCACAGAGAAACCCTGTCTCAAAAAACCTAAAAAAAAAAAAAAAAAATACCAATACTTATTTTGTAGTGATTTTCAAAACTTATCAACACACCAATGGGCATAGCATTTTATAAAATTATTAAATTTCCCTAAACATTTGTTTTCCCATTTTCCTCCTTGATTAGATTTTTCAGTGTTCATTAATTTTCACCCTCTCAAGAATCATGTTTCGATTTCTCTGTGAAATCAATACTTAGAAATTAATTTCGTGTTTTTCCTAGTGTAGTGCTTATGAAATAAGTTTAAATAAACATCTACATTTAGATTTGGAAGGACAGTTAAAGATAACATCAAATAGTATCAAGCATTTTACTAAACTCTCACTTCTGAACGTTTAGGGTCCCCAGTGCATTGGACTTGCACACTTCATTCTTTACTCTCAAGAGCAATTTCCTAGCTGTAAGGAAAGGCTCACACAGAAGTTGACAACTATAATAGGCATTCAGTGAGATTAGGATATTATCTACAAAGTGTATCTCAATTTCCATGCAGGCTGTTTAAGGAACACAGATCAGGGTTCTATTATCCAGCTGGGACCAGAGGCTTCAGGGAAGACCCGTTGGACTGTATAATATTTGAGCTTGCTGTGAAGGAAAGGATAAGACAAAGGGCCAAGGAGACGCCTTAGTCAGTTAAGTGCCTGATTTGAAAGCATGAGGACAGGGGTGCAGATCCATAGCATCCACATAAAATCTGGATGTGACTGCATAAAGCCATTACTCCAGCAATGTAGGACAGAGACATATAGATCCGGCAGGCTCTCTGGCCAGCCAGTCTAGTGAAACAGCAAACACCGTATTTGATCGAGAGGTTTGGAATGGCTTGTTTTTCAGAAGTAATGGTAGAGAAGGAAGCAGGCTTGTGTACTCCTTTGGAGTCAGGCCCAAGGGCTCGTCGCTTGCATGTACTCAGTGCTTACACTAATTCTGGGAGTCAGTTACAAATGGTTGAACATAGCCAAACTCATTTAAAAACACATCCTTCCCCAGACACCATCCACTGACCTAAATGACCAGAGCAGCATCCCTGCTTCTTTCCGGAGTCTCGCTGCTGTTTGTTATTTGTCTTATTATTTTGAGACCGTTATCAGTATGTAGTCCACGCTGGCTTTGGTGGAACTTGCAGTGATCCCCCTGCATCTGCCTCTTGAGTACCAACAAGTGCTATTAAAAGCTGCTTATTCTGGTGAAAAGTGGGCCAAATGCAAGGATTTCCAATGGTTCATTTGGTTTAGTGTATAACTGTACTTCAATAAGAATTGAACACCCGTGGTCGTTCGCGCTTAGAAAAGCTCTCCTGGCTCCAAGGCAAGCTTTTAGGTAAGGGCACGCGCGGACAGTAGAGGGCTCCCTCTTACCCTTATGCAGATTGCCTGAACTAGCCCTTCCGAAGAGCGGGCTCATGTGCCTTAGAACCACCTAGAGTGTTTCAGAAAGCCACAGAGAGCAGGAACCGTGTCTCGCAGGGTGGCCTCTACGGCACTGGGGAATGGTGCCGCCACTTGTCTCCAGACCATCCTCACACTTTCGAAGCAGATGCTTTGTGTAAGCTTTCTGGAGATTGTATTTAGCATCAGTCACTCTCTGGGTGAAAGAATAACTATCACGAGGTTATGGATACCGGTTTCTGATTTTGTATCATAAAGAGAAATGATGAATTGAGGTTCATCACGAATCTGTTTTCACAGGACATCCTAACATGCTCCTTTTTAGCTGCAGCACTTCTGCCACCTGCTGGTCTCTTTCAAAATAGCAATCCTTGGCTGGTCTGTTGGCGCTTCTCCTTCTCAGCCTCGCCCTCTGCACTGCCTTATGGGATTTAATAGACCACCAAATGTCTCTTATACACTCACATGGGAAACTATAGGCTCCATTTTCATCAAATGGCTGGCCAGGTAATCAAAATATAAAGGAACCAATTGCATTAGCTGTTTGGATCTCTCTGTCTCTCTCTCTCTGTGTCTGTGTGTCTCTCTGTCACACACACACACACACACACACACACACACACACACACACACACACACACACACACACACTCTCAGTGCCCCCACAGGAGCTCGGGCATGAGCAAAGAGAAGAGAAAGGCTTGGGGGGGCCACCAGGGATGTTCCTTGGGCACAAAGAACGCAGCCTGTGGGTTATATAAAGTGGGTTTCTCAAGCAGTCATTGCCGAGGAAAGAGGCAACTACAGTGAAGGAACCTTCTTCATCTCTTGTCTGTGTTAGAAGGCACGAGGGTGCCAAGCAGGGCAGTGCTGGGAAGGCTGATAAACGGAGTCTTGTGTGATAGACTCCAGGCAGCTGGGCAGGAAAGCCATTAGCTACCCTCAATTATACCCACAAACAAGGTCAATGGAGAGGCTGGAGGCACTGTTTTGAAATGTAAGTGGCCTATTCAGACTCCATAGTTTTCAGAGACTCAGTGACTGCTGCATAACAATGCCTAGGTATGCCAGGAGAGAAGGGAAGTGGTCAGCATGAGATGTGAAGAGCAAAGCTATGCAGAACCCATGTGTGAGGGGCAGATTCCTTGCTCAGTCTCTATTGCAGTGGTTCTCAACTTTCCTAAGGCTGCAACCCTTTAGTACACTTCCTTGTGTTGTGGTGACTCCCCAGTCATAAAATTATTTTTGTTCTTACTTCATAACTATAATTTGGCTACTGTTATGAATCATAATGTAAAAATTTGAAGGGAATTTTTCTATCGTAGGCAGTGAGCTCCTTAGGACTAAGCAGTAGTCTCACAAATAATTGAAAACCTAATGAAGTAAAAGCAAAAATAGTTACTGAGCCTCTGAAAGACATCACCAATTTTTTCCAACTGAAATAGACTAATTTTCATTCCTCCCATTTCATGTAAAATAAAATCAAACAATGCTTCAGATTCTGTGTTGCTCCGTAGAAGAACATTTAAGAAATGTTTAGTCACTGACCACTTTAATTGACCCCAGCTCAGTCTTCATTATTTATGTGTAAGTTATTCAAGTTGTCATGCTTTCATTTTTTCATTGGTAAATGATAATCCTAATAACAGCTCCTGCCACTTTAGGGTTGTACATCACTTGACTAATAATGCTGTTCAAAGTAGAAGATCAAGGTATGAGATTCTTCTGTGAGTAGAAAGGTGGGGGTGGGCTCCCAATGTCCCCATCAAAAATCCATGCTGAGATTCAGTCCCCATTCAGAGGCATTCAGAAGATGGAATCTTAATCCAACTACGCTATTTGAAGGTGGTGGGGTTAAATAAAACCATCAAAATGGAGCCCAGGTCCAATGGGCCATGGCTTTAGAAGAGAGGACCTGAGCAAGGATGACCAGTCACCCTGTACCACTTTGGAACTCTGCCGCATTCTCAGAACTAAGAGAGAACTCATCAAATTCAGCTGATGTGAATTTTCCAGCCTTCAGGTGTGTGATTTGAGTAAGCCTCCTTGCCTTCCATGTCACCCGGCCCGCACTATTAAATGACAGCTACAGAAACTCAACAGACTCAAGAGGTATTTGCTGCTTTTGAGAAGCCAAATTCTGATGAGGGAGGGTGCAGCACAGAGAGAGAACATCTGGAGGAGAGGGATCAGGAGTACTAAGCAGTTCCAGGGGTCTAAGCAAATTTATTTTTTTTGTCCTATTGCACCTATAAGGGAGTCAACTTACACAGGTCAATTCCAGCACCAAAGAACAAATTCCAAAGGAATGTGGTCCCAATAGAAAGCCACCATCCTTCCACTCCAATGTCTACTTGACCTGCTTATCTGCTTTAATTTCCTTTAGCTACATTTAATTTCTCACCAACCTTCTAACTTTTTGGTGACTTTTGACCCTCCATGTCCCCTTCTTGCAGGTGCTAGCTGCCAAGTCTCTTGTGGTTGCCATGGCACCCCCAGTGCCATGGTTCTCCCCATTGCACTCGAGCTTTGGTACACAAACTGTCTCCAAAGATTGCCCCTGTGCTTTCTGGGACCCCAGTATTTTCCCAATTCACTAGGGACAAGTGTCTGGCACACACCTGTAAACAGCTGATGTCCAGGCTACCCTTCCAATTGCAGTACAGCTCCACCTTGAATGCAGGAGAGCTGATTGGACCAGCTTGCCATACTTTCACAGATCTCCATGCTATATTCCACTTCCGAGGTCCTGCTTATGCTCACTTCAAACGCCATCAGTGATGGATACAGGATTATTGAAGGGAATGAAAATCACTGTGTTGAACTGGCTGACAGGGAGAATATCATGAAGGAAGTAGGGTCCTGAGGCTGGAGAGGTGGCTCAGCAGTTAAGAGTACTTACTTCTATTACAGAAGGTCCAAGTTAGGTTCCCGGTACACACAGCAGGTGAATGACAACCACCTGAAACTCCAGCTCCAGGAGATCCAATGCCTTCTTCTGGTCTCTGTATCTGCACACACGTGTGTTGCACACAAACTAATGCAGACACACACGTGTACTTATAAATAAAAATAAATCTTGGGACTAGCAAGTTGATTCAGTAGTTAAAAGCACTTCCTACTCTCTCTGAGGATCCAGGTTCAGTTTCTAGCATTCATCTGGTGGCTTGCAAACATCTGTACCTCCAGTTCTGGTGGACCTGGTGCTCTCTTGTCTCTTCGGGCACCAGGCATGCATGCAGTGCACTTACAGACAGACAGACAAAGCACACATACATAAAATAAAAATAAATAAATCTTTAATAAATTAACAAATCTAGAGATTTATAAAAAAAAAGTCAATTGAGGTGACAGGGAAGAGTTAAACATACAGAAAAGTCGGGATGAAAATATGAAGTGAGGATGAATGGAGCCAAGCTTTGTACAGGAAATAATGAGAAAGAAGTTGGGTAAAGCAAGAATGATATTTGGAAGGTTAAAACTGAGCAGTGTTCTGTACACATGTATTTTAAATGATGGCCTGTGGTACCTTAAGAATTATTAGAGATTTGATGCAATCAGATGCTTATTGCTTCTATAATGGGGAAAAACATCTGCCTTGGGTGTTACTATTCATATAAGAAGTGGGAGTTGTTGAGGCTAGACGGAGCTTACTCTGCTCAGAAGTGCTATGGAGGGGCATACACTCTGTTCCATGATGCACAGATGGGCCTTTGTGTGTACATTAATTCATAACAACTGAGGTCAGACTTCTTTGGCTTACACTGTGGAATCATGTCAGCTGTACAGCCCTGAGCAAGACACTCAACTTCATGTGTTCTCACCTTCCTTTCTGTAGCATGGATAAGATAGTCCCTTCTGGAGGGAAAGAGTGAAGTCCTTAAGGAGTGAAGTTCTGAGTGAAGGTTATTGATTGACGTGAGCCGGCCACGTCAAGGACCAAAGCCTCAGACCCATGGGAAATTGGCAAAGC
Source organism: Peromyscus californicus insignis (assembly GCF_007827085.1). NCBI lineage: Eukaryota > Metazoa > Chordata > Mammalia > Rodentia > Cricetidae > Peromyscus > Peromyscus californicus. The sequence continues at coordinate 168,220,747 of NW_026294573.1, read as the reverse complement.
CTTTCCTTTGTGTCAGGCTTGGAAAGACAAAGTGGCCCTGTGGGCCATGTGTGAGAGCTTACTGTGATTGACCAGTGCATCCCAAAGCTAGCAAGTATGCCTTCCTCCTCCTAGATGTTTATAGCCTGAGATCACTTTCCTTCAGACACTTCCTCACTTCCTATCAAGTCTCTCTCTCTCTCTCTCTCTCTCTCTCTCTCTCTCTCTCTCTCTCTCTCTCTCTCTCTCTCTCTCTCATTTTTTTGGAGGGTTTTTCTGTATAATAGCTAGCTCTGGCTATCCTGCAACTCACTTTGTAGACCAGGCTGGCCTCCAACTCACGGAGATCTGCTTGCCTCTGCCTCCAGAGTGCTGGATTAAAGGTGTGAGACACCACCACCACCACTCAGCTTCAAGCCTCTCTTGACACGATAAACAACCCAAGCTTCTGGGCTGTTTGAGTAGTTGGGGCCACTCTATCTGAGTGTGCACATTCCACCTGATCACAGCTTTTCTGTATGTGTGTCTGTATATCTGTCCTTCCTTCAGTTCCCTGTCTTCCTACTCAGGTTTCCAGAAATACGCTGCACAGGATTGCTAGGAAAACCAAAAAATTTAATGCATATGAAGTGCTTAGTCAGGTACATACAGTAAACACCTAATATCATTTCAATCCAAATTGCTGATATTGCTCAGTGTTTCAAACAGTTCTTTAGATGACCTTTAGACCTACCTATATATCAACTGTTCTTTAGAATAATCTCTACTGCAACATAATATATTCTTGGTAAAGCTTCTACAATTGAAGTATGCATAGTCATAAAAGGCATCACCCAAACCAGAACACTGAAGGAGAGCTGAAGGGTTATTGATAAGATAATGGGCTTATGCTGGGGTCTTTAGTCATTGAAAATTAATAAACTGCTCTAAAGTCAACTGCCTGGTAACTATCGCCAAAAGCAACCATCACCAGAAGCAAGAACAGCCACCATCAAGACACAGAATATTGCCAGAATCCCTGCAACTCAAAGCAGATCACAGCCTCGTCCCCCAGCCCTCCTGTGACAGCTGCCCCTCTATGTCATGGCCCCTTTCCCCAACCCTCATGTAACTGCTGGTCCCTCACCGTCAGCAACAATTTTCATTCCAGTCCCTGAAATTTTGTTTCTAATAAATAGTTTCTTCATCTTTTTAACTTTAAAGCAAATGCGCAGTTTTAAATCATTTATTTCTTTTGCTTGAAACGATTTATCTCATATAACTGCAGTTCAGGTTTTTTCTTAGCTTATTTATTCATTTTGTTTTCCATGGTTTTAGTGTTATCTTTCCTAACATACTTCTAACAGGGCAATAAGATGATAAAAGCAATGTTTTAAAAAATATCCACATTCATAGTAAGATAGATTTGAGGGAAGATGAAGCTGGCCTCCCTTCTATGCCAGACACAAGGCAAAGGCACATTTACCTACAAGCAGAGATACCTTCCTTTTAGTACATTCGGGATGCTGGTAAAAACACCGTTAGGAATGGATTGTCTCCATTATAGAGTCTTTCAGTCCCAGAGGCTTGGAGTCAGCACGGTCAGTATACTGGCAGCTTTGGTGTCTGGAGAAGATTCACTCTCTGGCCCACAGCTAGTAACTTCCAGCTGTCTCCTCGCAGGATGGAAGGGCTAGTTAGGCCTCTGGGGTCTCAAAGAGAGGCACTAAACCCATGCCTGAGGGCAGAGTCCTCATGTTCAGTACGTCCCACCGACTGACGTTATCACTCCGGCAACTGTGTTCCAAGGCATGAGTTTGGGAGGACGCAAGCATCCAGACTGTAGAGAGAGGTATGCACTGTTTCAGACCAATCAGTAGAAAAACCAAGATTCAGAACCCTCCATATTTCTCGGAGCTTAGAGTAAGCAGTTATTTGGATAAAAGCGTGGATTATATTCACCACTGAAGCTTCAATATCACAACATGATGATAATTAATGTCCTTTAGAGCAGCAGAAACTCTGAACCATTAGGCACTGTTTAAAGATTCCACCGCTACTGTTGCCCAAATAATTAAAGTGATTTTTAGGTTGCAGAGGTCGGATTTTTAGGAAAAATAAACACAGTGTTTACAGATATTAAATGTAAACAATGTTTTTCAGTCATCCATAGCAAAGTCTTTGTTAGATGAAGACTAAAGCCACTTCAGACCAGAAGAGACCCCTACTGGTCGTTGGATCAATAAGACTTTTCGTTGCTGTGACAAAATACCCTAGAGGACAGAGAGAAAGGATTATTCTGACTGGAACAGTTTTAGAGGCTTCAGTTTGGTGAGTGTAGGATTGTGTTAAGATGGAGCATCATGGTTTCAGGAGCATATGGAAGAAAGTACTCACATCATGGCAGAAAGGATAAAGGGTTAGAGAAGAGGGAAGGAGAAAGGGAAGAGGAAGGGACACGATAACATCAAGGACCTGCACTGACCTTCATCTAGCAAGGCCCCACCTCAAAAAGATACCCCAACTGAGGAGCTGGGCTGGAGTCCTTGAACTTGTGTGGACATCTCACGTTTAAGTTGTGACAGTAGTCAACAAGTTTTTCTCCTTATTATGACCACTTGTTTTTACCACTTAGCCTAGCAAATTGTTGAATTATCTGCTAAGTACCTAGGACAGGATGCTATGGAGATAGGTGATGTCCACTGTGGCCTAAAGTTCATTTATGAACCTAGTGGTTCTTTATATGGAAGATACCTGTGGGTAGCTAGGCCTGCCCAGGATTATTGATTATTTCATTATGATAATTTCAAAATGCTTTAAAGTTACCATAAGCTCTCTTTGTTCATTATCTTTGACTCAAAATAGTCAGTTTTACAGAAATGTTAGCATTCTAGTCCTTACTCTTTCGATTAAAGAGGAAATAATCTTCCCAGGTTACCTGGTTTTTGACAAGAGGGAAGCTTCTAGGCAAGAATAAGAAGCATCTAGAAAACATAATTTACCATGGATAACAGAAAACAAATATGTGATAGGGTCAGTGTTTCTTGTGGGAAATATCATCAAAAGAATGGAGGGGGAAGAAAGACGTGAAAATCTTTAAACTGGGACTGATTTCTAAATCTCAGCAGATGGAAAAGTCAGGGTAAGCAATGACTCATCAGGTAGCAAGCATGTCTCCCATCCCCATAAGTTCATTTGCCCATGAGACCGTCTAAGAAACCTACCAAAAAAGAGGAGGCAAAAAAAAAAAAAAGTCTGCAGTGAACCATGACCATGCCTAACAGTGACTTTGAAATCTTCAAAAAGACAACAGGACTCCACAATGATGATTCCACAAGGACTATGGTAAAGCCATTAAGCTGATTAACACCACCAAAAGATCAACTTTGGACTACAAACTGCTTAGGACAATTTCGAGATGACTTGCTGAGATGATCCAGCCTGACAGACTACTCGAGCAAGGACTTGTGACAAGCCCTGAAATTTCCTATTATACAGAGACTGAACAAATGATACAGGACTTGACAATTAACCCCAAAATTTTCTTTTCAAGATTCCCTAAAGATATCTTCACCCCTAGAAAGCAAAAAGAAAAAGAGAATATAGATACGAGATAGATCATCGAATCTACTCTGAGAAAAAGATAAAGAAATAATAGGATAAATAGGTAGATCACGAATCTACTCTAAAAAGAAAAAGGGGAAGATACAAAAATGATACAAGGTAGACTACTGAATGTATTATGAAAAGGAAAAATACTTTTAAAAAGGAACTACTTGTTTTACATAGGATAAGTAATGAAAATTTTTGTCTGAATTTGTCAAATGTTACTGGACTGGACATCGTTATATATTAATGGAGTTTTTTGTCTGAATCTGTCAAATGTTAATGGACTAGACATCGTTAATGTAATCTTGACTGTGTATATTCTATATACTTATTGGACATAATTTTTCTTGTATTAGTTATAAGCTTTTTTTAATTTTAGATAAAAAAGGGGAAATGTGGTGGTATTGTGTTCCCCAAAATATTGTGCACCCTAATAAACTTATTTGGGGTCAGAGACAGAACAGCCACTAGATACAAAGGCTAGAAAATGGTGTCACTCACGCCTTTAATCCTAGCACTCCAGAGGTAGAAATCCCTCTAGATCTCTGTGAGTCCAAGGCCACATTGGAAACCGCCAGGCATGGTGACACACGCCTTTAATCCCAGAAAGCGAGCCTTTAATCCCAGGGAGTGGTGATAGAAAGCAGAAAGGTATATAAGGCGTGAGGACCAGAAACTCTAGAAGCATTTGGCTGGTTAAGCTTTCAGGCTTCTAGCAGCAGTTCAGCTGAGAGTCATTCAGATATGAGGACACAGAGGCTTCCAGTCTGAGGAAACAAGACCAGCTGAGAAGTTGGCCAGGTGAGGTTAGTTGTGGCTTATTCTGCTTCTCTGACCATCCAGCATTTCACCCCAATAACTGGCCTCAGGTTTGTTTTTATTAATAAGACTCTTTAAGATTCATGTTACACTAAGATCTCATATTTGTTTTTCCAACAATTGAAATCTTGAAAACCTAACACCATGTTCCATTAACACATCGTGGGTGGTGGCAGGAAGGGTACAGATGTGTAGAGGGAGGCTGGATGACATGAAAACAAAGCTACATCCTTTTAAGATGAATAAAAATTGGGCAAATATCCTGGAGATTAATTAAGCTAATATGTTATTTACATAAAACTCTGTCCATATGCCAGGTCTGTTTTGTAGATAAGACAGCAGGTACAGCAAGCTATAACCACACAGCTTCCAGAGTTTCCAGGCTCATGATAAACTTATGTCCATTGGAAGATGGTATGGAAATCTCAAACTTTTTTGTATCTATTATCCATTAGATGAAGGTGCACATAGAGATACACATGCTTTGCACACTTGCCTTTATCCTGAATAGGGCCAGTTTTTCTGTGACTTGATAACATTACAAGACTCCCTTTGCTCTGAGATTTGACTCACAGTTCTTTCTTGTTTACTGAAGTTGTGTGTCTCATCAGGAAAATACATGATTGACCCATTGCAGGGACTACTAAATAGGATTCTTCAGCTCAGGGTCACCTACCATTTCTTAAATGTAAGATTGGTATCATTTAGTTCACCATTATTTATTATTATCATTAGTAGCAGTGGTGCTGGTTTGGGCTTTGACACAAAGAAGTGCAGAAGTGGCTGGCATCTATCACCTCATCTGGCTTTTCCTTCATTGTTAATACACACCTCATGGGAAGATATTCTGAAACTGTGTAATGTTCTGCTTCTCATCACTTTGAATTTTACTGCCATTGGCTTAAAAAGAACTAAATCAGTTATTACGCTGACAGCTGCAGAATGGTGATTTTAAAACTCTAGCCAGTTTTCTGTTACTGTACCAAGTAACTGAAGCAATCAACTTATTAAGAAAAAATGTATTTTGCTCTCAGTTTGGATGTTTTGGGCCATAGTTACTTGATCCTGTTGCTTTGGGACTTGTATAAGTTACAGCATCACGTCTAGAAGGCTTAGCAGAAGAAAATTATTTTCTTGTCAGAAAAAGACAAAGAAAGCAACAATGGACCCACTTTCTCCATTAAGCGCATTTCCCAAGAACCTGAAAACTCTTCACTGGGTCTCCCCTCTTAAAAGTTCCATCGCCACCCAAAGTTCCTTATAGGGGACCAATCTCCTAATACATAAGCCTTTGGGGGACACTCCATATCCAAACTGTAACCCATCCATTTACATTTATTATTTGACATTGTGTTGTGAAGAAGGTCCCTTTCTTTATATTTTCCTACATTCATTACTTATGCATTCATTATATTAACTTATAAGGGGTCTAAAACAGTAATAGCAACTGTTAGCTCTCACACATCTGGTTTCCTCCTCTGGTGTGACAGGGACAGGAGATGTCCTTGTGGGATGGCTGTTCACAGAGCTGGCAAATTAATGGTGGGTGTTTGCAACAAGCCTCTCAAAGGGGTGAAGTGGTCTCATATAATGGACTCTGAGGCCCACAGAGCCACTCAAGAGGTAAAGGTAGAAGCGTCAATACTTTTACCACCTAATTTTGGACGCCACCACAGCTGCCTCAATGACACCATTAGTAACTCAACCCTGAGTTAATATGGGAAGAGACCACATAGAGGGGTGACTCCTAAGAAGTGAGGGCTGTGTGGACCTCTTAGAAGGGGAGTTTCACCCTTTGACCTTGTCTGTATTGAAACACACTCTCCCCCACACTTCCTCAGAACATGATCCTTAATTTGGATCCCATGTCCTTTTAACATGTCCCTGTCATCCTTTGCACACTTTCTTTTTTTGTAAGCAGAAACTCCAGACTAGTCTTATACATTCTTCCTTCCTCCATTTCTAATACTGAATGTGCTTTCAGGGTCCCTTTCATGAAAAACGGTGTTAAGATGATCTAGGTGCTGTGCGCCATCATCATAACCAGAGTGATATTTCTAGACCCTCTCAGCCAAGAAGGCTAAAAATAAATACAGGTTCATGCATTACACGTGCACTTGTATGTCTAAATACAGCTGTGATTTACATGGATGCTACCCTCCTATCAGAACCACCAATTCACCTGGCTCCACTGTTTCTCTGTTTACCAGCTGCTCTCCAGCAACAAGAAATCTGGTTGCATTTTCAACACTCTTCCATCTTAAAAAATACTGAAAGCACTTTTAAAATTGCTAACCCTCATGACAAGGAAAACAAACCACTGAGATCAATGTGTGGCGTTAGCCTTTGTTTTGAAGCAAAAATGTTCATCACAATTCTCTTCAGAACTGCTTGACTCTTTCCCTCTTTCCCCTTCACCGTGGTATTAGTCATCTAGAATACAAAAGGGCTCATTTATCCATGCATCCATTAGCCCAGATTGCTCTCTTATTTCCCTTCTGCCTTATATTAATCCTAGTATGAAAATATTAATATGTCCCCAAATCCACAACTAGAGGAAATAGCTGTTAATTTTCCATCACTTCCATCTTAGCACACTTTATGGATCCAAGTCCATTGCCTTTCTATATTCTTCCTGTTTCCTTTTTGTTAAAATAAGCAGGAACACAGGAATCTTAATTCCCTCCCTTCTGTGAATGTAGGCACCTGGATGATCTCAAGCATGATTCTCTTCTTAAACATCAATCATAAGTGCTTAGCCTGATTTATCATAAGCTGCATTCTGTCCATGTACTGTTGATTGAGGAGAAAGAGTGGAATAATCATTTTGTACACAGTGAAGATGTGTCTTTGCCAATGCACCTTCTGATAGGTTTAATAAAGAGCTTAATGACCAATGACTAGGCAAGAAGAGGTGAGGCAAGACTTTCAGGCAGAGAGAAAAAAGGAGAGGAGTCTTGGTGCAGAAAAGACTCCAGAGGACATGGAGGTGCAAGATGAAAGAAAGGTAAAGAGCCACAAACAAAATGTAGATTAATACAAATGTGTTAAGTTATAAGAGCTAGTGGGAGAAGCTTAAGCTGTAGGTTCAGCTTTCATAGTTAATAATAAGTCTCTGCACCATTTTTTTGTGAGCTGGTGGCCCAAAGAAAAATCCATCTACAAGAAAATCCTGATCTTGGTTTATTGATAGATATACAATGTGACTGTGATCAGTCAGAAGTAAACGCTACTATCCTCGACCCTTTCATGATGGGCCTGAAAGACAGTGAGAGGGAACACTCTCCTGCCATTCTGTCTTGTGTTTCATCTGAATGCCAACTTTGCCTGGTTTGAGATGCAGCCAGGAGAGAAGGTCTTTACTGAACCAATAGTTTCTCTATACAGTCAGAATTAAAAAGACTATGATTTTTAAAAATCGAAGATAAAGACATTTAGGAAAGAGCAAGAAGAACTTCAGTAGAGTTCAGTATAAGAGGATATCCAAGTCCCACACCTGTAGTCACAGCAAGACATCCATTCGTGGATGTCATCAGACTCTTCTTTTAGCCACTGAAATGTTTGTTCAATAGTCCTATTCACAAGATGTAATGGTGGCACAAATAAAGAGCATGCACTAGATTTTGATGCAGAATCCCCCCTCATTAATGCAGTCTGCAAGCCACCATTATTGACTGCCTCTGAGATGATGCTTGCCAGCTGGAGGCAGGCTAGTTCCTGAGGCCCTTCTAGTGTGCAGAGAACTCTAAAAAGTCCTTTGTGTCACAGGCAGTTATTTCTTTTGGAAACAGTTTCGCCTTCTTGTCTACTTTACTTCCACCACCATCATATAGGGTCCATATTTCCCATCATATTTCCTGTATAACAATTCTTCTAGCAAATAAATTTATTTTCTGGGGCAGGAAAATGATACAACAGTCAGAGTTTATTGCTTTTATCATTTTTCTTGAAAGAATTGGTCTATTAAAAACTCAATTTGGAGTTAATTTCCTGGAAGGTTTGTGTGCCATCCAGTATTATGTGCACACATGAAATCACCGCCCCCATTCCTTCTAGTTCACACATAGCTGAAGCATGTAAGTCTGGAAATCAAAAACTGGTCTAGTTAGATCTCCACAAAGTCATTCACAAAACTGTTGCTTCCCGTAACCGTTTCCATCTTTGAACTATTATACTTTCTCTAAGGACACAGTTATAACCTAGATGAAAACTGGAATTGCCTTTTAGTCATCTGGATCACATCATAGTACCAGAGGAACTACTGTGCTATATAATGTGATTGATTTGAGTGAGCAAGAAAAAAGTCTTAGGGGTCTGGCAGAAACAGGGGAGCAAGCTTGAAGTCCCAAGCATTGTGTGTGTTCTGGGTGTCTAATGAATAACTTCATGATTTACAGTCTCCATTACAGAGTAATCAGGTGAGACTGTGACCGAGATGAAATCAACATCACCTACAGATGAATCCATCACAGGTGGATCTTCATATCCAGCTTCTCCAGAAGAGGCAAGTTCATCTTCAGTCATATACGGAACACACATCTGTAAATGGAAATATAACGTGGCACTTGTTGTATGGTGGCTTAGCTGTGGCTCGTTGAAGAACTGGCTGCTAATCACCAGATGAAAGGATTATGGTGCTTATTTCTTTGTTGGAAGTCATCTTGTACACATTTCTAGTCTATACTTTATACTAGCATTTAGAAATCTGAAAACTACATTTTCCAGATGCATTTGCTAGGTGACTTCATTTTTGGCTCTGCCCATGGGAGTCATTGGGAGAAAGCAGTAAGTACAAACCTCCTAGTCCTGGAGCCGAGAGCAGTAGCAGTTGCCAGCAATGCATTTAGTACAAAGGTGGCAGGCTGCTGTGACAGAAGTGGACAGAAGTGTATCATGACTCTCAGAATTCCATTTCTGTGACCCCTCTTTGTCCTGATCTACAGAAAGAGTGCCCCATCTCCATTTCTTTTGCTGGTTTCAGCAAACCCATGGCTCAGCCAGCAGGTGCAGCTCATAGGGTGAAAAGTAAACTCACCCTGAAAGGAAGTACAGTAGCAAACTGTAGAATCAACTTTACCTCCTCAGATGCAGTCATGAGAGATTGTCCCTTACACCCCATCCCCAGGAAAGGCAGTGCTTGAGAAAGAGAGCTGGGATATTGTTTGTTGAGAAAGACCCTCCAGAAGCGCCTTGAAGAAGCTACATTAAGAATTCCACCAAGACTTCCTCTCTGGCAAAAACGTAGGACCAATATCTTCAGGAAAACTCATACATGTGTTTCTAATTTTTCTGGACAATGACCCAAAAGCTGCAGGAATCTGGGTCCAGAATGGCAAGGTGTAGAGGTGGGAAGGACTGGAGATGAGAAACAAAGAAGACAGCTGGACCAGGAGGTCTTGAATGAGTTTATTAAGAAGTACAGCAATCTTATATACGATTTGTAGGGGAGTACGGGCCAGGGTCAGCAGAGACCTAAGCAGACAATGTTGTCAAAGAAGACAGGATACCTCTGACACAACTGCCTAAGGACTAACAAGCACAGCCTGTCAGTGGAGAAAGCTGGGTTCTCAGGATCCAAAACTCCTTTCAGGCCCAGTTTCCAGCCCCAGACTTGATCTGGCCAAGTTTGCCCCTAGGCAAGGACACAGAAGTAACTTTCTCCTTTGTCATTTCATTGGGGCCTCTGAGAAAGACTTGAGTTGATCTGGTTCCCAGCAGGGTTATACACTCATAAACACTGATTAAATACTTGTTTTGTCCATTTGTAAGTCTTGATCCTTGCCAGGTAGGTGATCATGGAGAGGATTCCTATGCTATTATGAACATAAATCTGTTTGGTCTTTTGAAATTTTAACATCAAATTCTGACAGCATACCTTTTCAAATTTTGTACAATTCCCCACCTAAGATTCATGTTTAGGAGAAATGTACGACTCAAGTTATATTGATCTCAAGGATTTAAGGAAGTATAACTACATTTAGGTATGGGATGAGAATGCTGGAAAGAAATAAGAGAAAGGCTAAAGATTTAAGGAGATACCCAACAAACAGGAAATCTAAGTAAACCTGCACAGACTTCCATGTATCTTTAGTAGAAAACAAAACAAATAAACAAAAAGTAAGAACGAAAGAAAACTGGAGACAGAAAGAGCGCACCTCAGTGTAGAGAGTTGTAATCTAAGTACAATATTCTCTCTTCTCACTGTCACGATTATGAGAGAATATAAAGGGATTTATTTTATGTCCACCAGTACAACCACACAAAAGTGGAATGTGTTAGGCAATGAAAACGCTGTGATGTGGATGAAGATTTGTCTTACAGCGAATGCTTTAAACTACTCTATTTTAATCATCTTTATTAATTCAATAGTTGGAGATATTGAAGTGGTGGTAGAGTGTCGTTATAAAAATCTGTCTATGATTATAATGTTAGTTATTTGAGAGAATGGATTATTTTCTATTAGTGAAATACTACATGTTGCCACTAGATGGCAACAATGGCTCAAAAATGAAAGGAATTTGACAAAGTGCCTTACTGCGATTAATGTCTCATTGGACAAGTGTACAGTCAAATTCAAACAGGCAATTGTTGATCCACTATAACGCAATTATGTAACACATGACAAAAGTGTGAAATTTGGTAAAGCTATGCAGTTTATAGATGTGCATATCGAAAGACTTTTTTTTAAATTAAAGTTTACAATATATTGTCAATAGTGATTATACTTCAATAAACCTGGTATAAATTGTATCATAATTAGTTGACTACCATGAGACATACAAATAAGTATATGAGGGCACAGAGGCACTTTCAGGTATTAAAACATTTAGCAGTAATCATCAATTTAAAACTAATTTAAATTAGGAATAAAGTCTTCATCTCATGCCCCCACATGCCCAATACATTGGCGGACACATCTACAGAAGTTCAATAAGTATTTACCACACAGAAACAAACTAAAGATATACCCAGTCTTAGAGTGAGATAAAAATTATGAAATATTCTCTATTATTTCTGGCTTTCCACATTTGTAATTTTTATGTAGAGTGTCAGCCTTTATTTATTCATTTTTAATGTACGGAAGACTAATTAAACATTAGTCATTTGGTAGGTATGGTACTCAGCTTTCAATTACTACAACAAAATATCTGGGATAAACAATTTACAAAGACAAAAAGGTATATTTGCTCGCAGTTTTAGGATTTTTGAGAGACTGATTTCGTTTTATGTCTACGGAGAGGCATCAACACCATGAAGCTCATGCCAGGATGCAAAAAGAGAGGAAGTGGCAAGGCCATGACAGTCTCCATCAGGTTCATGCCCCAGGGATCTAAGTACCCTCCATAAGGCCCTGCTTGTCCACACTTCCAACATGTTTCAGTAATGGTACCCTGGGACTGAGTGTTCAACATATGAGACTTAAAAAAAATATTCAAAATCCAACTATAGCACTAGGTGCTGAGAATTTGAATCTGAATAATCCCCTGTTCCTCCTGTCAAGATATGGACACCTTTATAGAGACTTGCAAGCAGTCTTTTTAAATACTCTGGGAATGCAGCATATATCTTGCACACTATTAGTGAAGTGTCTTGGTCAAGAAGCATGTGAGAGAAAGCAGGACACCCCTTCATCCCAAAAGGTCTTAAAAGGAGCCCTGAAGAGCCCTGGCTGAAGATGCGCCTCTTCCATGTCATATCTCTGCTCCCAATGCCCCTCCATGGCCCTCGTCCTTAGAGCAGACCAGCGTCTGGTCAGTCTGGAATCCAGGACACTTCTCTAACATTGGTAGTGTTTGCATGGAACTGGACGGAGAGCAGTTGCCTGTATCTTTACCGCTCTCTTCTCTTCTTCATGATGTCCTCACACCCTGGATTTCAGTGGCTCCCTTCGTGAGTACAGCTCCCCGTGGATTCTGAGCTTATATATTTGGTCTTGTTGGTAAATACTGGAACACATTCTTCATCCCTTGGAACTAGCACTGTCAACCATACGGAGCTAAAAGTAAGACACATGGGGATTTAAACAGCATCTCTTCTCTTTGTTTAAGAATTCAAAAAGTCAAGTCCAGACAGTGTTTTAGGGTTTTTGCTTTTGTTTTTGTTTGTTTTATTTGTTTGTTCATTTTAGGTTTTTTTTTTTTTTTTTTGTCTTCTTATAGCTATGCCTAACCTAGCTAAAAATGGCATAGTGTTTCTCTAGCTGTTACCAAGAATGTTTAGGCCAAGAAAAACATTTGAACTTCTGACAGTCCCAGTGTGCTAGCCATCCAGGAGGAAGATGGGTACAGACACCTCATTATTGAACTTGAATACTCCCAAGGAAAGACATCTTTTCACTAGCTGGTAAAATGTCTCCCTTCAGTAATTTCATCCTCACCTTATTAGGAGGGGAAAAGCCCTTATTAGGAAGAATGGAGAGAAGGCTGACAGCAGTTGGTCCTCGTTATGTTCCTGGCTGACTGATCCTCGGTGTCCATTCACTTCTTCTTCCATGCCTCCAAGGAGACGTGGAGAGATGCATATACTACCTCTATTTCCCTGAGGAGAAAGCAGACTTACTTAGCTGATTCAGTAACGCCTCAAGGACCACACAGTCAGTGCTGGAGTCTAAATATCACTGATGTGATTTTTAAATCCCTCTCACTAGGCTTGTCAAATTTAACCTATGTTGGACAAAAGGGTAGAGAGTGGAACAGTGAGATAATCTCTGTCACAAAGAAGAATGTGCACCCCATCAGTACAGTCATACATGATTTAATTGTATACGTAGTTGCCCGTGGTGTAGGTAAGACACTTCTCCAGATGTGCCTTCAGGCTTTTCTACATTATCTTCTTCCCTGTCACTCAATACACAAAAGTAATCCACTGCCCTGTAAGATGACTTAGTATTAAGCTCATGGAATGACCTACGATTTTTGGTGTGTGTTCTGGCTGTCCAAGTATTTCCATCTTCCTCTAGGACAGAGAATGGCAGCCTGTGCCTGCCACCACTCAGCTGGTGGCTGTTAAATAACACCTTTAAAAAAATCTTTTAGCTACTTTCCAATGAGATCTTGATCAACAGCTTACTTTCATGTAACAGACTGGGACATTCTAGGCATTTCTTGCTCAGTAGCTCCTCAGTACTGACCAACAGACTTGCATATCCCTTTCTGTCAGAGTGTACTGTGGCATGACATCATATAAATGTGGGGCAGCTGTTTCCAATCTTCCTAATGCTGAGACCCTTTAATACAGTTCATCACGTTGTGGTGACCCCTCCAATCAAAAATTATTTCATGACTACTTTATAACTGTAATTCTGCTGTTTTGTATGAATCATAATATAAATATCTGATATGCAGGATATCTGATATGTGACCCCTGTGAGTCATTCAAGGCCCCCAGAGGAGTCAGGACCCAAAGGTTGAGAACCACTGATTTGGTGACTAAGAAAGTGATTACTTCAAGTTCTGATTCCATTTATATTTGTTACCAGTTTTTTCTGTCCTCAATCTCATCTGACATCTTGATTTTGGCACCAAATCATTTTTTTTTATAAGAACCAATCTAAAAGTAGACCTGCTGTCCTTTCTAAGTGTGTCTTAAATCCTCTGGTTTTGTTCTTAGGGATGGCTGCATAAATTTAACTACAAAATGTCCTTTTCCACATCTATATTTTATTGGTGCTCAAAATATGTTACCAGTAGAATAGCTTTGTTTCTGCAAGTAATAAAATCTGGGTTGCAGCAGGCTTAAACAATGAGGATGTTCAAAGAGGCCCACAGGCAGAGCAGGCATCAAGACTGGATGGCTGTGTGGTGTCATGGAGGATCCAGGGTCATCCCATCATTTCCTAGCCATTTGTAGGTTTTGCAGTTCAGGATGGTGGGAGCAGAGCTGCAGGAGCTCTGCTTTTTCTCCTTCTGGCACAGCCTCTAGTCAAGATGCTCCCTTGTTTGGGGTCTCTATCTGGAGCCAGGAGAATGGCTCCTGAGTCCTGCATCTGTGCTTGAGCTGCCCACTGGCAAAAAAAGAACTGACGAATAATGGTTTGGTCAGTCACCTAAGTTGGGGAGTCAACCATAATATTCACAGGCAGAGGATTTCTTCCTAGCATGTCACTGGTGAACCACTTGATTATGTATATAGCTTCATGGTGTTAGTCTAATAAAAATGATGAGATAGTTATCATGGTCTAATGTGCTGTACAGTTTTGGGTGCAGATGTAAAATGTGTTCTTTGTGATGCTCTTGTAACACTTATGGGTCTCACCATGTGCTGGAGCTCTCTGATATAATGCCAAGAAATGTATCCAAAGCTAAAATTTGGGTATATACTTCACGTTCACAGAACACAGGTGTTTCTAGTTTCAAGTTGATGTTGTCTAGTTTCAACAGAAATCCCAGGGACTAGCAAAGACAAATTAGAGCCAGGTATGTTGACACATGCCTACAATCCCAAGATTTGGGCAGGGAGACTGATTCAATGCCATACTTGTCTACACAGAGAGGACTAGGCCAACCAAGGCTATAGTGTGAAATTATGTCTTAAGAAAAGAAAAGTCACAAAGATGAGTCTAAGTGGACATGTTCAGAGATTGCAATGACTTTGGCTTCCTAGAGAGAGCATCTAGCCCCAAAACACTTGCAACAAAGTACATTTTTTTGCTCTGACTTGTTACCAAGTTTACTTTACCTTCCCCCAGTAGGCATAAGTAGAAATGAGTTTTACTCTAATAGAGGAAAGATAAAAACGTCAGAGAGGTTGGTACATGCCTACTCGTACTGGCGCAGTTAATGATTGGTACCCAGAATACAACTACAAAGACCTATGGTGGATGATTGCCCTAAAGCAAACAAGAGAAGATTACTGTAGCCAAGGAGACACTTACCTGGCAAGAGTAAGAAGGAAGTACATGTTCCTTACTACGAATGCAACCTATTGGATGACTATAGTCCTTCATCCTCTTACAAGTGATGGGATGATGGGGAGTCTACCTCAGTTGGTAGGGTTCTGGCTTCTTATGCATGGAGACTTGAGTTTCGCCTTCAAGCTGATCAGTTGTTAAACAGGAATTGAAATACCTCCATCAATCTTCATTATCTATCAATTCATAGTAAGTTGCTCTGATTTTCATTAGCTTAAAACAACTCACATTCATTATAACAGAATATTGTGGCATAAATTTGATCACAGATGACCTAGGTCTTCCCATCTAGGGTTTTTTCAAAGGCACCAATCAAGATGTCAAAGATGGAGGCTCATGTGACTATTTGATTGAAAAGAAGCTTTGTCTGGGTACATGTGGCCATGGGTATAATTTGATCCTCACAAGATCTAGATTGATGGTCTTTGTTCCCAGAAAGCTCTCAGTCCCAGATTGGACTCAGTCCTCTGATTCATGGGACTCAAGTGTGGACACATATTTGCTTCATATTGCAGTATAATAAATTATTACAAGTAACAAAAACAACAAAATCTTGCCCCAATACCCATTTATTCCCTCATGACTCTATGTTACAGAATGCAGAAGATTTGATAGGGTTCTATGCTTAAGGTCTCATAAGGCTGAAATTAAGGCATCACATGGGTGCCTATTTAGACAATCTGGAGAAAATCCAGTTCCAAACTTATTCAGGTTGTTGGCAGAACCCAGTTCCTTATGGTTATAAGACATGCTTCAATTTCCTTGCTTAATATCAGTTAGAAACAGGACTTATGCCCTAGGAGACACTCATTCTTTTTTTTAAAAGGATGGAGAACTTTTTAAAAAACTATATTATTTATTTATTTATTATGTTGTTTATTTATTATGTTTACAGTGTTCTGCTTGCATGAATCCCTTCAGGCCAGAAGAGGGCACCAGATCTCATTACAGATGGTTGTGAGCCATCATGTGGTTGCTGGGAATTGAACTCAGGACCTATGGAAGAACAGTCAGTGCTCTTAACCTCTGAGCCATCTCTCCAGCCCGACACTCATTCTTTAATCAAACTGTCCACTACATCTTCAATGACACATATCCTGGCTTATGTTTGTAGCCTCCTTTGTTCTGACAGAAAGATTGTGACTACATGGACAGTATATGCTAGCCAAGTGGGGAGCCCTTACTAGGCTTCAAATAGCTCTTTCCCTTTTGCTACCAACCAAAGACATGTTTGTGCTTCTGAGAACTCCTGTGAGTAGACAAGGCTTTCCCAGATCCTTTGCCTAGAAGTCAACAGTGCCATGTGACATAGCTTCATCACAAGAGTGATGAGAGATGTACAGCCTCTGGGTAGCTGAGCACAGCATCATTGAAAAGTCAGTTTAGAAATTCTTCCTCCCTAGGGAGGTTTGATTCTTTAAGGTGAAGTAGCTGGTAACCCCCTCTCCCCGGTCAAGATGTAAGTCAAACCAGTACATTACCTGATCATAGAAGTGGAGCCCATCACCTCTGCCATATGCTATCTGGAGATAAGACACTAGACCAGTCAAAGCTCACACTCAAACACATCAGAAACAGGTGTGATATGCAGGAAGTGGTGATTGTTGAGGCCAAGCTTTATTATGATCTGCTTGTTATACTTTCTAATGTCACCTTTTAGCCTCTGAATTTGCAGGCTGAGAGTGGTCAGGGATTTCAGTGGTCAGAAGCTTGGGATGAATGAGGAAATGTTCAAATTATCATAGTAAAGAATAGGGCCATGCTGCATCATTCTTGAAAGCAAGAGATAGGATAATAAAAGATTCACAAAATGCACACACACACATATTTAACTCTCACATATTTAATATATATATGTATATATATATATATACATATATTTAAATCTCATTTTAATTTGTGTGGCATAGAGAGTAGGTGAAATTTCTTTATTTTTATTTTGCAGCACTGGAGATGATATCAAGGGCCTCACTCATGCAATGCAAGGATTCTACCATGAGCTACTAACTTCGTGGCATTTCTATATTGATTAACTTGGATGAATTTAGCTACAGCTAACATACCGTTCTTTGCAAAGCTATCTGGTAACAACTATGGCTACAAAGTTCACATTCGTGTTCATGTACATTTTTATCTTAGAAGACAACTAGAAACCTGCCAATGTGATAGTATAATTAAAGTGTGAAACCATTATTGAGCCACAAAGCATAACTGAACAAATACTTCATAGTAGAAAAACATGAGTTAGCTTCAAGTTGACACTCCTGCTATCTGATTTCCAGTTTACCTTGGATTTTTCTCTGTTGCAATTTGGACACTTTTATATATAATGAAGATATTGAAAGAAGCAGGCAGTAGCTATGCAATTTTATAGCCCCCTCCCCTGTTCATTGCCAGGAAAAAAATACAGCTTTAGTCATAGGCACATCACTTGGTTTTCTGATCTTTAGTTTCTCCCTCTGAAAAGTAGGGATAACTATCCTGACTTATTGTCACTATTGTGCTCGAAGCACTAGCTGGAGCAATAAGGCAAAAGAAGGAAATTAAAGAGATACAAGTAGAAAAAGAATAAGTCAAACCACCCTATTTGTAGATGATATGATGCTATACATATTATATTCCAAAAATTCTACATGAAAAGTTTTAGAACGGTCGATAATTTCAGTGATGTTTCAGGGTACAAAAATCAACTTAGAAAAATCAGTCATTCATGTTTTAGACACCAACAACACACATACAGAGAAAGAGATTAAAGCCACACTCCCGTTTGCAACAGCCTCAAAGTAAATAAAACATCTAAGACTAAACCTAACAAGGAGGTTAAAGATTTTTACAATAAAAACTTAAATCTGAATAAAAAGATAGAGAAAGACACGAAAGAAATGGAAACACATTCCATGTTCATGGCTTGGTAGAATTAATATTGTGAAAATGACCATTCTAGCAAAAGCCACTTGCCTATTTAGTGCAACCCCAATCAAAAACCCCATCTCATCCTGGAGAGAAAAAGAAAAACTGTGGTAAAATTCATATGGAATCACAAAAGACCCCAGGCAGTCAAAAAATACTGGACCCCAAAAGCAAGCTGGAGGGATTGCCATCTCAAATCTCAAGATTTATCTACAGA
The DNA here is from genome assembly GCF_007827085.1 of Peromyscus californicus insignis. NCBI lineage: Eukaryota > Metazoa > Chordata > Mammalia > Rodentia > Cricetidae > Peromyscus > Peromyscus californicus. The sequence continues at coordinate 168,202,325 of NW_026294573.1, read as the reverse complement.
GCCATAATAATAAAAGCAATATGATATTGGCACAAAAACAAACATATATATCAATGGAACAAAATAAAAAACCCACAAACATGAGTGCATGTAACTACAGCCATCTAATATTCAGCAAAGATGCCAAAAAACAAACACTGGAGAAAAGGCAATATCTTCAACAAATTGTGCTGCAAAAAACTGGATATCCATGTGTAGAAGGAAATTAGAGCCACATCTATTACTTCGCACAGGAACTAATTCCAAATGGATCAAAGACCTAAATGTGAAACCGAAACATTGAAACTGCTAAGAAAAAAGTGTAGGCAGTACCCAACTTGCTGAATAGGATGCCATTTATTCAGGAATTGAGGCCAATAATTCACTCATAAAGCTTCTACACAGCTAAAGAAACAGTCAATAAAGTGAAAAAGTCAGGAGAATGAGAGACGATCTTTGTCAGCTATATATCCAACAGAGGACTAATATACAAAATACATAAAGTACTAAAAACAAAGACTAAAAACTAAATAATGCATGCGAAACGTGGGCGTGGAACCTGAGAAAATAGTTCCCCAAAAGAATAAACAAATATGGCTAAGAAATATTCCCAAAATGTTCACCATCCTTAGCAATTAAGAAATGCAAATCAAAACAACTTTGACATTTCACCATGTTACATCGGAAAGGCAAGCCAGTAAATGCTAAAGAGGACAGAGAGAGAAGCAAACCCTAATGACTATTGGTGGGATTGCAAAGTGGTATGGGCACTCTCACAATCAGTGGGGAGATCCCTCAGGAAGCGAAAAATAAATCTGCCATATGACCCAGCTCTACCACTCATTGGCATATACCTGAATGAAGCAACATCCTATTTCACAGATCCTCAATCAGCCATGTTCTTTGTTACTGTAGTCACAATAGCTAGCAAATGGAAACAACCTAAATGTCTTTTGACTAATGAATGGATATTGAAAATGTGGTACGGTACCTATATACTATGGAACACTATTCAGCGATAAAGAAAAGTGAAATCATGAAATTTATAAGTGAATGTAAGGAACTAGAAAAGATCATACTGAGTGAGATAACCAAGACTCAGAAAGATAAGATAAATGTTGCATGTCCTGTCTTATCTGTAGTTTGTAACGCCAAGTCTTTAGAAATGTGAATATATAAACTGAAGTAATGGTGGGAACCAGCAAAGTCAAAGGAGACCATAAGTGTGGGAGGAGTGATAGAGAGAGGACTATCAGGATACAAGCTATTTGAATGGAGAAATGGGAAAAGGGAACATCCGTTAGGGAGAGGGAGGGAGATAACCACAGAAGAAAGAGGGGAGAGATTAAAATAACAGTAAGAATGTCTGAAAAAGTTATAAGGAATTATGTTATTATCTACCTATCTAAAAATACATATAATACATGTAAGTCTGTGTGTACACATACATACATAATTTAAATCAAATTATTTTTTATCTGGGCTGACAATGTTCCCTCCAAGAGCTGTAGATCATTTAACAAAAATCCAAACACCAGGCATGAGAAGCCTCCTTTTGAGTTGGTCAGATTGTCCAAGATGCTCCCAAAACATTATAGATTACTGCTGTTGCCCTTGGTTACCTCCCTGAAGTGGAAGGCAAGTCCCTATTTCTGAAGACACCATGCACTTCGGATATAGGACCAAGAGGACCTGAGTTGGGTCTGACTTAAAAGCCTTTTCCCTGAGTACTAGCTCCTGTGGTACCAGAAAACATCATACAAGCTTCTAAAGAAGGGACACAACCAGCAGTCTTACCTAGCCATGACACCAATGCCAACCACAACAAATATCATCATGCTACACTAACCCTAAGCATGCAATGATAGCACTCATATCTTGGTGGTTACCAACAACTCTCTAGTTGAAATAAGGCCCACTCAATAAGAGGGAAATCATGCTTGGTACTGGAAACCTATCCAATTATCTGGGGCTAATGAAGTTTCAGATTTTGAAAGAGAACCTACAACCATCACTTTATTAAATCACTGTAATTCCTAACTGCATTCTAAACTAAATATGTATCTACAGATAAGTGCAGCTCTCACCTTCATCAAAGAAACTTCTCTTTGCAATGGACAAGGGCTATTACAGAAGACAACAACCTATCAAAATGCAGAGAACAAGCGATCCCGTGGTTCCCAGCTCCAACATAACTTTTGCACCAAAGCTCAGGGATCATTGTGGAAGAGGGGGCAGAAAGACTGTAAGAACCAGAAGGACAAGAAGTTTGCTGTGAGGTTATATCTCCTATGTCAGTGGAGCTGTGCTCTTGAAGTCTCATTAACATGGCTGCCTAAACATCACCTGCACAAGGATAGTACTAATACACGTGCTAATGTGGATGGGGAAAAGCTCATCAAACCTCAGTCCTAGACAAAGCACTACAGGCAACTCAGGAACAGTGAAAGCAGAAAGCAAGAGAGACAGTCTTTCCCAGGGAAGGGCCCCCCCAATTGGTTATCCAGTATCAGATGGTCAGCCCTGAAAACATATACACACAAGTAATAATATGCAGACTGAGCAAGTTGTGTATATAAATAGTTGATACACACATATATGTAGCCAGAAATTTTCCTGTATCCTGCCTGGTCCCCCAGCCACTGGGACCCAAGTAAACACACAGAAGCTTATGTTATCTGCAAACTGTATGGCCTAATGAATGGCTCAGGCTTCTCGCTAGCTAACTCTTACATCTTAAATTAACCCATTTCTATTAATCTATGTTTTGCCACATATTCCCTGGCTTTACTGATCTACTGGCATCTTGCTTCTCCTTTGGTGGTGGCTGACATCTGTCTCTCCTTTCTCTTCCTCCTGTCTGCGTAGGTTTTTCCACCTGGCTCCATCCTGCCCTGCCATAGACCAATGCAGCTTTATTTATCAACCAATCAGAGCAATACATACAGCATGCAGAAAGACATCCCACAACACATAAACGTGTGTATGTATGATGTTGATACATGTAAATGGTGTATATACACTATATGTATAAGCTATATAATAGCTATTATATAAACTATATATAACAGCTACTACATAAACTATATATGATAGCTATATGTATATATATATATAAGAAAAAGAGGCCATGGGGTTTGGAGAGAAGAAAGGGAAGAGGAAAATGATGTAACTATACTGTAATTTCAAAACTAAAATATTTTAGAAAAAGAAAATTTGAGATACTAGTCTATTTCCTACAGTGTGTTTACAAATGAAGCATCATTTGTAAACAGCAAGAGTAGGCTCAAGATATCAGTAACTGTTGATGATTATTCTGCTTTGCTTTTGTTCACTCAAATAAGAATTCTTTTTTTTATTTAAAAGTTATTTTTTTTCATTTGACATACCAACCACAGTTCCCCCTCCCTCCCACTTCTCCTCCACTTCCCCCTACTCCCCACCCCCCATCCACTCCCCAGAGAAGGTAAGGCCTCCCATGGAGAGTCAACAAAGTCTGGCATATCAAGTTGGGGCAAGACCAAGCCCCTCCCCCCTGCATCAAGGCTGAGCAAGGTGTCTCACCATAGGGAATGAACTCCAAAAAGCCAGGTCGTGCACCCAGGATAAATCCCGCTCCCACTGCCAGGGGGCCCACAAACTGCCCAAGCCACACAACTGTCACCCACATTCAGAGAGCCTAGTTTGGTCCCATGCAGGTTCTCCAGCTGTTAGTCTAGTGTCCATGAGTTCTAACTAGCTCAGGTCAGCTGTCTCTGTAGTTTTCCCCATTATGATCTTGACACCCCACCTCATATAATCCCTCCTCCCTCTCTTCAACTGGACTCCAGGATCTCAGCCCAGTGCTTAGCTGTGGATTTCACCCTCTATCCTCTCAGAAAAGCCCAACCAACATTCATCATCTATTCTGAGACCCCTGAGAACCCTAAAGCCAAACTTAGGAATTTTTCTGTCACAAGAGTAGTCTGAAAACAAGTGCAACTGCCTTTATAGTAACAGCACTTTATCTTCATTTTCTACTCTTTTGAAGAACTGATTTATAATCAATTCTGTGCTCTAATATTGCCAAACAATCTAATATTTATCTAATAGAATTGACCTATACATTTTCATACTTCAAAAGTCTTAGTAAATAAATATTATTCAGAGAATGTGACAAAAAATTCCAAATGAAATATGTACGTGTGGGTTCAAAACAGAAATGTCTAATTAAATGACTGTTTGATTGGCTTTAATGGACAAAGAAGGTAAGCAGCTAATCTCCTGACAGATGGGATGTAAGCCTTGCCAAAATACAATGGATCTTTTGTTGTAGTCTCAAAAATACAAGTAGGCTATTAGTTGCATTGTAATTATAGTGGCCTTTCTAGTGGCCTTTTTAGCTCACATAAAACTTGAATTTAACAATTCAAGTAGAATTTGAAAAGGAATGAAGTGTGTCTCCACTTTAATCTGTCTTTGATAAATTCATCTATTACTGGCAATCAGGCATGTGAATATTACTGAAGACACACTATTTAAACTATTTTAAATGTTATATAAAACTAAGAGCTGGAGTGATCATTTAGAATTTTTAATCACTTCTCACTGGTTGATTTCGGTCTATACAGTAGGCAGTGTCTAGTGTGATTCATTTCTCACATTAGTTTGTTTGAGGTGGTTGGGCTAGTTAGATATAATATAGACCTATCAATGCCAAGAGAAAGTGTAAAATCACATAAACCTGTCTTAGATATTATGTACCTGTTCACTGACTATGTAATACTTATCTATTAACTCAACAGACTCTATATCAGGATGCCAGTCATATATGACCATTAAGCAATATGTAGCTACTGCCCTCAGAAATTTCACAGATCAGTCAGAACAAAATAGGAATTGTCATATCCAACCACCAAGTTTTCAATAATAGAAAGGGCTCATATTGAAGAGACTCTAGCCAGCTTGATCATGGAGAACATGGCTCTGGCAGGCCTTGCCCTTCTCCCCCATTCCCTCTGCCTTGTTAAAAACCATTAGATTACATTCCTAAAACTAGCCACCAAGGTCTATTTCCTTATTTGGCTACTTCCTCCTCCTGAGGCTGACTACCAAGGTCCAGCTATCAAAACACTGAAGTTGAGCAATCAAAAGCCCCCTTTGGCTCACCTAATTAACATGCTCAATTAAAATTAACCGCCTCATCCTAACACAGGGGTTTCCTCTTTTCTATTGATAAACTGCCATTTGCCTATGGGCCACATCTGTCTCCTCTCTATTCAGAGGCAATCCTTTGTCCCTCTGGGACAAATATCCCTGCCCCCTCTCCCTCTTTCCCATCCCCTTCTCACTTGTCCTCTATCACCTGTCTGTCTGTTATTCCCTGCCCTCTGTCCCTCTGGAGCAAATAAATCTCCTTTGTGCTGAGAACTTGGTCTTGGGGTGTCCTGAGTCAAAATCAGTCTCTTAGACATTTACATGAAAGCCAATTTCTTTCTTTTTTTAAAAAAAGATTTATTTTTTTATTTTATGGATGAGTGCTCTATCTGCATGTACCACTTTATGCCAGAAGAGGGCATCAAACCCCACTAGAGATAGTTGTGAGCCACAATGTGGTTGCTGGGAACTGAACTCAGGACCTGTGAAAGAGCAGCCAGTGCTCTTAACCACTGAGCCATCCCTCCAGCTCCAATCACTGTTTGATTTTTTTCACCTAGTAAACTACTTTCCAGATGAGTATCACTTGATCATCTGGAGATAAAATCATGGAAGATTCGTTATATAGGCACAGATGCCCCCAGAAAGCCCAACCGACTTGTATGTCCTGTTGACAAGGGGCTTCTGGCTACCACTAAATTTAATTTATAGCACTTTCTCCCAAACTCCAAGTACTTAGTTTTCCACAGAAACAACCTCCTTCATCCACATCCATCGTGCATCTCCCCACAAGGAATGCCACAGTTATACCTATTCAAAACAGGAAGAATTTATATTACTCCCATACTTTTTCACTTGGTATTAAAAATTGAGGGAATTCCACTTTGCACTACATGAATTTTGATTGCCTTTGACTTTAAATATGCCACTATGGTTCCAATGATCAGAAAATACAAAGATACAACAGTATGTTTTTCCAGAGATGTTTTCTAATTAGTATGCTTCTTCTATTTCATTTCGTAGCGAACTTTCTTACAGAATATTTATTCTACGCTTCTATTCAGTTGTTCACTTCCCATCACTGCTGTAAGCAAATGTAGCCCACTCTCCCTGCTTTCTCTCATCTCACTGTGAGACCCAGAGAAGCTCACCTTCGTTTCTGATGTAGTCTGCAAGGACAGCTGCCAGGCTTTGTCTTACAGAGCTCTTCCTTAGGCTACGGTCAGTTGGTTTTTTATCTATACTGCTGTTTCTCTCTCTCTCTCTGTCTCTCTCTCTCTCTGTCTCTCTCTCTCTCTCTCTCTCTCTCTCTCTCTCTCTGTCTCTCTCTCTCTCTCTGTCTCTCTCTCTCTCTCTGTCTCTCTGTTTCTGTCTCTGTCTCTCTGTCTCTCTCTGTCTCTCTGGCTCTGTTTCTGTCTCTCTCTCTGTCTCTCTGTCTCTCTCTTTGTCTCTCTGTCTCTGTCTCTGTCTCTCTCTCCCTCTCCCCTCTCAGTTTTTCTGCTTTATTCCTGACTCTGTTTTAAATGCACTGTTTTTTGGTGGTCACGGCACTGTCCTTCCTTTCATGAGCAGCTTGGACGTACTTTGACTTAAACCCCTCCCTTGTAGACAGCAGTCAGGTGGTGTTCCTTAGTCTAACCTGACACTCCATCTTGATTAGCTTAGTTAGCCCGCCCACTTTTCATGTGACTTGTTGCTATTGGTGGATTTGCAGCTTCCATTTTGCTTCTTAATTTCCATACATCTCACCTCTTTTTGTTTTTACTGCTACACTCCTATTTTACTGCCCACTTTCCCATCCATCACATGCCTATTATCTAGCATAAAATTTTAATTTCTCCAATACTTTAACTTTTTTTTCCTTAAATTATTTTCTTAACAATTTCACCAGGGCTCACACAACTTACATTTGGTTTGTTTCATTCTAATTCATATTTATATGAACTAAATTTCAGGAAAATATGAAAATTTTAAACCACATTATCTCCATCCGCTGTTTTTGTGTTATTTGTACATATTTCCACATATATTAAAAATAGAACCAAAATATATTGTAATTTTACTTTTTATGATTCCTATTAAATCACGCTAAGAGATGCAAAAATGAGTGTGTATTTATAAGTTCTGTTACATTAAACTTCAATTTAATATTTTCATATCCTGTTGTTTCTTTCTATGGACTGGTTATCACCTGGTGTCATTTCCTTATTTCACAGTGTTTTGTTCTCACTCACTTTTTCTATGTGGCTATTGTCAAACACATAGATTTTTTTTATTTTTAAGTCTTCCAGTACAGTTTATATATGTATATGCGTATACATGTATATAATTTTATACAATTTTTTAATGAAAAAAATAAACAAAAAGTGCGAAATTACACTCTTTTGTAATTACATTCTAAATTGCCTATACTGACACTTACAACTTTTCCCTTATAGATTCAAATTACTGTCACAACATTGCTTTCTGCAAAAAGAATGTTGCTGTTTTTCATAAGGCAGATCTGCCCGCAACGATTCGCCTCAGTTTTATTTCCCCCTGAAAATGCTTTCCTTTGCATTCTACTTTGAAGAATAATTTTGCTGTCTATAAATTTTAGGCTGACAATTTGGTTTGTTTTTATTATTTACTTAAACATCTTAAGAGAGAAATAGGTGCATTCTAACCCTGTTGTAAAGATTTATTTTGTTTTTATGTGTGTGTGTGTGTGTGTGTGTGTGTGTCTGTGTGTCTGTCTGTCTGTCTGTCTGTCTGTCTACAACATTTATCTAGGTGCCAGTGGAGGCCAAAGGAGGGTGCTAGATCCTCTGGAGCTGGAATCATGAGTCTTCCAGTATGGACGCTGGGAATCAAGCTGGTCTTAGACAGGAGGACTCATAACTACTGAGTCTTCTTTCTAGTCCTCATTTGAACATTTCAACATGTCATCCAAGTGCCTAACAGCCTCCATTACCTTCAGGAAACCAGCTGTTAATCTTGAAAGGGCTTTCTTGCATAATGAATTGTTTTCTTATTGCTTGAAGACTTTTTGGTTTAATGGCATTTATACTGTAATGAGCTGCATAAGGTGTCACTCTTTGCATTTATCTTACTTTGACTTTGGGATTTTGAGAATTGTCAGCAATTATTTCTTATATTTGTCTACCTCTTTTCTCTCCTTCTTGAGTTTCCCCTCCCTTCCTCCTCCTCTCCGTCCCCTCTCTATATATAAATACATAGAGTGTGTGTGTGTGTGTGTGTGTGTGTGTGTGTGTGTGTGTGTGTGTGTGTATGTGTGTGTTGGTTAAGGATGTCCCATACTTCTCTGGAGTGCTGTGGGATGGTCTGTATGTCAAGTGTGTTGCTGATTGGTCAATAAATAAATCACTGATTGGCCAGTGGCCAGGCAGGAAGTATAGGTGGGACAAGGAGGAGAATAAAGCTGGGAAGTGGAAGACTGAGTCAGAGAGACACTGCCAGCCGCCATGATGAGAAACAGCATGTGAAGATGCTGGTAAGCCACGAGCCATGTGGCAAGGTATAGATTTATGGAAATGGATTAATTTAAGCTGTAAGAACAGTTAGCAAGAAGCCTGCCACGGCCATACAGTTTGTAAGCAATATAAGTCTCTGTGTTTACTTGGTCGGGTCTGAGTGGCTGTGGGACTAGCAAGTGATAGAGATTTGTCCTGACTGTGGGCCAGGCAGGAAAACTCTAGCTACACTGGAGCTCCATTCCTGTTTCCTCATTCTGTTCTTCTTTCTCTTCCTTGGGTCACAGAATATCTGTTGACCTATATTCAAGGTCCTGATTCTTTCTTTGGCCAGCAGAAATGTATTGCTGAACTTACTATTGAAGCTCTTGTTATTGCACCCTTTAATGATACAATTTCTGCTGAGTTATTATGAACAATTAACACCTTTTTATTCATACTTTAGTGAGACTGCTCCCATGTGCTTTTTAATTTCTTAGACATAGTTTCCTTCAGTAATTTGAACATATTTGTAAAGGGTTTCTTTGAAGCTTTTGTTAAGATCAGCAAGGGCCCTTTTAAATGAAACACTTTTGCCTGTTTTTAAAATTAAAAACAAAACAAAAACAATAGATCTTAATCTCCAGTTTTTTTGAGTGTCTCACAATCTTGAAGATAATATTTTGTAACGACTCCATGTATTGCTTACTCTCCCAGCTATCATTTAATGTTAAATCTTATAAGATTTTACCAAATAATATACATATTAGCATTAATGACTAACCCAATTTATGAATTTAAAATTATCCTCTCCCTTTCTGCTATATCCTTAGTAATAGACTAACATCAAATGCATACTAGGACCATATACATAATAGGATCATGAATAAACAAATCCTATGCAATTGCCAAGAGGTAGGCAGCCAAACCCAGACCTATATGGGATTCCCATCAAGATAACTCTTTGGCTTGTTCCTATGGCTTTTGTGATCTCAACACTGCAGCCTTTTCTACTGTCACTTTCCTTCTCAGAATCTCCCAGTGACTTCTCATCAAGTCCACTGATTCTCTGTCTTACCTCCACCCCTGTCTTCCCACCTCTCTCTGCTTTTGACCACTGATGTCTTTCCAAAGTAGTCTCTACCTCCCCCGCTATCATGGTCAGTATTCTAGTTTGCTTTTCTGTTACTGTGGTAAACACCATGACCAAAACCAATTTGGGGAAAAAGGGTTTATTTAGTCTTACATGTTAGAGTGAGTCATCAAAGGAAACCAGGATAGAACTCAAAGCATGAGGTTGCTGTAGAAACCAACAGAGGAACGTTGTCTGCTGGCTTGGCCTCTGATTTGCGCTTAGCCTGCCTTTTTATATAGTCCAAGCCTATTTGCCAAGGGATGGTGGTACCCACAGTGGGCTGAGCTTTCCCTCATCAATCATCAATCAAGAAAGCTCTCCACAGATATTCCCACAGGCCAGTCAGATCCAGGCAGTTCTTCAGTTGCGGTCGCTCTTTCCAAGTGTGCCAAGTTGACAACAAAACTAAGCAGGACAATCATTTTATCTACTTAGAATTTTTCCTCTCTCTCAAAATTGTTTGTTTCGCTTACCTCCTTATGGTAAGGTTTTCTCTTAGCTCAAGTATAGCCCTGTCACTAGTATTTCTTATCTCCTTTCTTATTTTTTTCTAAGCCTTGTCATTATCAGAAGCACACATTTCCTTTGCTTTGTTTTCTTCTTCCCAGTTATACTGTGAGTCCTTTGAGGCCACAGTGGCTAATGCTGTGGAATAATCCTTTTTGTACACGTGAATACGTCTTACTCTCAATGGTTTGATAAATAACTAACTGGCCAATAGCTATGCAGGAAGAGGTTAGGCAGAAGAGCTAAACTGAGAAGGTGCTGGGAAGAAGGGCAGAGTCACATGGATTCATCAGCCAGACACAGAAGAAGAAGAAGAAGATGAACATGCTTTGCTGAAAAAAGGTACTACCATGTGCTAGAGTATAGATAAGAAATATGGGTTGATTTAAGATGTAAGAGCTAGTTAGTAACAAGCCTAAGCTTCTGGCTGAGCATTTATAATCAGTAATAGGTCTCTGTGATTATTTGGGAGCTAGCTGGTGAGACAAAGCTGGCTGGCAGGACAGAAAAACTCTTCCTACTGGCTACTGTCTTTTCTTGTTGTGTCTTTTGTTAATATGAGAGTGTCTGAAACTTAGCCCTCTAAAAACATATAAAATGTGTAAATAATGAAACACAGCAGTATTCACAGTTGATGAATGATATTTTGTCCAGCCAGCTAGTACTAAATAATCAGCAACTATATGTCAGAGGTTCCTGCAAGTATACAAGACACACTAGAAACCTGGAGAGATGAAGTTGTCTTTGTGTAGTTTAGGTTATAATCTAAAGAAAAATGACAGTGTTTGATATTTAAATATATCAAAAAGAACATGTGTCAGAGTAAAAGCTAATGAAGCATGGAAACATAGACATTAGTGACAAAAATAGCTCATTCAAGGAACCTCTCTGTGGAGGTAACATGGGCTGTGATGGTGATAATAATTTATACTGACAATGATGAGGGAGACAATGACAAAAGAATTAACTTAAGCTTAGGCAGGACATGGCTGAGCACTAAATGTTACTTTATAAAATTTCCACTTCATACTGATCATTCACCAGAACAAGTTGTAACTTGTAACTATTTTATTAAATGAATGCTTAAGTGAAAGACTGTGTTTTAAAAAAATGTGAGAATATCACCATGCATACAGTTCCTGGTTCTATTACATTTTGTTCTTTTCCAAATTATTTGTTTACCCTTTCCAAAAATACCTTCAATGCTTTCCAGGACAGTTATGTGTATTCTAAAGAGAGCCATCCTCATTGATTTTTCTTAATAAAAAAAAAATCATAATTCTCTAGGGAAATAAACAGTCAGTTTTCATTTTAATGGAGAGTTTGACCTAAAGCAAAATGGACATGTCTGACTTCTTTTCAACAATCAATTAAAGTGTCCAGCATGAGACAAACCAACAAGTGATTGGCCATTACTAATATATCCTCAGCTGGGCAGTACCTCCTTGCCCACCCTCCTTCTCTGTTCTCCCATCTCAGCAAACAAAGGCCTCAGCAGGGTGGATTTTTCCCAGTGCAGCCCTGCTACCTCCAGGCATAGAGCAACCCTTTCCACTCAATCTAAGAATAATGTACTTTTCAGTTCCCTGATGAGTCACACGTGACTCACCAAAATGGTTCAAATTGCAAATTTACTTGATTCTTCTTCCTAAGTCTTTTTACATCTAGTAATTCCAACCATCATTCTTTGTTTTTATTTATACTTGAAATACACCCAATGGTGAACATTTTTTTCACCTAATAATTCCATTGTATGACTCAAAAATTCACATTCATTTTAAGTAAACTTTCTAAAGACAATCTGTTTACTGAGATGTACACATATATCTAATATATCTGATAGATATGCACATATATGTCAGAAATAAACTCATACTATCTTACATAATGACAAAATATTGTTAGAACTTATATGGAAGGTTATGGGCTAGATATCAAGCAACAAAATAAAAAGGTTTGTATCCAGTTCTCTTTTGTAATTCTAGATATCCAAAGATGATCAATACAATAATCAAAAATTAATAAGCCAGCTAGGCCAGAGGTGGTACAGATCATTTCAGTGACCTAATGCAGAGTATATGAGCCTGGGGAAAATATTTCACAGCCAATGCAAAAGACAAGGTATGAAAATGGCACATGATTTCACATGCCGACTATAGGAGCTGGAGAGATGCCTTAGAAGCTAAGCATACATACTGCTCATGTAGAAGTCCTGCATTCAGTTCCTGCATCTTAGCACCTTAGAAGCTAAGCATGCATGCTGCTCTTGTAGAAGTCCTGCATTCAGTTTCTACATCTGCATCAAGGGGCTCACAACTGTCTGCCACTCAAGTTTCATGGGATCTGATGCCATCTTCTGATCTTCTCTGCATACACTTCCCACCCCAACATACTCATAATTAAAAATAATAAAACAAGTAAAAATATATTAAAATGCAAGCTATAAAAGACATCCCAATGCATTCATTTACTTGTTACTATTTGCAAGATATGATATAATTCTGAAAGAATTTTTTGCCCTCCTTTCTTCTTTAAAAGTTACTTTACTTATCAATAAGAAGAAAGGAGCAATTGCCTGGAAAATTCATAGACTTTTTATAGTGATCTGAAAACAGAAAGAACCATTTTTATTGGTTTTCAGAATAGATTTAGTGATAAATCAGTGATCCTTTACTTTCAAAATTAAGATGCTCTGGAATCCACTACCAAACATATGATTTGCCTAAATACAAGGAGTTAAACTGTGTATGGAGTTTGTGTAAGAAATAACTTTTAAATGTTAGACATTTAAGACACATGCATATCCATAAAATGAATGGATAGTATGCTTTTTTTTTTTTTTTTTTTTTGGTTTTTCGAGACAGGGTTTCTCTGTGCAGCTTTGCGCCTTTCCTGGATCTCGCTCTGTAGACCAGGCTGGCCTCGAACTCACAAAGATCCTCCTGCCTCTGCCTCCCAAGTGCTGGGATTAAAGGCGTGCGCCACCACCGCCCGGCTAGTATGCTTTTATATACATTTAAATTTAGTGAAAATTTAATCATGTTAGTCATATTTTGGAAACTGATTTAATTTTTTTCACCAACATATGTTTTAAGAACTTCATATAAAGACACAGTTAGATAAAGCTTAGGTTTGCTGGTCTACAGCTATCCCTACATGAATGTTCTGTCATCTGACGTTCCCATTTCTCTACTGGGGTACATTTAATTTGTTTTCAACTGTTGGTTATGCACCACGCTACGTTTTCATACATCTCTTTGTGAATATTTATATATCACTCCATAGTGATTAAATGAATAGGAAAGAACATAAAACATACATATTTGTGTTTACTTACCAGGCAACATCAAATTTCTCTCCAACATGTGCCAACTTACCTTCCTACAAAGTTTCCATTTATTTGTGTACTTAGCAATAATTGGTATTATGAGGGTTTTGCTGTTGTGTTTGTTTATTTTTTGTTTTGTTTTGGCAATCTTATGGCTAGAAACTTCTCTTTCTAAATGGTGTTTGTAAGACCAAATTACATTTTAATGAGTATTGATTAGTGAGGATGACTGTTCCTGTATGCAGTGCCTCCTGGGGTTCTTTTCTCCCGTGGATGTCGTCCATGTTTTTATCTTGAAGTTTTACTGTATATACAGATTTGTAGAAAATTTACCTCTACAGAATCTACATTTTAGCTCTGACCAAATGAAGCCCACTTTTTAAAACTTCAGCTTCGGGGATATTTTTAATCACTTGAAACATTGTTGGCTTTACTGAAATAAACATTTATCAAGAATCTTACTTTTTCTAATTTTTTTTGGAAATTTCATACATGTGTGTTATATTTATGTCATTTCTGCTCCTCCCTCCAACTCCTCTAGTGTTCTTCCACTCCCTCTAAAGTTCATGCCCTCTTTTTCCTATAATTTAATTATATATATGAAATATATGACTCCTACTGGGCTTGTTTAGTGATGCTCATATACATGTGTATTTAGAGGTGACCACTTTGGATTGGACAACCTATTAGGAGCTCCTGCCTGGGTAAGACTGAGCCTCCCTTTCTCAATACCCATTGATTTCCTATGGCCCTTCATCTGGGGGCGGAGCCTTGTGCAATGTCCCTATTTCTGTTGGCATGTTAACTGGTGCTATCATCCAGACAATAGAGATGCCAAAATGAGAATCTTACCTTTTGCCTTTGAGCTTTAGTATGTGATTCAATAAATCTTTGATTCTCAGGTTAAGGAATTATTTTTCAATCGTTTTAAGAGTTTTGAAGTTTTAATTCTCATAGTATGATCTTCAATTTCCCTAGAATGTATTTTGCTCAGAAACAGTTTTCTCATTTTGTTCTGATCCTGTATAGATAACCAACTGCCCTTTGACCATTTTCTGAAGTCCGTCCCTTGTCTATTTGTTTATAATGGCGTCTGCTACAATGCCAACTTTCCCTGAGTCTGACTCAAGGTTACTTATTGTATTACATTGATCTGTTTGTCTCTTCTTATATCAGTGATATTTGTCTTGGGTTTTGTGCTGCATTAAAGCTGGTATCTGCTCTTGGTATTCTACTTTTTGTTCCCTCAAAACTTTCTTTTGGCTTTGTTCATTCTTACATAGAGCATCAACTTTTCCTCACTGCATTCTGTGAAAACATTGTTGGGATTTTAATTAAAATAGTAACAATATATACCACATCATACTTAAATATCTTAGGAAAATGCGGACTTCTTCTATACTGAATCTTCTGTATTTATTTAGGGTTTGGGAGAACATTCTTAAAACATTTACATTTTTTTCCTTAAAGTTCATTTACATTTTTGTTATAATGAGTTACCATATCTGTGGAGTACTCTTTGTTATTATAGAAATATCTGCAATTTCTATTATAAGCTACATTGGTTAAAGTGTTTTCTGGAACACTAATGTATTTGCGTATTGATCTGAATTCTTTTTTCTGATAGTTAACTGTGTTCTTCTAATCAGATAGCATTCTAGTGAAGGTAAGTTTAGCTTTTTTATTTTGTTTTGTCTTTGTATTTTTAAATCTCTCCAATTTCCTCACTATATGCAGTTTATGAACCATGCCAAACCATAGGGGTGACAGCAGCCTTCCTTGCCTTCCTTTGGTTAGTGAAGATGACTGTCCCAACACTAAGCAGGTCATGTTGCGCTCCACTTAGAACTCCAAAATCTTCAGTCAATTGACCCTGAATTTAGACACCACCATATGAAGTTGTTTTATTTGGGGCAGACTGCTTGAGCCCATTTTTTTAATATCTGCAAAATGAAAATAACAACATTTATTTTAAAAACTTCTATGAGAAATAAATGAACATCTCTGTGCTCATGGATATAGAGGTTTGTTCCTATATTTATGTATGAATGTATATCTATATATTCAGATGTACACAAAATATTTAAGTGATGTCTAACTAAAGCTAAATATTTAATAATTACTTGATAGTTGTAAATACATTAGTATATTTATTGCATATTTTGTTAGAGAAACTTATTTTTGTTCCTACTTTCTCTAATGTTTCCTTTATAGTTGAGAGTTAGGTAAGTTTTCTTCCTGTTATGATAACAATATGTTTTTTGTTATTATTTTTCAAAAATAGTAGTATATATAGATGATAGATAGATAGGTAGATAGACAGGTGATAAATGATAGATAGATAGATAGATAGATAGATAGATAGATAGATAGACATCATCTTTACATTCCTATACTGACAACAATGTAAGAAAGACAACATTTTATGTTTATTATTGGGGATACTCTTGTTGATATACTATATTTGAAAATGTTTTTAAAAAACTGTGAAGTACAATTAATGTTTGAAAGTCTGTTTATGATTAATATATATAATTAGAAGATCTAAGGCATGTTTACACTCAAAAACCATCACTACAGTCATGAAAACAGTCATAGTCAATACCTTACAAAGTCCCCTGTATCTCTTGGTTTTAATTTCTGTGGGAAGAATATTCAACAGGAACTCTACTCTCCTAAAAAAATTTTCTTGCATAATACAGTTATTATAATTGTTGTATTGTTAAATGTATTCACTGTTATATAGCAACTCTGGAGCTAATCCATCTTAAATGCTATATTGTTGTTAGAGCAATTAAAGAATAAATCATTTTAAGCCAGCATAACCTGGTCAAAAACAGAGTGTTTGTTCATAAAAGGCTTTTCCATCACTTTTAGATCAAGTGATCCTTACAGTTATTGGTTCACATTTATGCTGAACATTTATGATTTCTCCAAGATAGGTTTCTAAAAGAATCAGAATCCTAAAGTATCTGTTTGAGTGTTGGGATTGGAGTTCAGGGTGCCATCTGATGTGTGGGAATGGCCTTTCTTCACTACAAAGTTCCAACTAGTTAAGGACTAATTTTCACTCTACACATACACAGAAATTATTTTATGGGAAGCCACTATGTACCCCATAAGTGACCCTGGGATGCACATAGATCAGTGCCTCCTAGAAACAAAAAGCCTTGCTTCAAAGCGTCCTTGATTTGCACTGATCACTGTTGATCCCATTATCAGGAAGTTGGACCATGTGCTAAGCATGTAGTCCTTGTAGCCAATGATTTTGTTCTCATTATTATCCCACATTTATAATCAACAGTTATAAGACTAGTTTGTATTGTGAGCACTTGGTTAATGTTTACTTAGGGACTCTAAATCTTTGGCTTTTGTTATGAGTTGTGATTTCCACCTTGCAAAATAGATGGAAGCTTTAAACTCCCATGCTCATGAGTGAGTCCTTATTTAGAGATGTAATTTTCAGATCAGATCATTAGGGTAAGACTTTGGTAAGGCTTAGAAGTATAGAAGGTTTTTATTTGATTATTTTTTGCTTATGTTTAAGACAGAATCTAACTATGCAGCTCAGGCTGGCCTTGAACTTGTGATCCTCCTGCCTGGACCTACAAAAAGTTAGAAGTATAAGTGTGTGCCCATATACCCAGCTTAAGTAGTATATTTTGAAAAAAAAAAATAAGATGCCAGGAATAGAGGGCAAAGAGTGTGCCATGGTAGAAGCAGAGGTTGGAGTAAAACATCTATGAGTCAGGGAATTCTTGTGGGCAACCACAAGAGTCTGGGGCAGCGACATTGAACATTATCCATCACAGCCCCAGAAGTAATCAACCCTGCTAATGGTGATTGTGAACTTCTAATTTCAGGAACTGTGGGAAAGTGAAACTCTGAGCTGTCCAGGTTATGTTATTTACTTTGAGTAGTCACACAGAATGAATACAGTCTAATAAGGCCCTCACTCCTCCCCCCTGCTCTCCCCTTTTCCTAAAGTCTCAAGGGGCTTGTAGCCCTGCAGGTCAATTCTCAGTCCTCTTGTCTGCTCTGATTTAACCTGGCCTGATCTCAGATAAGCCTTGAAGAAGAAGGCCATCTTGGCTCCCCTAGTTCCTGACTTGATTGTCTTTTGTCACAGCATGACAATACAAGCTGATATCTCTTTTCAGCGGAAGTATTTGATTCTGCAGTCTTGTATAGATTTATTTATTTGGGTTTTTTTGTTTGTTTATTCATTTATTGAATGTAAGGGCATCCTTAAAATGTTGTTAGCATCTTCCAAAACTCTTGATGAGGATGTTAGAGAAGAAACAAGTCTTTTGGGTCAGAGATGAATGGTGGCCCTTGAATCCTGTCCCTTGCCAATGGTTTCGCACAGAACTCAGGAAAATCCACTCAATTCACCTGTATCTGTATCAGAACATTGACTGACTTTTCTAGGATGTCCTGAAAACTCATATTGAATTAAAGCACAAGAGAATGGAAAGGATAAATGTAAAGGTTAAAAAGTTAAAACTGAACTTCATGATCAGAGAGGGAAGTTCAGTTCCTGATTAATTCACGTTACTCTCAGCTGTATACCATTCTCAAAGGATTCTTCACGAAACAGACTTTTTATTAAATCAGAGCAACAGAAAGTCACCTTTCAAGGCAAGATGGATATATCTTGTGCCAGTTTCAAATTATCCACATCACAGTCACCGTACTGATGATAATAAGATGGAGAACAGTTTCTCCTTCCAAACACTGCATATTCACATTGCTTTTCTCTCCTGCAGTATTTCTTAAAGATAGAACAGCCAGAATTCATCACGGTCCTAAGTCCTAATATATTACAGCTCCTAAGACCAGAGACAGACTCTGTGTTTACAGTAGCTGAGATGTCTTCTGTGCTTGAGTCTTGTGGGCATTATATCATTCAGGGAGGAGGATGGGTCATTGTAATTCATTTCGCATCTTAATTTATGTGGCTTAAAATTGTTTACCTTCAAGACTGTACAAATTGGGCCATCAAGCTCCTGCCTAGATCATGGAAGATATAAGTCATTTTCTTTGCTACTTTATTTCATGAGGAGGTTCTTCACTGCTGCTATATTCTGTGCCTGGGTTGAACACTGATATTGCATTACAACCCTCGGGTTAATTTTTATTTGTTAACCTTATTTTATTTGCTAATTTTATGTAATTGTAGTATAAGCAGATTTCTCTTGTAACCGAGACATTAGGAGAAAATAGTGACTCTCAGCAGCATCAGAGCATATTCTCTAAGTCAGAGGGGAGAGAGCTGGAGTGCTTACTCTTTGCAGTGGGAAGGCAGTACACACAGAGCTTGAGACTCAAGGGGAGGTGTAAAATGGGTTTGTGGAATCCCAGGTGTCTGCTTGCCCTTTCAGTTGTGTTTTTGGGTATTCTCCTTAGTTTAAAGGCAGACTAGGTTTCCATGCTTTTTTCTGGGTTTCCGTAGAGACTGTGCTTTATTAAGGCCAAGAAACAATGTGTGACTTGACCTCCTTTTCATAGCCAGCAGGAGATAAGTGAGTATGGACATCTGTCAGAGCTCTGGTCTCTTCTGGGAGCCATATGATTGTAAGTGGGAGACCTGCCTGTCCTCATTCCTCAGAGTTGCAAGTGTTGGATTCACTTACCATACAACCTCTTCTGGCCCCAAACCTTAAAAGAAAAACCTTGGACTGCTGTTGTGCAGTTCATTGACTTAGGTTTCTTTATCCTTTCTAGGCTTTGCTGAGGACTTGTGTCATCTCTCAAGTCTCATATCAAAGATTATAGTAAACAGTCCCAGAGGTTAGTTATTGTAGTAAGGAATGGCTGCACCTCTTGGTCATCAATGCTTATATGTAACATATATTTCAAAAGAGTTTTGGCTACAAACCTGCTGGGGGATGTTCTGTATGTCAAATGTGTTGCTCTGATTGGTTAATAAATAAAACACTGATTGGCCAGTAGCCAGGCAGGAAGTATAGGCGGGACAAGCAGAGAAGAGAATTCTGGGAAGTGGAAGGCTGAGGCAGAGAGACACTGCAAGCTGCCACCATGACAAGGGAGATGCAAAAGATACCGGTAAGCCACAAGCCACGTGGCAAGGCATAGATTAATAGAAATGGGTTAATTTAAGATATAAGAACTAGATAACAGAAGCCTGCTGCGGCCATACAGTTTATAAGCAATATAAGTCTCTGTGTGTTTACTCAGTTAGGTCTGAGAGGCTGTGGGACTGGCAGGAGAGAGAGATTTGTCCTGACTGTGGGCCAGGCAGGGCCAGAAAAACTCTAGCTACACAAACCTGTAAGTGGAATTTTCTTTTTCTCTTTTAAAGCACATAACCCAAAAGTTTGAATGAAAGATCCAATCACTACCAGAGTCACTAGGATGATTCTCAAACTTGAGTGTGCTTTCTCGTTTTCCTCGGGGGCTTGCTGCAATTGAACAGGTCCTGGCTTACCCCAGGAAGCACTGTTAGCTGGTGTATCTTATGCACCTTTGGACTAGCTTATCCTGAGGTACCCACCATCAGTTCCTTACTTTGTTACATGGGGAAACAATCTTCTGTCAGGACACAGAGTCTGTTGCTCCATCTCTCTGAATGAGGCAGCCTGTGGTTGTTTGGCCAGAAGAATACAGAACGAGTTACACAATAGTTTGAGATGACAGATTTACCTGTTTTTCTTGAAATTCATACCATGGATGAAGTGACCCATGACTGAGATGTCTAATGACCCTAAGACAATCATGTTGTAAAGAAGCCAAAACTGGCAGTCATTGGGGTGTTGCAGGGGAGATGTACTTATCCAAATTCAGTTGCTCCTCTCATTCCATCTCAGGGGCCAAATAGATAAACAAAATCTTCCACTAACTCTATCCCTAGCCATCATGAAATCATGACTGCAAGATTCCACAAGTGAGAATCACTTCAGCTGAGATCTAACAGCCCCCAGAAACACAGGGTAAATAAAAGGAGAATTTTCAAAGCCACTAGAGTTTGGAAGTATCTAGTGGCAAATAGAGTCTCACATAAGTACCAATATGTCAGACTTTGAGATATACAGTGCCAATCAAAGATGCTAAAGCATTTAATATTTTCAGGCTATGAATGACCTACAAAACTTTTACCTATTTTTTGTCATTGACCAGATCGTCCACAGTTTTCATTACATCTCTTTGAAATGTTCTACCCACTGTTTAACATATTCCTATACCTAGTTCTTAGATTTGCTCTTGTAAGACATAAAGAATTTTAAAGCACATGGGTAGCACATGGCTTCCCATGATTGGCTGCTAGCTTGATTGTTCAGTGTGAACATCGCCCTGGATTTTATTCTGGGAAAAAACCAAGTAACAGTTTATGTGCAGTGAGAACAGTTCTATCATTTGATTTTCCTTTCACTGTCATCACTTTTAGCAAGTGTGGAAGACATACTATGTCCATAGATACTGATGTTCTCTAAAGCCCTCTTTACTTGAAGTTTCTCATGAAACTTTCGATCCCCACTCTAACGGCTGCCCCTCCCATCCACGTACTTTTCTGCCTTTTGAATCATTTGATCTCAAAAAGCGCAGGTAATCAAGTTCTATGAGGTCAATGTTAGAGATGTTTCCTACCAGATTTCTGTCTCATACTTATGCTCCATGAACAAGCTTAGGATGTTAGGCACTAGCTTAGTTACCATGGTAAAGAGGCCTGTCTGCTTTGATTCTAGAATAGCACAGCAGTTTAGTCAGCAATGCAAGCAGACACTTCTTCACATAAACAACATCCTGGGGGAAGCCACTGTCACACAGAGTCCTCCTCACACTTTATTCAAAAGCCACTTTTCTTTTGTCCGTAAGAGCAGAGACTATATACGATATCTTATTTATAATTTACATATAACATAATATGCACTAATGACAACTTTTAAGCAAATGAGGTTACAACAGAATGGAAATTATAATAATTTCATTTATATCCCCAAGAGAACTGTCTTATACATCCTTCTGGGAACTGCCAGTCTGATTAAGGGAAGGAGGTAGGGCTGATGTCCTGTCCTCATCTTTTCTGTGCTGCAGCACCACATTATTCTTAAATCCACCCAGCTTTTTAATGCTTCCATGATTTCCTCACACAAAAAATAATAATAAGTAGTCTTCATTATAGAAAATGTCAAGGACATGCAAAAGTAAAGGATCTACTACAACTAACTCTCCCTTTCCTGGTATCTCATTCAAGACTTATAAAACAATGATCAATGTTATTTTTATACTCCCCTGTGTTAGATTTCCAATGCTACAATAGAATTCCTGTTGTAAACAACTTAGGAGAAGAAGAAGAAAAGAAGAAAAGAAGAAAAGAAGAAGAAGAAGAAGAAGAAGAAGAAGAAGAAGAAGAAGAAGAAGAAGAAGAAGAAGAAGAAGAAGAAAGAAGAAGAAGAAGCAATAGTTTATTTTATTTTGTGGTTTCAGAGGCTTTGATCTCCACTTGTCTGATTCCATTGACTGGGTACTTCCCTCCCCTTGGATCTCATCTCTTTTCAGCTCTGTTTTAGGCTGTTCAGTCATGAATAGGGCTTCATCTCCTAACACTGAACTAGGCTAGTGGTCCTAGATTGTGTAAGAAAGCTGGCTAAGTACATGCTAGAGAGAGTGAGTATCAGCATCCTTCTGAAGTATTTGAGTTCCTGCCCCAACTTCCCTCAGTGATGTACTGAGACCTGGAAGTGTCTTTGGTCATAGTAGCTTTTGGTCATGGTATTTAGTACAGCAAGAGAAACCAAACTAGAATACTGGTCATTTCCTCTGGCCTCTTTTCTCCCTGACTAAATGGCTCAAATCAAGTATTTGCTAAAAATAACAAGAGTAAACATCTATATTTCCTTGTCTTCCAGGACATGATAACACATCACTGTTATAGTACTTACCTTAGTTTTAGTACCACTTGATAAGCTTTTAGAAGCTGAATAGTGAAGAATTTAATGAACTGGTAACTGTGCCACAGGGTCTAACCTGTGCTAACGAAGTGTGGAAGTCACAACTTTATTTGTTCAGTCTCCTAGTCGCAGTCCCTAAATCTTAGAACCATTAAATCAAAGTTATTCTGTTGATAAAAACAATGGATTTCCAGATCCTTCCATCATCTTCCCCATGAGTTCTCCTCAAACAGGAGATGAACAGGAAAAGCCCAACTCCTCAGTGAGTTGAAATTCTCAGTCTTAGACAGGAGTAAAGGCAGCTGTCTCCCAGGAGACATCTCCAATTTGGGGATTCTTAACAGAAATGAGCATTTCTCCCGTAAAGCATGTGCTAAGTAAGAGTCAGGTTGCTGGGTGCCACCCCCAGACTTCAGGATCAGTATCTGGTGGCACCACCCACAGCTTTATTCCATGATGCTGCAGCA
Organism: Peromyscus californicus insignis; assembly: GCF_007827085.1. NCBI lineage: Eukaryota > Metazoa > Chordata > Mammalia > Rodentia > Cricetidae > Peromyscus > Peromyscus californicus. The sequence continues at coordinate 168,179,409 of NW_026294573.1, read as the reverse complement.
GTACCCACAAATCTGCATTTTAAGCAAGTTGTCAGGTGGTTCTGATGCTGCTCTTGTGGGCACCACACTTTGAGAACTGTACTGTGAGACATTGCCAAATGTCTCACGACACAGCAAACTACAGCGGGACAAAGAAGGGAACGACAGCTGCAAATTCTGGAAGCCCTCCAACCTTAGTCACAGACCTGCCAGGTGAGGAGGAGGAGGCTAAAGTCTCAGCTCTGTCAGACTCAGTTACCATATTACCAAGTTACTGATGGTATCCAAATAGTCTAGAGAGAGCCATTTATGACAACACTAGGGAGAAGGCACAGTGCTTTATAAAAGATCTGAAGCCATGAAGAACTGAGATATGGATGGGTAGGCTTCAAAGTTCATGGGTACAAAACAGTCCTCCAGGAAAGTTGACTTTACATAGTATGGCTGTTATTAGTAGGAACAATTGTTAGATTTGAGGACAGTCATTCGGACGCCCATTGGAACGTCTCCCTGTTTTACTACTCAGTATCCTCTGTCATTACCTGCTCCTAATATTGGGAGGAAATAGTTTTTACTGAGGTTTCTAAAATGTTTGATAATGGGATTTTTTGTTTTTTATTGCTTTGATAATGTGTTTTCTCAATAAAAGTTTAGAGTAAGTAAGTAAGACTAAGTAAAAAACCAAATTCCCACATTGTATCAAATAATAATCCTGTGTGGGTGAATAGAGAACTAACTTTAATTTAAAGAAATCTCCTTTATAAAGTTTTTATTTTCCCAGCAACTTTCCCAGTACTTTGGACAGCTGAAAAAAATCTTTCCTCTAGTCAACACTCTTTGTATGATACTCACTGAGAGATGGGCAAATGTTTGGAGTTTTACCAAAGCTGAAAGACAGAAGCCAAAGGAAACAAAAACAGCCTAACAAAGAGAAGGTGTCTTATTAGTCAATCATATAGTGATTTGATTTTGAACTTGGTTTGACCATATCCCACAAACTCATGCGTTGGAAGCCTGATCCAGTGTGGTGTTGTATTAACAGAAGAATCTTGACTTTGATTTAGTTTTTAGAGGAGTGGGCTCTTATTGATAGTAATCACATGATCTCACATGGGCGCCCAGCATGGTGCCATCCATCCTGTTTGATATTCTCAGAAGTTCCAGGACAATGAACCTAAACAAAACTCACAAGGCAACCAGCTTTCGGCACTTCGTTCTAACTACAGAAAATGAAGTACGACTCGAATGTCATTTAGCAGTAGTTACTAATGTGTCCATGAACACTATGGGCAGCCAGGCAGCTCTGCATACTTGGAGAAAAGAAGTGAGTAAATGATGAGAGTAGATTCCTCCTAACATGTGATGTAAATCGCAGTATATCATCTGTCCTGAGATACAACAATTATCTTCCCTGGGGATGAACTGGGAAAGCTGTCTGAGATCATGTGGTCTGGGTGTTTCTGTAATCTCGACATTTAGGAGGTAGGCAAAAGGATGGTGAATTTGAGGCCAGTCCAGGGTTCACAATAGTATTCTGTCTCAATACATCAGGAACTGAGGGTGTAACTTGCAAAGCATCCACAAGCCCAGAATTTCATCTCAAGTGTTCCAACAAAAGAAGAAAACAACAGCAATAAAAATACCAATGAACTTTCACTGCTTTGCCTTGAGGACAGTTGCTGATACCTGGTCTGTCCTTCAGAGGCAGTTTCCAATCTCCCCTCCTTTTGTGTGATTTTTTTCTATTAAACTGAACTGCATGAAATTGTCAGATTGAGCAAATTTTTTGTCCTTCAAAAATAATTTCATGTAGCACAAACATAATTTATCAGGAACAGTGCCATATGTCATGTATATTTATGAACTTGTTTAATTTCTTTGGATTTAAATTCTTGCAGGAAAATCACTTGTAAATTACATTAGAATTTTTTAAATAAACAAATGTATTCATGTATCTTAGCATCAGATAAAAGATCTAGACAGACTTAGAATACCATTGGAATCCTATGAGTCACCCAAGTAGTTTTTCTTTTTCTGTTACAAAGAGATTGATTATGGGATGACCAACCAATTACAGAAGAAATTTGAAACATAAATTTCAAACAGAAAAGGGAAACTAAATTCTTATAAAAACTTCACATTTCACTTTATAATAATCTTCAAAAATATAGAACAGATTTTGTTTTTTTTTTTTTTTTGGTGTTTCAATTTGCCAGGTTTTTTTTTATTGTTTTAGGCTTATTTATTTTATTTTATTTTTTTTAATTTTAATTTATTTTGCAATACAATTCAGTTCTACATATCAGCCACGGATTCCCTTGTTCTCCCCCCTCCCATCCCCCTCACCTTCCCCCCAACCCCTCCCCCCCTTCCCATCTACTCCAGGGCAAAGCCTTCTCCACAGCCACAGACTGAGGTCAACCTGGTAGACTCAGTCCAGGTAGGTCTAGTCCCCTCCTCCCAGGCCGAGCCAAACAATCCTGCATAGGCCCCAGGTTTCAAACAGCCAACTCATGCAATGAGCACAAGATCTGGTCCCACTGCCTGGATGCCTCCCAAACAGATCAAGCCAATCAACTGTCTCACCCATTCGGAGGGCCTGATCCAGTGGGGACCCCTCAGCCATTGGTTCATAGTTCATGTGTTTCCATTCATTTGGCTATTTGTCCCTGTGCTTTATCCAACCTTGGTCTCAACAATTCTCGCTCATATAAACCCTCCTCATTCTCGCTAATTGGACTCCCAGAGATCCACCCAGAACCTTGTCATGGATCTCTGCATCCAGATCCCTCAGTAGTTGGATGAGGTTTCTAGCACATCAATTAGGGTGTTTGGCCATCCCATCACCAGAGTACGTCAGTTCGGGCTGTCTCTCGACCATTGCCGGCAGTCTGTTGTGTGGGTATCTTTGTGGATTTCTTTGGGCCTCTCTAGCACTTTGCTTCTTCCTATTCTCATGTGGTCTTCATTTACCATGGTCTCCTATTCCTTGTTCTCTCTCTCTGTTGTTGATCCAGTTGGGATCTCCCGCTCCCCCAAGCTCTCTTTCCCTCGACCCTCGCCTTTCATTACCCCCACTCATGTCCAGGCTGTTCATGTAGATCTCATTCCATTTCTCTGTCATTGGGCGATCCCTGTGTCTTTCTTGGGGTCCTGTTTTCCAGGTAGCCTCCCTGGTGATGTGAGTAGCAGACAAGTCATCCTAGGGGAACTCTCCTCCACTGCTGGTGGGAATGTAAGCTTGTACAACCACTTTGGAAATCAATATGGCGCTTTCTTAGAAAATTGGGAATCCATCTCCCCCAAGATCCAGCTATACCACTCTTGGGCATATACCCAAGGAATGCTCAACCACACCATAAGAGCACTTGTTCAGCTATGTTCATATCAGCATTGTTTGTAATAGCCAGAACATGGAAACAACCTAGATGCCCTTCAACTGAAGAATGGATAAACAAAATGTGGTACATATACACAATGGAATACTACTCAGCAGAGAAAAACAATGACATCATGAGGTTTGCAGACAAATGGATGGATCTAGAAAAAATCATCCTGAGTGAGGTAACCCAGACTCAGAAAGACAAACATGGTATGTACTCACTCATAGCAGGATACTAGACATGAAACAGATTTTGTTTTTTAAAAAAAGCTTAGAAATAAACCTAGAAACGAGAATCCATATTCATTCATTCATTTCCCATTATCCACCCAGCTGGCATTTGGGTGTCTGTCTCATGCCTAACATTGTTTACTGACTAAGTTTAAGTGCCTTTCAAGACAGAGGAGTCCTTTGTCACTGGATTCACTTTCTATTTCAACCACGTTGCCCTTACAGAACACACCAGTGACTCAGTTATACAAATGGCTAGCAAATGACCCACAAGCCACACACATACATTTTCCGTGATTATTTTATGTATTTAACTTAATTTTTTTATTTCATTTGTTCCTTTGTACTCTAGTACCTTCTTTTTGTAGCTTCCTTGCCTCCCTGTACCAATACCCTCAGTGAAATGTTACATATGCACATAACAAGCAGAATTCTTGTTTTTTTCCTTTATAACATGTTCTTGAATTATACTATCCTATAAAAGGCTGTGCACTGATATGTATAACTTAATGAATGTATGGGTAAAGCCATCACTGTCATTGTGGCTATAGTTACATCCATGATATCTCCAATGTTTCCTCCTGCCCCTTCAGGGTGATATTGTATGTGTTGTTGAACACTTAAGAGCCACAGTGAAAGATTTTAAAATAAGTAGTACAGCATATTAATCCACAGGCACTGTTTTAATAGCTCTCTATCATTGTAACAAAAAAAAGCCTCAGACAAATCGCTTATAAAGAGAAAAACTTTATTTTGCTTCACAGTTCCGGAGGTTTCGGTCCAGGAACAATTGACCCGAGCTAAGGCAATTCACCATGGCAAGAGCTTGTTGGGGGACAAGACTGCTCACCTCATGGGTGGAAGCAGAAGACAGCAAGGAAGGCATCAAGGACCTGGTGATTCCTTTCAAAGGCATGATCCTCAACAATCTAAAGATTTCGCACTGGGGCTCAGTTTTCATTGCAACAACCTTCTAACATTATTACTTGAGTGATCAAGCATATGCATATGTGTGTATGTGTGTGTGTGTGTGTGTGTAAACATTATTTATATAATACATATATAATTGCTTTTATTTTCAAAGGTATTTAATTGAAAGAAAACTGTATCACTTCCCCCTCCCTTTTCTCCCTCCAGCCCTTCCCAGATGTCTTCCCTCCTTCACCCCTTCCCTTCCTCCCTCTCTCCTTCCCTCCCTCCCTCTTCCTCTCATTCCTCCCCACTCTCAAGCTGATAGGGTCTTTTTCTTTAGCCATATTTGTTACATATATATGTGTGTATGTGCACAGATACACACAGACACACACATACACAGACACACACATACCTGCTGAATTTGTTTTTGTTGTTTACGTGTATATGGTTTCAAGGCTTACTATACTGCATTGGGCAGCTAATAAGGGAGTTCATCCCTATGAAAGGGTAATTCTCCTTCTTCCAGAAATCAGTGGTGCTGGGTCCTGCATGGCTGGGGTCCTGGACCTGGGCTAGGGGTGGCGAGGGAATGAAGAAAGGACAGACACACATATAGAGAAGCTGGGACTAGGTGGTGCTCTTTATTGCTGTCGCTCCTGCAGCAAGCTGAACCTCAGCTCATTTGTTAGGTACGGCACAGGGGGAGGGGGCAGTTATTATTATGTACGGTACAGGTGGAGGCGTTAGTGAGTCTAGACGGGAGGTGTCTACAGGTGAGTGGGTTCTCAGGCTGTAAGTATTTGTGAGGAAAAAGCTGAAGTTGCTAATCTTTGCATAAATGGAATAATCGTTCAAAAAACTCATCCTGGGACTCCCAAGCAAAGCTTGGCCATTCCTTTTGAGCCTGGCTTGTATGGGAAAGGCTTTGCCAATTTCTCATGGTCCAGTTGGTCTTAGACTCCTCAACAGGCTTTGCCATGTCCAACTACACAGTCACTCGGGACTTCACTCACCCAGAGTTTCCTCTGGTCCTTACATAATAGTTACCTGTTGTCCGTCGTCTAAGGTTGGGACCCCAAACTATTCCCCCCTTGTACATTAACATGTCCAGTAACATTGCTGTTGTTCCGGTCTTGTTTATGCAGCCATTTCTAGGAGAGTCTGTGTCACAGCAGATTTCCTGATATTCTGGGTCTTTAAAACTCTCTTCCCTCTCCAGGAGCTGGGCTCTAGATGTATCCATTAGGTCTGGGTTCTCCACATTCTGTTATCTCTCTATTGTGTCCAGTTGTGATCTTCTGTGATGGTCTCCATTTTCCGTAAAGAGACGCTGCTTTGATGAGAAATGGTAACTACAGTTGTCTGTGGGTATAAGGATGAGGCAGAATGTAGTAAGGAATTATGATGGTCTAACGAAGTGGTGGCAGTAGATTCTTCCAAGGTCCATGACTTCACCAGGAGGCTGGCTAGGTTTCTAGTACCAGGCATGATTTCCCTCCCATGCAATTAGGTAACTGTTGGTTTATACCAGCATGTGACTGTCAGGTTTTGCACCTTTATGCATATCTTACCATGCTGGTAGTTGTCCTGGTTCATAGGTATTTCAGCTGAGTCAAGCTGGTTAATTGTCTCCCTCCCTTGGCATCTTTCACAGTATTTTCTGGACTCATGGTAGCTAGACCATAGGAAAGAGGCCTTCATGTCAGATCCAGCTTGAGGCATCCAAGTCATGTGTCCTAAGTGTGTTGTGTCTTCAGCAATGGGGGTCCACCCTCAACCACTGAGAGGCAAACACGTGCTGCAGAAATCATCCATATTGTTTTGGTAGTCAGTTGGACCACTAAGGGGGTCAAGTCTTTAACACATGGGATGTTAGGGGACATTCAAGACCCAAACTTCAGCAGACGCTGTGCTGTGTTGTGGAGCCCAGAACTCTGATGCTGAACCCTAGAGTTTATGCCACTCCTTCTTCTTTCTAGACCTGGATCACTTTGATTAGAAGAATAGTTACCAGGAACATAATGAAGTCCATTGCGTGCTTTTATACAATCTGGATTCTTCAGTGTGATATACATTAAATTATTTGGGGAACTAAAATTCCTTAATAATAGACTGTTGTTCACAACATGGTTCTGCACATTTTACACCATATCCCCATATGTTAAAAGAAGTCTAATTTTCACCTGTCTCTACGGTTAAAAGGAAATGGATTTTTCTGACCCAGTGATTCTTGAACAGGGGTAATTTTACCCTACCCCTTTTCTCCCTCTGTGTTATCACTTAGAAACATTTGGCAGTGCCATGGGCGTATCTGGTTACCAATAATGGCACCTGGTGGCTGGAAGCAAGAGTCTGATGCTGTGCCCAGTGCTACAAGCTCTACATTGGCTTCCATGCTGCCTCTTCTCTCCCCACTCAACACAGCTTCCTGACCAGATTCTCAAAAGTGCCCAGTTGAGAAAAACCAGTTCTCATTAAGACAAGAAATTGTTCTATTCACAAGTTACTTTTTTTGCCTCTGTACCTCACTAAAAGTTTGGCTGTCTCCATTTATCCAACCATTCATTTGTTTCCTTAAAAAAAAAAACAAAACTCACAGTGAAGACATCAATAGAAGATACAAAGATATCAAATAGATACGTCTGACCTTAAGATCCCATCTCTATCTGTCTAGGCTACTCTATATCTAGTTGGAGACTTATTTGGCTTTCTGAGAAAGAGAGTGACCAGTGGGTACATTCCTCAGAAAATGACAACAGGACACTCCTCTCTACTTCTAGTGGAATGTGAGTTTTGACAATAGAAATCTGGTTCTGAATTCTTTGGAGGCGAAAAACACAGTTTTATTGTTCAAAATGCATCAAAGGCAGAGCTGTGTGGGGGTGAGGACAGGCAAATACGACCCTTTGTGATCATAATGTGGGGAAAATGTTTGGCTTAATAGCAGGTTACAAAATAGACTTCTTAATCTAAAAACGATAAAATCTCCTGAACAGGGCCAGGCTGATGCTTCAGATAATGAACCAATGAGGCAATATTTATCCACATTGCATGTGCTGGGAGAAATCTAGCAAGTAACCCTTTCATGTCCACAGAAAGTAATGTCTAAACTTTGAAAGGGTGCAGTTCTTCCTCATTGCACCAAAAATGGAAAACCAGACCAAGAAGAAAATGAGTCAGTCTTGTGGAATTAAAGCTATGTGAGCAGTCAAACATAGACAATCCTTAATTGACATTGAAGGAAGAATGTACAGACACAGAAAAGGTAAGTGTGAACAAAGAAAAGTTGCGGTGTGCTTTCAGCATTGACAACTACTGCACATACACTATATGTGTGTGTATATACATGCATGTGTAGATCCCAGTGCATGTGCCTATACATGTGCATGTGGGTGTATATGATGCTGTTACAAGTTCAACCTGAAATATCTCTCATAGATTCATGTTTTCAATACCTAACATCCAGCTGACAAGGCTGCTTTGAAAGGCTGTGGAACCTTCAGGATGTGGAGAAAAATTTCCAGTGGGCAGAAATTGGCTTTTGAGCTTGTATCCTGTTCCCTGATTCAGCAATCACTCTTTAATTCCTGGTCCACCATGATGTTGTACCTTCTGCTACATGCTCCCACAAGGTGAGTTGAGTTGCTCATGATGATGCACTGAAACCCAAATCAATCCTTATTCCCTTAAGTTGCTTCTGTTAGACACTGTGGTCAGTGTGAACAATATACATGTAGCTACCATAGCTGTGGGACTTTACTTTGGATGAAGTTCTACATGTTAAACCTTCAGTCATCACACTGGTACTATTGGGAGGTGCATGATCCTTTAGATGGTATTTATGGGAGATTCTTAAGTGCTGGGCCATACCTAGTGTGCAAAAAATCCCAAAATTCAATCTTCAGTCGTGAATGGAGAGGGAAAAGGAGAGAATGTGTCTAGTTCATCTTCCTGGAGAGGGCCGTAGAGAGGGAGTGTATGCCTACACACGTGGTCTCAGCACATCTGAGACTCCTTCAGAAGTTCCCTGTTCTCGCTGTACTTGGCTATAGGGCTCACTTAGGTCATTACTTTGAATTGAAGGAAGAATTTGTTCCTCATGCTAACATGACTGATTCGGGAACTCTTTCACTAAATGCTCCACCGATCATCTACTTTTCTAGAAGATTCTGAGAAACAGAAGAGTTACACGTGAATCTTAGAAAAACTTCATGTTGGTTCCTAGGATTTTCTTCTTTAGGAGAATATCTTTGTCCAGATATTTGCCCAGCGGGGCTGCTCAAGATATTGGGACCCCTTCAAATGCTATGATGGGAAGTGGAGGGGTCTTCAAAGGTGATGGTCCCCATTCATACAAGTTTTCTTCCTGAGTGGTTCTTGTGTATGAACCTGGTGAGTGTTCCACAGGTACTTCTGGGGATACATGCTCTGGAGACCGTAATTACTGGATTGTATTTGCAGGCATCTTCCCATGTCATCTTGGGTCAACGGATTCTCAAACCTTCCTTTTTAGCACTTACGAATAATTTGAATGAGGAACTTGCCTGGCTTTGGTGGAGCCCTCTGGGTGAACAAAGGGACAGCAAATGTTGTGCTGGCTCCATGTCACTGAAGATGTCCCTAGAAACCAGCAGAAATTGCAAACTGGAAATTTGGCTCCTTGTCCTCGCTCCTTCCCAAAACACCACAGCTGCTCTCTGCTCTCCCCAATTTGAAATAATGAGTTGTCCAAAAAAGCACTTTGACAGCATCCACGAGAACAGCGCCTCATCCATAAATTGAGGAAGCACAAATGGGCAACGCTTAAAATCCCATTAGGACTCCCCTGAGTCACCCATCTTCCTGCCTCCTTTTAGCCTCGACTGTGCAACTTTAGCTCAGTGGGTTTCTAAATTGTCTGTTAATTTTAGCTGTTTCCAGATAGCCATATTCTAGGTGAATCATCAGGAAAACTGAGGATAAGAGCAAATAGCACCCTGCTCCATTGTGAACCATTTAATCATCTCCTTAAAGAAAAGACAGCCAGGGCACCTCTCCATTACATGGGTGTTTCTGGATAATACAGAACTTGTATATATGTGTGCAATGATATTTTTAGAAGTACTCTATTAGTCAGACTCATGTCACTACAACAAACCATGTGAGACACGTTACTGATGAAAAGTTTACATCATCTTCTCCTAGAGGTTCAGCATCATGGTCCTGCATTGGGTCGGTTCTGGTGAAAGGGGTGGATAACAGCTGTGTGTGTGTGGGGGGGTACCTGATGGATCGCATCTCAAACTGCTTCCAAGAGAAAGAGGGTGAGACCGAGGATCCCCAGGCACCTTTGGGAGCACAGTCTAGCTACATTCCCGATCTACATTACCACTTTATGAGAGGGAGACTATTCCTTTAGATGGGCTCTAAGCAGGATATTTTCCCTGGAACTTTTGTCAGAGAGGCTAAGAGTCATGGGGGTGACAGTGGCCGGATGATAAGAAAAGCTATGGAAAGAATTCTGGATTGAGTTGGAAAAATCACAAAGAGGGAAGAAAATTCTAGAAAAGAAAATTCCATAGGAATGAATGAACAACATACTCCAGAAAAAAAATATTAACAATCAAGTTAGACAAGGGCTAAACATGGATCCTTTGCTCTGGCAATGGTGAGGATTGAAAGGGGAAGTCTGGCATCATACCTGGAGCAAAAGACTATTTTGAGTAGGTTTTTATGGTATGATTAGTAATTCTAAGCACTTTGGGGAAGCTGTGCTGCAGAAAGGGACAAAGGCATTAGGAGGATGGTAGCGACATGCAAAGCAAATCCAATGGAAGAAAGTTTTGAGCTGGAAAAATACTGTAATTGCACACTATTGGGAATTATCCGGTAAAAAAGTATGTTTTCCATCTTGCAAGCACATTGAAGAGATAAGTTTGGACAGAAAGAACGAGAGAATGGCTCTGGAGGCACTTACTTGATAAAGGACCCTGGGATCCCAGTATTGTTGCTGCCACTACTGCCACCAGCTAGCTTCAAACCGCCATCATCCATACCTCACAGAAGGCATAAGTGCTGTCTTATTTAGGGTTTCTATCACTGTGATAAATAGAACACCATAACCATAAGCAACTTGGGGAGGGAAGGTTTTATTTGGCTTACACTTCCATATCACAGTCCATCACTGAGGGAAGCCAGGGCAGGAACCTAAGGCAGGAACCTTGAGGCAGGAATTGATGCAGAGGCCACGGAGGAATGCTGCTTGGTGGATTACGCCCTATATCTTGCTTTCCTTACTTTCTGATACTATCCAGGACCACTTGCCCAGGGGTATCACCTTTCACAGTGATCTGGGCCCTTCAACATCAATCACCAATCAAGCAAATGCCCTACAGACTTGCCCCCTGGCCAATTTTGTAGGAGAATTTCTCAATCAAAGTTCCCTCTTCTCAAATGACTCTAGCTTGTGTTGCATTGACAAAAAATCTAACCAGGATAAGTGCCTAACAATCCTTGTCTCTGCACTTTACTCCAGGTCATCCTATTCTCAACATAGTCTTCAGAGGGAGAACTCTAAAGAAACTGTCAGAGCAGAGTACACCCTTGATGCAAACCCTGCTCTGGATCTCTTTTGCTCCGTAGTGTTGATGTCCGGCTAGAGTACACAGGACTTACCATGTGACCCACAGTCCTCTCCCAAGATTCTTGACCTTTTGCTCTCATTCAGCATTGCCAGGTGCCCTCTTGCCCCAGAGCCTTGATTTGCTGTAACCTCTGTCTGAGACACACATAGCACAGATACCACCATAGTCAACATCCTGTCTTCCTTTAACCTATTGTCCATATATTACCTTCCCAAAGAATCCTCACCAACCACTTATTTGAAATGTAATACAGCCCTTCAATCTCATTCTTCTTATTATTCTTACTGTGCTTAGATTCTTATTTTATTTGATTTTTTTAAAAAAAGATTTGTTTATTTTATGTGTGTGGTGTTCTACTTGTGTGTATTTCTGTACAGTGTCTGAGGAGGCCAGAAGAGGGTATCAAATTCCTTGGAACTAGAATTATAGGTGATTGTCAGTCACCATGTGGGTGCTGGGGCTCAAATCCCAGTCCTCTGGAAGAGTAACCAATGATCTTATCTGCTGAGTCATCCCTCTAGACTCTATGTTTTAATTTTTATATATTTACTCCCTTCAAAACTATAATGTAATTTTCTGTTTTGTTGTATTTCTAGTGTGTTGCCTTTCTTCCCTAATTATTAAGTGAAACCCTGTTGAGTCCTGTTCATTAGCCAAGCTCAAGCTCCTTAGACATTCCTATCATGTAGTAGATAGTCAATAGATATTTGTTACATGAATCAATGTATTTAGTGAGCTTGCTAAGTATTTATGAATAAGAAGTCCATCGTGCCTGTTTGTCTCAAGTCAATACATTATACTTTGTAAGTCTCATTATAGGTGTGTCTGCTAAGCTGAACAAATTTATTTAAAAGCTGAAAGAAGCAAATGATATATATGCATGTATATATGTACATATGTATATGTATATATGTGTGTGTGTATATATGTGTATGTATATATCCAACTTTTTGCATTCATTTTAAGACACATCCATCAAATAAATATTTATAGTAACCCTCATATGTGCTTCAGTTAAGCTTTCCAACTGTATTATAAGATCAATGTTTTCATCCTCATTTAATTGTTAAAAGAAATGAAATTTGGAAGACATGTGGCTATCTCAGATTTTTATTAAAGAGTAAAATGTTGAAAACTAGGTTTCAATTGTGTATTTTCTTGTTAGTTTTATTATACAGAGAAATGGCATTTGTTGCATCAAAATTGTAATTAGAAATAGAGGAAATAGGACCTGGGAGCTTGCTTAATGGGTGAAGTACTTGCCACTCAAATGTGAGGACCAGTGTTCAATACTCCAGAACCCAAGTAAATGCCAGGTGGATATGGTGGCTTGCTTTTAATCACAACACTAGAAGACAGAGATGGGGAACCCTGAAGCAAGGTGGCTATCCAGATACCCTGTATTGGGAAGCTCTGGCTTCATTTGAATTGACTCAGTGGGTCAGGTGGAGAGTGATGGGGGCAGATTCTCAATGTCCACCTTGGTCTTTATACTCATTCACACATGTGCATGTGCATCCACACATGTGATCCTCCACATACACAGACCTGCATTTACACATGAAATAACTGAGGGAAAACTTGAGTAAGTTAAGACATTTTATGTTGGTATATTGCAAGTATTTATTATCTATTAAAATTTAGCTGACTTAATATCTGCCTATACATGCATGTATATATAAGTTTATCAAGTAGTTACTAGATTAGACATAGTGCTAGTAGCTATTATCTCATTTTTATCCCATCTATCCCAAACTTACTATTAAATTATTCCCCTTTATGAGAAAACTGAGGTTCTGAGAGATAAAAGCAGAGGAAGTCGCATTATAAACCTCAAATTTATAATTACATAATCAATATTCCTGGATATTACAACACACATTTTCCTTCTTCAGTTAATAACAGCAAGCTCAATTAACCTAATCAGATGATATTTGGAAAGAAATTTAAAAGTCTCTGGATTATTTTGCTTCATCTCTAAAAACCAGATGCTTATTGCCTGAAGTGCCTTTTGCTGTACTCAGCTGTGAGGCTGGAAGTTGAGCAGATCTGCTCTTTGAGGCTACAGGTGGAGCAGGTCTGCTCTGTGAGGCTGCAGGTTGAGCAGGTCTGCTCTATGAGGTTGCACTTTGATCATGATTGCTTTATGTGGCTGGAGGTTGAGCCTGTCTGCTCTGTGAGGCTGCAGGTTGAGCCTGTCTCCTCTGTGAGGCTGCAGGTTGATCATGACTGCTCTATGAGGCTGGAAGTTGAGCAGGTCCATCTTGAAAGGCTGGAAGTAGATCACGTCTGCTCTGTGAGGCTGGAAGTTGAGCGGGTCTGCTCTCCTGGACACAACTGGCACACTCTTTGGCTGCAGTGGGATTAGTGGCTCCAACAGGACACTTCATATCAGATATTATAGGGTCTATGATGCTGTAGAAACATACCTCAGGTGGATTCCTGGGGTCTGAGTCCAGCAAAGCAATGGTACATTTTTAAGAGGTGTTTTTGTATCCACTACCTTCTTTTAATGTACAGTAGAAACTCCTTCATTGATCAAAGTGTTTTCTACTCTTGGCTGTTGTGTTAGTTACACTCTTTCCCTGGGATTAAAGGATCTGAAGGAAAGGGGGAAGGATGGATTTTGGCTCATGACTTGGGAGAGGTTTAATTCTATCAGGGGAGGAACACATGTAGCAGGAGCAATTCTGTCTGGGCAGAATGAGCATGAGGTGGTGGTGTCTCACACAGCTGCAGACCGGGAAGCCTGCAGTACAGGTGAGGACTCTAGGTGCGTATTATCTTCAAAGGCTTGCTCTTGATGGCCTACTCGCACCAGGCCCCACCTCCCAAAGGATGCAAATACAGTACCACCAGCTAAGAACAAGTATTTAAAACATGAGCCTGTGGGGAACACTTCAGCCTCTAACTACTACCATCGTGGTCACACTTACGACAATGATGTGTGCAAAGTGATCTAACTACAGTGTCCAGTTCATACCAGATTTCAGAGCTCTACATGAAGAGATGGGTATCTAACATCTGAGAAAGCAAATTCTAAATCCACTAAGCCAGTTCACAACAGCCCAGAAGTCCCTTCAGGTCCTGAGCCTGTCCAGAAGTCAAAATTAAAGGCTTAGCAGAGAGACAGGTGATGATTCTCATGCTTCTCTCAGATAGACAGGTGATGACTCTCACTGCTTCTTTTAGCTGGTTTGTTACTAGCACTAGAGAAACGGAAAACAATACTCATTCTGTATGTATGTGGTACTGAAGACTAAACCCAGGACTTGAAAGGATACTCATAATGTTCAAAGGGTTTTTTGTTGTTGTTGTTTGTTTCGTTTCCTGTTGCTATAAGAAAACACCCTGTCATAAGCAACTTTCAGCTCACAAATCCAGGTCACATCTATCAAAGCAGGAAAGCCCGGGTGGCAGGAACTTATGGACTCATGTCACATCCACAATTAACAGCACATAGAAGTAAATTCATGCATGCGTGTTAGTGCTCAGCTGGCTTTCTCCAGCAACCCAGGATCCCCTGCCCAGGTAATAATGCTGCTGGTAATGGGTGGGTCTTCTCATCTCAATTAACATAATCAAGATAATTCCACACAGGCCTAAAGGATACAGGTCAACCTAGTCTAGACAATACTTCATTGAGACTCCTTTTCCAAGTGATTTTACATTATGCAGAGTTGACAATTATAACTAACCATTGCAGAGGCCAAAAGTGTACTTATAACCATGATTATGGTACTATTTTCATCAATCTGTGCCATGGTTATTCTACATTAACTGGATTTATCAATAAAAAAGAGCCAGAGAAGTCTTTTCCATTTAAAGTAATGAAATTGTAAGCGGGTTGGACAAGACTGAAATCCAATTATTATTCTAAAACTAGTACAGACCCATTTCCTGAAGCAATTATCGGAATGGTTTCTGAATGCTGCCTGACTTTTATTAGGCTACTCTACTAAATCCCCATTAGAGCCATCTTGATTTGGTTTTAAACAGGGAGCATTTACACACTGATCCATTTAACAGGCAGCTATTGAACATCTACTGTTGCCAGAAACTGCTAGGTATCAGGGATCAGGAGAAGCATAGATGGAGTTTCTACCCTGAAGATACAGTCTCATAGGAATGCAAGCAGTTCCACAGATCATGCCAGTTCGATGGACGGTTATCAAGGTAAGTATACAAGGCATCACGCCCAGTTGGATTGTTAAACCAGATCATTTCTTCTATCTATGCAAGCAAGCTAGTTGTAGGAACTATCACACTACTGGTAGGCAATGTACGTAGCAATGTCATAATACTATTTCTGAGCAGAAGAAAACACTAAAAAGCATAAAATCATACCATAAATTGTATAGGACTCTTTTGTTATCTTAAGTCATACTTTCCAACATAGCATTTTACATATGTGATAAATTTATTTTTCCTTACATTTTGGTTTGTCGTCTTTCATTTTTAGTGGGGCTAGGAATTGAACCCAGGCCTATTTCACTACTAATCATGCAGTCTATCATGAGATTTACTACCTGCCCTGTTTCCCACATCCTTTTTTTGTTTGAAATTTTTGTACAATGAGTTTTGATCATATTCATGCTCCCCTCATCCAACTCTTCCCAGATTCACACACTTCCCTTCCCATCCAACTTTTTCCTACCCATCCAGGGCAATTTTTGCTGCCCCAATATTCGTGGAATTGCAACATTCCACTAGAGCATGGTCAGCTTACCAGAGGGCTACACTCTAGGAGAAAACCAACGCTTCCTTTTCCAGCAGCTAACAATAGCCTCTTCAGCGAAGGGTGGAACTTTGTGCCTAACTGCCCTCTCCATACTGAGATTTGGTCTGGCATGGGCTTATATCAGTCTGCACATGCTGTCACAACTACTGTGACCTCATACATACAGCTGCCTTGCTGTGCCCAGATGACACTGTTTCTTTAGTCATCTACAACCTCTGGCTGTTACACTTTTTTAGCCTCCTCTCCCTCAATGATCCCTGAGACTTTGGAGGAGGGGTTCCGTACAAATGTTCCATTAAGGACTGAGCATTCTTCTGTTTACCTACTACTGCAAACAGAGGCTTCTTTAGGGGTGTCCATATATATATATATATATATATGTGTGTGTGTGTGTGTGTGTGTGTGTGTGTGTGTCTATAATATATATATATATATATATATATATATATATATATTAAAAGGTCATTAGGAATTTTCTTTAATACTATGTTCATTTAGCAGAATAATAGTGGTAGGTTCTACCATAGCATCTATGACCTGTCTAACTGTACATTCTCAGCCTGATAAAATGGTGCCACATCAGGGTTTAATCTTATGAAGCAGGATTTAAATCCAATCAGAAAGTGCTTGGTTATTCCCATTATGTTCATGTTGCTATTGCACCAGTGGACATGTCTTGCCAAGCCAGTCATTCTTGTGTCTTGCAGGGGTCACAGCTGGGTATGACAGATGCTTACTTCCTCTTCCAGTAGCATGCACAGTACTTTCCATTACTAAGAAAGCTAGCCTTCAGGGATGAGGTTTCCAGTTCAACTGCAGCCAGCTCTCTCCATGCTCTCTGACTCAAGTATGCAGTGTCTTCAGCAATAGGGTGGGTCTTACTGTCCACGTTCTGAAGGATAATTGGGAGGCTTGTCCTATAATGTTTAAGGGTCTTTGGGACATCTGTGGCCAACAATTCCAAAAGAAGTAACCCATTCCTGGGAGTCGGCTTTTTGTTTGTTAACCTTTGGTGTCTAGTGGTGGGGGTGGGGCAGTAGTAGTTTTCTACTTCTTGATGGAAAAACTCTAATGAATTTTGTATCCCTAAGTGCATTTCAAGCACAAAGAATTCTTCCAGTTTTCTTCTTGTCTTGTTATGTTTTAAAGTTTTGTGTTTATATTTCTCCTGAATTTAGATTTGCTTCAGACAGTTTGCTTTTTAAAAGATAGTGTATTATTTTCATGATTATGTTTCACTGTTATGGGCAAACAAATCAAAACCTGAAACTTCAAAGTAACAGGCTGGTGCCATTTCTTCTCCATGTTAGTAATGGTACATCCATATCGTCCATCGAAGTGCAAGGACCAAGAAGACGCTGCTTCCACCAAGACTGAGATGTGTCCCTCCAGCTGCCTGGTTTTGTTGTTGTTACTACTGTTTTGTTTGTTTTATTTTTCCCCTTGAGAAAATGTCTCATATAGTCCAGGCTGGTCTTAAATCATCTATCTATCTGTCTATCTATCTATCTATCTATCTATCTATCTATCTATCTATCGATATGTATATATACATGTGTGTGTCTACACACACACACACACACACACACACACACACACACACACACACACACACATATATATATATATATATATATATGTATGTATGTATGTGTATACCTATGAGGTTGACCTTGAGCTCCCCAAATCTTCTTGTCCCCACTTCCAAACCTTCTAGAACTACAGGTATATACCACCATACCTGGCTTCCCTCCCACTCATCAGTGATATCACCAAGAAAATCAATTCCTCACTTTGTTCATTTACTACCAGAGTCTCTGGCTGAGGTGGAAAGAAAAGGGTAAAATTTCAAATTGTGGCAAATTCTTGGCAAGGACTTAAAGTCAATCAACTTGTTTTAAGCTTTCGTTTTGTTATATACCTTCAACCAGGTATGGTCAAGGCTTGGGTCAGCACGTTTTCTGTGAATGAGTAGAATCTTGACATTCCTGGAATTCCCTGCAGGAAAGGAAAAGAGCAGTGGAAATTAAAAGAGGAAGGGCCAGAAAAAACTCATGATAGGCCAGGAGCCTGGAAAGAAAGCTAGGCACAGTCAGTGAACAGTGGTGGGTTTTAGGAAGGATGTTAAAGAACAAAGATGCCATTAACACACGTTTGCAATTTGGGCCATTCTATAGTGGATCTGCCTCAGTCACTCATAAGCTTGAGTAAAACAATACAGAGCAACTTGTATCTGAAGGATTTTAGGAGCACAAAACGCAATGACCTGTGGTGAACCTTAAGGTCATCGTTGGTAGAAGGTACCAACTGTCAACAGAAATGACAACACAGCAGAGGCTTACACTTCAATGCAAAGAGAACATCAAAGCAAGGACCAATTGCAGCGAGTCCCTGGACTTAACAGTTTCTGTGTGTGAGCACATGTGTGAGTACTTGGGTATGTTGGAGAAAGTAGAAGACATTGGACTTTTCTCTCTCTCTCTCTTTTTTTTTTTTTTGGTTTTTTTCGAGACAGGGTTTCTCTGTGTAGTTTTGATACCTGTCCCAGATCTCACTCTGTAGACCAAGCTGGCCTCAAACTCACAGAGATCCTCCTGGCTCTGCCTCCCAAGTGCTGGGATTAAAGGTGTGCGCCACCACCGCCCGGCATGGACTTCTCATAACATATAGATTGGTGATTGCTACATTATTTTAAAATGATCGCAAGTAAACTAACATGTAATTTTAATGGCTTAGGTCATTCTATAGAGAATAATATTTGGTTTTCACAATGAATATGTTTCAGATAAAATGGTAGTACCTTTCCATAAGCCACACTTATACTGAGAGATGCTTGTTGTGTGCATATTTTACAGCCAGACACAGATAATTGTACAAGACACTGTGCCTCATAGGATTATTTCTAAACAGATTACTTTCTCTTTGAACCATAGAAAATCATAAATAGAAACTCATGCTACCCTGACCAAAACTATTTACTGTAGGATGCAATCTGTACAGTTTATATCTCACTTCAGGCATTTCCCTTTTGTCTTAGTTGGATTTTTATTGCTGTGAAGAGAAACCATAACCATGGCAACTCTTATAAATTAAAACATTTAATAGAGGGGGCTTGCTTACAATTTCAGAGGTTCAGTCTGTTATCATCATGGTGAGGAGCATGATGGCATGGAGGCAGACATGATGCTGGAACTGAGCATCCTACATCTTGACTCAGAGGCAACAGGAAGTCAACTGACAGTCACACTGAGGGAAGCTTGAGCAAAAGAGACCTCAAAGCCTGCCCCCACAGTGACACACTTCCTCCAACAAGGCCACACCTCCGAATAGTGCCACTCCCTGTGAGGGGCATTTTCTTTCAAACCACCACACCTTTTTGTGAGGATACCTCTGGACCAAAGCCAGCGCAGATGGCACAGAGCAGTGTAAAGTCTTACCCATCTTCTATGCCCATGCAAGTAATTCCCCTCTTCAACCAAGTTCTAATCCCAGACATGACACACTGTTGCCCCAAACTGCAAGGCTCACTAAAATGATTTCTTCCTCACAAGTCATTCTAGCATGAATCGTTAGTAGGTCTTATTAATAAAAATAAACCTGGAGCCAGGTACTGGGGTCAACACTGGAAGATCAGAGAAGCAGAACAAGCCACAGCTTCCTCATCTCACCAATTCCTCAGCTGATCCTGTTTCCTCAGACTGGAAGCCTCTGTGTCCTTATCCAAATGGATCTCAGCTGAACTGCTTCTCAAAAGCCTGAAAGTTTAACCACCTCTAGTTCCTGGTCCTCACACCTTAAATACCTTTCTGCTTCCTGCCATCACTTCCTGGGATTAAAGGCTCTTGTTACCATGCCTAACTGTTTCCAGTGTGGCTTTGAACTCACAGAGATCCAGACGGATCTCTGTCTCTGGAATGCTAGGATTAAAGGCATGTGCTACCACTACCTAACCTCTATGTTTAATATTGTGGCTGTTCTGTTCTCTGACCCCAGATAAGTTTATTAGCGTGCACAATATTTTAGGGGACAGAATACCACCACAAATCGTATGCACCACACTAGGGAAGAACATTTTTCTCTCATCCTATGGTACTCTGTATTGTTAGCTTCAGGTATAGGACAAAGAATTTCCTGTAGAATACCATCTACAGGAAATGAAAACTGCTTCAGTAACTATTAGGGATCTATTAAGAAAGGTGCCAGTAGGATGAAGGTGGACCCACACTCTCCTACTGCTCCTAAGATCTAGTCCCTCTTGTGTCATCTCCAGCTTTATAGCAGGAAACCTACTGTGATCTCCATTTCCTGTCTGACACCATCCCCAACAGGTCACAAAGATCTTCCCCTAACCTTCTTTTCCCTAACTCATCCCAGTATCCCAGTCTCCAAAATCAGCAGGCATTAATTGGAAACACATCAGCTGAGCAGAACAGGAAAAGGGGTAAGCTAACTGAAGACCCTCACCACTCCCCGCTCCCCTCCAAATCCAGTCCCCCGGGGTCATTCTCAGAACTGCCACAGAACACCAGCTGCAGTCTTCCTGTCCCCTGCCCACATCTCCTGTGGATCCCACAGTACATCTACTCCTAGCCTCCCATCCACCACTCATCACTTGGTGCTAGACCCTTACTAACCCAAGGGTCAGTCCTCCCAGGGTAACCAGTAAGCTGGAGAAGGACCTGTACCTCTAGTATTGCTCCTGAGATCCAATACCTCTAGTGGCAACCCCAGCTCTGTAGCAGAAAACCTGCCATGATCTCATTTTCCTCTTTGACCTCATCCACAAAGGATCACAAAGACCTTCTCCCCCATTTTTCCTTCCCCCAACTCACCCCAGTATCCCAGCCTCCAATGCCAGAAGACATTCCCTGTTGTAGTATCCAAAATTAATCTGTAAGCTCCATCTGCCCAAGGACCAGGTAACTTCATGGAATTCTGGGAGTTATAGTTGTAAGCTCCACTTGCCCTAGGGCCAACTAACTTTCTGAGGTGTTGGGAGTTGTAGTTCTTGAAAAATAACAGCAATACTTCATGGGAAAGTATGGTGGATGAATGGTTTTGTCCATAAAGCCCCTACAATATGTGCCCTGGGGTCCCTCAGCTGGGAAATTCCAGGGAGTGGTCCTGACCAAAGTCCACAAAAGTCTTGGTCAATATTTAATATTTAAATAAAACTTGTTTCAAATTTGACTCAAAGTGGTGAAATTGGTTTTCCCCTGACAAACTTCAGGATTAACACTGAGAATACACCAGCTGAGCAGACCAGTAAAACAAGCAACACATAGCCATCACACTCTCTGAAAATCCAGAGAAGAGACAGAAACCAGTGAACAAAACACCTACTCAACAAAAACACAGATATGAGCACTTAGTCCTATAATGAATCCAAACCCAGATGCCTAGACACCAGGGTAACACAGTAACAGCCAGAACAATATATCTCCACTAGAGCCTGGATATCCTACCATCACAGACCCTGAATATTCCAATATAGCTTAACCACAAGAATAGGACTTTAAAACCAATAATATGAAGATGATAGAAGTCCTTAAAGAGGAAATGAATAAATCCTGTAAAGAAAGCCAAGAAAACACAAACAAACCATTAAAGTTAAAAAAAAAAAACCTATTCAAGACCTGAAAGTGGAAATTGAAGCAAAGAAATCACAAACCAAAGGAATTCTGGAAATGAAAAATTTAGGAATTTGAACTTGAGCTACAGAGGCAAATTTCACAAACAGAATAAAAGAGATGGAAGAAAAATTTCAGGCACTGAAGATATGATAGAAGAAATAGATACATCAGTCAAAGAAATGTTAAATAAAAAAATTCCTGACGCAAAACTTCTAGGAAATCTGGGACACAATGAAAACAGCAAACCTAAGAAAAATAGGAATAGATGGAGAATAATCCTAGGTGAAAAGCCCAGAAACTATTTTCCATAATATCATACAAAAATTCTTCTAACCTGAAGAAGGACATGCCTTTAAAGGTACAAGAAACATACAGAACACTAAATAGATTGAACCAGAAAAAGGAGTCCCTTTGCCACATAACAATCAAAACACTAAACATATGAAAAAAAAGAAAGAATATGCAAAATTTCAAGGGGAAAAGACAAAATAACATATAAATGCAGACCTATTATTGATTACATATGACTTCTCAATGGAGACTCTAAAAGCCAGATGGGAATGAACAGATGTGCTATAGACTCTAAGAGACTATAGATACCAGCCAAGACTACTATACTTAGCAAAATTTTCAATCACCATAGATGAAGAAAATAAGATACTGAATGAAAATGCCAAATTTAAGCAGTATGTTTCTACAAATCTAGCCCTACAGAAGGTGATAGAAGAAAAATTCCAATCCAATGAGGTTAACTTCATCCATGAGAACACACGAAGTAAATAATCTCATGCCAGCAAAATTAAAAGACAGGAAGCACACACACACACACACACACCACCACCACCACCACCACTACCACCACCAGCATCACACAACAAAATAACAGGAATCAGCAATCATGAGACATTGATATCTCTGAATATTGGTGGTCTCAATTCCCCAATAAAAAGACACAGACTATAGAATAGATTAAAAACAAAAGCAAAAACAGAGTCCATCTTTCTGCTGCATATAAGAAATACAACTCAACATCAAGGATAGGTATTACCTCAGAGTAAAGGGTTGGAAAAAGGTATTGCAAGCAAATGAACCTAAGAAGCAATCTGGTATAGTCATTTCAATATCTAATAAAATAGACTTCAAATCAAAGCTAATCACAAGAGATAGGAATGATGCTACATCCTCTTCAAAGGAAAAATCCACCAAGATGACATTTCAATTCTTAACATTTAAAGACTAAACACAAGGGCTTTGTAAAAGTTTGTAAAAGAAACACTACTCCAGCTTGAATTGCATATTGACCCTCACAGACTGGTAGTGGGAGACTTCAATACCCCACTCTCACCAATAGACAGGTAATTCAGACAAAAACTAAACAAAGAAATACTGGAGCTACCAGACATGATCAAGTAGGCATCATCCTTGAGATATTGGAATAGTTCAGTGTGTAAAAATCAGTAAATGTAATCTACAATATCAACAAATTGAAAGACAAAAAACAATATGATCATCTCATTAGATTCAGAAAAGGCCTTTGACAAAACCCAATACCCCTTCATGATAAAGGTCCTTGAGAGATTAGGGATACAAGGGACATACCTCAACATAATAAAGGCAATTTTCAACAAGCCCACCAAATTAAATAGAGACAAATTCAAAGCAATTCCACTAAAACAAGGGGCAAGACAAAGTTGTCCACTCTCTCCATATCTATTCAATATAGTACTTGAGGTCTTAGAGCAATAAGACAACTGAAGGAGATCAAGGGGATGCAAATTGGAAAGGAAGAAGTCAAAGTATCATTATTTTCAAATAAATGATAGTACCCATAAGTGACCCTAAAATTTCCACCAGGGAACTATTATAGCTGATAAACATTTTCAGTAAAGTAACTCAAAATAAGATTAACTCACAAAAATCAGTAGCCCTCCTATATACAAATGACAAATGGACTGAAAAAGAAACCAGGGAACCAATGCCTTTCACACAGCCTTAAATAATATAAAATACACTGGGATATCTCTAACAAAGCAAATGAAAGATTTGTATGATTAAAAACTTCAAGTCTTTGAAGAAAGAAACTGAAGAAGACATTTGAGGCTGCCAGAGGTAATGATTACCTAATTTGCATAAGAATTCCTGTAAGGGAATACATAGAGGGTAGTATGTCCAGGATACTATTAAGCTCAGGATCCAAGCAATCCACATGTGCATCCTGTAGTTTCTTTTCTACCAAATCCAATTCTGTCTCAGACTCAGCTGATAATATTCTTTGGCTATGTAAGTCCTTATCACCTTGTTGAAATAAATTATTTAGTTCTTGAGTTGTCAATTCAATTGTGAGCCATAGCCAGCTAATATCTCCCAGCATTTTTTGAAAATCATTAAGAGTTTGTAATTGATCTCTCTTGATTTTTACTTTCTGTGGTTGAATTTTTGGTGAACCTGTCTTGTATCATAGGTAATTATTAGAATCTCCTCTTCGTATTTTTTTTTCAGGAATAATTTGTAATCCTGAACAAGGAATTTTTTTTTTTTTTTGCTTCTTCAAACATCTTTTTCTAAGGTATTTGCATCTGAGTTAGCTAGTATGATATCATCCATATAATTGTAAATTACATTGAGGAAACTGTCTACAAATTATTTCCAACAACTGTTATACAAAATGATGACACAAGGTAGGGCCGTTTAACATCCCTTGTGGAAGAATTTTCTGCGGATGCCTTTTACCAGGCTGGGAATTATTATAAGTAGGCACTGTGAAGGCAAATTTTTCTCTATCCTGTTCTTGTAAAGATAAAGTAAAAAAAAAAATCAGTCTTTTAAATCAATCACTATAATAGATCACCCTTTAGGTAATAGAGAAGGCAAGGGAATTCCAGACTGTAAAGAGCCCATTGGCTAAATCATCTTATTTATGGTTCTTAAATCTGTTAACAGTCTCCATTTCCAGATTTATTTTTTTATGACAAATGTAGGAGAATTCCAAGGATTGGTTGATTCTTAAATATGTTGAGCATTTAGCTGCTACTGTACCTGCTGTTCTAAGGCTTTTAATTTTTCTGATGTCAAAGGTCATTGTGCCACAGGTTGGGCAGTTAACCATTTTAAAGGTAGGGCTGTTGGTACCTTTGAAAGATCATCAGCTGTTGTGCCCTGTTTATGTACAACCTGAGCAGTCTGTGATCATTCTTGATAATACCTTTCAGTATTTCTCTCAGAAGCAATCTTTATTTTATGGTTTGTTTCTGGGATTAGAGGAATGTTAATCTGTGTTTTCCACTGTTGCAACAAATCACATCCCTATAAAATAAATTCATTGCTATGTTAGCTTCACATAATTTTCCTATCTGTTTTTTTGGCCCTATACATTTGACCCATCTTGTACTTTGTTTTACCTGAGATAAAGTTCCAATCCTTAGAAGTTGAAATTTGCCTCCTGAAGAGGCCAATTTGGATGCCAAGATTTTGGTGAAATTGTTGTTATATCTGCCCCTGTGTCTATGAGACCCTCAGCCTCAATGCCATTTACATGTATTCTTAGCTTTAGTCTCTGATCATTTATAGCATTTTGCCAAAATACTTGTTTTCTGCTCTCTCCTGAACTTTTTGTTGTAGCTATAGAAGTTGTTCTGTCTTTGGTCACATCCAGAACAGTGTGGTTTTTAACAACAGGTAGTAAGTCTTTTAATTGCTCTGTAGATGTAATTTATCCAATGCTGACAGGGAATGATTGAGCCAAATTTGATATTTGAGCCTGTGGGAGGCCTCTGAGGCCATTTCCCAATGATAAAGGGTTACTTTGTCTTTTCCTTGTTGATCTACATTCATTAGTCCAATCCTGGTCTTTGCTACACCTTTACATACTCCAGAAGGCTAGGACCCTCTTTTTGGACTACCTCTAGAAAAAGCAGTTTCTAGGAACATCTCACCTACATCCCTTTTCAAGTGACATTGTTTTTTACAATTAAAACATCTGACATTTTGATTTTCTTAAAATTTCTAGAAATTACTTCTCCTGTCCAAGCAGCATCATTAGTATGAGATCCAATATCAGCCGTATTTCTAATCCATTCATCTATTAATAGTGATTTTGCTTTTAAATGTCTAATCACCCTTTTGCATTTGAATTAGGATTTTCAAAAGCCAGACTCAATATTTGTCTAACTTCTGGAACTTATATCATTTTATTTACAGCTGAAGTCAATCTTTGGTTAAAAAAAAGACAAAAAACAAAAAAAAACAATGAAGGCTTCTTTTGGGCCTTGTATAATTTTAGTAAATGATTCAGTCCTCTTTCCTGATATCTTCAACCCTGTCCCAGGCATTCAAAGCTGCTATATGACATAACACAAAGTGTTGTCATCAAATCTATACTGTTTTTGCACATCAGCAGAGTGGCTCTCACTGAGTACCTGCTCTTGGGAAATTTCAATACCTCTATCCCTGCCTCATTGTTCTATGACCCTAGCTTCTTCTTTCCACCATGTTCTCCATTGTAACTGAGGATCAGCGTCCAATATTGCTGTAGCTAAATCTTTCCATTCTTCTGGAATAATCCTGTTCTGAGTCACCCATGAATTTAACATATTTTTCACAAAGGGTGAATGCATACCATATGAAATAACTGCTTCCTTAAATCTCCTCAAATCTAATATTTCTATAGGATCCCAATTAACTTCTGCATAGCCTTCAGGGTGCATATTATCTGGTGGTCACTCTTGTATGGTAATTGGATAAATTATAGTTAGTTTTCTAATAACCTTAGGCCACTCTTCTTCAGTTTCATAATGCAATAGTAAGGTAAGTTCTGCTCTAAATTCTTCTGTCTGTGTCTGAGTATTTTTCTTATTTTCATTAGTAGGTCTTTCTAAGGCTTTTATCTTATCAGTAGTAAGCTTTTCTAAAGCTTGTATTTTATCAGTAGTAATTTCTTCTAAGGCTTATATTTTATCAGTCAAATTTTTCTTATTTTCATTAGTAAGTTTTTCTAAGGCTTATATCTTACCAGTCAAATTATCACATTTGGCAGTTATCAAACCATTTTTAAGGGTAAAATACAAATTACTAAACTGATAATAATTGTGTTTGGCATTATGTCAATCCCATCTAAGTTGTTTATCCCCTCATTTATTTTTTCCATTTGCAAGTTATCCACAGTAGTAGCACTAAACAGGTTCCTAACTTCCTGGATTGTGATAGCCTCAATTCTTAACATGGGAAATATTTCTCCTTTAAAAAATACATCCTGATTCCTTGTTTAAAAACTCCCAAGTGTCTTACCACATCGAATGATGCTGACAAGAGAGCAGCGTAGAGAGAGATGGGGGTGGGGTGGGGGGGTGGGTAGCCAGCTGTAGTGGGGTAGGAACAGGGTGCCCCAGCTGTGCTAATTGCATGCTTGGGCTGGGGACCAATACGGCTGCTCACATGTCATTTGGGAAGGAGTGTGAACTGTCTGAAGAGTTAATGTAAGGAAACTGGTAGGAGAAATGTGTGCTGCTAGGACACAGCATGGGGTAGGACCACCCACCGGCTGTTAGCAGCAGTGGGGTGACTGACCAGGAGTGAACTTCGCTGGCTGTCTCTGTGTTTCAAGGCTGGGCACAGTCAGGCCCCTTGGCAGCTTGCAGTGGTGGCAGCAGCAGTAAGAGTCCAAGCCCCGAGTGGGTCTCAAGAAGGTTGAGCTGGCCTGGATTGGCAGTCCATGGAGGAAGGCCCTGTAGCAGGAAGTGAGGGAACGGCCGGCAGTGCAGCAGCTAACCCCAGCAGAGTTTTGGGGACAAAGATGGACAGCAGCTGAAGGCTGCTGTAGAAAAGCTGCAATGGAAAACTCTGGAAAAAAGGCACAGGGGTCCTGTGGGAAGGGAAAGAAAGCAGGCCTTTGTGGAAGTGGCTTGGTGGATTTGTTGCCCTGGCGTACTTTAATAATGCCATGCATTGGGCACCAAATGAGGCTGCCAGATGTAACAATTACCTAATTTGTTCCAGTTTAATAAAAAAAAAAAAAAAAAAACAAAAAAAAAAAAACAACTCGGGAGTCGGAAATTGAGATAACGACCTAAAAAAAATCCAAGAAAAGCGGAACAATTGGCTCACCCTCTTTCCATGTTTTTCCCGAACCATCAGCAATGAAAAAAAATCCCTGGAACTCCTCCTTCTCACTTCCAATCCCCTCTTGCCCCCTCCTGAGTCCTCCAAGAACTTTATGGCTAATCCTTGTCAGCCAATCACTGCCTCTGTCCTTTGATTCTAGGTTGCTTTATTGGCACAGTGGATTGGCTGTGCAGACTATTCTCCTGTAACAGATATCAGAAGATGGAAAGATTTCCTCTCCTCATGGATTGGTAGGATTAACATAGTAACAATGACCATCCTACCAACAGTAATCTACAGATTCAACACAATCCTCATCAAAATTCCAAAACAATTCTTTTTTTATTTTTTAATTTATTTTGCAATACAATTCAGTTCTACATATCAGCCACGGATTCCCTTGTTCTCCCCACTCCTGTCCCCCTCACCTTCCCCCCCACCCCCCCCCACCCCCCCACCCCCCCCCACCCCCCCCACCCCCCCCACCCCCCCACCCCCCCCCCACCCCCCGATTCCCATCTCCTTCAGGGCAAAGCCTTCCCCACAGACTGAGATCAACCTGGTAGACTCAGTCCAGGTAGGTCTAGTCCCCTCCTCCCAGGCTGAGCCAAGCAATCCTGCATAGGCCCCAGGTTTCAAACAGCCAACTCATGCAATGAGCACAGGACCCGGTCCCACTGCCTGGATGCCTCCCAAACAGATCAAACCAATCAACTGTCTCACCCATTCGGAGGGTCTGATCCAGTGGGGACCCCTCAGCCATTGGTTCATAGTTCATGTGTTTCCATTCATTTGGCTATTTGTCCCTGTGCTTTATCCAACCTTGGTCTCAACAATTCTCGCTCATATAAACCCTCCTCATTCTCACTAATTGGACTCCCAGAGATCCACCCAGGGCCTAGTCATGGATCTCTGCATCCAGATCCCTCAGTAGTTGGATGAGGTTTCTAGCACAACAATTAGGGTGTTTGGCCATCCCATCACCAGAGTAGGTCAGTTCGGGCTGTCTCTCGACCACTGCCAGCAGTCTGTTGTGGGGGTATCTTGTGGATTTCTGTGGGCCTCTCTAGCACTTTGCTTCTTCCTATTCTCATGTGGTCTTCATTTACCATGGTCTCCTATTCCTTGTTCTCCCTCTCTGTTGTTCATCCAGCTGGGATCTCCTGCTCCCCCAAGCTCTCTTTCCCTCGACCCTTGCCTTTCACTACCCCCACTCATGTCCAGGCTGTTCATGTAGATCTCATTCCATTTCTCTGTCATTGGGCAATCCCTGTGTCTTTCTTGGGGTCCTGTTTTCCAGGTAGCCTCCCTGGTGATGTGAGTATCAGTCTAGTCATCTTTGTTTTACATCTAGTATCCTCCTATGAGTGAGTACATACCATGTTTGTCTTTCTGAGTCTGGGTTACCTCACTCAGGATGATTTTTTCTAGATCCATCCATTTGTCTGCAAACCTCATGATGTCATTGTTTTTCTCTGCTGAGTAGTATTCCATTGTGTATATGTACCACATTTTGTTTATCCATTCTTCAGTTGAAGGGCATCTAGGTTGTTTCCATGTTCTGGCTATTACAAACAATGCTGATATGAACATAGCTGAACAAGTGCTCTTATGGTGTGGTTGAGCATTCCTTGGGTATATGCCCAAGAGTGGTATAGCTGGATCTTGGGGGAGATGGATTCCCAATTTTCTAAGAAAGCGCCATATTGAATTCCAAAGTGGTTGTACAAGCTTGCATTCCCACCAGCAGTGGAGGAGAGTTCCCCTAGCTCCACATCCTCTCCAGCATAAGGTGTCTTCAGTGTCCAAAACAATTCTTTACAGACCTTGACAGGATAATTCTCAGCTCATGGAAAAACAAAAAAACCCAAGATAGCTAAAACAATCATGAACAATAAAAAAAACTATTGGAGGTCTCACCATTCCTGAATTCAAGTTGTACCATAGAGCTACAGTAATAAAAACTGCATGGTATTAGTATAAAAACAGATACATTGTTCAATAGAAATGAATTGAAGACCCAGACATAAATCCACATAATTTTTGATGAAGAAGCCAGAAAGACACCTGGAAAAAAGCCAACATCTTCAACAAATGATGCTGATCAAGATGGATGTCTGCATGTAGAAGAATACAAAGAGATCCATACTTATCACCCTACACAAAACTCAAGTCCAAGTGGATCACAGACCTCAACATAAAAACAGATGCACTGAATTTAATAAAAGAGAAAGTGGGGAATTGCCTTGAACGCACTGGCACAGTAGACACCTTTGAGTTCAGGACCCTTTGCACCTGGCAGTTCTCAGGGCATGAAGTGAAATCTACTCAATTATTCCTTTTTTGCAACCTTTATGGGCTTCTGCCCTTTGTTTGGTCGGCTTTTGTTCTTTGATTTCTGCATAAGTGTCTATCTGCATCACAGGCTGGTCTGGAATGCAGCATGCAGTTAGGTTGGACTGAACTCTCAAGCTTGTGATTCTCCTGTCTCAGTCTCCTCAGTGTTGTAATTAGTGACACAGGTTCACAGAACCTGGTAAAAATGCTGAGACAAAATAGTTTGCTTAGGATTACTTCATGTTGGCCATCATGACTAAGGATTCTTTTCTGTGGGTATTGTAGATATATTCTGCTATTTATATTATCCTTTCCCCCAAATGCTAATATTTTTGTATTTAAATATGTTAAGATTGTAGCTCAGTGGTTAAGAGAACTGGCTTCTTTTCTAGAGGACCAGGATTATTTAACTCCCAGCACATCCATGAAGCTTACAACTGTCTGTGACTCTAGTCCCATGGGATCCAACGCCCTCTTCTGGCTTCATAGGGTGTCATGTAGACAGCTGATTCTCAGCTCCTCTGGAACTGATCCGTAGATGCCAAGAGTTTTCTCTGTATCATTTGGTCCCATATTCTGGTTTGATGATCCTTTAGAAAATTCAGTTGGGCCACTCTGCATGACTGAATTTGATTTTCTTTTTTTTTTGAGTCTTTTCCAATCAGTTCTGAAAAGTTATTTTTCATGGGCTAGAGTTACTGCTCAGTTGCTCAGTTAGCAAGGTGATTGCCTAGTGTGCATGAAATTCTGTGTTAGAGCTTACATAAACCAGACAGGTCTTATGCTCCTGTCATCCAAGTATTCACAGTGAGGGGGCAGGAGAACTGTGAGTTCAGGGTCATCCTGACACACACTAACACTTTGCTCTTGGAAATTTTCCAAGGTATATTTATTTCCACTTCTTACTTTAGTCATTGCCACAACCCTTGTGAAATGTGACACCTGTTGACCCAAGGTCTATGATCCATCAAGCACAATAACGGAGAGACACTTGTACACAATTTATTTTATAGCCAGAAATATATGGACAGAGATAGAATAATATTATTACAAAAGACTAGAATAACCTTAAGATGCTGCAAAAAATCTACGGAAAACAGTAAAGTTTTGCATTTGTTTCAGAGTGCTGCAAACCTGGTCCTTGATGTTATGCAAAACTCTTGTGTTTGTGGCTTGGGGCTATAACTCAATGGTAGAACCCTTGTCTAGTATATGTTAGGCCCCAAGTTGAATCCTCAGTACCTAAAACAAACAACAAACGAACAACAAATACCCCCCTTGCCTCTCTGTAATGTTTTAGGGGATTATTAGGATCTTGAAGTCTTAGATGTAGTTTGCTTTCATTGGCCACTGGGGAATATGCTGTGGCATGCTCTTTGCCCTCGTGGCTTAATTCATCCTTTGACAGTTACATTTTTCCTCACTTGACTAGCAGGTGAAACTGGTGAAAAGCCCTTGCTTGAGTCAACATTTCTTGTATAAGTGGGGCTGATTTACTGGGACTCTGTACAGTCATATCTCCTAAGGGCTCTCACAGCTAAATTTGTTCAGAAGCTTCATCAATGTTGATTATACCCTAGAAGCTACAACATAAGAATTTTGATTTAATTGCCTTTAAAGTCTACCTACTTCTTCATGAGGTATTTTGTATAAACCAGCACAAACCAAAACAGAATAGATTATTACTGAATATATCACTCTTCTGTAGAATTAATTTGTAATGGTCGTCTCAAGGTAGCACTTCTCTAAAACACATGCTGGAGCATGCCAGGAAAAGGCTGGGCTGACTGAGCAGTCACCTGCAAGAGTACCAATGTCTTCTCACAGAGAGAAGCCCCATGGAGGATGGTTGTGTGGTCAAGAGAACAGCAGGAAGAGTGGTAGAAGTTTAGAGATGCCACCAAATAGGTTCCACATGTGTGCTAATTATAAGATGAACTACCCTAACACCAGCAGGAAATAAGGAATCTGGCTCAAAGTCAAGGTGACATAGAAATAACTGGAAAGAGACTGATTAATAACTGAGGGGGTACACAGTAATAGCTCTGATTTCATAGCCATGTCTAGAAGCTTCGGATCCAAAAGACACACAACCCAATTCAAGCTAGCTAAAAGCCAACAGAAGTTACCGACTTCCTTAAGTGGATGTCCAAAGTTAAGCTGAGGTCAGCGCTGATTGAATGGGAGTGTCAGCACTACATGCCTTCCATTCCTTCCCCTTTCCTCTTGTCCAGGTTGTTGGAGGTGGGAACAAGGTGGCAGCAACTGCTTTGGATTCCATCTCTAAGAGGTGAGGGCAATCTCTTGAAGATCTTCAGGAAAAAACATAAAAGAAAGTTTCTTTTTGAGTTCCATCAACCCATATCAGGTCACAGGACTTAAGCAATTGCTGACAAAGAGACTCATTCCATCTCTTGATCAACAGAGCTCAGGTCTAGATGTGGTGTTTGTGTAACATAAGGTTCTCTCAGGCTAGTGGGAACACCACCATGTAACAGCACACTAAATTACTTAAAAGGTAAGTTTTATATTCCACCACAAGAATTATGTGCCAGAATACTTGAGTAGTGAGAATCTCTCTGTTGTGGGAGGAAAAACAAAACATGCCTTTAGAAATAAATATTTCCCTCTTTTATAATACACTTCATTGTTTTTATTATGGAAATTGTCTTGCTTCCTTTAGAAAAACTATAACTATTCACAAAAGCATAAAGAAGAAAATAGAAGCTCTGTGTAATCTTTCACCGTTCTTACTATTCTAAGAAGCTCTTGCTGCTTTGTATATGTCAGATTCTCCTGGTTGCTGATGACAGAAACCCACGTTGATTTGACTTAAATGGAATTAGCAATTCATGCAAAGCACACAATATGCCAAGGACAGCTGACATGAGAAACACAGGAATCCTGGAAATCAGGGTGGAAGAGGCTCTCCCCTTACCCTTCTCTGTGACTGCACTGCTGTGGGATGTTCTCTATGTCAAATATGTTGCTCTGATTGGTTAGTAAATAAAACACTGATTGGCCAGTAGCCAGGCAGGAAGGATAGGCGGGACAAGCAGAGAAGAGAATTCTGGGAAGTGGAAGGCTGCGTCAGAAAGACACTGCTAGCCGCCATGATGAGAAACAGCATGTGAAGATGCCAGTAAGCCACAAGCCATGTGGCAAGGTATAGATTAATGGAAATGGATTAATTTAAGATGTAAGAACAGTTAGCAAGAAGCCTGCCACGGCCATACAGTTTGTAACCAATATAAGTCTCTGTGTTTACTTGGTCGGGTCTGAGCGTCTGTGGGACTGGCAGGTGAGAGAGATTTGTCCTGACTGTGGGCCAGGCAGGAAAACTCTACCTACACTGCACCATGGCTTTCTTCACATTCTCATATCATGTATCCAACCATGACCACCACACACGTTACAACTCCATCTTCTCTCTTCATGAAAATAACCCCAGGTTCTCTCCAGGGTCAACCTGCTTTCTTGAGTTCATGCTGAGAGCCCATTTGTAGTCAAGCCAATGTGGTGAGGACTCACTCACATAGAATAATACGGCTACAAGGACTCAGTCTTAACTGAGAGTAGTAGGTCAGTTCATCAGAGAAGGAGAACCAGTGCCCACCGAACATGTTCCCAAAGCATTCTACTGTTAAAGGCCCTCCTGTGTTGTCACTGCTACAAGGCTGGCACCACAGAGGCCTGAGCCTCTCTATAAAAATGTTTGTCATGGAGATTATTCTAAATATGAAACTGCTTCTGAAAGAAAAAGAAATCCCAGCATTACACCATGAACTTCTCTCCCATATGATTATAATTGCTCGAGAAACACCACTTCCAGAAGTTGTATAATAATCCCTTAGCAGATGCAGTATGTCTTGTTTTTCAAACAACTGGAGAATACATGTTAAGATCATTCTCAATACCTTATCACAACAAGTAATGTTTAAACAATACCTTCGCAAAGTGATTTTTGTCTTCCTGATGAGTTACTCCCTTGGAGTGGAAGAGTACTGGGTGAGGCACAAATTTCCATGTACACTTGCCAGCCTGTTTTCTAGAGAGGGTTACCAAGTCACATTTCTTACAGTAATGATTAATGGTTCTCATTCTGTGGAGTGAATCCCAGACAAGATGGTATCTAATTATCCAGCCATATTTCCTACAATGAACTTCCATCAATGTAAAACACTTTCATTTTCATAGGTTCTGAAGAATTTATTCTGTCTTTTATCCCAAGAGATTTCCCAGATGTGGCCTGCTTTCTGTACCTGTCTAAAGCTAGGGATTCAGTGTTCCAATCTCTCTTATCTGAAAGCTTGAGGCCAATCAGGCAGGGGAGCCTGGTCTGGTGTTGTCTTTCTGGCCTTAGACCAGGGTGCAGAAGGGAAGGCAGCTCTAATGTTTTGATAAACATCCCAGGCAATGATGGCCAGAAGCCAGGACCTTGATGAATGCTGGGCCAGTCTGAGGTGCAATTCCCCAAGCGAACTATCAATCAAGAAGTCAAAGTTGGAAATGAAAGGGGAACAGGCATCATGGAGGTGAGAGCGGGATTGAAGGCAGATCTCTGAGGTCTGCAGTGAGCAGAAAATCAAAGGAGGTGAGCAAACTTGCTTGTGGGATGAGAGCACTGTGAATTCCAGAGTTTTCTTAAGCTTCCTTTGTTCCTCAACCCTAGCCACAGCTGCCACAGGGAACAGTTCAAGGATGTCAGATTCAAAATCATCTTGGGAAAAAAACCAGAAACGTGATAGGTTATAAGTCTTAGTTTTAAACATTATTTCTATTTTCAAAAGCTGTGTCTGTGTTCCTGTGACTTAATTCACTTAGCATAATGTATTCCAAGCCCATATGTTGTCAAAATGGTAGGGTGTTGTTCTTTTTAAATGCTGAATAATATTCCATTGTGTGTAATGTATCACACATTTTTAAATCCATTTATCCATCAGCAGGTACTTGGGTTGCACTGTAGTTTGAATTTGAAATGTCACTCACAGGCTCATATGTTTGAACACTTGGTCCCCAGATTGTAACCCTGTATGGAAGGTCATAGAGCCATTACAGAAGTGGGTCACTGGAAGAGGCCTTGAGGTTTCGTAGCCTTTCTCCACTTCCTGCCCAATTCTTTGTTTCCTGGCCATGGCTACAGTATGAAAGGTCCCCTGCAAAACACACACACACACACACACACACACACACACACACACACACACACACACATATACACACACACATACACACACATACATGCACACACATGCATACACACATATACACACACGTGCACACACATACACACACATACATGTATACACACACACTCTTACTCACACATGCACACACGCACACACACACACTGCTCCAACTTCTCTATCATGATGCACTGTACAGCCTCTTCAACTGTAAGTCTAAATAAACCTTTCTTTCTTAAAGTTACTCTTGTCAGGTCACCTGTCATAGGGGTAAGAAAAGTAACAAATGTGAATTATTCTACTTACTAGTTCTGAATGGTGTTGGAATGAACGTAGGAGTACAGAATTCTCAAGACACATATTTCAATTCTGTTGGAGTAGAATCACATGGCAATCATGTTTTTAGAATTTCTAAATTTCTAAATTGTATTCCAGGCTGATCTACCATTTTTCATTGTCATTATAGCATGGGATTATAGTTTCTATTCATTCTCACCAATACTTGCTGACTTAAAAAAATAATAACCATCATAACAGATGTAAACTGTCTAGTCACACCACCTATCGAAAGAACCTAAAACAATTCAACTCACAGAAGCAGAAAGTAGAATTGTTGTTGCCCAAGGATGGGGAGTGGTGGAAAGCAGGAAATCATGTCCACTGGTCATAAAACTATAATTAAACAAATGAGTAAGTTTTAGAGATGTGCTGTACAATGGGGTACCTGTAGCTGACAATATGGTGTTATACACATAAACATTTGCTAAAGAGGATAAATATTGCATTTTTTATCACAAAGAAAGAGGAGGAAGAAGAGCAGGAGACAGCAAAGAAATACAAGGGCATTATGGGTAGTAATGGACCTATTTGTTGCTTTGACTGGGGTGACTGTAAGTGCACATGGTCAGAATCATCCAGTTGTATTTATTAAATATATTGAAGTTTTAAATATTAGTCACCTTCATTACAACCATACAATAAGGTATTGTCAAGAGTAGAAGAGAAAATGAAAAAATAAACAAATTTCAAAAAAAGTTTAAATCACACCAGTGGTCTAGTGGTGGCCTCAAGTTTGTGGCTCGGACTTAGCATAACACGAGCACCACAATGTACTAACCTCCCATAATGCCTAAAGTGAGTTTCATGATTGCAGATGCAGGACAGCTGGAAATATTCAAAAGCTGAAGAGAGTTAGGTATACATGAAGATGACCAGAAGTTCCCAGTGGGGAACTGCCTTGCCTGTAAGTAGCAAGATCACTCTACAAAAGGAAATTCCTTCTCACAAGAGAAAACAGTGGGAAGAAGTGTTCTGACATTCCTATGCAAAGAGCATTCCTATGTAAAGGAACAAACACGGGCTGATGCCTCAGGTGGCTGATTTCACTGATGAGCAGAGGGAGGCCTGGAATGCGGATGGTTTTACAATGTATCACTTCAGTTT
This sequence comes from Peromyscus californicus insignis, assembly GCF_007827085.1. Lineage (NCBI taxonomy): Eukaryota > Metazoa > Chordata > Mammalia > Rodentia > Cricetidae > Peromyscus > Peromyscus californicus. Next base: position 168,142,843 of record NW_026294573.1, on the reverse strand, counting down.
GCAGAGGAGTTGCTGATAAGACATCAATTTGTGATGTTCATGTCTAAGAATAGAGCTATCCCCTAGTCAGTGCTGATCTTAGATTCTGTTTCTTTTATACTCTGATGTCAGCTGAGTGTCTGGGATCCTCATAAATCCACTTGGAAAAAAGAACCTATGCTTAGGAAGGAGAGCTGACTTTGTCTTATAAATCATTGGCCATGATGCTCTGACCGGCTTGCTTTCCTTGGCAACCAGAGAGCACCTGTCTATCTTCTGGACACCACACAGAAAGCTTTGGGGTTCACAGTAAACAGGGGGGCCTTTTTCTGTATTAGTTCCCCATATCAATCACCAGTGGATGATGCTGCCTCTCTGCTGGACACTCACAACTGAGATCTGTCCCTGGTGGTAGGAGAAGGAGTCACGAGGAAGGCAAAGCAATGTTGAAGCACTTTCTCAGAAATAAAGCACAGACTCTCTAGCTACAATCATGCCGCTCTGCTTTTTTGCAGAAGAGTCAAGAGGCAGGCTTTTCAAGTAGAAGAACAACTAGAGATTCCCAGTCAGTTTGTGGTGTGAAAAGTGGTGCACACTGCCTGCCACGTTTTCTGTGTGTTTGGATAGCAGAGGACAGAATTTGGCCTGCCTGTGGGATGAATACAGGTACTAGCATATACACAGTTTCAGAATGTATGAGAATTAAAAATTCTCCCATGAAAAGTGTAAGGACCTAAGCTTCTTAATGTTAAAGGAAATGCCAAATTCATGCTTTATTCTAGGAGTTTTGTTTGCCTTGTATCACCAATACAGTATTAGTCAGGGTTCTCTAGATGAAGAAGACTGATAGAATGCATATATATCGAAAGGACATTTGTTAGATTGTGTTCCATGTCTGAATCTGGGCAATCCAACAATACCTGCCTCTCACTAGAGAGACTGAGGACCCAGTAGCTACTCAACCCATGAGGCTTGGCACTTCAGGAGCACCCACCAAGTTCTAACCACCTGGAAGTTTTTGGAGTCCTCTGGTCTGCAGTCTGCATTGGAAGCCCAGAGAAGCCTGATTCTGCTTCCAGGGAAGGTATGCAGCAACAGGAACAGAACAGATGAACTTTCCAGGGAGAGCCAAGGCAAGGAGACATAAAGCAAAGCTTTTGTCTTGCATCTCCTGCTGGCAGATAATATTACTCATATTTAGGGTGGACCTTCCCACTTCAAATACTCTGATGAAAAAAAAATCACAGATATGAACAGTAGCTTGCCTTATTTTTTATTCCAGATTCAGTTCAATTGTCGACAAAGATTGACCATCACTGATGCCTCATGGGGCATGCTGTGGCTTGGACATTCCTTATGGGTCTATGTGTTTGGGGTTGTCAACTGACAGGATTTCAGGAAGTGACTGGATCCTGGGAGCTCTGAGATAATCAATGAGTTAACTCCTTGGTGAATGACCTTATTGTTGAGCCCTAAAACGTTGAAGATGGAGGCCAGTTGGAGGAAACGGGCTTTGGAGAACTTCCTTGGCCTGTGTCTCCCAAAGTGTCTTCCTACAGTTCTCTCTTTGAGTTCTAGCTGTCCTGATGGGACCTGCTCTGTTGTACCACACTTTCCAATGTAATGGGAGGACATCACTGACACCATGAACCAAAATAAATGTCCCCTCCTTCACTTGTTCCCTTGTATGTTTCATCACAGCACTGTGAAAGTAACTCATTCAAGGCCCTTCTGTATAAACAGATGGCCCATAAATATCAGAGTAAATGGCTTACAAACATGTTAGGTCACCTTGCTGATTTGTGCTTCTCTACCTTGAGTACTAATTATCAACTGACAAGTCCTTAGTTTAGTTTGGATCTAGCTTCTGTACATGGGGGCTAAAGCTTCAGAGAAAGAGATTTTACTACTGTGGACTCCTTTCTAAAGTAGATATGCAATATGGCACCCTTCTGTCAAGGGAATGCTTCGAAATTAATTGGTTCAATAAGTTGGTATGCATGTAAAAATCTGTATAATTATACATCACTTGGTGTCTATTTTTCAGAATGTTTTATCTTAGCGACCCTGGAGTCTTTATTTCCTAATTTTATATAATTCTGCAAAGCATTATTTATTGGTGAAATTATTAAGGCCACTCCACGTAGTTAAAGGGAGGTTTATTTTGTGGGGTAACTTACAAGTGAAGGGATAGGTAACAGGGTCTGGGAAAGGTGTAGTGCAGTCCGGCGGTGTTCTCTGGAGAACTCTGCTTGGTCTACCTCCAGCGTCCAAGGTCCAGGAAGCAAGAGAGAGCGAGCACTGGCCCATCCAGATCTTGGGTCTCCAGGTGCCTCCCTTGGCCCGGCCTTGTAGGCGTGACAGTTGCCGAAGTCTCAATGGGGGTTGGAACTTCCAGATCAAAGCTGGAATGGCTACCCACTACATCTCCCCCTTTTTGTCTAAATAAGAAGGTTCTAACCTAATACAAGACTATATACAAAGGAATGGTTATCAAATATTGTCCAGGAATAATGAGGGATAATGACCTAGATAAGATGGAACTACAACCAATGCAAACAATATCAAGCAAGAAACACATACTAAAATCCAGAGAAGTATAGAGTATAGGTAAATGGCATGTTACAAAGATCATTCCAAAAGGTGTCCTATCCTAAAGAACCTGAATCTAATACTTAATATGTTCTATCTACTAAGCTGTAACTGTAACTGCTAGTCTTCAATTCCATCAAAGACCTGAGAAGGAATATAATGGTACCTGAGAAATGGTAGATGGATGCAAGCAACTTTCAGGAATCTTGCAAGAGTAGACCGAGACAGCTGGCAGCCTGGACAGTCACCTAATGTTTCTCAGCATTGTTGGTGCATTCAACAATGCACCAACTCTACAGGCCTAGAGTATCTGTCAGACCATTTTCAGAAGCAGGAATTCTGAAAGACCATCTTACCCTGTCTTGGCAGAGTACAGTGGTCGCTTTCCTTGTGTCCCGCTTGTCCAGAAAGGACAGCATTGCATTCGTACTGTCAGCCGTCAAGGCAAGGGCAGTTCTTTGCCCAGTAGGCCATTTTGTGCCAAGAAGACAAACTTACAAATGGAAACGTCTTAGAAGCCCAACATTCTCTCGGGATCAAATTGGTGCAGCCAGGAGCAATTGTGTCTCACGTCAACAGAATTCTAAGTTATTTAAATGCCATATTCTCTAGGTCTATGAAGTGTTTGAAGATTACCTGTCCATCTGACCTATGTATCTGTAAATCTGGGTAACCTAACTAACGTAACTATAGAGATGACAAGCATAGGTGACTATAAATTTATAAATCTTATCTACCGAAATAACCTAAGGACTAAGGCTTCACATAAACAAGGTAAACAGTCTATAAGCAAATGTATGGTAAAGAACGATGACTTCAAAATTGTGACAATACACAAGATATTTATAATAGAGGTAGGAATATATAGTGCAATATGCAATATGACAATAATCTTAAATATATATCAATATACCGAATATCCTAAACAGAAGTAGAACATACATAAAGTATGACAGATATAAATTTACATTTGTATCAATATACAAATATTTCAAATAAGAGTAGAAATATATGTACATTATAACAAATATAGTTCTGCATTTGTATCAATATACAAATTATCTTAAACAGGAATATAAAAATAGTTTACATTTGTGTCAATATATAAGAATCCATAACAATGCAAATTACAGTGCAAATTATCTAAGGCTGCTATTTTACTAAATTTGTTTACTAGTACATACAATAATCTACCATAATATCTTATACCTATCCATTCCATTTCTTCTTTTCCCTTTTTCCACTGTCCAGGGTCCCGGAAGAGAGAGAGCAAGTGCTGGTCCATCCAGATCTCGGGTCTCCAGGTGCCTCCCTTGGCCCTGCCTTGTAGGCGTGACAGTTGCCGAAGTCTCAATGGGGGTTGGAACTCCCAGATCAAAGCTAGAATGGCTACCCACTACAATTATTTCTTTGACAAAGAATATATGCTACTTTTTGTAGGCAGGTTGAACAATGCATTCATAGTAACAAGACTGAATTTGAATGTATTAATTTTCTTAATTTAATTAATCAAACAATCTCTTCTTCAATGATAGTTAGAGGATGTCTTTAGTTCACCAGCAAAACTGCTATCTATCAGATTTGTTTATCCATGAGGTGATTCACAAACCTTCTTTACAGACTACTGTTAGACTTAAGTGTAGAGGAGTCTATGTTCTGCTTTTCTAGTGCAGCATAATACCGATGGCCTTTCGTAGCAAATAATGCAGATGAATCTGACAACAGCTGCTTACTACTTTGGTGACATAAACAAATTCTCAATAGATGGAAGAAGGAGGCAGAGGATACTGAAGGACAAATAGACAGAAAGATTGATCTGGTTTCGGAAATAGGTTTTCGTTAGTTCATAAGATGCTAAAGTACAACAGAGATTTTGTTTCCTTTACAAGAGCAAGGGAAAATGTAAGCTGGATTTAGACACCAGCTTCTCAAACTATGAGTTATGACCTCAAATGGGGTTTCAAAACCGAGTGAGGGGGCCAGGAAAATCTGGCATCAGTAAAAGGTTACTACTGAACATACAGTGATCAAAAATTAATTAAAATCAAACATGGAATAAATTTGATTGTTCCAGCCATGCTTCTGAGCACACACCATGAGCACTTTGCGTTATATGTGTTGTCACACCTCACAGTGTCATTAAATTCCATCTGAACCACATTGGTCATATTTGAGCTACTGTGTGTTCTGAACTGTAGTGCTTTCACTGTGCACACAAAGTTTTCTGATCTTATACAAATAATGGTTTAATTACAAAAAAAAAAAAAAACCCGAAGACTTTTAAGAGTTTCTAACTATCACTCCTCAGCATGTAAGTACCCTATGAGTGTCTCTTTGGATTGGACTGTTTTAGAAAGTTTGGCTTTGTGCATTGCTACTTGACCTGCTGAAGAGAATTCCATAAATACCATTCAAAGAATTTTGGCTTAGAATTCAGACAATACTTTTAACAAATTCTGCCATATCCTTAAGGCATTTCTGCTATTCAGTGGCATGCATTTATGTGAAGTGGCATTCTGTCAGTGTTGACAATTATAGAAACAGACTATTGATCAATCTGAAAAACACTAAAGGTGTCCTGTGTTCTGAAGTATCAAATAGTCATCCAGGACTTCATTCCTTGTGTGAAACAAAAGGCACATCCATCTCATTAGCACAAGATAGAATCAGGAGCAAAACGACTCTCTTAACATCTATAGAAAAAAGAGAAAATAGTCAATAAAATAGTGTCTGCAGTTACAGAGCTCACCTTGAAAATGATGTAAAATTACAGTCTTCAGAATTAGGAACAGATCTTAAGTTTGGAAACAGTGACACAAAAGAAAAAAATTATCCATTCTCCATGTCTGCAAAAACAAATGATCATAAACTCAGTGTCTTCAACAAGACAAATTCATTTCCTCTAGTTCTGTGGGTTCAAAATCTGTCAGGTCTCATTGAACTAAAGTGAAGGTGCTGGCAGGGCTTCGGGGAAGATCTATTTAATTTCCTTTCAAACGAAGACACTGTGTTCCTAGGCTCTGGACCTCCTTCTCCTTCTTCAAAGCCATTGACGTCCAGGCAAGTCTCTCACTGTTCTGTTGTCTTCTTCCAAACTGAATGGTCCCGTGATTATGCTGGACATACCTGAGCAATCTCAATAGATTAAAGAGCATGTGTAGGCTGGGTGGTAGTGGCACACTCCTTTAATCCCAGCACTCAGGAGGCGGAGGCAGGCAGCTCTCTGTGAGTTCAAGGCCAGCCCAGCCTGGTCTCCAAAGCAAGTTCCAGGACAGCCAGGGCTGTTACACAGAGTAACTCTGTCTGGAAAAACAAAACAAAACAAGCATGAGCAATCTATCTGCAGTCTCCCTTTACATCATCACACACCTAGAACTCAAGACACGCCACACCTATAAGTTTTCAGTATTCTGTCCTTCACAGATGGGAAGTGGAAGAAACTTGGACAAAATGCTTTGTTCTTAATTAATGACATTGAAAATTCAGCCATTTCTTTGAATTAGGAAGTGATAATGTTGGAATGTCAATTGATTTGGAAAGGTTGAGCACGAGCATAGCCTGTACTAACGCTGCCCAGGACTGTGTCTCCCTGAAGAAACATGAAAGAATACTTGCCCCTGAGCTCCCATGACAGCAGCATTGACTTGTCGCTTGACTGTTCCCTTCCTGTTTACCCTTAATGTGTGATGCCAGTTTCTCCTTGAGAATATGATTGACATGAGAGGGGTGGTTGTATCTACTTTGTTGTCGCTGTGTCCCCCACACTACCATCCGCAGCAGGTGCTAAATATTTACAGACTGCTCTAGGCAAGTCTTTCCAGGCAGCCTGATGCTTCTACACTTGTCAACTTCAAATGCCTTTACTAGTGATAAAACCCAAGTGCTGTGCCAACTGCACCCCTGTGAGTTTCTGTGCCACATGCAACAGAGCTCCACCTAAACTCAGCTGAACTCCTGGCCAAGGCTCTGGGTTAAGCCTGGGCTGCCCTTGGCACCTTGCTATTTGCCAGATAGTATTGATGTTTATGTCTGATGGCTTAGTTCTCCAGATACTGTCATAAGAATACTTAACATGAGGTCCACCCACTTAAACTTTCAAATGCACAGTCTAATATTGTTAACTAAAGATACAATATAATGCAAACAGGATATTGTATAGTCTTCTTAAAGATAACTGTGTCCTTATCCTTCTTCCAGAGTACTAAAATTGACCCACCTGCCTTGAAGTACCACCTACAGTGTCTCTGGAGCAGCCCTTTGTCCCCAGACCCCCCCCCCCTCACCTTTCCTCTCTAAGTGAAGTTACTCTCGAAGGGTAAAAGTGGTAATCTGAGTGGCTGGCGGAAGCAATGTTCATTGACAACACCAGCTGCTGCATGTTCACTTCCAGCCACAGTCTTACAGGGCATCTAGCTTTGACCTCACAGTTCACATTACAGTGGACTTGGATTACATAATGCTGAGCTGTTTCTTCCAGACGTGGAACAGGTGCTCCTGATTCACTGAGGTGTGGGCTTTACAGGGTCTGCTTGGGATTTATCTCTGTTGAGGTAGATCTGTGTTCGTCCGTCCAGTTCTTTTTGTGCTTGGCAGGGAAATTATTTCAGGCTGTGGATTTAGGTCAGGCACACACAGTCCAGTGATCACAGAGTAAATGCTAATCCATCCTCATTCACTTATCCCTTAATTATATAAGAAACATTAAGAAGTTAAATAGTTTAAGACACAAAAAGCACAACATTCACTTACTTTTGAGTGTTAGATGGCAGATGCATTCTGTATCCCTTAGCATGGCTCTGTGGTGCATAAATGGGAGGAATTTATCAACCATTTGGAAAAATAACCAGTTCACAATTTCAACCCACTCCCCACAACCTGGAAAATTATAAATAAATCAAAGGACCAAACATAAAATTAAAGACCATAAAACACTAGGCTATTTACCTGTTACACTTTTAGGAAAAGAAAATTTTAAATGAGGAAGCAGTGAAAGGAAAACTTAGAGAAGACCAAAAGATGAATGTGACATAAAAAATTAAAGCATGCCGAAGTGACTGACACATTGCAGTGGGGGATTAACGAAGGCTGCTGCCCCAGTGAGCGACATCCTCAGCCCAAGGAGTTCACCTACAATGGGAAGAGGCACTGGGTCCTGAGAGCCAAGTGAGCTTCAAGGGTAAGAAGACTCAACTGAGAAGAGAGATCACACCATCAGGATCGAAATATAGGAAAGCAATTCACCTTGTAGTGACCAAGAGAAAAAAGTCAACAGGAACTCCTTCCTCTGTTTGCTCATTCAGTGGTGACTGACTCAGCCAACAGTTATTGCACAGGTAGATGCAGTGTGTGGAGGGTTTAGCTGCTAGACGCAGAGTCCTTACCCTTAGTGGGGCTGCTGACTCTAAAGAAAGAAAGCCTCAAACAAGGAGAAAGTTGTGCAAAGAAAGAAAGGAAAATGACAGGAGGGGCAAACAACACACCTGGAGCAAGCAATAATATGAGAGGTATTTCCTCCATTACTAAGGTCGCTGTTGGTAAGAATTTGGTGCAGAGGGACCTTCCTATGCAGTGCAAATAGGAGTCAAAATTGTTAGCACCCTTTGAAAAGCAATTTGTCAAAGTATTTTAAGAAGTCTAAAAATATTCACACTCTTTGACCCAGTTATTATTCGTCTGGGCGTCTAGTCAAAAGAAAGGATTTTATGAACAGAAAAAAATTACAAAGGTTTTCATAAGACCAGAAACGATAGTTACAAAGAACAAAAGATTGAGAGGGATCTAAAGGGCCAAACTATTGAGAAATTATGGTTCCTGGATTTAATGAAATATGATATTTTTTTTAATGAAAACTATGCTATTAAGCTAATGTTTGCGATCTGAAATTACATACAATTATTTACTAAAATAAGAACCATTCCATTTGGATCTATTTAAAAAATCTTCCTGAATGGAAATTTTATTCGAGGCAATGTTTGGACAAGCTGTTGTGCTGATGCTGTTGTTTTTCTTAATTCACTTTCTCAACTGGGAGATGGCTACACCTTCCTGCCTTTGGTTCTGGACGTAGTTACTTGACTAGTGCGGGCCAATGGAATGTGAAGAGATGAGCTGTGACTTTCAGCCTCGTCAAAGCATCAAGTACAAAGTCACAAGAGGACCTTGGCCTCTGATGCTTCTGTGCTGGTCTGTGAGATGAGATAAGTGTGGTCCATTCAAGGACTTTGTTTAAGCCAGGGCTCAAAATAAAGAATTAGAGATTCAGTTCCCAAGGTCACTATAGTGGGATCAGGAAGTGAATGTGTGCTTCTAAGTTGCTGAGGTTTTATAATTGTTCATTATTTCATCAAAGACTGATACAAAATCATTTTGTTTTAGAGTACTATAGTTTTGGAAATATCTTTATAAGTATTTAATGACTTTCAAAGCTTCTCATAAATACATATATATGTGTATGTGTTTGTGCATGTATATGTGTGTATACATATGCATTCATATATATATATATATATATATATATATATATATATATATATATATATGCAAGCTCAGATCCAGAAGGCAATGAAAAGTTACTTTCTAACCAGGTCTAGAGGACTATGTCTACATGCCACAGGGAATTATGTGTGTGTCTGTGTGTATATACTCATGTATATATACATATTTATGTACATACACACACTCAGACCCTGAGGGCAATAAAAGGTACTTTCAAACTAGGTCTAGAGGACTATGTCTACATGCCACAGAGAAGTGTGTGTCTGTGTGTGTGTGTACTCTCATATATATATATATATATATACATACATATACATATTTATGTACATACACCCAGACCCTGAGCACAATGAAAAGCTACTTTCAAGAAAATCTAGAGGACCATGTCTGCATGCCACAGAGAAGTGACTGTGACTTGCTAACTTATTCTTTTTTCACTCTTCTTAAACTTTTTAGTTTTCTTAAGGATCACGAAGGAAAAACTTTTAGGAGTGAGAACTGGGAACAGCTAATGACGTGCCAGACACAGAAGCCATTAGTAGCCTTCTAAAAAGCATCCATTCTCTTTCTAGCTCATTCTTATCTTTTCTAATTAGTGTTTTCTTCATTACCTCAGAATAATGGAGATCAGATTCTCCACCAAAATGCTAGTGAAGAGTGCAATGGCATTGTCAGTTGGCATCAGTAATAGGAAAAAAAGAAAGAAAGAAAGAGAGAAAAAACACCTAACATTTAAAGGACAGAATGAACCCACAATAGATAGCAGCACACAATTATCAAAATGTTCTCTGAAAATGACACTTTTTAATTCCACAAATGAGGACAAGAACTTGTCTATAAACTCATTTCTGCTAATAGCATATCTAAAATGCTCATAGATTTTTATCTTAATATTAAAAGTGGTGGGCAACCAGAGAGTTATACTTTGGCATTGGGTCTAAAAAAAATAGTAAGTTCCTTGGCAAGAAAAAAATGTATAATCATTTTATTACAGTTTGATCCAAATCACGTTGAAATGCATGGACTTATTTAACAATGCATCATTTTTGTCTTGTCTACTGATTTGTGTGTATTCTAGTAGGTACTAGCTGATGAATGAAAGTGACATGGTACCTGTCTTCACAGATCTCTCAGAGAATGAAATGGCTCCTTGACTTCATTGGCTATGCCATAGAGTAGGCAAGGCAATTAACTAGGAAAATGTTTCTATGGGTGAAGAACAGGAATGATTTAGCAAGAATCAGAGCTAGAGAATTATTCTAGAGGAAGAAAAGAATTTCCAATGATCAGTAGATGCTATCCAGGACAACAGGGGATGGGGACACTGTGGAAAAGCACAGTCCACAGTCAGTGATCAAAATCTTAGAAGTAAGGCTGATGGTATAAATTAGAGACTATTGGGGGATTCAGTGTACTGAGCCTGAGTGAAGGACAGATGTTCAATAGCAGTGGCTGCAGTTCTTGGCAGAGTCTAATCATTCAGTAGATGTCTAAGAGCTGACGGAAGAGCTGGGGCCATTAAGAGGAGCAGGATTCTAACACCAGAATTCCAGGCACAGTTAGATGATTGGGCTTGTATGTCAGTCAATCACTCTAACTAATGTGACAATGGTGAACTGTGGTTATAAAGCCTTCAGAAATGGAGGTGTCTAGAAGGACTATGAGTGAGGAAAAGGAATGGATGGATTCAAGCATGAAACTTCTAGAGTCATCCAGACTATTCCATATGTTCGATCATCACACTTTCCATTATCATGGTAAAATTTGGTTGCCAGAAATGTTTGTCTCACCTGGAGAAAAAATTCTGGCCTAGAAAACACCTTATTTGGACCATTGGTGTTCTTGGTATTCATGAATAACTTATATTTCTTGTTATATGCGTCAGGTTCTTGGATGCTTAGTGGGCAACTTTCGGTCAAGTCTGAGAAACTCTAGTTTTCTTTCCAGTAAGACTATCTGGATTCATTTGGTGAATCTCATGAAGTTGCAACCTTCATGGGTCCTCTCAGTGGGAACTCTGCCATGCCATCTTCTTCATGCTGGTATCAGTCTCAGTAAGGTTGGAACCATTTATCATCTCGAGTTGTGTGTAATTTGAACCAGTCCATCACCTGTGGGTAAAGTAGTCAGTGCAAAAGCATGCTTTGTGGATGAGAGCAGTATGCAGTAATGCCCTACTTTTATGCTCCTATTCATGGCCTCATAATCGTCTAGACTGCACAGGGCAGAAAAATGTCAACCATGGCATATATCTGGAAAGTGAGAAGAGTGCTTCAGGAAGGCAGCATGAAGTATCTCAAAGGTGAAGACCTGGGCTATCCTAAATCCTCAATTAGAAGGCTTTTCATCCCTGAAAAACCAATCATAGTTCTGTGAATCTAACATTTCTTATTTGTAAGTAGTAGTGTCACTCAAGTTGATGATTAATGAGTTGCTCAAGGTTTGTGTGTGCTGTTACATGCATGTCCATCATCCTAGGCTCCTTGTGTAAATTCTTCTAAATTAGTAATTCCCATTATTACTCTCCATGCATCAAGAGTACTCCTTTAAGCTATTGCTATCATTTTAACTATTTTAATTGTAAAATAAGTTCCAAGCTGGTCTTGAACTCACAGAGATCCACTGCTTCTGCCTCCTCAGTGTTGGGATTAAAGGCTTGTGCTATAACATCTGGCCTCAGAAAAATTTCCTCTAATATCAGCTTCATCCACTGGACTACTGCTGTGCCACTGTATTCTCAGTGTCCAGCGTTTGGTCAACAATAAATACTTTTTCATTAGTTGAATGATTAGCATGAGTTAGCAAGTTAGTTGAAAGTCTGTGTTTTATCATAGTCCACTTTCGTGGGCAAGGCTTGCAGGTGATCTTAATTGGTTTCCACTGTGGCCCACTTAGCTGGACATACACAGAGAATCAAGCACAGAGAACCTTTCGAAAGATCTTGTCATAGAGAGACCATCAGCTCTGAGGTAGGATTAGCTGTTACTCAACCTCTCTGTGTCCAATGGTTGTCATATAAAAACCTGATGAAGGTAACAACTCATGAAATGTTTCAGGGCTTAAAATCCTTGGGAGGGTATCTAGTTACATTATAATTTTTATTACACAATTAGTAGTAATGTAGTCTTTCTAATGGCTGGTATCATATATGTTATGTCAGTACTGTGGTCGTATATTCTGTTGTTTGTCACTGAAAGCATTCTTTACTGGCACAAAAAGAAAAAGACAGATGTATATTCAAAGCAGAGAGGTTTTTTTGCAAAGAGTCTGGTATGAATAGAAATAGATGAGAGGCTTAATATGCTAGGAGATCATAGCACAAGGAGGAGAAGCCTTCCACACTCTTCCTAGGGGACCTGAGTCTTCAAGAAGGATTGCTGCTCTTTAGGACCCAGGTTATAAAATGCCTTGAAAAGGCAGCTTAATATGCACAACATTTTATGTGCCACCCAGATTCTTCTCACTGTTTATGGTTCCTCCTGGAACTTTTTCCATCCTCATCAAAAGCAGTGCCGTCACACTGATTTCTTCAAATGCAAATACTACTGGTGCCCTCTCCCCCACAAGCAACACAGACTTAGGAAACTCTTTTCTGTTCTCAATGAGGTCATCTTGGAATGTCAGGATGATACAGTGTTAAATGTCAAGACCTCAGTACCTGGAGTGGCTGTCTTGGATTGCAACTGTTTTGTTGACTTCATGACACTGTAGTGGCTTTCTTGTCCCAGTCATCCACTTTACCATCTACCTCTAGTGTTTCCCTAGACACTCTTTTGCTTCCTCTCTACTCTGATCATAGCTCTGGTCTCATTCAGGCTCCCCATGTAGAAATTGGAGTCCTGGGGAAACACCTGACTCTGCTGCCCCAGTTCCTCCATCTCCTAGTTTAGGGGAAGTTGACATAGCCTTCCAGTTAGGTCAATTACTTTTCCTGTGCTCTTCCTTAAGAAACGGGAAGGCCGGGTGGTGGTGGTGGTGGCGGTGGCGGCGGCAGCGGCGGCGCACGCCTTTAGACCTAGCACTCAGGAGGCAGAGCCAGGCGGATCTCTGTGAATTCCAGGCCAGCCTGGTCTACAGAGCGAGATCCAGGACAGAGCAAGATTCAGGACAGGCACCAAAACTACATAGTGAAACCCTGTCTCTAAAAACAAAAACAAAAACAAAAAAACAAAACAGAACAAAACAAACAAACAAACAAGCAAACAAAAAACTGGGAATGGCGCTTTTGGCAATTCTTTTCCACACCTGAGGCACCAGGGAAGCAGCCCTCCGTGTTGCAGAATATTTGTTTAATTTCTCTTGTCTTTCTTATTATTTCTATTGCTGTGAAGGAACACCATGAACAAAAGCCAGTTGGGAAGAAAGGGGTTTATTTTGCTTTCTTTACCATATCACAGTTCATCATGAAAGGAAGACAGGGCAGGAGCTCAAAGAGGGCAGGAACCTGGAGGCAGGAACTAATGCAGAGGCCATGCAGGGCTGCTGCTTACTGGCCTTCTCACTTATGGCCTTCTCAGCTTGCTTTCTTTGTTGTTGTTTTTTTTTATTAAGAAATTTTTTATTTATTTTGCATACCAACCACAGATTCCCCCTCTCTTCCCTTCTCCCCACCCCAGTTTTCCCTCCCAACCCACCTACTATTTCCTCCTCAAAATGGTAAGGCCTCCCTCCCATGGGGAGTCAGCAAAGCCTGGTACATTCAGTTGAGGCAGGTCCAAGCCTATCCTCCTGCATCAAGGCTGT